>NW_027437182.1:36769332-37369332 GCF_033239565.1 Halichoeres trimaculatus | reverse complement strand
ATGGTCTAGTGGCTAGGATTCGGCGCTCTCACCGCTGCGGCCCGGGTTCGATTCCCGGTTAGGGAATGGCTGCTTAAGAGCTGGCTGGGGAACCTCGTTGCACAGTCATCGTTGCGCACATTCATTCTGCTACCCACATGCACACGCTCAGCTGCAAGCTCCCTCATCCCTGGCAGGCCTGAACATGAAGCTTGAGAGCAAAACAAGTTGATGTTTACCTGACCTGCCTTTAAGTAAAACCAGTGTGTCAAAAAGTGCAATGTGTGGCCTGAGTTTAAGTGTGCTTTCCTAGACATGGATATAGCGTAGTCCATTCACAGCAATAGTATGTCCCCAAGGACAAAACAACAGGCCAAATCTTGCCAGATTTGACAGAAGATCTTGAGGAGGCGTGCCTTCTAGAAGCGTTGCCTGTGCCCAAGACAGGCAAAGGGGCTTGGCTGCCAAGTGGGCGAGAGGTTCTTCCAAAGGCTCCCTGATGGTCTAGTGGCTAGGATTCGGCGCTCTCACCGCTGCGGCCCGGGTTCGATTCCCGGTCAGGGAATGTGCTCTTCCTGGGATGTTGTGCTGGAGAGGGGCCTAGTTGTAAAGGCTTCAAATTTACGTCCCTGACAACAGTGACATCCTGGCACAGGCAGAGACAAGATTGGAGCGGAAAAGCTCAAGTAACCTGGGACTTACTCTGCATTTGAACCTCACAGGCTTTGGCTGCATTGGCAAGGAAGTGTGCTGGCCATTTCCTTAGAGAAGCATAAAACAGCACATGACATTACAAGTCTTGCAGACTTTCTCCCTGGTGTGATTGACTTGAGTGCAGCTGCAGAACAAATCCTGTTTTCTTTTTTCTCTGGGCCAGGGCTGCTGCTGGCCATGTGCATGTCCCTAATGGTCTAGTGGCTAGGATTCGGCGCTTTCACCGCTGCGGCCCGGGTTCGATTCCCGGTTAGGGAATGGCTGCTTAAGAGCTGGCTGGGGAACCTCGTTGCACAGTCCTCGGTGCGCACATTCATTCTGCTACCCACATGCACACGCTCAGCTGCAAGCTCCCTCCTCCCTGGCAGGCCTGAACATGAAGCTTGAGAGCAAAACAAGTTGATGTTTACCTGACCTGCCTTTAAGTGAAACCAGTGTGTCAAAAGGTGCAATGTGTGGCCTGAGTTTAAGTGTGTTTTTCTAGACATGGATATAGCGTAGTCCATTCACAGCAATAGTATGTCCCCAAGGACAAAACAACAGGCCAAATCTTGCCAGATTTGACAGAAGATCTTGAGCAGGCGTGCCTTCTAGAAGCGTTGCCTGTGCCCAAGACAGGCAAAGGGGCTTGGCTGCCAAGTGGGCGAGAGGTTCTTCCAAAGGCTCCCTGATGGTCTAGTGGCTAGGATTCGGCGCTCTCACCGCCGCGGCCCGGGTTCGATTCCCGGTCAGGGAATGTGCTCTTGCTGGGATGATGTGCTGGAGAGGGGCCTAGTTGTAAAGGCTTCAAATTTACGTCCCTGACAACAGTGACATCCTGGCACAGGCAGAGACATGATTGGAGCAGAAAAGCTCAAGTAACCTGGGACTTACTCTGCATTTGAACCTCACAGGCTTTGGCTGCATTGGCAAGGAAGTGTGCTGGCCATTTCCTTAGAGAAGCATAAAACGGCACATGACATTACAAGTCTTGCAGACTTTCTCCCTGGTGTGTTTGACTTGAGTGCAGCTGCAGAACAAATCCTGTTTTCTTTTTTCTATGGGCCAGGGCTGCTGCTGGCCATGTGCATGTCCCTAATGGTCTAGTGGCTAGGTTTCTGCGCTTTCACCGCTGCGGCCCGGGTTCGATTCCCGGTTAGGGAATGGCTGCTTAAGAGCTGGCTGGGGAACCTCGTTGCACAGTCATCGTTGCGCACATTCATTCTGCTACCCACATGCACACGCTCAGCTGCAAGCTCCCTCCTCCCTGGCAGGCCTGAACATGAAGCTTGAGAGCAAAACAAGTTGATGTTTACCTGACCTGCCTTTAAGTAAAACCAGTGTGTCAAAAGGTGCAATGTGTGGCCTGAGTTTAAGTGTGCTTTCCTAGACATGGATATAGCGTAGTCCATTCACAGCAATAGTATGTCCCCAAGGACAAAACAACAGGCCAAATCTTGCCAGATTTGATAGAAGATCTTGAGGAGGCGTGCCTTCTAGAAGCGTTGCCTGTGCCCAAGACAGGCAAAGGGGCTTGGCTGCCAAGTGGGCGAGAGGTTCTTCCAAAGGCTCCCTGATGGTCTAGTGCCTAGGATTCGGCGCTCTCACCGCTGCGGCCCGGGTTCGATTCCCGGTCAGGGAATGTGCTCTTCCTGGGATGTTGTGCTGGAGAGGGGCCTAGTTGTAAAGGCTTCAAATTTACGTCCCTGACAACAGTGACATCCTGGCACAGGCAGAGACAAGATTGGAGCGGAAAAGCTCAAGTAACCTGGGACTTACTCTGCATTTGAACCTCACAGGCTTTGGCTGCATTGGCAAGGAAGTGTGCTGGCCATTTCCTTAGAGAAGCATAAAACGGCACATGACATTACAAGTCTTGCAGACTTTCTCCCTGGTGTGATTGACTTGAGTGCAGCTGCAGAACAAATCCTGTTTTCTTTTTTCTCTGGGCCAGGGCTGCTGCTGGCCATGTGCATGTCCCTAATGGTCTAGTGCAGGGATGTCCAACTCGTGCCATGGAGGGCCAAGAGGCTGCAGGTTTTCTTTCCAACCAAGAACTCCACCAGCTGATTCCACTGATTACCTCACCTTCAAGCAGAGAGCAGGGGCTAATCAGTGGAATCAGCTGGTGGAGTTCTTGGTTGGAAAGAAAACCTGCAGCCTCTTGGCCCTCCATGGCACGAGTTGGACATCCCTGGTCTAGTGGCTAGGATTCGGCGCTTTCACCGCTGCGGCCCGGGTTCGATTCCCGGTTAGGGAATGGCTGCTAAAGAGCTGGCTGGGGAACCTCGTTGCACAGTCCTCGGTGCGCACATTCATTCTGCTACCCACATGCACACGCTCAGCTGCAAGCTCCCTCCTCCCTGGCAGGCCTGAACATGAAGCTTGAGAGCAAAACAAGTTGATGTTTACCTGACCTGCCTTTAAGTGAAACCAGTGTGTCAAAAGGTGCAATGTGTTGCCTGAGTTTAAGTGTGCTTTCCTAGACATGGATATAGCGTAGTCCATTCACAGCAATAGTATGTCCCCAAGGACAAAACAACAGGCCAAATCTTGCCAGATTTGACAGAAGATCTTGAGCAGGCGTGCCTTCTAGAAGCGTTGCCTGTGCCCAAGACAGGCAAAGGGGCTTGGCTGCCAAGTGGGTGAGAGGTTCTTCCAAAGGCTCCCTGATGGTCTAGTGGCTAGGATTCGGCGCTCTCACCGCCGCGGCCCGGGTTCGATTCCCGGTCAGGGAATGTGCTCTTGTTGGGATGATGTGCTGGAGGGGGGCCTAGTTGTAAAGGCTTCAAATTTACGTCCCTGACAACAGTGACATCCTGGCAGAGGCAGAGACATGATTGGAGCGGAAAAGCTCAAGTAACCTGGGACTTACTCTGCATTTGAACCTCACAGGCTTTGGCTGCATTGGCAAGGAAGTGTGCTGGCCATTTCCTTAGAGAAGCATAAAACGGCACATGACATTACAAGTCTTGCAGACTTTCTCCCTGGTGTGATTGACTTGACTGCAGCTGCAGAACAAATCCTTTTTTCTTTTTTCTCTGGGCCAGGGCTGCTGCTGGCCATGTGCATGTCCCTAATGGTCTAGTGGCTAGGATTCAGCGCTTTCACCGCTGCGGCCCGGGTTCGATTCCCGGTTAGGGAATGGCTGCTTAAGAGCTGGCTGGGGAACCTCGTTGCACAGTCCTCGGTGCGCACATTCATTCTGCTACCCACATGCACACGCTCAGCTGCAAGCTCCCTCCTCCCTGGCAGGCCTGAACATGAAGCTTGAGAGCTAAACAAGTTGACGTTTACCTGACCTGCCTTTAAGTGAAACCAGTGTGTCAAAAGGTGCAATGTGTGGCCTGAGTTTAAGTGTGCTTTCCTAGACATGGATATAGCGTAGTCCATTCACAGCAATAGTATGTCCCCAAGGACAAAACAACAGGCCAAATCTTGCCAGATTTGACAGAAGATCTTGAGCAGGCGTGCCTTCTAGAAGCGTTGCCTGTGCCCAAGACAGGCAAAGGGGCTTGGCTGACAAGTGGGCGAGAGGTTCTTCCAAAGGCTCCCTGATGGTCTAGTGGCTAGGATTCGGCGCTCTCACCGCCGCGGCCCGGGTTCGATTCCCGGTCAGGGAATGTGCTCTTGCTGGGATGATGTGCTGGAGAGGGGCCTAGTTGTAAAGGCTTCAAATTTACGTCCCTGACAACAGTGACATCCTGGCACAGGCAGAGACAAGATTGGAGCGGAAAAGCTCAAGTAACCTGGGACTTACTCTGCATTTGAACCTCACAGGCTTTGGCTGCATTGGCAAGGAAGTGTGCTGGCCATTTCCTTAGAGAAGCATAAAACGGCACATGACATTACAAGTCTTGCAGACTTTCTCCCTGGTGTGATTGACTTGACTGCAGCTGCAGAACAGATCCTTTTTTCTTTTTTCTCTGGGCCAGGGCTGCTGCTGGCCATGTGCATGTCCCTAATGGTCTAGTGGCTAGGATTCAGCGCTTTCACCGCTGCGGCCCGGGTTCGATTCCCGGTTAGGGAATGGCTGCTTAAGAGCTGGCTGGGGAACCTCGTTGCACAGTCCTCGGTGCGCACATTCATTCTGCTACCCACATGCACACGCTCAGCTGCAAGCTCCCTCCTCCCTGGCAGGCCTGAACATGAAGCTTGAGAGCTAAACAAGTTGACGTTTACCTGACCTGCCTTTAAGTGAAACCAGTGTGTCAAAAGGTGCAATGTGTGGCCTGAGTTTAAGTGTGCTTTCCTAGACATGGATATAGCGTAGTCCATTCACAGCAATAGTATGTCCCCAAGGACAAAACAACAGGCCAAATCTTGCCAGATTTGACAGAAGATCTTGAGCAGGCGTGCCTTCTAGAAGCGTTGCCTGTGCCCAAGACAGGCAAAGGGGCTTGGCTGCCAAGTGGGCAAGAGGTTCTTCCAAAGGCTCCCTGATGGTCTAGTGGCTAGGATTCGGCGCTCTCACCGCCGCGGCCCGGGTTCGATTCCCGGTCAGGGAATGTGCTCTTGCTGGGATGATGTGCTGGAGAGGGGCCTAGTTGTAAAGGCTTCAAATTTACGTCCCTGACAACAGTGACATCCTGGCACAGGCAGAGACATGATTGGAGCGGAAAAGCTCAAGTAAACTGGGACTTACTCTGCATTTGAACCTCACAGGCTTTGGCTGCATTGGCAAGGAAGTGTGCTGGCCATTTCCTTAGAGAAGCATAAAACGGCACATGACATTACAAGTCTTGCAGACTTTCTCCCTGGTGTGTTTGACTTGAGTGCAGCTGCAGAACAAATTCTGTTTTCTTTTTTCTCTGGGCCAGGGCTGCTGCTGGCCATGTGCATGTCCCTAATGGTCTAGTGCAGGGATGTCCAACTCGTGCCATGGAGGGCCAAGAGGCTGCAGGTTTTCTTTCCAACCAAGAACTCCACCAGCTGATTCCACTGATTACCTCACCTTTAAGCAGAGAGCAGGGGCTAATCAGTGGAATCAGCTGGTGGAGTTCTTGGTTGGAAAGAAAACCTGCAGCCTCTTGGCCCTCCATGGCACGAGTTGGACATCCCTGGTCTAGTGGCTAGGATTCGGCGCTTTCACCGCTGCGGCCCGGGTTCGATTCCCGGTTAGGGAATGGCTGCTAAAGAGCTGGCTGGGGAACCTCGTTGCACAGTCCTCGGTGCGCACATTCATTCTGCTACCCACATGCACACGCTCAGCTGCAAGCTCCCTCCTCCCTGGCAGGCCTGAACATGAAGCTTGAGAGCTAAACAAGTTGACGTTTACCTGACCTGCCTTTAAGTGAAACCAGTGTGTCAAAAGGTGCAATGTGTGGCCTGAGTTTAAGTGTGCTTTCCTAGACATGGATATAGCGTAGTCCATTCACAGCAATAGTATGTCCCCAAGGACAAAACAACAGGCCAAATCTTGCCAGATTTGACAGAAGATCTTGAGCAGGCGTGCCTTCTAGAAGCGTTGCCTGTGCCCAAGACAGGCAAAGGGGCTTGGCTGCCAAGTGGGCAAGAGGTTCTTCCAAAGGCTCCCTGATGGTCTAGTGGCTAGGATTCGGCGCTTTCACCGCTGCGGCCCGGGTTCGATTCCCGGTTAGGGAATGGCTGCTTAAGAGCTGGCTGGGGAACCTCGTTGCACAGTCCTCGGTGCGCACATTCATTCTGCTACCCACATGCACACGCTCAGCTGCAAGCTCCCTCCTCCCTGGCAGGCCTGAACATGAAGCTTGAGAGCAAAACAAGTTGATGTTTACCTGACCTGCCTTTAAGTGAAACCAGTGTGTCAAAAGGTTCAATGTGTGGCCTGAGTTTAAGTGTGCTTTCCTAGACATGGATATAGCGTAGTCCATTCACAGCAATAGTATGTCCCCAAGGACAAAACAACAGGCCAAATCTTGCCAGATTTGACAGAAGATCTTGAGCAGGCGTGCCTTCTAGAAGCGTTGCCTGTGCCCAAGACAGGCAAAGGGGCTTGGCTGCCAAGTGGGTGAGAGGTTCTTCCAAAGGCTCCCTGATGGTCTAGTGGCTAGGATTCGGCGCTCTCACCGCCGCGGCCCGGGTTCGATTCCCGGTCAGGGAATGTGCTCTTGCTGGGATGATGTGCTGGAGAGGGGCCTAGTTGTAAAGGCTTCAAATTTACGTCCCTGACAACAGTGACATCCTGGCAGAGGCAGAGACATGATTGGAGTGGAAAAGCTCAAGTAACCTGGGACTTACTCTGCATTTGAACCTCACAGGCTTTGGCTGCATTGGCAAGGAAGTGTGCTGGCCATTTCCTTAGAGAAGCATAAAACGGCACATGACATTACAAGTCTTGCAGACTTTCTCCCTGGTGTGATTGACTTGACTGCAGCTGCAGAACAAATCCTTTTTTCTTTTTTCTCTGGGCCAGGGCTGCTGCTGGCCATGTGCATGTCCCTAATGGTCTAGTGGCTAGGATTCAGCGCTTTCACCGCTGCGGCCCGGGTTCGATTCCCGGTTAGGGAATGGCTGCTTAAGAGCTGGCTGGGGAACCTCGTTGCACAGTCCTCGGTGCGCACATTCATTCTGCTACCCACATGCACACGCTCAGCTGCAAGCTCCCTCCTCCCTGACAGGCCTGAACATGAAGCTTGAGAGCTAAACAAGTTGATGTTTACCTGACCTGCCTTTAAGTGAAACCAGTGTGTCAAAAGGTGCAATGTGTGGCCTGAGTTTAAGTGTGCTTTCCTAGACATGGATATAGCGTAGTCCATTCACAGCAATAGTATGTCCCCAAGGACAAAACAACAGGCCAAATCTTGCCAGATTTGACAGAAGATCTTGAGCAGGCGTGCCTTCTAGAAGCGTTGCCTGTGCCCAAGACAGGCAAAGGGGCTTGGCTGCCAAGTGGGCGAGAGGTTCTTCCAAAGGCTCCCTGATGGTCTAGTGGCTAGGATTCGGCGCTCTCACCGCCGTGGCCCGGGTTCGATTCCCGGTCAGGGAATGTGCTCTTGCTGAAATGTTGTGCTGGAGAGGGGCCTAGTTGTAAAGGCTTCAAATTTACCTCCCTGACAACAGTGACATCCTGGCACAGGCAGAGACATGATTGGAGCGGAAAAGCTCAAGTAACCTGGGACTTACTCTGCATTTGAACCTCACAGGCTTTGGCTGCATTGGCAAGGAAGTGTGCTGGCCATTTCCTTAGAGAAGCATAAAACGGCACATGACATTACAAGTCTTGCAGACTTTCTCCCTGGTGTGATTGACTTGAGTGCAGCTGCAGAACAGATCCTTTTTTCTTTTTTCTCTGGGCCAGGGCTGCTGCTGGCCATGTCCATGTCCCTAATGGTCTAGTGGCTAGGATTCGGCGCTTTCACCGCTGCGGCCCGGGTTCGATTCCCGGTTAGGGAATGGCTGCTTAAGAGCTGGCTGGGGAACCTCGTTGCACAGTCCTCGGTGCGCACATTCATTCTGCTACCCACATGCACACGCTCAGCTGCAAGTTCCCTCCTCCCTGGCAGGCCTGAACATGAAGCTTGAGAGCAAAACAAGTTGATGTTTACCTGACCTGCCTTTAAGTGAAACAGGTGTGTCAAAAGGTGCAATGTGTGGCCTGAGTTTAAGTGTGCTTTCCTAGACATGGATATAGCGTAGTCCATTCACAGCAATAGTATGTCCCCAAGGACAAAACAACAGGCCAAATCTTGCCAGATTTGACAGAAGATCTTGAGCAGGCGCGCCTTCTAGAAGCGTTGCCTGTGCCCAAGACAGGCAAAGGGGCTTGGCTGCCAAGTGGGTGAGAGGTTCTTCCAAAGGCTCCCTGATGGTCTAGTGGCTAGGATTCGGCGCTCTCACCGCCGCGGCCCGGGTTCGATTCCCGGTCAGGGAATGTGCTCTTGCTGGGATGATGTTCTGGAGAGGGGCCTAGTTGTAAAGGCTTCAAATTTACGTCCCTGACAACAGTGACATCCTGGCACAGGCAGAGACATGATTGGAGCAGAAAAGCTCAAGAAACCTGGGACTTACTCTGCATTTGAACCTCACAGGCTTTGGCTGCATTGGCAAGGAAGTGTGCTGGCCATTTCCTTAGAGAAGCATAAAACGGCACATGACATTACAAGTCTTGCAGACTTTCTCCCTGGTGTGATTGACTTGAGTGCAGCTGCAGAACAGATCCTTTTTTCTTTTTTCTCTGGGCCAGGGCTGCTGCTGGCCATGTGCATGTCCCTAATGGTCTAGTGGCTAGGTTTCGGCGCTTTCACCGCTGCGGCCCGGGTTCGATTCCCGGTTAGGGAATGGCTGCTTAAGAGCTGGCTGGGGAACCTCGTTGCACAGTCCTCGGTGCGCACATTCATTCTGCTACCCACATGCACACGCTCAGCTGCAAGCTCCCTCCTCCCTGGCAGGCCTGAACATGAAGCTTGAGAGCAAAACAAGTTGATGTTTACCTGACCTGCCTTTAAGTAAAACCAGTGTGTCAAAAAGTGCAATGTGTGGCCTGAGTTTAAGTGTGCTTTCCTAGACATGGATATAGCGTAGTCCATTCACAGCAATAGTATGTCCCCAAGGACAAAACAACAGGCCAAATCTTGCCAGATTTGATAGAAGATCTTGAGGAGGCGCGCCTTCTAGAAGCGTTGCCTGTGCCCAAGACAGGCATAGGGGCTTGGCTGCCAAGTGGGTGAGAGGTTCTTCCAAAGGCTCCCTGATGGTCTAGTGGCTAGGATTCGGCGCTCTCACCGCCGCGGCCCGGGTTCGATTCCCGGTCAGGGAATGTGCTCTTGCTGGGATGATGTGCTGGAGAGGGGCCTAGTTGTAAAGGCTTCAAATTTACGTCCCTGACAACAGTGACATCCTGGCACAGGCAGAGACATGATTGGAGCAGAAAAGCTCAAGAAACCTGGGACTTACTCTGCATTTGAACCTCACAGGCTTTGGCTGCATTGGCAAGGAAGTGTGCTGGCCATTTCCTTAGAGAAGCATAAAACGGCACATGACATTACAAGTCTTGCAGACTTTCTCCCTGGTGTGATTGACTTGAGTGCAGCTGCAGAACAGATCCTTTTTTCTTTTTTCTCTGGGCCAGGGCTGCTGCTGGCCATGTGCATGTCCCTAATGGTCTAGTGGCTAGGTTTCAGCGCTTTCACCGCTGCGGCCCGGGTTCGATTCCCGGTTAGGGAATGGCTGCTTAAGAGCTGGCTGGGGAACCTCGTTGCACAGTCATCGGTGCGCACATTCATTCTGCTACCCACATGCACACGCTCAGCTGCAAGCTCCCTCCTCCCTGGCAGGCCTGAACATGAAGCTTGAGAGCAAAACAAGTTGATGTTTACCTGACCTGCCTTTAAGTAAAACCAGTGTGTCAAAAAGTGCAATGTGTGGCCTGAGTTTAAGTGTGCTTTCCTAGACATGGATATAGCGTAGTCCATTCACAGCAATAGTATGTCCCCAAGGACAAAACAACAGGCCAAATCTTGCCAGATTTGATAGAAGATCTTGAGGAGGCGTGCCTTCTAGAAGCGTTGCCTGTGCCCAAGACAGGCAAAGGGGCTTGGCTGCCAAGTGGTCGAGAGGTTCTTCCAAAGGCTCCCTGATGGTCTAGTGGCTAGGATTCGGCGCTCTCACCGCCACGGCCCGGGTTCGATTCCCGGTCAGGGAATGTGCTCTTGCTGGGATGTTGTGCTGGAGAGGGGCCTAGTTGTAAAGGCTTCAAATTTACGTCCCTGACAACAGTGACATCCTGGCAGAGGCAGAGACATGATTGGAGCGGAAAAGCTCAAGTAACCTGGGACTTACTCTGCATTTGAACCTCACAGGCTTTGGCTGCATTGGCAAGGAATTGTGCTGGCCATTTCCTTAGAGAAGCATAAAACGGCACATGACATTACAAGTCTTGCAGACTTTCTCCCTGGTGTGATTGACTTGAGTGCAGCTGCAGAACAAATCCTGTTTTCTTTTTTCTCTGGGCCAGGGCCCTGTTCTACGAAGCAAGTTCAGTCTAGCGAGATAGCCTTGGAGCTACCACGCTGGACTGAGCGCGGTAGCCGGCAATCTCGCTACACGGTTTTACGACGCTGGTTATCAACCTCATAAGTGGATCCAGCTAGGCAATGAGCGCGTGCACACATATAAGGCGGAGCCCGCTGCATCTGACCAATCACGAACATGGAGCAGTCTGGAGCGTCAGAGCAGGCCGGAGAGAGAAGGACCGCATACTTCACACAGGAGGAGCAGGAGGTGATCATGAGGAAGTATGACGAGCGGAAACATGTAATTAACGTTAAAAGCAGCACCGTCGCTGCTGCTAAAGCACGGAAGGAGTGCTGGCAGAAAATTGTCTAAATGTCTAAAAGTCTAAATGCGTAAGTGTAGTGGTGTAGTGCAAATAAAATATTTTGTGCCATTATCATCCTGAAATAGCACTGTTCACCATGCACTTTTACTGTAACATGCAACATATCTAATTTAGTTCTTACATTAATTTATTCATTTGTTCATTCCTATCGTGTTTACATTTTTTTGTGTGATATGTAGCCCACATGAGCCCTACATGAATTCCTGTCACAATTTTAATACGGGCAATAAAATATTGTCATGGAACAGAAGTGTTGGCATTGAAGATCTTATTACAGCAATGAGAGTTCTTCATTCCCTTTAACTACCTGTAGAAAGTGTCATGTACTACCAGCCCCTCCCTGGAAAACTGGTAACTTTCATAAAGGTGGTCATCTGAAAAAGAGAGTGGGTCTGGCTCTGATGTCCACGGGATCCTCTAAGAACGGACAAGCCATTTTTTCGTGAGGGCTCATTGGTCAGTGGGCGGGGTTTTAATAGTCCGCGAGTTCAATCTGGATCCTAAACTGCCCCGGAGCAGGTTAGCCGTTCAGCGTATGTTGCCATGGAGACTCGCCTCGCTGAGAAGTGATCCCGTGTCGTAGAACAGGGAATCCGGAACCTATCCTCAAAGCTACCTCGCTAGGCAGTAATCCTGCTTCGTAGAACAGGGCCCAGGGCTGCTGGCCATGTGCATGTCCCTAATGGTCTAGTGGCTAGGATTCGGCGCTTTCACCGCCGCGGCCCGGGTTCGATTCCCGGTCAGGGAATGTGCTCTTGCTGGGATGTTGTGCTGGAGAGGGGCCTAGTTGTAAAGGCTTCAAATTTACTTCCCTGACAACAGTGACCAACTGGCAGAGGCAGAGACAAGATTGGAGCGGAAAAGCTCAAGTAACCTGGGACTTACTCTGCATTTGAACCTCACAGGCTTTGGCTGCATTGTCAAGGAAGTGTGCTGGCCATTTCCTTAGAGACGCATAAAACGGCACATGACATTACAAGTCTTGCAGACTGTCTCCCTGCTGTGATTGCCTTGAGTGCTGCTGCAGAACTTCTTTCTTTTTTCTCTGGGCCAGGGCTGCTGCTGGCCATGTGCATGTCCCTAATGGTCTAGTGGCTAGGATTCGGCGCTTTCACCGCCGCGGCCCGGGTTCGATTCCCGGTCAGGGAATGTGCTCTTGCTGGGATGATGTGCTGGAGAGGGGCCTAGTTGTGAAGGCTTCAAATATACTTCCCTGACAACAGTGACCAACTGGCAGAGGAAGAGACAAGACTGGAGCGGAAAAGCTCAAGTAACCTGGGACTTACTCTGCATTTGAACATTACAGGCTTTGGCTGCATTGGCAAGGAAGTGTGCTGGCCATTTCCTTAGAGAAGCATAAAACGGCACATGACATTACTAGTCTTGCAGACTTTCTCCCTGGTGTGATTGACTTGAGTGCAGCTGCAGAACAAATCCTGTTTTCTTTTTTCTCTGGGCCAGGGCTGCTGCTGGCCATGTGCATGTCCCTAATGGTCTAGTGGCTAGGATTCGGCGCTTTCACCGCCGCGGCCCGGTTTGATTCCCGGTTAGGGAATGGCTGCTTAAGAGCTGGCTGGGGAACCTCGTTGCACAGTCATCGTTGCGCACATTCACTCTGCTACCTACATGCACACGCTCAGCTGCAAGCTCCCTCCTCCCTGGCAGGCCTGAACTTGAAGTGGCTTGAATGCAAAACAAGTTGATGTTTTCCTGACCTGCCTTTAGGTGAAACCAGTGTGTCAAAAAGTGCAATGTGTGGCCTGAGTTTAAGTGTGCTTTCCTAGACATGGATATAGCGTAGTCCATTCAAAGCAATAGTATGTCCCCAAGGACAAAACAATAGGCCAAATCTTTCCAGATTTGACAGAAGATCTTGAGCAGGCGTGCCTTCTAGAAGCGTTGCCTGTGCCCAAGACAGGCAAAGGAGTTTGGCTGCCAAGTGGTCGAGAGGTTCTTCCAAAGGCTCCCTGATGGTCTAGTGGCTAGGATTCGGCGCTCTCACCGCCGCGGCCCGGGTTCGATTCCCGGTCAGGGAATGTGCTCTTGCTGGGATGATGTGCTGGAGAGGGGCCTAGTTGTGAAGGCTTCAAATTTACTTCCCTGACAACAGTGACCAACTGGCAGAGGCAGAGACAAGATTGGAGCGGAAAAGCTCAAGTAACCTGGGACTTACTCTGCATTTGAACCTCACAGGCTTAGGCTGCATTGGCAAGGAAGTGTGCTGGCCATTTCCTTAGAGAAGCACAAAACGGCACATGACATTACAAGTCTTGCAGACTCTTCCCTGGTGTGATTCACTTGAGTGCAGCTGCAGAACAAATCCTGTTTTCTTTTTTCTCTGGGCCAGGGCTGCTGCTGGCCATGTGCATGTCCCTAATGGTCTAGTGGCTAGAATTTGGCGCTTTCACCGCTGCGGCCCGGGTTCGATTCCCGGTTAGGGAATGGCTGCTTAAGAGCTGGCTGGGGCACCTCGTTGCACAGTCCTCGTTGCGCACATTCACTCTGCTACCTACATGCACACGCTCAGCTGCAAGCTCCCTCCTCCCTGGCAGGCCTGAACATTAAGCTTGAGAGTAAAACAAGTTGATGTTTTCCTGACCTGCCTTTAGGTGAAACCAGTGTGTCAGAAAGTTCAATGTGTGGCCTGAGTTTAAGTGTGCTTTCCTAGACATGGATATAGCGTAGTCCATTCACAGCAATAGTATGTCCCTAAGGCCAAACAATAGGCCAAATCTTGCCAGATTTGACAGAAGATCTTGAGCAGGCGTGCCTTCTAGAAGCGTTGCCTGTGCCCAAGTCTGGCAAAGGGGCTTGGCTGCCAAGTGGTCGAGAGGTTCATCCAAAGGCTCCCTGATGGTCTAGTGGCTAGGATTCGGCGCTCTCACCGCCGCGGCCCGGGTTCGATTCCCGGTCAGGGAATGTGCTCTTGCTGTGATGATGTGCTGGAGAGGGGCCTAGTTGTAAAGGCTTCAAATTTACTTCCCTGACAACAGTGACCAACTGGCAGAGGCAGAGACAAGATTGGAGCAGAAAAGCTCAAGTAACCTGGGACTTACTCTGCGTTTGAACCTCACAGGCTTAGGCTGCATTGGCAAGGAAGTGTGCTGGCCATTTCCTTAGAGAAGCATTAAACGGCACATGACATTACAAGTCTTGCAGACTTTCTCCCTGGTGTGATTGACTTGAGTGCAGCTGCAGAACAAATCCTGTTTTCTTTTTTCTCTGGGCCAGGGCTGCTAATGGCCATGTGCATGTCCCTAATGGTCTAGTGGCTAGGATTCGGTGCTTTCACCGCTGCGGCCTGGGTTCGATTACCGGTTAGGTAATGGCTGCTTAAGAGCTTGCCTGAGGAACCTCGTTGCACAGTCCTCGTTGCGCACATTCACTCTTCTACCTACATGCACACGCTCAGCTGCAAGCTCCCTCCTCCCTGGCAGGCCTGAACATGAAGTGGCTTGAATGCAAAACAAGTTGATGTTTTCCTGACCTGCCTTTAGGTGAAACCAGTGTGTCAGAAAGTTCAATGTGTGGCCTGAGTTTAAGTGTGCTTTCCTAGACATGGATATAGCGTAGTCCATTCACAGCAATAGTATGTCCCCAAGGACAAAACAATAGGCCAAATCTTGCCAGATTTGACAGAAGATCTTGAGCAGGCGTGCCTTCTAGAAGCGTTGCCTGTGCCCAAGTCTTGCAAAGGGGCTTGGCTGCCAAGTGGTCGAGAGGTTCTTCCAAAGGCTCCCTGATGGTCTAGTGGCTAGGATTCGGCGCTCTCACCGCCGCGGCCCGGGTTCGATTCCCGGTCAGGGAATGTGCTCTTGCTGGGATGTTGTGCTGGAGAGGGGCCTAGTTGTGAAGGCTTCAAATTTACTTCCCTGACAACAGTGACCAACTGGCAGAGGCAGAGACATGATTGGAGCGGAAAAGCTCAAGTAACCTGGGACTTACTCTGCATTTGAACATTACAGGCTTTGGCTGCATTGGCAAGGAAGTGTGCTGGCCATTTCCTTAGAGACGCATAAAACGGCACATGACATTACAAGTCTTGCAGACTTTCTCCCTGGTGTGTTTGACTTGAGTGCAGCTGCAGAACAAATCCTGTTTTCTTTTTTCTCTGGGCCAGGGCTGCTGCTGGCCATGTGCATGTCCCTAATGGTCTAGTGGCTAGGTTTCAGCGCTTTCACCGCTGCGGCCCGGGTTCGATTCCCGGTTAGGGAATGGCTGCTTAAGAGCTGGCTGGGGAACCTCGTTGCACAGTCATCGTTGCGCACATTCATTCTGCTACCCACATGCACACGCTCAGCTGCAAGCTCCCTCCTCCCTGGCAGGCCTGAACATGAAGCTTGAGAGCAAAACAAGTTGATGTTTTCCTGACCTGCCTTTAAGTTAAACCAGTGTGTCAAAAAGTGCAATGTGTGGCCTGAGTTAAAGTGTGCTTTCCTAGACATGGATATAGCGTAGTCCATTCACAGCAATAGTATGTCCCCAAGGACAAAACAACAGGCCAAATCTTGCCAGATTTGACAGAAGATCTTGAGCAGGCGCGCCTTCTAGAAGCGTTGCCTGTGCCCAAGACAGGCAAAGGGGCTTGGCTGCCAAGTGGGTGAGAGGTTCTTCCAAAGGCTCCCTGATGGTCTAGTGGCTAGGATTCGGCGCTCTCACCGCCGCGGCCCGGGTTTGATTCCCGGTCAGGGAATGTGCTCTTGCTGGGATGATGTGCTGGAGAGGGGCCTAGTTGTAAAGGCTTCAAATTTACGTCCCTGACAACAGTGACATCCTGGCAGAGGCAGAGACATGATTGGAGCGGAAAAGCTCAAGTAACCTGGGACTTACTCTGCATTTGAACCTCACAGGCTTTGGCTGCATTGGCAAGGAAGTGTGCTGGCCATTTCCTTAGAGAAGCATAAAACGGCACATGACATTACAAGTCTTGCAGACTTTCTCCCTGGTGTGTTTGACTTGAGTGCAGCTGCAGAACAAATCCTGTTTTCTTTTTTCTCTGGGCCAGGGCTGCTGCTGGCCATGTGCATGTCCCTAATGGTCTAGTGGCTAGGTTTCAGCGCTTTCACCGCTGCGGCCCGGGTTCGATTCCCGGTTAGGGAATGGCTGCTTAAGAGCTGGCTGGGGAACCTCGTTGCACAGTCATCGTTGCGCACATTCATTCTGCTACCCACATGCACACGCTCAGCTGCAAGCTCCCTCCTCCCTGGCAGGCCTGAACATGAAGCTTGAGAGCAAAACAAGTTGATGTTTTCCTGACCTGCCTTTAAGTTAAACCAGTGTGTCAAAAAGTGCAATGTGTGGCCTGAGTTAAAGTGTGCTTTCCTAGACATGGATATAGCGTAGTCCATTCACAGCAATAGTATGTCCCCAAGGACAAAACAACAGGCCAAATCTTGCCAGATTTGACAGAAGATCTTGAGCAGGCGCGCCTTCTAGAAGCGTTGCCTGTGCCCAAGACAGGCAAAGGGGCTTGGCTGCCAAGTGGGTGAGAGGTTCTTCCAAAGGCTCCCTGATGGTCTAGTGGCTAGGATTCGGCGCTCTCACCGCCGCGGCCCGGGTTTGATTCCCGGTCAGGGAATGTGCTCTTGCTGGGATGATGTGCTGGAGAGGGGCCTAGTTGTAAAGGCTTCAAATTTACGTCCCTGACAACAGTGACATCCTGGCACAGGCAGAGACATGATTGGAGCGGAAAAGCTCAAGTAACCTGGGACTTACTCTGCATTTGAACCTCACAGGCTTTGGCTGCATTGGCAAGGAAGTGTGCTGGCCATTTCCTTAGAGAAGCATAAAACGGCACATGACATTACAAGTCTTGCAGACTTTCTCCCTGGTGTGATTGACTTGACTGCAGCTGCAGAACAGATCCTTTTTTCTTTTTTCTCTGGGCCAGGGCTGCTGCTGGCCATGTGCATGTCCCTAATGGTCTAGTGGCTAGGATTCAGCGCTTTCACCGCTGCGGCCCGGGTTCGATTCCCGGTTAGGGAATGGCTGCTTAAGAGCTGGCTGGGGAACCTCGTTGCACAGTCCTCGGTGCGCACATTCATTCTGCTACCCACATGCACACGCTCAGCTGCAAGCTCCCTCCTCCCTGACAGGCCTGAACATGAAGCTTGAGAGCAAAACAAGTTGATGTTTACCTGACCTGCCTTTAAGTGAAACCAGTGTGTCAAAAGTTGCAATGTGTGGCCTGAGTTTAAGTGTGCTTTCCTAGACATGGATATAGCGTAGTCCATTCACAGCAATAGTATGTCCCCAAGGACAAAACAACAGGCCAAATCTTGCCAGATTTGACAGAAGATCTTGAGCAGGCGTGCCTTCTAGAAGCGTTGCCTGTGCCCAAGACAGGCAAAGGGGCTTGGCTGCCAAGTGGGCGAGAGGTTCTTCCAAAGGCTCCCTGATGGTCTAGTGGCTAGGATTCGGCGCTCTCACCGCCGTGGCCCGGGTTCGATTCCCGGTCAGGGAATGTGCTCTTGCTGAAATGTTGTGCTGGAGAGGGGCCTAGTTGTAAAGGCTTCAAATTTACCTCCCTGACAACATTGACATCCTGGCACAGGCAGAGACATGATTGGAGCGGAAAAGCTCAAGTAACCTGGGACTTACTCTGCATTTGAACATTACAGGCTTTGGCTGCATTGGCAAGGAAGTGTGCTGGCCATTTCCTTAGAGAAGCATAAAACGGCACATGACATTACAAGTCTTGCAGACTTTCTCCCTGGTGTGATTGACTTGAGTGCAGCTGCAGAACAAATCCTGTTTTCTTTTTTCTCTGGGCCAGGGCTGCTGCTGGCCATGTCCATGTCCCTAATGGTCTAGTGGCTAGGATTCGGCGCTTTCACCGCTGCGGCCCGGGTTCGATTCCCGGTTAGGGAATGGCTGCTTAAGAGCTGGCTGGGGAACCTCGTTGCACAGTCCTCGGTGCGCACATTCATTCTGCTACCCACATGCACACGCTCAGCTGCAAGTTCCCTCCTCCCTGGCAGGCCTGAACATGAAGCTTGAGAGCAAAACAAGTTGATGTTTACCTGACCTGCCTTTAAGTGAAACAGGTGTGTCAAAAGGTGCAATGTGTGGCCTGAGTTTAAGTGTGCTTTCCTAGACATGGATATAGCGTAGTCCATTCACAGCAATAGTATGTCCCCAAGGACAAAACAACAGGCCAAATCTTGCCAGATTTGACAGAAGATCTTGAGCAGGCGCGCCTTCTAGAAGCGTTGCCTGTGCCCAAGACAGGCAAAGGGGCTTGGCTGCCAAGTGGGTGAGAGGTTCTTCCAAAGGCTCCCTGATGGTCTAGTGGCTAGGATTCGGCGCTCTCACCGCCGCGGCCCGGGTTCGATTCCCGGTCAGGGAATGTGCTCTTGCTGGGATGTTGTGCTGGAGAGGGGCCTAGTTGTAAAGGCTTCAAATTTACGTCCCTGACAACAGTGACATCCTGGCACAGGCAAAGACATGATTGGAGCAGAAAAGCTCAAGAAACCTGGGACTTACTCTGCATTTGAACCTCACAGGCTTTGGCTGCATTGGCAAGGAAGTGTGCTGGCCATTTCCTTAGAGAAGCATAAAACGGCACATGACATTACAAGTCTTGCAGACTTTCTCCCTGGTGTGATTGACTTGAGTGCAGCTGCAGAACAGATCCTTTTTTCTTTTTTCTCTGGGCCAGGGCTTCTGCTGGCCATGTGCATGTCCCTAATGGTCTAGTGGCTAGGTTTCGGCGCTTTCACCGCTGCGGCCCGGGTTCGATTCCCGGTTAGGGAATGGCTGCTTAAGAGCTGGCTGGGGAACCTCGTTGCACAGTCCTCGGTGCGCACATTCATTCTGCTACCCACATGCACACGCTCAGCTGCAAGCTCCCTCCTCCCTGGAAGGCCTGAACATGAAGCTTGAGAGCAAAACAAGTTGATGTTTACCTGACCTGCCTTTAAGTAGAACCAGTGTGTCAAAAAGTGCAATGTGTGGCCTGAGTTTAAGTGTGCTTTCCTAGACATGGATATAGCGTAGTCCATTCACAGCAATAGTATGTCCCCAAGGACAAAACAATAGGCCAAATCTTGCAGGATTTGACAGAAGATCTTGAGCAGGCGTGCCTTCTAGAAGCGTTGCCTGTGCCCAAGACAGGCAAAGGGGCTTGGCTGCCAAGTGGGCGAGAGGTTCTTCCAAAGGCTCCCTGATGGTCTAGTGGCTAGGATTCGGCGCTCTCACCGCCGCGGCCCGGGTTCGATTCCCGGTCAGGGAATGTGCTCTTGCTGGGATGATGTGCTGGAGAGGGGCCTAGTTGTAAAGGCTTCAAATTTACGTCCCTGACAACAGTGACATCCTGGCAGAGGCAGAGACATGATTGGAGCGGAAAAGCTCAAGTAACCTGGGACTTACTCTGCATTTGAACCTCACAGGCTTTGGCTGCATTGTCAAGGAAGTGTGCTGGCCATTTCCTTAGAGACGCATAAAACGGCACATGACATTACAAGTCTTGCAGACTGTCTCCCTGCTGTGATTGCCTTGAGTGCTGCTGCAGAACTTCTTTCTTTTTTCTCTGGGCCAGGGCTGCTGCTGGCCATGTGCATGTCCCTAATGGTCTAGTGGCTAGGATTCGGCGCTTTCACCGCCGCGGCCCGGGTTCGATTCCCGGTTAGGGAATGGCTGCTTAAGAGCTGGCTGGGGAACCTCGTTGCACAGTCCTCGTTGCGCACATTCACTCTGCTACCTACATGCACATGCTCAGCTGCAAGCTCCCTTCTCCCTGGCAGGCCTGAACATGAAGTGGCTTGAGAGCAAAACAAGTTGATGTTTTCCTGACCTGGCTTTAGGTGAAACCAGTGTGTCAGAAAGTGCAATGTGTGGCCTGAGTTAAAGTGTGCTTTCCTAGACATGGATATAGCGTAGTCCATTCACAGCAATAGTATGTCCCCAAGGACAAAACAATAGGCCAAATCTTGCAGGATTTGACAGAAGATCTTGAGCAGGCGTGCCTTCTAGAAGCGTTGCCTGTGCCCAAGACAGGCAAAGGGGCTTGGCTGCCAAGTGGTCGAGAGGTTCTTCCAAAGGCTCCCTGATGGTCTAGTGGCTAGGATTCGGCGCTCTCACCGCCGCGGCCCGGGTTCGATTCCCGGTCAGGGAATGTGCTCTTGCTGGGATGATGTGCTGGAGAGGGGCCTAGTTGTGAAGGCTTCAAATTTACTTCCCTGACAACAGTGACCAACTGGCAGAGGCAGAGACAAGATTGGAGCGGAAAAGCTCAAGTAACCTGGGACTTACTCTGCATTTGAACATTACAGGCTTTTGCTGCATTGGCAAGGAAGTGTGCTGGCCATTTCCTTAGAGAAGCATAAAACGGCACATGACATTACAAGTCTTGCAGACTTTCTCCCTGGTGTGATTGACTTGAGTGCAGCTGCAGAACAAATCCTGTTTTCTTTTTTCTCTGGGCCAGGGCTGCTGCTGGCCATGTGCATGTCCCTATGGTCTAGTGGCTAGGATTTGGCGCTTTCACCGCTGCGGCCCGGGTTCGATTCCCGGTTAGGGAATGGCTGCTTAAGAGCTGGCTGGGGAACCTCGTTGCACAGTCATCGTTGCGCACATTCACTCTGCTACCTACATGCACACGCTCAGCTGCAAGCTCCCTCCTCCCTGGCAGGCCTGAACATGAAGTGGCTTGAATGCAAAACAAGTTGATGTTTTCCTGACCTGCCTTTAAGTGAAACCAGTGTGTCAAAAAGTGCAATGTGTGGCCTGAGTTTAAGTGTGCTTTCCTAGACATGGATATAGCGTAGTCCATTCACAGCAATAGTATGTCCCCAAGGACAAAACAATAGGCCAAATCTTGCCAGATTTGACAGAAGATCTTGAGCAGGCGTGCCTTCTAGAAGCGTTGCCTGTGCCCAAGTCTTGCAAAGGGGCTTGGCTGCCAAGTGGTCGAGAGGTTCTTCCAAAGGCTCCCTGATGGTCTAGTGGCTAGGATTCGGCGCTCTCACCGCCGCGGCCCGGGTTCGATTCCCGGTCAGGGAATGTGCTCTTGCTGGGATGATGTGCTGGAGAGGGGCCTAGTTGTGAAGGCTTCAAATATACTTCCCTGACAACAGTGACCAACTGGCAGAGGCAGAGACAAGACTGGAGCGGAAAAGCTCAAGTAACCTGGGACTTACTCTGCATTTGAACATTACAGGCTTTGGCTGCATTGGCAAGGAAGTGTGCTGGCCATTTCCTTAGAGAAGCATAAAACGGCACATGACATTACAAGTCTTGCAGACTTTCTCCCTGGTGTGATTGACTTGAGTGCAGCTGCAGAACCAATCCTGTTTTCTTTTTTCTCTGGGCCAGGGCTGCTGCTGGCCATGTGCATGTCCCTAATGGTCTAGTGGCTAGGATTCGGCGCTTTCACCGCCGCGGCCCGGGTTCGATTCCCGGTTAGGGAATGGCTGCTTAAGAGCTGGCTGGGGAACCTCGTTGCACAGTCCTCGTTGCGCACATTCACTCTGCTACCTACATGCACATGCTCAGCTGCAAGCTCCCTTCTCCCTGGCAGGCCTGAACATGAAGTGGCTTGAGAGCAAAACAAGTTGATGTTTTCCTGACCTGGCTTTAGGTGAAACCAGTGTGTCAGAAAGTGCAATGTGTGGCCTGAGTTAAAGTGTGCTTTCCTAGACATGGATATAGCGTAGTCCATTCACAGCAATAGTATGTCCCCAAGGACAAAACAATAGGCCAAATCTTGCCAGATTTGACAGAAGATCTTGAGCAGGCGTGCCTTCTAGAAGCGTTGCCTGTGCCCAAGACAGGCAAAGGGGCTTGGCTGCCAAGTGGTCGAGAGGTTCTTCCAAAGGCTCCCTGATGGTCTAGTGGCTAGGATTCGGCGCTCTCACCGCCGCGGCCCGGGTTCGATTCCCGGTCAGGGAATGTGCTCTTGCTGGGATGATGTGCTGGAGAGGGGCCTAGTTGTGAAGGCTTCAAATTTACTTCCCTGACAACAGTGACCAACTGGCAGAGGCAGAGACAAGATTGGAGTGGAAAAGCTCAAGTAACCTGGGACTTACTCTGCATTTGAACATTACAGGCTTTTGCTGCATTGGCAAGGAAGTGTGCTGGCCATTTCCTTAGAGAAGCATAAAACAGCACATGACATTACAAGTCTTGCAGACTTTCTCCCTGGTGTGATTGACTTGAGTGCAGCTGCAGAACAAATCCTGTTTTCTTTTTTCTCTGGGCCAGGGCTGCTGCTGGCCATGTGCATGTCCCTATGGTCTAGTGGCTAGGATTTGGCGCTTTCACCGCTGCGGCCCGGGTTCGATTCCCGGTTAGGGAATGGCTGCTTAAGAGCTGGCTGGGGAACCTCGTTGCACAGTCATCGTTGCGCACATTCACTCTGCTACCTACATGCACACGCTCAGCTGCAAGCTCCCTCCTCCCTGGCAGGCCTGAACATGAAGTGGCTTGAATGCAAAACAAGTTGATGTTTTCCTGACCTGCCTTTAGGTGAAACCAGTGTGTCAAAAAGTGCAATGTGTGGCCTGAGTTTAAGTGTGCTTTCCTAGACATGGATATAGCGTAGTCCATTCAAAGCAATAGTATGTCCCCAAGGACAAAACAATAGGCCAAATCTTGCCAGATTTGACAGAAGATCTTGAGCAGGCGTGCCTTCTAGAAGTGTTGCCTGTGCCCAAGACAGGCAAAGGGGCTTGGCTGCCAAGTGGTCGAGAGGTTCTTCCAAAGGCTCCCTGATGGTCTAGTGGCTAGGATTCGGCGCTCTCACCGCCGCGGCCCGGGTTCGATTCCCGGTCAGGGAATGTGCTCTTGCTGGGATGATGTGCTGGAGAGGGGCCTAGTTGTGAAGGCTTCAAATTTACTTCCCTGACAACAGTGACCAACTGGCAGAGGCAGAGACAAGATTGGAGCGGAAAAGCTCAAGTAACCTGGGACTTACTCTGCATTTGAACCTCACAGGCTTTGGCTGCTTTGGCAAGGAAGTGTGCTGGCCATTTCCTTAGAGAAGCACAAAACGGCACATGACATTACAAGTCTTGCAGACTTTCTCCCTGGTGTGATTGACTTGAGTGCAGCTGCAGAACAACCTTTTTTCTTTTTTCTCTGGGCCAGGGCTGCTGCTGGTCATGTGCATGTCCCTAATGGTCTAGTGGCTAGGATTTGGCGCTTTCACCGCTGCGGCCCGGGTTTGATTCCCGGTTAGGGAATGGCTGCTTAAGAGCTGGCCTGGGGCACCTCGTTGCACAGTCCTCGTTGCGCACATTCACTCTGCTACCTACATGCACACGCTCAGCTGCAAGCTCCCTCCTCCCTGGCAGGCCTGAACATGAAGCTTGAGAGCAAAACAAGTTGATTTTTTCCTGACCTGCCTTTAAGTGAAACCAGTGTGTCAGAAAGTGCAATGTGTGGCCTGAGTTTAAGTGTGCTTTCCTAGACATGGATATAGCGTAGTCCATTCACAGCAATAGTATGTCCCCAAGGACAAAACAATAGGCCAAATCTTGCCAGATTTGACAGAAGATCTTGAGCAGGCGTGCCTTCTAGAAGCGTTGCCTGTGCCCAAGTCTTGCAAAGGGGCTTGGCTGCCAAGTGGTCGAGAGGTTCTTCCAAAGGCTCCCTGATGGTCTAGTGGCTAGGATTCGGCGCTCTCACCGCCGCGGCCCGGGTTCGATTCCCGGTCAGGGAATGTGCTCTTGCTGGGATGATGTGCTGGAGAGGGGCCTAGTTGTGAAGGCTTCAAATATACTTCCCTGACAACAGTGACCAACTGGCAGAGGCAGAGACAAGACTGGAGCGGAAAAGCTCAAGTAACCTGGGACTTACTCTGCATTTGAACATTACAGGCTTTGGCTGCATTGGCAAGGAAGTGTGCTGGCCATTTCCTTAGAGAAGCATAAAACGGCACATGACATTACAAGTCTTGCAGACTTTCTCCCTGGTGTGATTGACTTGAGTGCAGCTGCAGAACAAATCCTGTTTACTTTTTTCTCTGGGCCAGGGCTGCTGCTGGCCATGTGCATGTCCCTAATGGTCTAGTGGCTAGGATTCGGCGCTTTCACCGCCGCGGCCCGGGTTTGATTTCACGGTTAGGGAATGGCTGCTTAAGAGCTGGCTGGGGAACCTCGTTGCACAGTCATCGTTGCGCACATTCACTCTGCTACCTACATGCACACGCTCAGCTGCAAGCTCCCTCCTCCCTGGCAGGCCTGAACTTGAAGTGGCTTGAATGCAAAACAAGTTGATGTTTTCCTGACCTGCCTTTAGGTGAAACCAGTGTGTCAAAAAGTGCAATGTGTGGCCTGAGTTTAAGTGTGCTTTCCTAGACATGGATATAGCGTAGTCCATTCAAAGCAATAGTATGTCCCCAAGGACAAAACAATAGGCCAAATCTTTCCAGATTTGACAGAAGATCTTGAGCAGGCGTGCCTTCTAGAAGCGTTGCCTGTGCCCAAGACAGGCAAAGGAGTTTGGCTGCCAAGTGGTCGAGAGGTTCTTCCAAAGGCTCCCTGATGGTCTAGTGGCTAGGATTCGGCGCTCTCACCGCCGCGGCCCGGGTTCGATTCCCGGTCAGGGAATGTGCTCTTGCTGGGATGATGTGCTGGAGAGGGGCCTAGTTGTGAAGGCTTCAAATTTACTTCCCTGACAACAGTGACCAACTGGCAGAAGCAGAGACAAGATTGGAGCGGAAAAGCTCAAGTAACCTGGGACTTACTCTGCATTTGAACCTCACAGGCTTTGGCTGCATTGTCAAGGAAGTGTGCTGGCCATTTCCTTAGAGAAGCACAAAACGGCACATGACATTACAAGTCTTGCAGACTCTTCCCTGGTGTGATTGACTTGAGTGCAGCTGCAGAACAAATCCTGTTTTCTTTTTTCTCTGGGCCAGGGCTGCTGCTGGCCATGTGCATGTCCCTAATGGTCTAGTGGCTAGGATTTGGCGCTTTCACTGCTGCGGCCCGGGTTCGATTCCCGGTTAGGGAATGGCTGCTTAAGAGCTGGCTGGGGCACCTCGTTGCACAGTCCTCGTTGCGCACATTCACTCTGCTACCTACATGCACACGCTCAGCTGCAAGCTCCCTCCTCCCTGGCAGGCCTGAACATTAAGCTTGAGAGTAAAACAAGTTGATGTTTTCCTGACCTGCCTTTAGGTGAAACCAGTGTGTCAGAAAGTTCAATGTGTGGCCTGAGTTTAAGTGTGCTTTCCTAGACATGGATATAGCGTAGTCCATTCACAGCAATAGTATGTCCCCAAGGCCAAACAATAGGCCAAATCTTGCCAGATTTGACAGAAGATCTTGAGCAGGCGTGCCTTCTAGAAGCGTTGCCTGTGCCCAAGTCTGGCAAAGGGGCTTGGCTGCCAAGTGGTCGAGAGGTTCTTCCAAAGGCTCCCTGATGGTCTAGTGGCTAGGATTCGGCGCTCTCACCGCCGCGGCCCGGGTTCGATTCCCGGTCAGGGAATGTGCTCTTGCTGTGATGATGTGCTGGAGAGGGGCCTAGTTGTAAAGGCTTCAAATTTACTTCCCTGACAACAGTGACCAACTGGCAGAGGCAGAGACAAGATTGGAGCAGAAAAGCTCAAGTAACCTGGGACTTACTCTGCGTTTGAACCTCACAGGCTTAGGCTGCATTGGCAAGGAAGTGTGCTGGCCATTTCCTTAGAGAAGCATTAAACGGCACATGACATTACAAGTCTTGCAGACTTTCTCCCTGGTGTGATTGACTTGAGTGCAGCTGCAGAACAAATCCTGTTTTCTTTTTTCTCTGGGCCAGGGCTGCTAATGGCCATGTGCATGTCCCTAATGGTCTAGTGGCTAGGATTCGGTGCTTTCACCGCTGCGGCCTGGGTTCGATTACCGGTTAGGGAATGGCTGCTTAAGAGCTTGCCTGAGGAACCTCGTTGCACAGTCCTCGTTGCGCACATTCACTCTGCTACCTACATGCACACGCTCAGCTGCAAGCTCCCTCCTCCCTGGCAGGCCTGAACATGAAGTGGCTTGAATGCAAAACAAGTTGATGTTTTCCTGACCTGCCTTTAAGTGAAACCAGTGTGTCAGAAAGTGCAATGTGTGGCCTGAGTTTAAGTGTGCTTTCCTAGACATGGATATAGCGTAGTCCATTCACAGCAATAGTATGTCCCCAAGGACAAAACAATAGGCCAAATCTTGCCAGATTTGACAGAAGATCTTGAGCAGGCGTGCCTTCTAGAAGCGTTGCCTGTGCCCAAGACAGGCAAAGGGGCTTGGCTGCCAAGTGGTCGAGAGGTTCTTCCAAAGGCTCCCTGATGGTCTAGTGGCTAGGATTCGGCGCTCTCACCGCCGCGGCCCGGGTTCGATTCCCGGTCAGGGAATGTGCTCTTGCTGGGATGATGTGCTGGAGAGGGGCCTAGTTGTGAAGGCTTCAAATTTACTTCCCTGACAACAGTGACCAACTGGCAGAGGCAGAGACAAGATTGGAGCGGAAAAGCTCAAGTAACCTGGGACTTACTCTGCATTTGAACATTACAGGCTTTTGCTGCATTGGCAAGGAAGTGTGCTGGCCATTTCCTTAGAGAAGCATAAAACAGCACATGACATTACAAGTCTTGCAGACTTTCTCCCTGGTGTGATTGACTTGAGTGCAGCTGCAGAACAAATCCTGTTTTCTTTTTTCTCTGGGCCAGGGCTGCTGCTGGCCATGTGCATGTCCCTATGGTCTAGTGGCTAGGATTTGGCGCTTTCACCGCTGCGGCCCGGGTTCGATTCCCGGTTAGGGAATGGCTGCTTAAGAGCTGGCTGGGGAACCTCGTTGCACAGTCATCGTTGCGCACATTCACTCTGCTACCTACATGCACACGCTCAGCTGCAAGCTCCCTCCTCCCTGGCAGGCCTGAACATGAAGTGGCTTGAATGCAAAACAAGTTGATGTTTTCCTGACCTGCCTTTAAGTGAAACCAGTGTGTCAAAAAGTGCAATTGTGGCCTGAGTTTAAGTGTGCTTTCCTAGACATGGATATAGCGTAGTCCATTCAAAGCAATAGTATGTCCCCAAGGACAAAACAATAGGCCAAATCTTGCCAGATTTGACAGAAGATCTTGAGCAGGCGTGCCTTCTAGAAGTGTTGCCTGTGCCCAAGACAGGCAAAGGAGTTTGGCTGCCAAGTGGTCGAGAGGTTCTTCCAAAGGCTCCCTGATGGTCTAGTGGCTAGGATTCGGCGCTCTCACCGCCGCGGCCCGGGTTCGATTCCCCGTCAGGGAATGTGCTCTTGCTGGGATGATGTGCTGGAGAGGGGCCTAGTTGTGAAGGCTTCAAATTTACTTCCCTGACAACAGTGACCAACTGGCAGAGGCAGAGACAAGATTGGAGCGGAAAAGCTCAAGTAACCTGGGACTTACTCTGCATTTGAACCTCACAGGCTTTGGCTGCATTGGCAAGGTAGTGTGCTGGCCATTTCCTGTTCGTAATGTCCAAATTAATAGATCTGGTTATGATATAAGTATCAAAATAAATACATGCTTCAATGAATAACTGCATCAGTTTTTTTAGGGTGATAATACATTTGTCAAGGAGATTATCTCAAATCGTCAAAAAAGCCTGTATTAGATCAGGTAAGCTTCCCTAAAGAATTGATCATTTCGTGGAATACAAACACCAGGAGTTATTAAAATACACAGAACAATTGCAATAAAACAGTTATGTCAAGTTTATATTTTATAAAAGATGAATAGAAAAATAACAATTAATTGATAAGATATATCAATTATAGTTTATTGCCTGTCTAATTTATTTAACTATTGAATAACTAATTAAAGATTTAGGTATTGCTAAACTTGTGAATTTATTGTAGCATTTATTAATTTAACTAAATATTGTACTGGCAAATACAATTTAGTGGTATGTCTTAAAATGTGCTCTTTTGTTTTTTTCAAGATATACCAGACACGGTACATGTATTTACATGAAGTATTGATATTGCTGAAACCTGCCTGAATGTCACTCAGGATCGGATCAGAAAGGAAATCGGTGGTATCGAACATTATAAGCTACATTACAGAAATATCCATCCGAACAGTCTACATTCGGCTTATTTTTATTATTATAATGTCAGTAGGGCTACATGATATGGCCAAAATCTAAAATCTTGATATTTGTAGACTATATCTCAATACACAATATATATCTTGATAATCTGATTTCTCCTCTAGATCACTTTATTAATGTTAAATCCAGCCCTTTAATTCATAAAATGACATCAGTATAATGATTTGAGCAGAACGTTCAGTTGGATTTTTAAAATTTGAATGCAAAAAGGGGGAAATCTCAATCAGGTAAATTTGAGCAAACCTTTTATTTGAAACCAAACTTTATATAGTTACATAAGTTTAGTTTCAGTTGAGTGATTCATTCAGATTTATTTAAGTGGCTGATTACATTATATTATATTATATTATATCATAATATATTATATTATATTATATTATATTATATTATATTATATTATATTATATTATATCATAATATATTATATTATATTATATTATATTATATTATATTATATTATATTATATTATATTATATCATAATATATTATATTGTACTTTGAAAATATAATGAAGTAAAGTTGGAGATAATATTGCTTTCATTCCCATAAAGCAGCTACCTGGATAATGTTGGTCGTGTTGAAAGGACTCTAGTGACTTCTGTCTGTTAGCCTGGGGTCTGGTTGAATTGTATTGTGTAACCCTGGGTTACATAGCCACATGAAATAAAAGCTTGTTAATAATAAAAAAAGCTATTTAGGAAAAAAACATTGTAAGTGATAAATAAATAAATGAATTAACATGTTAAACTTCTAAAAAGACAGAGAAAAAAGGGAATATATATATATAATATCTATCTATCTATCTATCTATCTATCTATCTATCTATCTATCTATCTATCTATATATATATATATATATATATATATATATATATATATATATATATATTTCATGATATCATGTTAAATTTGGTTTAGAAATTTTAAAGAGTTAAAAACTTTTAAATTCACATTATTTTTGTTTTATTTTATTTATGGTGAAAAATGGTTTAGACTCTTATTTTCAAGGGACACGTTGCAGAGTGACTCATGTGACTCGCCACAGCCAGCCGGGTTTGTTCTGTCTTTTACTGCTTCAGAACCAGGGAGAAATATTCAGGTACGAAAATGCAGACAGTCTCTGCAGAGCTGCTGCTTCAGAACAGAAGAAAGTGGAAGAAAAGAAGGTCCATTAAAAGTTATTATGTTACTCTGGAGGAGTTATTTTTATTTTTCCAACCTGTCTGAGATTTGGTGACATCTTGTGTTCCTTACTGAACTGGACTTGGTGAGTGTAAACAATGTATTTTATTTCATGTAAGAAGATGTTTGTCATTGGGTCATTCTCAAAATACGGTGACAAACATGTCCCTGCATATTCTAGACACTGATGGAAATGAGGTGAGGTGTATGACATACATCTAAGTGTTACTTCTACTGTTTTCCCACACTGCCTTGCAGGGTACCTCTAACTGGGTGCTCAGTAATTTTCCCACACTGTGATCCTGACAGGGTACATTTCACACTGCCTTACAGGGTATCTTTTACTGTTCACCTCAGTCAGTTTCCCACACTGTGATCCTGACAGGGTACCTCACAGATAGTTTGTCACTCAAAATGATGTCTTAGCTCTAAATTTCTCAAATACTTAAACTACTTCTTGTTGGAGATGTGATGCTATCAATCTGACCAAAATACCTTGAAATTATTAATCTGACTCCATTCTCCTCTCACCTCTTTCCGCGCAGTTCGTTGATGGGGAAGGATCAGGAGGCGTCCTGGTTCTCAGTTGAACACAAATTTATTAACAATAGGTCAAGAATATGCATTTACAGAGATCTCTGGTGCAGCCTCATTTCTCTGTTCCCTACATGTTGCAGAGACAGTTCATGAGACTGACCCTGACTCTCTCTCTCAGCACCAATATATAGTCACTAACAGTTTCTCTAAGGAATGTAGGTTGAGTCATCTTCTTATTGGCTCTCCAGGTGTTGTCCCCCTCTGATTGGCTGCTGGCCGTCTTCTGGCTCTGTCTGTGACTGGCATTCATCAAGTGGGTGATCAGCCCCCCTTCACTTATCTGTAGAGAAACTGTTAGACACACAAATCTCGCTTCCTTCCTTCCTTTAATTGTTTACCTTCCTCACTTCGACTGAAACACCTCAACTCTAAAAATGTACGTGCTGACTTGCGTTATTAGTGTTACACAGTTACTTCTGTTTATTATTGGGTACAAACATTAACTTCACTTGTGGTCACTCTACACTCTGGGTGCTCCATAAAATCCCAGGAATCCCCAGCCCCCCTCAAGTGTCCTGCAATACATACCCCAACAATGAGCACATGTGTACAACCAAGTTAGTAAAAGCACATCTGTATAGTATTGTTAATAAAAACATGTCTCATGGGCTATATATTCTTTCAACACACAAAAACCTTATAGTTTAAAAAATTCATCCACATTAAACCAAAATCATGTAATTCAATACCTTTTTAAATGAATATGATAATTTCAGTTTATTTATTTGTAATTCTATTTTTTTAATTTCAGTTTTAATTATCTTTGTATCTAAAAGAACACTTGTCCCACTGCCATGATTCAGTGCTATTGGGCAGTGTAAAAATATTTCCTTTATAGTGAAAAAAAAAAAGTCTAGTGTGGAAAATCACTAGGCTTAATATATGAACAAAAGTAAAACTTAATTGGCTTCTTATTAATAAAAATATTTTTAAAAGAATATCTGTCCTTTGATTTGGTGTCATTGGTGTTATTGGTATCACAGACCTTTATTTTGAAAGGTGAAGACTATGTAAGAGAACTCCCAGGGTCAGAAGGAAGAAGAAGAAGAAGAGTCATTTATGCCAATACATGGTGAGTGTCTCTTTACTGAGTAAAGTAAGATATTTTCAATCAAAATGTCACTTTTCTTTGTGATTCTTTTTGTTGTGCCGTTGGTGTTACTTTGATTTGCACTACAATGAAATATTTTTATGGAAAAAAATGGTTTATGAGCATAATGTGTAGATTTTAAAATGCTGACTCATGCTAGCTTTAAGCTAGCTTGGACACCATTTTGTGTATTTTGCATGTTATAGCTGTTTGTCATTGGTGTTGTAGTCATTGGTGTTACAGCCCCTGCCTGTAACACCAATGACCTATGTGTGTCAGTAGCATTAATTATCTCAACTAAATAAAGAAATAAATATACATTTAATACAAATTTACACAGTTATATTATTTTCAGACTTTATAAAGAATTATGAGTGTGCTAATCTAATTTACAGGGAGACTATGGCAAAAATAAGTGCAGCTGAAAGACAACGATTGTACAGGCAGAGACGAGATGCTGATGCTGCACGTAGAGCTATTTATCTACAAAAGAGAAGGGAAACTTATTTACATGATGTCGAAACAGGAAAGAGGAAAGGAATAAAAGATTTAAGTGAGAGAGGAAAGAGAGTTCAGCGGAAGGAGTGGAGAGTGAACCAGGCAAGGCACAGACACAGACACAGGCAGAGAAGAGCAACAGTGTTGACCCTACATGAGAGCCTGGATGAAGTTGCCACAACATCAAGGTTAGCCAAATATTTAGGCCAAAAACTTTTGAGAGAATTACCACTGATACCAGTCAGGTAAAATATTGCCAAGGAATTGCATTGTATCCTTTGTCCAACAATTTGAATGCCTGGAGTGCTTTCCTGATGTTATGCAAAGGCTTACTTTTACTCTTATTTCTTCTTTACAGAGATAAAGCCAGAGAGAAGAAGACATGGAGAAGAAAATCACAAAAACTTCAAAGAAAAATACAAAAACTGCAAGAAGAAATTCAAGAAAAAAAAACAGAAAATGTGAAAAATACAAAAAAAAGGTTCTATCGACTGAAGACTACAGGTACATCAAACCCAGACAGTCCCAAAGAGAAAACAAGAGCAATCTTGAAAAACGATTCCTCTATCAGAAAAACATTAAACTTCCACTATGCATTGCTTGCAGGTATTAAAGAGAGATATAAAGCCACCAAAAAAAAAAAAGTCACATGTATACCCGTCTCTTCACTGGCAAACTCGTTAAGAAACAGAAAGAAACAAATTCAGAGCACTGTGTAAACAGACAATTAGATTTAAATGGAAGTCAATTCAAAACAAAGTCAAAGACGACAGAAATAAGCATGGCCGTAACCAGCTATGAGGTTGCCGAGGTCCGGACCTCGGTAAAAATTTCTGAGAAAAAAAAAACAAACTAATCCCAATTGGCGCATCAAACATATAAACACAGGGGAGCTTTTATTTTGAAACCGCGGCATGCAGGAAGTTATCTGACAAAGCTTGTAATCGCAGTGACTTTGAACGCGCTTAGCAGGAAGTAGAGAACGACGCAGTGAGGTGAGTGACAGATTCTTTATTATTTTACCAACAAGCAGCCCGCTGTAATGAAGCCAGACCTTCGGGTGTTTTTGACCAACACGATCTGACAGTGTCTTGTAAACCTTCATGCAGACAGGTCCGTTATTTTCGGTCTGTGCTGACTCAGCAGTATATCACTCTTCAGAAAGAGGAGGAGGAAGCCGGGGGTTTGATCCAAGGTCCAATTACCCGCGGGATGTTTCAGCAGAATTTAATTCATTTCATTTTATCCCGTGGTCTGTGTGAATTCTGATTCAGACTGGGTTTAAACCTACTTTAAATTGGGTAAAAAACGTCACGGTTAAATTGCCTGATGACAGTTCCCCCGATGCCAGTTTAAAGTGCTGGACTGGCATAACCGTTGGGTAACCATGGCAACATACTCAAAGCATAAAGTTCAAAAAGTTAAAGCTCACTAGTTAAAACAGTTATTTTTTATTGATATGTTGACAATACTGATTTAGTTTGCATTTCCATTTTTTCTATCAAATGTGGAATTTTCTGTGCTGCCTTTATGACAAGAACTGACTGTCTTAGTTTTTTAAAACAGACTGTTTTGTTTACAAAACATGTCAAAAAGGTGAGAGAATCTGCTTAGAGTTTCTGGCTTTAAAACCTAATAATGCTCTAAATAAAAGAATCAGTGGATGTCATTGACTGGTCTGTACCAATATAACACCAAACATAGTTTATTTATATATTTACTTTCATGGGTTAAATTTGCATCGATCACATTTACAGATCATATCACAGCAAAGTAATGTGGGCCTTTACTATTTTTTTAAGTATGTATATGTATAACGTGAGTTTGTGTGCGTGGGTTAGGGTGTGGGTCGGGGGGTCAAAGTCTGGACCTCACCAATCTTGAAACTCTGGTTACGGCCCTGGAAATAAGACATCAGCTGTAGACAATACAGTGAAAGATTTTTACCTGAGGGATGATGTCAGGCGACAAGCCACTGGCAAGAAAAACACAATCACAGTACAAAAGTTGAAGAAACAAAGGAGATTGCTCTGTGACTCCCTTTTGAATCTGTCTAAAAAATTTGTGGCAGAGAAAGGTCAGTTATTGTCCTACACTAGCTTCTGTAGGAAGAGACCCTTCTGGGTTGTTCCACCCACTGAAAGAGACAGAGACACTTACCTATGTAGAACACATGAAAACCTGCAGCACATGACACATACCCTGAAAAAACTTGGGCTTTTTGGCAACACACATATGGATGACATGGTTGCTTCTACCGTCTGCAACAACTCTAAGGAATGTCATTACGGAGAATGCAGAGAGTGCTGGCTTAATGTGTATCCTCTTCTAAGAAATCCCTCTGATGAGGAAACAACTGTCACACAGTGGTGCCTTGAAAAAGTGAGCCATTCAAAACCAGGCGAGGAAGAGAAGAAAAGTTCTTTTACAGTCAAGAAGACACTCACATTAAGGAGGAGGAACTTGTATCTCAGTTCCAAGACAGATTTGCCAGATTCAGAAAATACATATTCAACACACAGTGACAGTACAAATCCTATAAATTAATCCGCGAACAGATGACAGTGAAAGACTGTCTCATTCATGTGGATTTCAGCGAAAATTACAACTGCAAATTTGCTAATGAGATCCAGTCTGTGCATTTTGGTGGGTCCCATAAACAGGTTTCTCTTCATACAGTTGTCTTATATATTAAGGATCAAAACCCAGTCCCATTTTGCTCAGTGTCCCCAAGCAGAAAGCACGATCCTGCAACCATATGGGCCCACTTAAACCCAGTGCTAGATATGATAAAAGCACAGCACCCAGCAGTGACCCAGCAAATCTGCACTTTTTCAGTGATGGTCCTACCACACAGTACAGAAAGAAGGGGAATTTCTTCCTCCTGTCTACAGAGCCATCACTTGAAGGTTTTGACAATGTGACCTGGAGCTTTTTTGAAGCTAGTCACAGAAAGGGGGCACCTGATGGCATAGGGGGGGCCCTAAAGAGACAAGCTGATACTTTGGCCAGGCAGGGTCAGGATATTGAAGATGCAGAGGCATTCTACAGCAAGGTGAAAAAAGCTGGCACATCTGTGAGGTTGTTTTTTATAGGCGAGGATGAGGTGACAGCACTGGCTCAAAGGATGCAAAATGTCCCTCTCCTCCCTATTAAAGGGACTATGAATGTTCACCAAGTGATTTCTACCACTCCTGGAACAGTCAAATACAGGGACATCAGTTGCTTTTGTCAACTAGCAGATGGATCAACAAGTTTTACTGGCCTGGCCCAAGGGAGGATGTTAACTGGTATGATGACAGCCAGATTGTGTGTTTTATTCCTGAACCTTGCCCTATCAACAGGGGATCTGTTGAGATTGATCCGATAAAGTGGAGATACCTAGAAACTCGCATGTAAACATTACAAAAAGCAAATATCAAAAATCAGCAAGTCTCCATGACTAATATGAATTTACAGCTATTTCAGAGCTGCAGTCTGCCTGTTTGTTGGCCCTTGTTTGTTTGGACTAATGACCGAGAGATGAAATAGCTCTTCGAAGTTTATCGTTATGCTTGTTAACTCCATGATGTGGAATTTTTAATGACTGTTTTAATGAGAGTCTTTAGCTATTTTAAAATGGAGGTCAATGGCTTTTTTGTGAGTTATTGTGAGATGACTAAGTCATTCAGGCCTATTCTTTCCTGTTTTCTGTTCTTTTTTATTGTTATCTTTACCTTCATCAGCTATGAATGAGAACAGTTAGATTTTCTTAATACTGAGTTGAAATGCATGAAATGAAATTAATTGTTATACAGTGTAAAGTCATTGGTGTTACATTTGTGTCATTGGTGTTACTACGAGAAAATCTGGAGGTCATGTAACATTAGACATTGTTTGAGATATTATTGTTACTTATGTCATTGCAATTTTACTTTTATCTAAATATGTTATTATTTGACTTAATCCATCGTAAATTTCAGTAATTTTATCAGCATATTTTATCTTTTATCAAAAGTACACATATTCTCCAATCAAACGTCATCACTGGAATTGAGTATAATGTTAAATATTAAAAAGAAATAATTCAAAAAATTACTGTTTTATGTCATAGTTTTTTCATCAATTTCTAGATGTTGTGATGTGTGTCTTTTGATCCATTTTATTGCATTCATGAATCTTGTAATAATAACCTAAAGTGTAGTAACACTAATGACAGAAAACTAAATATGTCATTATTTTTTTAATGACATATTTAGTTTTATTATTTTTTAATGCTTTTTTGCAATAAAAAAATAATAAAAAAGACAACTTTTCTAGTTGTCCATTAAAGTTGGTGACATGGTCAAAATGCTCATTAATACTTTCCATTAAATTAAATTCGTAAAAACGGAACTTTTTTTTTTTTCCTTTTTTGACTTGGAAAATCACCGTATTTTGATAATGATATTGGTCATTTCATGTAAATAGAAAGGTTAGGTAGCAGATTTTTTTTTTTTTATGTTGAAATGGTGAATACAAGGTAAAATTGGTGCTGAAATTGAGCATGAGTTCAGTGTCCCGTGATGCCAGTTTTTCCTCGCCACCACGACAGCAAGTGCGTCACCTCATTAAGTGTGAGTAAGTGAGTTAAAAATAGACTTTTAGTTATGTTTGAAGCTACCAGATGTATCATTTGATTTTTACACATATTGTTTTGGATGTTATGGTGGGCCATTAAGGCTGGATCGGGAAATTCTGAGTGAATACCGGAGTTCAAGTCCGCGTGCGAGATAGAAGATGGCGAGCCACCCCAGGATCCCTGGAACTGTGCATTGCACAGAAGCAAAAGCCCTCTGCTTGATTTTGTGCGTTTTCATCAAAAACTGGTAGGATTTATCCATATCTCCCTGCAAAACTGCAGAAGACTCTCAGAGACACTGGATTAACAATTCAGGAAAATCAAAGGATCACGTTTAAGAACAAAGAGACGTTTATTTGTGATCAACAAACTGTTCAGCCTTTTGCTGTATTATTTTGAGTTTGTATTTTGAATATTCTTGTTTTTGTTAACCATACATGTTGATGTAATGGCATTATTGAAGATGTAATTGTTTTGTTGGTACAAACAGAATGAGGAATGGTTGAAATTTTAAAAAGGGAACTTAACAGAACTTGAACTAAATCTTGAAACTTAAACAAAAACTAGACTTTATTCAGGATAAAACTGAGTTAACTCAAATGGATTTAAGGATCAAACTAGAGATTGAAATACACAATAACCTAGGAAAAAACATAATAATATTTTTTCTAAGCCAAATAACATGTTTAACTCTAAAAAGGTATTGATAAGCTGAATCACTTGAACACAACGGAAACAATATAATTCGTTTTTTTCTCAAACTGATATTGAACATTGTATGTCTTTTGTATGTTAAATGTTTTTGTTTGTCATTCACTAAACATATCAAGCCGGCAATTCAAACTTATTTTCTGGTCTGTAGTTATTTATTGCACTTTACATCAATCACTGCTTCAGTAGTCGAACCTAACATTGGTCCTAGTGTACTGTAACTACACCAAAAATGTTACAACTGCATTTGGGGTTGTCTTCAGTTCAATCATCTCAGGAAGCCCCAGGATGGATAAGATGATCCCAAGAAAGAAGATTTCCCCTGGAGCCCAAACGCTGGTGGTGGTGGAGAAGAGTAATGCTTCTTGGAGATGATCTTTTAATTGAAGATTTATTAGAAAATGGCCAGGATCCTGAAGAGGTGGTGAGAGGGGTGGAGGTGGGTTGGACGAACTCCACGGGCTGGATGACAGCAGGATGGGAGGAGAGAGAAAGCACTTCTAAATTTGACAACTAAGACTGATTGGTTAGGAGGGAGAGTGTGGCGGATCGTGATTGGAAAAGGACGGCTGAGACTGGAGCGAGAAGGATAGCGAGAAATTGGTTGAGGCTTCGAGAGCATGCGTGAAGAGATGGTCGCTGTTTGTGAAAGTAACGGACTTTAATGGAGGACAAAGAGCAGCCTCATTTACTGTCTAGACTCTGGAGCCGCCTACGTCTTGCGGGTCCCTGCAGCCCGCGGTTCTGGAGCCAGATACTGCTCTTTAGCTCAGTGTCGCTCCATGCCAGTGATGTAGCGAAGGAAGTGCCACGTTGTCTTAATTTTTTATTATCCATGGGGTATGTTACGAGCCTGTGGGTGCCAGTTCTTTGCAGCGTAACCGTGAGTAAAGCCCGCTGTGACGATCGGCAGGCATGTAAATACCCCTTCTCTGATGTTGGCCACACAACTTCTCCATGGCGGAATTGAGGGCAAAATGGCTCTTTCCATACAAAAGTTTGCCGACCCCTGGTCTAGCAGAATGGAGCGGCAATAATTGGCGGCAGTATTGAAGAGAGGCTGAGATTAAATAGTCTGTAAGGCCCTGTTTTACAGGTCGTAAGCCTACGCTAAGCCACAGCCTCAGTTTGCATCAATAGTCTGCGTCAATATTTTTTCCGGTTTTGCAAACATGGACGCACTACTGTTAGAGGAGGGCACCGACGTCACAGTAATTGACAAATAAGAAAAAATAAATGGAGATGGGCTTGGCTGAATGAAATGGGTGACAATGGTAAGCCATTTAGCTTATGGTGCAGGAAAATGAATATAGCAGGTGCATTGCTGTTATTAAACCATTGTTACTGAAATACTAAAAAATTGAAGTTTTGTGATTTATATCCAAGTAATGACATTAGTAAGGTCTATTGTTACGTTCTGAGAATTTACTACAAGTAGGGGCTTGGGAGCTAATGCAGCCCCCCGACCCCCTACTACCACCACCAACACAAAAAAATTCAGTCAAATGGTTTTTTTTTCACTTGTATCGATGTAATAATCAACTTTTCAAAAAAAAAAAAAAAGCTTCAAAAATTTCACTCTATGTGTAATGTGTCTATGCCATATATAGATTTACAATTTAGAAATGAGTGACCAAAAAATCTATTTTTTTTAATGATATTCTCTTTTTTTGAAATATACCTGGAGCAATGCTACTCAGAACTACAACACACAGTACAAGGTGCTCCTGAAAATTGTACTTGTTTAGAACCTGTGCCAAGTTCGGTGTATATGTGTGGTTCTGGAGGAGTGCCACTGTCCTCAGTTGTTCTGTTCTTAGGGGATGATTATCCCAACCCTTCCTGAAGACATCAAGGTCCCTTTGCAGATGGGGAAGGAAAACATGTTGGTCACAGAAGAAGTGGATGCTGTCAGAGGGATCTAGAAGACCTTCATCTTCAAGGCTGTGAAGAGTCTCATAGTGCACATTTGTTACAGCTGCAGTCGCTGCAGACGTTCTATTCCATTAGAGAAAAAGTACAATTAACTTCAAATTCTCACAGTGCATTTGTTTATTACCGGAAATGATTTTTTTTCGGAAATTATATAAAAATGCATAAATACAGTTGATAGTTCACACTCTTTCCTGACAGGAAACTGCCCCTGCCACACCCCCTGATAGTGAACATGCATCGTGCTATGTCAGCATTTTCAACTCCTTGGTCTCACTGATCAGACTTTGTGCAGCGCTAACAGCTCAGTGAAAGCATGGGTGATATTCTCAGGCATCTCAACCTGGCTGGACAGTGTTCTAACAAGTTGCATCTCCTGGTTGAAATGGTGGAAAAAGTCCACATCAAGGGGCAATTTTTTCTGACTTGAGAAAGTTTGATCAGAAGCCTCTGAAAAAATTCTTTTTTAGTTCCTCCTAGAAAATTTAACTTGCAAACACTTGCTACAAGGGGTGAATAGGAGAAATAAAATGTTTTGAAGGTCTGTGTAACGTGTGATGATTGGCACATAGAGGGAGCTGACATATTCACTGTTCCTCCAGCATTTACTCTCTGTAAGAAGACAGTAAAACACATGAATTGTCTTCTGAAATCTCTCTTGTACCTCTGCTCCTCCAGCGATGCTACATGGCACAACTGTGACATCTAGTGGACGAAATAAACAATTACATGCAGCTAGATGTCTGAATGGAAATAGGGGATTGATATTTCAAATACATCCCTGTAAGAAGACAAAAAGACATGAAATGTCTTCTAAAATCTCATTTGGGCCTCCTCTACCAATCATACAAACAGTGGGTTTTATGCCTGTTAGTCTCTGGAACAGACGTCATCACAAGACATGAAACACAAACTACAGACAGAGCTGGCCCAAGCGGTTATGAGGCCCTGAGCAAATTTCATGTGGGGGGCCCCCCTTACACTGAAGCACAGACTTCTGTTAATGAATGCTTTATCATTCACGCATGGTTATCGTTCACCAACACCTAATCTCTAACATCCGCTATAAACTAAACTACATCACTTAAACAATTATGAGTTTTTCCTTGAGTGACCAAACAGTTAAGTTGATGGCCAAACTCAGCCAGCTTTTCTCATAAGAATGTTAGCAGGTGAGCACCCCGATCTGGTGTGACGGTTTCAGCACACCCTGAGCAGGAGCAGTGCTGCCAACCTAGCTTCTTTGAGCCATATTTAGAAATCAACCCCCTCTTGTGACATTTTTTTTTTGTTTAATTGCGACTACTGACTTTTTCTGGTGTTATTGGAGACTTGAGAGACTAACATTAAAACACATATTTTTGCTGCTCTGCTCCTCTCAGTGTCCCTGTCACAGAGCAATCTCACCCCTAAATTCTAACGCACGCGCCGTGCAGGGCAGCGCCTCGCCGCGCCGCACCGCGCCCTTAAAACATAATGTGGAGCACTTAGCTTCCATTGTAATCTATCAGGCAAATTCCACTGCACGGGCTGCTGAAGCGCCAACGCGCCCAGGCGCAAGTAATATGCTTCAAGCAGTGGCGGTTGCTGGTCAGTCAAGGAGGGGAAGCTCATTTTTTTCCAGCCTACAACATAAATTTGTTTATTCATTTAAACCTAAATTCTACCCTCCATGTCAGCTTGTTAGCAGCTGGAGCTGCTATGTGAGACTACGACAGGCTGTAAGTGTGAGTGACAGGTGGAGAAGCTCTGTAGCTGTAGCTGCTCATTGGTGAAAAGAGAGAGAATCTTTTAACACAACGCTCGTCGTTTTTATGAAAGGTGAACTCGCTGGGGATCAATAAAGCCTCTGGATCAGTCCAGAACAACTGAGAAGATGCTCCGGTAGAGGGTTACACTTCAAGATCACTGACTGGCTCATTTCACTGTCAGTCACAAAGGGATTCGGCCTCAGACAGGTCATCCAATCATCATGCAGAAGCCCAGCGTCCAGGCCAGCCCACTGCCTCATAGACCCCCAGAGACGCTCAGCGTCCGGGGGCGAGACAAAGCCCAGCGTTTATCCAATGACCGTCCAGTTTTGACAGTGGAACAACCCATTCCACGCCTCTCTGCTGAAATCAGAAGACGCTCAGCGTTCGACTGTGTTAAAGCGCAGAGGTGCTGTGGAGATGAATGAGAAAGTGGTTGAGCCAGTTACCTGTGATAGGTAGCTGGTTCTGAAGAAAAGTTTAAGGAATTCTAGCGCATATTTTGCCAATGAAATGTTCACAGCAGAACATATCACCACTTTTTTTGGGGACATTTTAGGGGAAGCTGAGCTTCCCTTGCAGTTTTGGAGCAATCACCACTGGGTTTGAAATGTGCTCAATTTCTTTCAAGATTTACCAGACGCATTACATGTATTTACAATAGGTATCAGTATCGGATCGGTATCGTCAATGCCAGCCTGAATTTTACTCAGGATTGGATCGGAAAGGAAATCGGTGGTATCGAACATCACCAGCTACATTACAGAAATCTTCATATAAACAGTCTACATTAGGCTTATTTTAATTATATATATGCTCAGTGCGTTGAAGCGTTTTCTGCTGCGCTCTGTGTGTGTGTGATCAGACATCGACTCAGCTCGGCAGTGATCGGACTTTTCCGTCCGATCACTGCCACTGGCGCTTGCGGCGCTTGCGGCGCTTGCGGCGCTTGCGGCGCTTGCGGCGCTTGCGGCGCTTGCGGCGCTTGCGGCGCTTGCGGCGCTTGCGGCGCTTGCGGCGCTTGCGGCGCTTGCGGCTCGCGGAAGAAATAGAGAGAAGCGGAGCGGAGGCACTCCAGAGCGCTAGCCATTCCTTGCGCGGTGCTTCCGCGCGCGTGCTGTGTGAACAATTACATCTGTTAACCCTGGTGCCGATCCGAAACTGCTGTGCAAGGCACCAGGGTTCAGCGCGCGGTGCGTCCTTGCGTAAGGTGGAGGCAGGGACAGCATGCAGGGGCGGTGGAGGCAGCTCTGTTGCTAAGGTAAGTGCTGAAAGGTGACAGGTAGTTCTGAATAATGTCACATGACTTATTGGGAGGCTTAGTGTTTTCTAAATCTTCTAATGCCCAGTGCAACAGTACATGTATAAAATATTTGAAAGGCATAATCCTTGAATCAAATGGAGAACAAATACCAAAAGTCAGTCCTTTGTATTGTACCAGAGCGTAATAGTAGTCAGGAATTGCAGATCATGCCCGCTCCAAGGAAAAACAAGGAAAAACAATGAAAGAGAGGGATAACTTTTAATCTGAAAACACGATAAAATGAACAAGAATGCAGGAGAACTCCCAGACCCCCCACCAAAATATGTCCCCCTCACATTCAAAAAGGTGCTGACGCCCTTGATCTGAACACATATGCAGACACACAAACAGCTGTTAGAGCTGACTGACAGATGATCCAGAGGTGATCAGCTGATGCCGTCATCACTGAAACACGTCGCTTCACGTGACGCTCGAGGAAACGACGTCTTGTTTTCCAAAAAGAATCTCCTCGATTCCTCTTTTCGTTTCCTTCATCTGTCCATCCAGGGGAGGGGCTGAAACGCAAGTGAACGACGCAAGTGAAGGAAGCGAGGATGAAACTTTGGAGTTTTGGAACCAATTAGGAACCAGTAGGGCGGTAACACCGGAAAAGGAAATGTCACACACATAAAGTGATGTATTTGAATATTGTGCAGAAAACAACGGTGGTGCGCATTGGTCTTGAGCCCTGTTTGGGAGAGGAGAAGAAGAAGAAGAAGGAGCACATTTCTCTGAAACGCAGCTCTGGGTGAGCGGTGAGTGTGAGCTGCTGCTGTCTGTCTGTTATGCAATCACTGAGCCGAACAGATCATGCACTCGTTCAGACGTGAGGTCTTAAAGCAGCTTTTGCACCGTTTCAGTTGTATCTCTGGCAGCAGGGTGAGTGTTTCACGGGTTGACTGTGTGTTATTTTACATGCGAAGTAAAACGTGTCTGGAGGCGGGGACGCTGAGGCTCGTTTGATGTGTAATGTGAGCTGAAGCTAAAGCTTAAGCTAGCAGCAGATATGTGAAGGAGCAGAGACTTGATTATGTCATGGAGTGTGACCATTAAAGTCACTGACGAGCATTTGTGCTCAGTTATTTATGGACTGAAACAGCCTTGTATTTCATCAGCCATTGCGTGTTTGCTAAATGTTGACCCAGCTTTACTGAACTTTGATATTCGTGGACAGGTTTCCACATATTGAGGTGTCAGAGCTGCCGAGCTCGAGGTCAGATCCTGAGGTGTATCGCGCGCGTGATTTCCTGTGGAATCAGCTGACAGATCTGGGAAAAGAGGATGTCTGCTCTTTGTCTGGAGGTTGCAGCCTCATCAACTCCGGTTTCAGACTGTAACTCTGTGTTTTTAGCTCAGATGGAGTGCTGTGATAAACCACAACAAATGTAATAACGTAAATAAACAGAAGGCTGAGTTATGATTTAACCTGAGGCCATCAGAACCAGAGCTGCTTTAAGTGAGTTTGAGCAGAGAAATAAAAAACAGAACTCTAATCTATGGTGAGCTACAAAGATCTGTCTCCAAGCTTAACTCATTTTTGTTTGCATAATAAGTTAGATCATGAAAAAAATATCTGACTGAGCCTTGAGTGACTAAGGATCTTAATGTTTGTCTACTTTAAAAACATCCACAAATTACACCGTTATTAATAAGCTCTTTGCATTTTTTTTTTATATTTTATTCAGTGGTTATTCTATGATTCATTTGCAAAGGGTGGTCAATGGTGTGTGTGTGTGTGTGTGTGTGTGTGTGTGTGTGTGTGTGTGTGTGTGTGTGTGTGTGTGTGTGTGTGTGTGTGTATTTTAGGGTGCACCAAATTACTGTGTTACTCATAACACCTAACAAAACACCTTATTACATCTTTAATCTCATTGCCTAAAACAACTTTTAGAGAAATGATCTTCATTGTATAGCTTAATAGTAGTGGTGGGACTTGATTAAAAAAATTAATCGAATTAATTATGCCCTTTAATTATTTACTTATAATTAATTAATCGTAATTAATCACATTTTAATCACATCTATATACAACATCAGAAGCAATACTTTTCAATTCAATTCAATTGAAACAGATTTTGTAGAAGACTAAATCATTGAATATTCTCAAACGCAAGTTTAAACAACAAAATCCTGTTTATTTTGGTTAGAAGATGTTTTTTTGTGGACAGATTAAAAAATAATCTAATTATTTACAGGATTTGTAATTAATGAATCTAATTAATCACATTTTAATCTTATATCTGCTTATGGTACCCCTCATAAAGAATTTGAATTTAGGGCATTACAAAATTATATTGCGTGACTTATGGATTGAATACACGAAAAAGAGAAGATTTGTAAATCCTTTTTTTTCATCTGGACAATATAAATTAAAATGTCCGTGTTTCCTGCCATTGACATTCGATTACTGTTTGCTGCGTTTATAGAAGTAAATTATATTTTTCAGCGGAGGGAGGCGGGGTCTGGTGGAGCTTGTCAATCAAAATCCTGCTCATAAACTACTGTGGGTGGTGCGCTCTTTAGACGAGAGCTCAGCATGGATATGAGGAGAAATGTAGATGACAGAGACACAGAGAGACGCTGGGAGTCAGAAAAGTTCAGGCAGCTCACGCTCCAACTGAGGATGTGTTGCTGTAGCTCAGAGAGAAAGAGCGGCGCCATCGTGAGAAAAGACGACAGAGATCATGGAGAGGATCAAAGGATGGAGCGCCCGAGATGAACACGATCAAAAAAGTTTGATATTTCTATTTTTTGGACCAAAAACAGGAAGAAAGACATAAAAGAAGAGAGTCCCCTCTTCTTAAGTAACTTTGGTGTTTACATGGTCAGAGAAAACATTATTATTTGGGTCTTAAACAATCCTTCAGGATGCTCTGAAATGGCTGGCAGCCAATGAGTTAATCTTGCGTTGATTTTCACAACGCGTTAAAGTGAGGTGTAATGGAGTGGAGGACTGACCAACAGTTCATGCCCTGCAGAGTACAGACAGCATATGCACCCATGCAGTCACTTATTGTTCAGCAGGGTCTCATATCTGCTGTGTTCCCTCCTCACTCAGGATTACAAAACTTCATCACAACACAAATTAATGTCCAATGGTACAATCCACTTAAATAGTTAAAGTAATCTGACAAAACTTTTTTTTTTTAATTTAACCTTACTTAGAAGATTTGATTGCAAACAATTCTGGGTTAACAGTGCAGATCAAAGAATGCTTTATTGTAACAACAGGACAAACGTTGCAACCATGAGTGAGAAGGGGACAGCATTTATGGGCTACCTTGTGTTTCAGAAGTATTTTAATGACCTTGACATTTCATCTCATGGAATTGTTGAAGGGGAAAAAACGCTCTTGGTGAGAATGTAAGACTTACTCTGAACTGACCTAAGGCTGGAAGTTTGACACCGAGGTATTCGCTGTGCAGTATTTAGGTGCTGCTTTCGCTGTAAAACTATGACATTACTACAGAAAAATACACTACATTTAAGGTGACTGTGGAGTGATTTTTTTAAGTGGATCTAGCAGAATATTTTTATCAGTCGAATATTAATGCGCTGATAGTAGGATATCACATTGAGTGTGTATGTGTGTGTGTGGTCACAGTGAATGATTTTTATTCAGGATATAAATCCAGTTCATCAGGACAAACTGCTCATCATCACCTCTCTCATCCTGGGTGCGTGTGTGTGTGTGTGTGTGTGTGTGTGTGTGTGTGTGTGTATTTATTCTTGAGGGCGTGGCAGCTTTGAGTGAATACAACCTCATTACAGTCTGAGTACCTGAGTGTATTCCTGCACATCTTTCTTGCTGCGGTGGCTGTAATCATCAGAGTCAGCTTCCCTCACAGACTGAATCAGGCTCTCTTTGTCCTTTTAAGGTGCTTCTTAGAGGCATGAATGACTTTGCAGTTCTCAACACGGGGCGCAAGATGCCCCTGATTGGGCTGGGAACGTGGAAGAGTGAGCCAGGGCAGGTAAGCTGCAAAAAAACAATATTATTAAGAAAAAATTGGGGGAAAGAATAGAGAAAAAAATGGAAAGATCACGTTTTTTAATTAGATCTCTGATTTTCCTTTGTGTCCATCAGTTTCCTTCTTAATCTCTACCTAAATGTTTAAATATATTCACACTCTCAATGTGTGAATGTCTTTCTGTTGAAATCCTATCTGTTGACTGTATGATCTCTCAGAAAGTGAAAGTAAAATTGTTGCTGGTTGTGATGATACTGTTTTGAACACATTTGTAATATAAATCTGTGAATCCAGCAGCAAATTACAAAAAAAAAAAAAAAAAGATCAAGTGGACTCACAGAAATGACAATGTTGCTCTGCCTGTACCAGCCCTCAAGTTTATTGTTACTTCTTTCATTTTCTGTCAAAAGGTGAAACAAGCTGTTATTTGGGCTTTGGAATCTGGGTATCGACACATCGACTGTGCATCCATCTATGGAAATGAGGCGGAGATCGGAGAGGCTTTACAGGAAGTGCTCGGCTCAGGAAAGGTAAAACTGTTTCACTGAACTACATCAGGGCCTCAAGTTTCAGTGCAAACAGAGAAAGTGGATAACACGCCCTCATGGACCACAGGCTTTTGACCCAGACTGTGGCCCAAATCCTGTGGTAAAGACTGAACCGTGTACCTGTACCCTTGTCACTATGCAGCCAGATGTGTAGATTTTTGTGCCGGTGACCTCCATCCAGTTCCTGTTGGATTTTTTAGTTGTTACATCATCATGTTTCTCTCTCTGAACAGTACAGAGAGACTAATAAACACTTCTGTCTTTAGCAGGAAAGACTGCTGTAACGCTGTCCTTTCTGCTCGACCCAAGAATATAATAAATCAGATGTGATTAAGTTAAACTGTAGCTTCTTACAAAGACCAGGAGAGCCACATCATGCCTGTTTTCAAATCTGGTTGCCTGTAAGTTTTCAATCAGTTAACAAGGCACAACAGGGTCTGGGCCCAGACCATGTCTCAAATGCTTAAAGTTTATGTATCTGGACTTCCTCTCGTATCTTCCAGCTCCTCTCTTTTAGCTGTTCCTCAGAGCAGAACTGTAACTCTTGGTGACGATGCTTTTAGCTGTGACGCTCCACGACTGTGGAACAGCCTGAATCTGAGCAGAGCTACAGACACTGAGACGTAACCTAAGACGTGTTTATTCAGTCTGACTTCTACAAAAGGTTTTTTTTTAGTTATATAACAGTTATATAACAAATATGACTGTTAAACAAAGCGTAGATTTAGGTTATTAACTTTCGAAATAAGACTTTTACAAGAACGTAAATAAGACCTGAAATAGTCACCCTTGAACCGTTTCACATTTCAGATGGACTTCCATGTATCATTTTATGTTATAAGGGGTATTCAGACAGAATAATTAATACATTACTAACTGTTCATACTAAATAAACATAATTAATAATAATTAATACACCTTTACTGAGCTGAAAGTAAAACACAACTTCCACACCTCCACTGCGGTAGATGGCGCTGAAGAGCTACTAAACTGTATAACAAAAACAGTCTCAAAGTATATCTAAAATATTTTATTCCTAAACTTGATGATATGGGTTATGATGCAGAATATGTCAATGTTATTTCTCTATTTTAGGGTCAGTTAATTTAAAATCGTTTTAAGTTTAATTTTTACAGTGTGGAAGACTGATAAAATCATATTCATAGTAGCACTTGTATCCTACTGGACCCAAGTATCCTGATGTGTATCGTATTGTGAGGTTCTTGCCAATACTTACTCCTGGTAACAATGCGCTGGAATGATGGTTATTACGAACCTTCAGTCTCCTGGTTTATGTCCAATCACGTTGGTAAACGATTGATAGAAGACAAATTAAAGCCGCTTTTCCACCAAGCCATTCAGTTTGGTTTGTTTCGTTATGGTGTGCATTTTGTAACTTTGTAACAAAGAGCCACATGCCAATCACAAATAAGACGAATTGCTGGATGTCTTCAATCATTGGTTTTTGATTTACTGTGTCACGTTTTTCTTTTCTGTTCGATTTATTAGCGGGGTACACTGTGTCGTGATTCTACTGTGTCACACTGTTACATAACTGATGCGCCGTGAATCTGGCTTACACGCTGCCTACCAAGAAGGGCACGGTTAGCTGTGGAAACACAAACAGGACCAGGCTTTACTGATCCAACCAGTACCAAACTTATACAAAGAGCAGTTTCCTGCTCTAACACCCATCCCATCCTCTCCAGATTAATGTGTAAAAGCACAAAAATGAAACCTGTAACCCTCTTTATCTCACTGTTTGTTTGTGTGCCAGGCTCTGAGACGAGAGGACGTCTTCATCACATCCAAACTGTGGAACAACCGACATCACCCCGAGGACGTGGAGCCCTCTCTGCTGAAGACTCTGAAAGACCTGAAGCTTGAATACCTGGACCTCTACCTCATCCACTGGCCCTACGCCTTCAAGTGAGCTACACCTCCATTTGTGTCCATTAGTCACATGAATAAGTCTTTACTCCACCATAACACCTTTGTTTTTGTTCTTTTCGAATAATACATACCTTTCATTAAAATACGTTGAGTTACAGTATTACTACAGCACTGTTTACATTGTTACCCTGTTCTTATGTTTAACACCCGTATCTCAGGGTTTCAGCTTTGCCACATGTGCTGAAAGTTTACTGTTTACACCAGGATAACAGACCTATGGCATTAGATCCATAATGTATCAACAAATGTGTTTTTTTTGCAAGTGCTGATCCTGATCTTAAGTATTGGATCATGTTTTGGTATCAGCAGATGTTAAATATAAAACAATCAGATTGGTATTTTCATGGTTATTGTTCTTATAAAAGCGTCTGTGTGTCTCTTGCTCCCAGACGAGGAGATGTGGCCTTTCCCAGAACAGAGGAAGGCACTTTACTGTACGACAACATCGACTACAAGCTGACCTGGGCCGCCATGGAGAAGCTGGTGGGCAAAGGCCTTGTCCGATCCATCGGCCTGTCCAACTTCAACAGTAGACAGATTGATGACGTTTTGTCTGTGGCCAGGATCAAACCCACCGTCCTGCAGGTTGGTGAAGTGTGAACACACACACGTCAGGTTTGGTGATGTGACTGCTCCAAATAACACTGGTAACTCTGCATTTTGGTTTGGTAGGTAGAGGGACACCCCTACCTAGCCCAGGAAGAGCTTCTGGCTCACTGTCGGAACCAGGGTCTGGTGATGACAGCATACAGTCCTCTGGGTTCTCCTGACCGGGCCTGGAAACATCCTGATGAGCCTGTTCTGCTCCAGGAGCCGGTGCTCGCTGCTTTAGCAGAGAAATATAAAAAGTCTCCTGCTCAGATTATCCTAAGGTGATTCTCCTGTGAAGTCTATGAAATAGAGCTGACCCTGCAGTTAAAATATGCTGTTACTATACACACATTTTATCTCTCAGGCTGTTTAAGAAAAGAATTCATTAAAAAAAAAAAGTTTTTAAAGTTTCTTTATTTGAGGTAAAAAAGGAAGGGAGTGATGAATGTCTGCTTCCTGGGACAGATGTGAAGGAGAGGAGTGATAACTAAGTTTGTAAAAATCCCACATGCTGTGTAAGAAGTTTGAAAAACAATAACAACATCATCAGGCGTTAATTAAATTAAAAAATGAAACACACCTTGACATCTCACCTCAACGGTTCATGGAAAACAACTGAAACACAGCAGGGTCTTTTGGAGTCACCCCCTCCAAACACTCAATGATGAACTGATCTTTAATGTTTTTCTTTGATTCATGTTGAGCTTTTTTAAATTAGTTTTATTTAATTAAAAGTCTGATGTTCTGTATTAACTGTATGGTGTATTTACTCACACCCGATGCTGTGAGGCTGAGTGGGTGCAGATGCAGGTTCTTGCAAGCTAGAGTGCGTGGACTTTTTCCTAAACAATCAGAGACACCTCTCTCTCTCAGTGAAATATGGAGGGGTATCACTTCCTGTAAACATCTAGAGAGAGAAATCAAACCAGACATCACTATCTGAGGGTTAGCTTTATGTTCAACTTTTCCTATTTAATTTCGAAGTCATGGAGAGTGGGGGATGACATGTGGGAAACCATAGGATTGGATTCAAATTTGAGCGACTCGCTCAAGGGCAAAGTTTACTGGGTGTGACCTGGCCCGCTAGGCCGTCTGCGCCCCACCATGCACCACTTCAAATGTGTTTTTTTTGTATTTGCAGGTGGCAGACTCAGAGAGGTGTGGTAACAATCCCAAAAAGTGTGACTGAGTCGCGTATCAAAGAGAACAACCAGGTGAGTGAAACTGTATCAGCAGAGCACACCATGGTGTACATGAGCCCAACTACCATCCTTGGCCCATATTCACAAAGCATCCTAAAGGCTAAAAGTAGCTCTTAGTGATGTCATTCTAAGAAGAGTCTTAGAATTCCTCGAATTCTGAGACTTTTCTTAGAATTTTCCCTTGGTAAGATTAAAGTTATTCACAAAGTCTCTTAAGGCTCATGAGAGATCCTAAGGTGAAAAACTTTAAGGAGTAGGGATGGGTACCAAGTTAGGTACTTTTATAGGTACATACCGAATTCTGTCAAAAGTACCAATGCACGTAAAATCAAAAGGTACCATGCTTAGGTGCCTAAATGCATCCCTGTGACTGTGAGGGAGTGGAAGAGTAAGCGATTTTCCATGCTGGACTTGAACACAGCATTGCAAGGTTATATATCGAAGAATAAACATTCATTCAATCAATCGTTCATTTTCTGAACTGCTTATCCTGTTCAGGGTCGCTGGTGGCAGGAGCCTATCCCAGCTGTCATTGGGTGAGACGCGGGGTACACCCTGGACTGGTCACCAGTCAATCACAGGGCTGACACAGACAACCATTCTTTCACACACTCACACCTATGGGCAATTTCCAGTGACCAATTAACCTAATGAGCATGTTTTTGGACTGTGGGAGGAAGCCAGAGTACCCGGAGAGAACCCACACATGCACAGGGAGAACAAGCAAACTCCAAACACAAAGGTCTGTGGTGACCTTCTTGCTGTGAGGTGCAGCACTAATTGTTGTGCCACCGTGCAGCCCGATGAATAAACATCTTAATTAAAAAAAAACAAAACATATTATTTTATTAATAAATTGATACTTTTTACCACATTAACACAAAAAGTGCTGAAAATTGGTACTGATGAGAACCGAAACCGATTGCCAGGTACTGTATCGTTTCAAATGTGAAAGGTACCTATCTCTAGTTAGGAGGAGGGAGGAGAACTTTTATGCCGCGGCCACACCAAACGCGAACACGCGAATTTACTCGCGCGAATGGCCTGTCACGCGCCGCGTGAACGCCCGAGTCTCGCCGCTGGACTTTTTTGACAAGCTGAGGCGCGAACACGCGAATGCGCGGTACTGCGCATGCGGAGTAGAGAGCTCGTTCATTTAAAGACCGAAAGTCCAAAAGAGCATCTGAAAAACAATGAGCTGTGGTTTCCAAAGCATGACAGGAGAGTGTGTGAAAGCTTTGAAGATCACAATCAATGCCTGCTTCCTCCTCCTGGTAATCCACCAGCCCTGCTTGGCTGTTCCCTGCGATCTCATCCCCGATCCCCCGAACCTCCGACCCCCGTATTCCCCGACCACCCGAACCCCCGACCCATGTTCCCGGAGGTCTCCCTGGGGATAATGAAGGGGTGGAGGAAAGAGAGAAGAACAGAGAACTTCCATCTTTTCCCTGGCTCTGCCCCTGCCCTGCTCTCTCCTCCTCTCTATCAGGCTCAAAACTCTGCTGAGGAAAACGCAGTCGGACTCAGTGATAGCCCGTGCAGGCAAATCCAGCTGGGAACGAATGTTTTCAGAACTTACATTTAAAACCAGTCTCCTCAGAGACTTTCAACCAAGCCTGCTCCTGTTTTTCCGGTCTCTGTAGAGTACACACGTCGTATCGTATAACTCTGGATGATGACACACCACACAGATTGTTTTCTCCTCCATCCTCTGGCGGAGTTGGAGCCGGAGCAGGCAGCGGTTGCCCCCCAACGTCGTCAAAACAATGACGTCGTGGGGGAAATATTTTGAACTCGCGCGAATTCGCGTCTACCGCCCAAACGCGTGAACGCTTCAAACTCGCCGCGCCAAACGCGCGAATCGCGCCGCCCGAGGCGAATCGGCGGCTAAACGCGTCTTTGCATTGACTTTGTATGTAATCGCGCCGCAAATTCGCGTTTGGTGTGGCCGCACCATGCAGAAGCCTAAAGTGAACACTGATACTGATGTCAGACTTTCCCAACACAGTTTCTGCCACCTGAGACAGCTGTTTATCTAGTGATCAACCCCCTAATCAGAGCAGATGAAATTCTATAACATTCATACAGTTGAAAAACACTGTTGTACCCTAAGTGGTAGCCCACGAAACTGTTTAACAACTTCACTTTGTGCTGTAATCTCCTCTCTCACTTGGGATTACAGTACGTACCCGTGCTTCTCACACTCACATGGAGTGTGCGCGTGAGAGGGAGCGACGCTTTGACATGTTGGGCGATGTACTCCCAAGTCTGCCTCTTCCCTTGTGCCTCGAGACCTAAGTTCCCTCTCAGTACTCTTTTATTCTCCTCCATGAGCTGAGCCAACAGCAGGCTCTTCTGTCTAGTTCTTTTTTTATCGTCTTTGTCGTTCTGCAAAATCAAACCACTTTTTTAAAAGATGCCATCAGTTACAGGAAGTGCTGACAGCTGAGTCTCCCTGCACCATTTAAATCAAACACACTGAGTAGAAACATGACCAGCATGGACTGTAAACGGATTAATAAGCAAATCAATATAAATGTGTGAATGAGATACGTTCTTACATTTTGAAGCTGTGTCACTATTAGTTTAATTTAGCTAAGTTTTATCAGCATGATATTAAATGAATGTCACAATCACACATTTCTTGATACAGTGTGAGTTATGTGATCCGTTGGTTTCACTGTCCATTCATAATTAGGAGCACAAAGTATTTTTCCCCCTCATCTTTTCCTCTTTTTGTACCAACCAATCACAGCTTTCAGGGACTGTGTCATACCTAGCAACAGGGTCATCACACCTTACTAAGATAAAAGTTTCTGTCTTCTTGCTCAGAGCTGCTCTCAGAAGCTTCCTGAATCACTCTTAAACTAAGACTCCTTGCCAGGAATTTTTAGGCTAAGTTCGGAGCTCTCTGAGAGGACTCTGAGAAGCTTTGTGAATATGGGCCCTGATTTTCATGCCCAGCATCAAGAGAGACCAGAGTGAGGGCATACACGTTCACGTGTGGTCATGTGCTGCTGCAGTCACTGCTAGGATAAAGAGATGCTTCAGATCAAGCTTGTTTTTCAAAGATTTTAAAGTTATTGTTCACTGAAAAACAATGAGTAGAAGAGAGAAAAGCACAAACTTTTACTAACGTCAGCCAGATGGTACAATGATCAGAGAGCATTGATCGAGGTGATGTTAGCAGCTGGAGTGATTCACCTCAACGGCAGATGTTGATTTCTCAGTTTAAACTCTTGATCAGTATCAGCTGAGCTGCAGTTTTTTCTGTGACACCTGAACTGATGAGTTGGTTTTCTTAATAACAGAAAAAAGGGCCCATTTATGGCCCACACACAGAGCTCCAAACTCTCACTTCATCTATAATTACATCTCCTGACCTATGGGATTTCATCTGGATCCAATTATAGCAGCAATTTAACTGTTTTAATTGACTAAAAGCAAAGTTCAAACCGGCCACTGGGAGAGATCATACGCAGGATCAGACAAATTGTCCTGTGCAGACAGCATTCAGTTTCTCTGCTGGCGTAAATCATTTGTGGCGTCCTTGTGCTGTAACCTCTCCTGTTAAAAAACCATCCCATTTCAAATTTATTTGTAAAGCACATCTAAAAACAACAAAATGCTGACTAAAGTGCTGCACAGTTAAAGTTGAAAACAATAATTAAAAAATTAAAAAATAAAATACAGAAGTTGGACAAAAGTAAAAGCTGGAGGATATAAATGGAACAGTTTAAACAGAAAAGGATTAAAAGCCACGTTCTCAAGCAAAGCGGAGAGCCGGGGAGTAAAAGTCTATTTTAAGGTTTGATTTAAAAACCGGCAGAGAGGAGGACACGCTAACATGAAGACGAGGAGCGCTCCAGAGCTGAGACAGCTCAGTCACCCCTGAGCTTCAACTTTGACCTGGGAACAGTCAGAAGACACTGATCAGAGAATCTGGGTGTCTGAGGGAAAATATGAGGTTTCAAAAGGTCAAAAGGAGAGGGGTCAGCCCATTTAGAGATGTAAAGGTTAATAACAAAACTTTAAAATCAATCCTAAAACACACAGGAAGCCAGTCAGCTAAACTGGGGGAAACACGGTGGTATGTAAAGGATTTAGAGAGGTTTGGCTGGAACTAAAAAGGAGTTGTGATATATACATCATAATCTTCTCAAAAAGACGTTTCTCTTTTCCCCATTCCAAAATATATTTGGAACCTCAACATTCAGTCCCACTCAACCCTGAACAAAATAATATCAAATTACAGTAGTAACAGATTTGAACAATTTACAGTTACTGAAAAGTAATCACACAAATCAAGGGAAATAGCTCCAACTCTTTTGTTAATGAAAGAAATGTGTTTTTTACAAATGCAAAAAGCTCCACACTATCAGAGTTGACTTGACGCTTGTATTTAGAAAACAAGACCGGACTCAAATTCTTCTCTTGTAGCCCGTACTTGGTCTTCAGGTTATGTTCTGTATTCATAGGACATGTCCAAAAAAGTTGTGGTTGAGCATCACACTGTGTTTTCTTTATCTCTCTTCGCTTCACCGGCTTCCAGTACCAGCTCGAATCTAATTCAGAGCTCTTCTTCTGGCTTACAAAGCATTGACAAGAACGGCTCCTGCCTACCTGGGGTCCCTCTTCCAGGTCTACACTCCTTCTCACCCACTACGCTCTGCTTGTGAAAGACGCCTGGTGCTCCCAGCCCAGCGTGGCTCTAAATCATTAGCCAGACTCTTCTCCTCTGTTGTGCTCAAATGGTGGAATAAATTACCTGACTTTATACAATCTGCAGAGTCCCTTTCTACTTTAAAGAGATGTCTGAAAATTCATCTGTTCATGGAACACTTGTGCACTTAATCTGGCCCTTCTCCTCTTTGCCCTCAGGGATAGAATGAGTCAGTAGGTCTAAGACTCAGCTCTTATGATTTTTTAGCACTATTACTGAATTTTGTTGAAGATTGAAGTATACTGTTGCAGCAATTAATTGTGGTTTGTTTGCTTGTTGATTATTGTACCCCCCCCCAAGCTGAATAACTTGTAGCACTGTTGTCACACTAACTAGGTTTTCCTTTTGTCTAAATTCTTGCTTGTGTTGTACGTCACTTTGGACAAAAGTGTCTGCTAAATGACTGTAAACTGTAATCTCCATGTTTGAAGTCTTGATGTGTGTGTGTGTGTGTGTGTGTGTGTGTGTGTGTGTGTGTGTGTGTGTGTGTGTGTGTGTGTGATGTTCTCAGGTGTTTGACTTCACCCTTGAAGCAGACGAAATGAAAAGTGTAACAGCATTGAACAAAGGGTGGCGCTACATCGTACCAATGACTCAAGTGAGTAGGTTTGAATGGTCTTTGTTTATTTTTATTTGATATTAACTGTTTCACACACAGCTCTATCTCAGGGTTCCCTTATCAACAGGGAGCTTGACTGCATGGCTCACATCATTATTTAAACTAAATGAAACTGTTCTGTGATCAGGACGCACTGAGTCATGCTCAGACATTCATGTACTGCTGTTTGGATCCTGCAGGTGGACGGACAACGTGTTCCCAGAGATGCAGGACATCCTCACTACCCCTTCAACGACCCCTATTGACCACTCATTCAAATACCTGGATTTGTGCCTTCAATCGCCACCACCAACTACACATCCACCCCCCACATCATGTATAACTGTCCCAGGGTTGTGGCATCCGCCTATCTGTAGATCATATTAAATCAAGCACTTCTCATTAAAACATTCAAAGTTAATGTTGATGTGATTCAGACTGTAAATCCTAGTATGATTGTAAACTTACTGTACCTGTTATTTTTTAAATAAACATTTTGTTACTTCACTCGGAGACGTCTTTATTCAACAGAGTCATTTTAAAAAGCTTCAGAGGAAGAGGAAAAGGATTTAATGAACTGTTGTTTCAGGGATCATGATCATACTAGAGAAGTTGCATTTCCTTGCGGCAAATGTGTTGAAATGCTGAAGCTGAAGAGAGAAAATGTGAAATAAAATTGCTAAAAGCAGTGAAACATAGCTGAAAATGTAGAATGGAGAAATAGTAAATTGAGTACAGAGATTAAAGTAGCAGTAGTAGTAGAAAAAGAAGAAGTAGTTTGAGAAGTAGAAGTTGTAGAGAAAGTTGTATTAGGTGGAACATGTAGAGCAAGTCAAAGAGGGCAGTATGGTATTATAAGTAACCAAAGTACTGATGGGAAGATCAGTATTTGAGTGCATACAAAAGGTCTGGGATGTGTGTCTTTGTTCCTGAATGTTTTGATTAGTTAGTATAAACAGATGTGTGAGATGAAAGTTTCCATGGTAACCTGCTGGCTGTGGAGAGCTGCACCTGTTAAATGACTTCTATCTGAGACAGACGATGAACAAGCGAAACGTAGGGTCCGAATCTCCTGAAACTATGGGGCAACTGTGAGTCTATCAGAACAACGATAACATTGTGAGAAACTGGAGACTGATGGACATCATGATGTGTTGTACAAGTTGTTAGACCAGTAAATGAGCACAGGACGGCAAGCTACGAACGTAGTCACAAATGGAGCTGAGGTGACTAAGTAGACCAAAATTAACATTGCTGAAGGTAACGGGACAATGAGGATTTGTCTCACATTTGGGCATTTTTTAGCCTCACAATACACTTTTTTTTTGCTAAAATACTCCCTTTGTTAGAAGCAAGAGAAGCCAGGGAAGGTTTAAATGTATTTTTAAAATTTTTCTACAGTGAAGATTTTGGAAGTAATGACAATTTGTTTGAGAATTTTAACATCTCAGTAGCAGCCTCCTTCACTCTAGCTGGAGAAGTTCTGCACTATAGGAGCAGAGGTTTGAGAGAAAAACCTGAAAAGTTGATGTTGCTCCTCAAAAAATGTTAAAGATATCTAAGAGTTAAATCATACACAAAGAGCTGACAGGTCAGTGAAGATAAGATTTAAAGCAATAATTAAGTCTGTAAGTAGAAGTATGCTGAAGTAACACCCCAAAGTTGAGAAAAAGTTAAGAGGGAGAGGAGCAAATTCCAATTCATTTCAGATGGGGAAAATTTGTCAGAAACAGCTAAAAAAAATAAATAAAAAAGTTTACGGGTTAGAGATAAGAAAAGTCATAGCACACATCCATAAGGAGCTGAATAGTTCAAAATTTGAATGGCGAAAAATTGACAAAATTTGAAGAAGTTATGACGAACAAAAAACGTACCAAGAATCAGAAGAAGAAAAAGAAGAGGACGAATAAAGTCACAAGAACAATATGTTGAAATGCTGAATCGCTGTTTCAACATATTTAACGGTTTGATCTTTTTAAAGATGGCTTCGAATCTCAAAAGTTGCAATGATATAAAAGATATCAAAACATAAGACTGGTACGGGGTTTGAAACATTCAAGGGGCAATTCTTTAAGAGCAAAAAAAGCTGATTTTTTTAAAAAACTTTTTAAAGTCTTGTAGATAGTCAAGATCAATTTGCTCAAAGCTCTTTCACCTGCAGGGTTCATCAGGTTCTGAAACAATCTGATGCATACACAAAGACTGTATGTGGCATGATAGACGAAAATACCACAAGCTCTAAAACTTATTATTTTTTAAAAAGTTAGGCAAATGTCTTTAGTTTCACTCATGGTGACTGAATATTCTCTGTCATTCTGTGATCAGATGTGATGGTCTTTCATTTCCCGCATCACGTCTTCCATGGCTTCCTCCACTGTCAGCTTGGGAGGTCTCTGTTTTCGAATGTACTGTGGAAAAAAAAGGAAAATGAGGTCAGAAGGACAGAGGGACTCTGATACCTGTTTCCCAACAAGTGGGTTTGAGTCAGACCCTGAAGAGGAACCAGATCTTTTACTGCAAAAAACTGAAATCTTATCAAGTGATTTTTGTCTTATTCATAGCAGAAAATGTATTTTTAGACTTGATATGAGGCACATTCACTTCAAACTGTCTCCTTTCAAGTTATGAAAAGACTAAAATGGGCACTGAAATGGTTATAACAAGTAAAAATCTGCCAATGGAACAAGGGAAAAGTTACTTGTTTTAAGTCATTTTTCTAGTTTCCAGCAAATTTTTTAGCGAAATTTCTCTTGTTCCATTGGAGTTGAATGTGGCCCATATCGAGTAAAATATGACAATTTTTACTTAAAATAAGACAAAAACACTTGATAAGATTTCATTTTTTTGCAGTGCTGTGTTTGATCCATAGACTGTATGGACTGTATTGCTCCACCTAATTATTTTAGTCTGAGGCCAAAATATCTCCGTCACAGGCGCCCCAACTGTGCAGCCAGAGTCTGAGCAGAAGGGACTATGAGGGACTCTGACGTTTTTTTTTTTGTTTTTTTTTTGAGAGTCTAACTCTTGGTTCTCCCACATAACGTATCTTTCTATTTCCCAAAGTAAACTATGTAAGAACGTTGGCTGTCAATTATCTTACATGTTATGTTAAAACAAGTTTTTAACCTCTAATAACTAATGAAAAAGAAATTTTTCAGAAAAAAAAAAGATTTGAACACAAAGCAGCCCACTGATATCTTCATATCGCCACAGCATATGGATGTGATAAACATTTCTACCAGCCAGATGTATCAATTTGACCACAGCCCATCTGGAATGGCTAGAGGGAGACAGAGTTTTTGACCTGTGCTGCAGCCAGCCACTAGGGGGAGTAGTTTTTAAGGGTGACCTCACTTCCAGCCAAGCAAGATGGCACCCATTTCTTTTTTACAGTCTATGGTTTGAAACCAAAGATCTGTGGTCTCCTTACTAGGCTGGGAGAAAGAGCCACTTTAGTGGAGGGGGGCCAGAGGCGAGGGGAAAGACTGTCTGAATGAAAAATTAATGAATTTGGAAAAGATGACATGGTCTTTGTGTGTGTCTCACACATTCCAGTGCTGGATAACTCATTCATTCAAAAACAACACAGGAACAACTTGTGAGAATGCCCATACTGTGGCAAATCAGAATGTATTTGTTAGTTTCCTGTCTAACTACATTTCAAACAAGTGTTTGCAGACATGTAGGGTTATGGACTTCTTGATCGTTTGGTGCCTATTGACAGTTAATTAGAGGGACAATTGGAGGGAAGACGTTCCATCACGTTTCATTCAGTGATTATTTCCATATATAAATCCAGAACAAGCATTCAGTGCTGTAAATTTCCCTTTCTGTCAATCTTTTGAGATCAGTTTTTTCTGCTTTTCATAAGGAAACCTGACGACCTGATAGTGCTCAGCTCCTCCTCTGAGGATCAGCAAATAAAATGTGACAGGCAGCGTTTAGTTAAAAGTAAAGAGTCACTTCATCACTGTAAACAATTGTAGACATTTACAGGAGCAGACCAAAATGTTAGGTCTCATTTTTTACATGTGTTTCAACTAAGTGGGCGTTTCCTGATACATTCCTACTTAAGAGACGACACGCCTTCTTGGCCCTTGTCTGTGAAAAACATGCTGGCTCCTTACACTGTTCTCAAGTTGAAATAACTCTATATCAGCACCAGGGCTACTTCAGCGGAAATGGGGTATAAGTCTTGATTATCTGCTTGTTAAAAAGAGATTAAAACTTTCCTGATGTACAGTAAAGAATATGAGAGCATTTTGTCTCATAATAAGAATGCAAAGCGGTTGAATCCCTCATTAAACGGCAACACAAACTGGACCAATGAAACTTCAAAGCTGTAATTTCTGCTCACTGGTTTGTGTCCCTCTCTGTTTGTTTGTCCTTTACCTCCTTGGTGTCCTCCAGCGTGGTGTATTTGTAGTTGGGTGGCTCCAGGCTCTTCATCAGTCTTAGATGAAGATCTCTCTTTACTTCAATGAACCGCCTCATCATGGCTAGGTGCTGTTTCATTATTTCATTGAGTGCCAAAGCAGCTGGATTGAAGGTGCTGAGAGCTGAAGAAGAGATGTGAAATTTGAAAACAGAAGTTTCATTAGTGTGACTTCAGCCCGTTGACTGAGTTTAGAGTGCACGTGGTACAACATAAGACCACAAAATAAAGAGACACTTCATGCAGAGAATACAATCATTGAGTTTACCACTTATCTAAAACCATCATTCCTAAAATGGAGCTGAAGCAAAGGTAAAGTGAATGTTACCTGCATAAAGTGTGGAAACAAAAAGAAACCCTGTCATTCTTCACATACAGACGAGGAGAGAGAGTCCATCTCATCATAAACCCAGTGGTTTGTGTTATTACATCTTCAATCAGTAAAACAACTGTGAAACTTAAAACTTCAGAGACATTTTGTTGTGTCTTGTTTACACTCCCAATTAATCTGGTGCCAACCTGATCTAGAACTTTACTTTCACTATCAGTCTGTCAAGCTCCAGAAGTTTGCAGAGGACACCACCAACATCAGACCCATCTCTGATGGTGACGAGTCTGCCCACAGGTGGGAAATTTACCGCCTGGTGACCTGGTGTGGCCAGAACAGCTTAGAGCCTAATGCTCTGAAGACCGTGAAGATGGTAGTGGACTACAGGAAGAGGACGGCACTTCCCGTTCCCCATCACTCTGTGTGACTCCCAGGTTGACACTGTGGAGTCCCTCTGCTTCCTGGGGACCACCCAGAACCTCAAGTGGGAGCTGAACATCAGCCCCACCACAAAGAAAGCCCAGTACAGGATGAATTTTGTGCTTGAGCACGATTCACTTCTCTGCTTTGGCACGCTTCAGCACAGTTCACCTCATGCACAAGCACAAGCACGCTGACAGCATGTATGATCCATGACGTATGATTGCTGCGAGCACACCTCTCTACAATCCACAAAATACCATCAAACTCTCACACTTAGTATCAAACTCTCTCACTAACTCTCACACATGACTATCATATTTTATATACATCTTTTTTTTTTTCGTTGTAGGTGCTGCCCAAGCAGCTGCCTGTTGCAGCAGCTCTCTCTTCTTTGTCCATTTCTTGTAATTTTTTTCGTCTCTTTTTCGTCATCTTTGTATTTGGAGTGGATCATTACTTTGTATGGTTCATTTGTTGGTCATGGACACCAAACTTTTTGTGGCTTCAGCGATATTTTTACTACTTTTCTCCTGTGTTTGTCTGGAGATCCTACATGTAACCATGGCTGCATTGTTTACATGTGACATTAGCTGTTAGCAGCCTGTAGCATGTCAATGCTAACTAGTGCAAGGCTTGATGATTTCCCTCAAGGTGAGGAGGAGGAGGTGAGGGTGACGTGCTGGTTCTCGTGTGTGAGCTGGGAGGTGACGACGTGGACCTGTCCTTCCATTCATCGTTGTTGGGAACTATCTCTGGTGGGATGGACGAGCCGTGCTAGCCCAGCGGCATCGTGCTGTTCACGGACGTGGTTGACGGAGCTGACATCGGACGCCGGCGCCACATTGGAGGAGCTTCGCCTGCTGTGAGCAGACAGGATCCAGGAGACAGAGACTGAACAGACTGCTGGGGAGGCTCAGTCCTGGACCCTGTGGAGGTGGAGACTGGCTGGGCTGGAGAGTGGTGGACGGGCTGTCGTCATCTATTTTCTTGTGGACCTTTTTGCACTTTCTATACACTTTCTTACTTTTGTTTTATTGATTGCTGCTGTGACTCCTGAATTTCCCCTCGGGGATAACTAAAGTATTTTCTATTCTATTTCTATTCTATTCTAGTCTATTACTGCACTTGTTTGTTTTTTTACTTCACTAACTTTAACTTTATATTACTTTCTTGTTTTTGTTTGCACCAACCGACCAAGACAAATTCCCCCTAATGTAAAAACTACTTGGAAATAAATATGGATCTGATTTTAATTTTTAGAATTTATCAGCATGGCACAAACACTTAGTGAAGTACCTGGCTGGACCCAGGTGTGGGTTTCAACCTTTGATTAGTTTCCATAAAGGGAAAAAAACGACAGTGTTGAGCCTTGGCAGGAGAAAGCTTCATATCTCTGAGTGCATGCTCAGTCCTTTACCTTGTTTCATGATCTGTTAAACAGGGCCTTACCTTCCACCATGTCTGCACTGACAGTCTGAGGGAGTGCTGAGCAGGGATGCATGTAGGCAGGACCCAAAGCTGACACACCTACAAGTCGAGGAGAGACATGAGGCAACTCAACTTTCATGTTTTCTGAGGTAAGTTCTTCTTTAACTGATAAAACAAGGAGCGTCAAACTAACCAGCAGAACACAAGCCAGGCAGTGGATCAGGCTGAGTCTGGACCGCTGAGTCTTTCAAAACCTTTTCAGATGAAGACCGTCCCCTGGACCAGCTAGTACATGACACTGAGGATCTGGAGGATCTGGAGGATCTGGAGGATCTGGAGGATCTGGACTCTGTGCACCTGCTATATGTCTGACTGTGGTTTGCTGTATGAGGGCTGTGAGAGTGACTTGTGTCTGAGAAAGATCTTGAGTAGTCATTGACTGTCCCCCCACAGGAAACCTCTGAACCTGCAGTTTTTTCCAGAACTTCTGATATAACTTCCTCTTCACCTCCATGTGAGTGCAGGTGCTCTGAAACCTGGCTGGCACTGTCAAAGTCCTCCGTGTACTCCTCCTTGTGCTGCTGTTCATTCTCTTCCTCCTCTTCTGAGCTTGACGGCTGCTTGGGAGGGCTGAGTTCAGCTTCTGTCTGTTAAGACCAAACCAACAAAGTGAACACTTCAGAGTGTGGAGTCTTCAGGTTTTACACTATATCACAAGTCTAATCACACTTTTTCTATGGATTTTACTTTTTACAAAGAATACATATCCTGTTGGTATTATTTATAACACTAACCCCACAGAAGACGATAACAGGATTCTGTAACTTAGAAGTCTTAGGAACTTGTATCGTCTATAAAAAAAAGCAGGCTTGTCTTCTTGACACAACTGAAGAAAGGATCATTGGTTTATCTTTCTTTCTAAAGTCACATTACATGATCTGCAGTCTTATTTATGCTCTTTACTGACTCTTTAAGTCATCAGTGGCTATACACACTGGCTAGTAGGTGTTTATATTTCCGAAGACTTAATGCACTTAAAAAATATTGTATGTAGCGTACTCTTAAACTGTGGTATTACTTTTTGATTTTACTTCTTGTAGGCAGAGAAAATAGCCTTTGAATCTGGTACGGTCTCTCCCTGTTAGCTGTGTCTGTGTCTTACTGAGGGAGAGGAGACAACTTTCTACTGTATCTAATGTCCTTAGTGTTGTCCCTTTAACACCGTTTTGCTTGACCAACCATTGCACTCCCCAGCACTGCTGTTGCCAAAATGCATGCAAAGCCTTAACTGTTAATAATCAGTAAACTGGTCTACATGTCACACATAACTAATGTGTACCCCTGAACAAAATCTTAGGATAAGGGGGAACTATAAAGGAATTTAAATTTTGCTCTGGTGGATTGAAAACAGGTTGTATGTCAAGCGTCATAATGCAAAAAAAAAGAGGAAAAGGAGCTAAAGACAAAAAAACAGAGAAAATGTTTTTTAAAAAAAAAAAAAAAAACAGGCGGATCAAATGTCTGAGACCAAACCCATTAAAAGTCTAAATCTGCACAAAAAATCTGTTCTGTCACTGCCCACCAGTGTGAAATATGAACTCCTGTCATTTTTCCCCTGTCTAAAGATTTTGATCGGGAGTGTGCACAAAAATGTTCAAAGTGCTTCATAAACCTCTGTCAGAACTCACCTCTTTGTCTGGTGCTTCCTCAGTGCAGCCCGGGTTAGCAGGCACCAGGTCGTCTAATGTCATTACATTTATCTTGAAGTCTGCCAACAAAACAAAATCATGACAGGGTTAAAAAAAAAAAAAGAGAGGACACATAAACAGAAATCTGGTGTTATAAAAGAAGTACTTCAAAATGCATCAGGTGAAAAAGTAAAAGCAAAAGAATAAGCTATTACAGCTCCTAACATTTAAAACTATGATACAGAACAAATCAGAGGAACTTCATCAGAGCTTCCAGAAATGAATATTTTAGCAAACGATTGTGATAAACCTTTACTTCACATCGGGATAATTAAATGTTTCTACCTTGTAGTCCACCTGGAAAGCATGAGGTAAGGAGAGGAAAAAGATTTAGTTTAAGAACTGAAGCGTCTTGTTTCCTCAAGCAAACATTGGTGAACACTTTTAGACGATGGTTTATTTAACACGAAGAGGATGGATTTTATTTCCCAGTGCCCCTTTCAGCATCCCTCACCTTCAGAAAAAACTTCACTGATGTCACTCCGGAGATCTTCAGTGATGGACCTCACAGGGAAAAGCTCCTCCAGAGACATCACCTGGCTGCATCCCAACATAGAGGAGAGGGATCTCTGTGGACTTGATGCTTTGTAAGGGTCCTCCAGCCTCTTAAGAGGAGGAGATGGGGAGATCTGAGGAGGAGAGGGCGATGGGGAGAGTGCACAGGGGCTGAAGTGGGCCTGAGCCTGGCCGGTGAACCGGAAAGGGGAACTGCAATGAGATGGAGAGGCAGGCGAGGGAGTGGATGCTGGGTGGGGAGGTGATGCAGTGGGACGAGCAGTGGAGTGGAGCTTTGAGCGGCTTTTATCTGATGACTGTGGAAGAGGAGAGCAGAATAGAAAAAGTTTGATGAAAAATTTGTTTTCTGATTTACATTTAGTGAAATTCCCCTGAGCTTGATAACAGAGGGAATAAAGAGCATGCAGAGGATGTGCCTGGGAGTACAGCCTGACCGTACCTTGTCTGCTGTTCTTGCAGAAGATGGTCTCCCTGGTTTCAAGAAGCTGCTGTCCATTGAATCCAGTGAGTCTCCGAGCAGCCTCTTCATATCCTCTTCATCACTTTCCAGACTCACACCGCTCACCACTCTCCCTGGCTTTTTGTCCCAACTCACCACTCTGGACACAGACCTGACCCCAGAGTCTTGGCCTCTTGGGGACATAGCAGCAGCAGCAGCAGCATTGGCTGTGGAGCTCTTCTTGAAGAAACGCTTCCCTGACAGACTCTGGTCACTTCTGGACTGAGCTGAGGGTTGCACTGGGGCCTCCAGGGACTTTGAAGCTGGTGGTGATGAGTTGTTAAAGTCTGAGGTTTTACTCTCAGAAGGTTTAGACTCCTGTCTGTTACGTTCTTGAGCCTGTTTGTGGCTGCGTATGCGGCTCTCGATTTGATCCAGTCTACTCAGAGCACCGTTCTGGTATCCTCTTTGTGAAGATGCCACATATCTGACCAGAGGAAAGTGGGTTTAAGAAACTGAATCATTCAGTAAAGGTTTGAAGATCTGTGGTTTAATTCTTCCTCTCACACAGAGAGACGACTAACCTGGGCTCAGGCTCTTGGCTGCTGTTAGTTGAAGGTGGTGGAGCCTTCTTCAAGAACCGGCTTCCTCCACCTCCTCCTCCACCCAGAGAGCTCTGAGGTCTGACATCCTGGTAATCCTGGAAAACACAGAGAGCCAAAAGTGCATCTCAGAAACAAAACCAATAATAACACCTTTTTTCAAAGAGTGCCTTTCAAAACTCAACGACACTGACCAATCATTAAAATCAATATTGAGGAAGGAACATGAGTGAGTCCCAGGTTCAGTGCTTGGTTCGGTGAGGAGGAGGCAGAAGGATGGCATGTGAGGAGTGGGAAGGAGTGCGATGGCAGAGGTCAGTGAGGTAGGAAGGGCTTTTTGGGTGAGGAGCAGGATTTCAAACTGTACGGGGTATAAGAGACAAAGGGTCAAGAGAAATGTTGGAGGACAGTGTGGAGGTGTGGAGCAGAGTTCTGGATGGAGTTTATGGAGGACTTTGTAAATTGCATTGTGGAGGATTATATTGCAGTAGTCTACACATGATTTAATAAACGTGGATCAGTGTTTGGGCTGCAGAGAAAGAGAGAAATAGACTGATGTGTCATGTTTCTAAGGTGGACAAAGACAATTTTTGGTGAGCTGAGAGACATGGTATTGAAAAGAAAGGCTGCAGATGCGAAGTGAGGGATATTGGGTTGAGTTGTTGGTTGTGAGACTGAAACTTTGGATGTCATTTGTGGGACTGATGATTATTCGATCAGATTTGTCATAGTGTTTGTAATCTCCTATTTAACACAGAAGCTTTTCTGGAGTTGTTTACCTGAGTCGGTTCTCTGTTTCTGCCCTCAGTCCTCCATGCAGGAGCAGCTTCGTGCTCAGGAGCTGAGCTGACGGAAGACAGGTCACTCAGATCGGATAAGAAGGTTGGAGCTGGGGGCACAGATCTGGTCACCCTGGACCCGTCTCCATCAGCCTTTACAGAGAGAAAAGAGACACCAGTTGTCATGTGGTGGCACTAAGTTCTGTAGAACATGTCTAAGACCTGGTCTTAGACCTGACACTCACCTCATGTGTCCGTGTTTTCGCTGCAGACCCCTGGTAGGACTCGGCTCCTCCTCTGTCGTGTCTCCTTGCGGAGAGCAAAGCTTGAGCTCGGTCTAGAGCTGAGCTTCGACCCCCTTGTCTCCACATCTTTAACCTTACACTTTTCCAAATCAAAACTGTTTCATCTTCACATGCTTTACAATTGAGTCGTCGGCAGGGCTGCCTCGAGTTACTCAGTGACTGACTGATATAACATGACTGGGAGGCAGAAGCTTTAGCTAGCTAAAGGCTAAAAACAAACTACCGTTTGCTCAGTGAACAGGTACAGAACGCGTTACATTGGGGCACTGTGGATGTAGTCTGAGAATATACTCTACCCTTTGTAGTTTCACATCATTTCGATAACACAAAACGATCCGTAATGTTATAACCTTTGAGTACAACCATCCAGCGTCCCTCGTTGCCAAGGGACTGTTATCTTCTCCCTTCTTCTTCTTTGAAGTTTTTCCGCGGTTGGCAAACATTGAATTGGTACATTCCCGCCACCTATTGGTCAGAGTATGTAATAGATGCGCGCACGCGCGTGTGATTATTTTATGTCTTCAGTGATCCGTGATTGTTATGATGTTATTATTGTGTTTCCCGTTTTAAAATGTAGGTCTTGCTCAGTTTCCACTTTACACTGTAAAATGTTACTGTACAATAACGGTTGTGAGCAGAAAATATTTTTCTTATTAATCCATTTTCCTGTGTGTCCATAAGTCTAAAGTAGTTCTATTGTCACTTCCTTCATAATTCATCAGGTTTGTTTACATCAGCTCATGCACATTTACAGTGATTTCATCCAGATTTGTGTTAGTTTTATAAACTGTCATATCAAACATGTTATCCGTAATATTACGAATAACTTGGAAACTTTCCTCCATTCATCTCCCTCTTCTTGAGAGGTTTTTTTTTTTTTGCCTCATGGCAAATCAGCTGAAAGTTGCAATAGCGCCACCTACTGTACTTGTGTGTGCTTGTGGATCAAGCAGTTGGTCTATCCTAAATTAGAAGTCTTCTGTTAAGAAAACTGAACATCTGTTTTTATGTTTTTAGCAGTTTTTCCCAAGACATACACTTTATTTTATTGCCTTCCTTTAGTGGACTTTGTGCAGGAGTATGACAAAGTAGGCACACTGTGCTAACAACAAATATTAAACCAAGTTTTATATAGTGCATTTTCAGCACATTAAAGCTAAAAACAAATTAAATTAGAAATTAAAAGCAACAAACATTGGTCCAAACTCTGACAGCTTTTTATGTGGCAATGTGTAAATTAACATTTCCACGTAGATAATGATGCAAAAACAAAATGTTTGTCCAAATTTCTCCAGTTTCTTCAGTCACACTTTAGGCTTGTAGCACTTTAAATGTCTGGAATTTCCCATCTAGTCTTTGATAGCACTCCCAGGTTGTCATTGCCGCATAAACAGGCACTTTACATAGGCTACATGAAAATTAAGAGCCTAAAAGTTCATTCTCAGATCAACCAAAAAAACAACCAAACAACAACCAACTCAATGTTGTGTGAAGGTAGGACTGCAACCACTGGAGAACGTTTTGGTTCTCTTAACATTTAGGGAACGTAAGGCTTTGTAAAGTTTCAGTGTAGCCAAGGAGGAACGTCCTCTAAACATAAGATCTTGGTTTGGTTCTAACTAACCTTTAGACAACCAAGAGCTAACATTCCCTTTATGTTTTGTGTTACTAGGGATCATTGTCCTCAGTTGTCTTAAGATATTCCACATAGACATCCCTTCTGCAAACTGTTGTTTTATATCTTGCTTAAATGTTGTCATCTTGATTTCATCTCTATCAGAGTGTAAACAGGGAGCATACAGGCATGCCCACTTAGGGACCATCACCATTTTGTCAGGCTCTGTCTGCATGTGGGTGTATGTGTGGCAGAGCCAGTGACTGTCAGGGACAGTAATTTGTTAACTCTCTCTAAGCGCCCTCAGTGTTATTGATACTGTTCTCATGGTTTTCTGTGTTACATTTATTATCTGTTCCTTATTGTTTGATATTAGTGTTTGTATTAATGTTTATTTATTCTTATTTATACATTTCTTTTCTTCCCAATATAAACAACACAGTTTTACACACCACACTCATTTACCTATAAAGTAATAAAAGAGTGAAAATTGTTAGAGTGTGTCTTTTGCCATCATTCATGGCCATCATTCCCGTTCTAAGAGGACAATCTGTGTTGTTTGCAGCGATTCAGTTTTCATTAAGGTCACACGTATAGGATGGAGCTAAACCATCACCTCTTTTGTATTTACTGTTCTGAATTCTTAGCACGTAGAACTCCAAACCTTAAGTTATATTAAATATTTTTAATAAGTTATTTCAGCAAAAACTGATTAGTTGGTCCAAAAGCAAGATTTTTAGTTGGTCAAAACTCAAAAATCCAGTGCAGACAGTTGCCTTGAAAATTAGAGTTTACACAACCAAAACCTAAAACCCTAAAAAAAACACAAATTGACAAAGGGCGTTGTAAAGTGATTGACTGGCGACCAGTCCAGGGTGTACCCTGCCTCTCGCCCAATGATTGCTGGGATAGGCTCCAGCCACCCGCGACCCTAAACAGGATAAGCGGTATGGAAAATGGATGGATGAATGGTTGTTAAGTGCCACAATGTTGAAAGTTCATTACTTAGTTTTTCCGCTAGATGGCACTGTAGTATTGTTGTGTTATTGCTGTGTTCCGTGGGGACAGTAGAATTACAACAGTTGATGTCTGATCCGTGGACTGTATCTGCTCTGGTATCTTCCATAATCTGTGATATTTTTGTAATATGGATTTGCTCCTGAATGTGCTGATGAGTCACTTTTCTGTGTCCTGATTCTGTGAATCTTTAAGGAAGAGCTAAACTGATGTGTCACATTTCCTTACTCAAACCCTTAAAGAGGACATATCATGATGATGCCTGATTTAATACTTACATACAATATAACAAATTTGAAAACAAGACCTTTCACCCCCTGAATTTTCAAAAAATGAGATATTGTATTTTTTCTGATATCCTAGAACGAGATTTGATGCCCCTGAAAATAGGTCATTGCCAGTTAGCTGCGAGAGTTCAAACGTCGTGACGACACGAGGATCCTCTCTTTTTAGTGGAGTAATCTGATAAAGCAGCTCCTCCTCTGTGATGTCAGTTAGTCACACAACCATTACCGAGGGATACACCCACCAAGAGCCAAGTATACATACAGCTCCCTACCAGCTCTGGCCTGTAGGGGGACTCAATAAGCGGAGGCTGCTTTGACCCTGCCGGAAAATACAGTAGAAGAAGAAGGACAGAGAGACGATCATCGTTTTGATTTCTGTTCTCTGGACGCAGACATGGCTATGAAGAAAACTTGCAAGTGCTTCTTCGTTTGTGATTCAAAATCACCACTTTTGATATTCGCATGCTTGTTCTGACATGCACTGTGAACCTGGACCAAAATAATGCTGCAGTAATAACATAGTGATGAACTGACGGTAGAGGCGATCTTTAGACTACACTTTCAGCATGATGGATAAAACAGACAGAGAAAAGTGAAGGAGCAGGATGGAGCCCTGTTATAGAAATAGTTTATTGGTGAAGTCTGCCTATATTTCCATGTATAAACTACACATGTTATAGTACCGCTTTGACTCACCACACTGAAGCGTCCTGAGATGATCTGTGTCCAGGTGGATTTTCTTCCTCCTGAGCTGCAGAACCGTCCGGGTCTGACTCGGGGTCCAATACAAAAGGACACAATACACTCTGCCATTTTATTAGTGCTATCAATGCCTTACAGTGAAGTTTTGGCAAACAGCAAACTCGCTCGGTCTGCTCCATCCAATATGTAGATTTTGTAAATACTGCCATGCTGCAAAAACCGCCCCCTGGCTCTACCCCCTCCGCCCCTCTGATAGATCTGACCAATCAGAGCACAAAGGGCTGTGACGTTGCGAGGTTACTGGAGGTCATTCTCCAAACGGAGCGTTTCAACGAGATCTTCAGAATGGCCTAAACTGAGGATATTGAGAATGCTATTGTGGGGCAATGAAGGAACTAAATGACTTGTACTGAGGGGAGAAATGCTTTACAGGCATCCTAGTCTGGCATAGTGAAAAGCAGAAACAAGCATGATATGCCCCCTTTAAACATGAATTTGGATTCTGATGCTCAAATAGGTCCAGAAACATTAAGTCTCTGTCTGAGCCTGCAGCTGATGTGTGGTGTCAAGCGTGCAGACATGTGGAGCTGTTCATCAAACAAGACTTATCATCATCATCATCATCATCATCATCATCATCATCATCATCATCATCATCCAAGCATGTTGAATTGATTAGCCATTCTTTGGTTGAAGATTTCATTTCCTTAAGGGATATAGAACAGTTTGATAGAAATATTCGCCCACACGTTCGACTTCCTGTTCACATGTTCTATCAGTATCATTGGGATGGAAAGTACATTCTAAATATGATTTCTTCGTCAAAGTCTTTCCATGACATTGGAGCAGGAAAAGGACAGATGGATCCTAAATGATGGACCCTACCCCTCAGCTTTGGGATAGGAGTAAACAGAATTGTAAATAACCGGAAGGACAGGTGAGAGACAATACCTTTTCTGTGACTACAAGAATAGCCTGGTGTACGGGGATGACTGATACTAACTAAGAGATCAGCCAGCTGAATGTAATAATATTGCTGTTAACATCTAAGGAACTCAGGGGTCGGAGTACCATTTTCACAATGGCATGTTTTAAGGTTTCCTTTTTCAGATTACTCTCACCAACCTACTTTTAACCAAAGACTATCCAGTGTATGAAGACATGCCCTCGCTTGTCCCGCTGCCATTCTCCCCCCTGAAGAGTCGGTTGTGTTGGAAATGAGGTGAGGTGTATGACATACATCTAAGTGTTACGTCTACTGTTTTCCCACACTGCCTTGCAGGGTACCTCTAACTGGGTGCTCAGTAATCTTCCCACACTGCTATCCTGACAGAGCTACTTTTCCCACACTGCCTTACATGGTACCTTTAACCGTGCACTAAGTCATGTTCCCACACTGCGATCCTGACAGGGTACATTTCCACACTGCCTTACAGGGTACCTTTTACTGTTCACCTCAGTCAGTTTCCCACACTGCGATCCTGACAGGGTACCTCACAGATAGTTTGTCACTCAAAATGATGTCCTAGTTCTAAATTTCTCAAATACTTAAATTAATTTTTGTCGGAAATGTGATGCTATCAATCTGACCAAAATACCTTGAAATTATTAATCTGACTCCATTCTCCTCTCACCTCTTTCTGCGTAGTTCGTTGATGGGGAAGGATCAGGAGACGTCCTGGTTCTCAGTTGAACACGAAATTATTAACAATATGTCAAGAATCTGCATTTACAGAGATCTCTGGTGCAGCCTCATTTCCCTGTTCCCTACATGTTGCAGAGACAGTTCATGAGACTGACCCTGACTCTCTCTCTCAGCACCAATATACAGTCACTAACAGAGTTTCTCTAAGGAATGTAGGTTGAGTCATCTTCTTATTGGCTCTCCAGGTGTTGTCCCCCTCTTATTGGCTGCTGGCCGTCTTCTGTCTCTGTCTGTGATTGGCATTCATCAAGTGGGTGATCAGCCCCCCTTCACTTATCTGTAGAGAAACTGTTAGAAACACATCTCTTGCTTCCTTCCTTCCTTTAATTATTTACCTTCCTCACTTAGACTGAAACACCTCAACTCTAAAAGAGTAATAACTGACTTGTGTTATTAGTGTTACACAGTTACTTCTGTTTATTATTGTGTATAAACATTAACTTCACTTGTGGTCACTCTCTACCCTGGGTGCTCCATAAAATCCCAGGAATCCCCAGCCCCCCTCAAGTGTCCTGCAATTCATACCAACAACAATGAGCACATGTGTACAACCAAGTTAGTAAAAGCACATCTGTATAGTATTGTTAATAAAAACATGTCTGCATGGGCTATTTATTCTTTCAGTTGACATGCGTGTTCCAAGCCAGCTTTGAGAGAAATAACTTGAAAACCTCTGAGGACATCCAAACCTGAGCCTACCTCAATCTAGGTTGAAACAGGAGTTTCTGTCATGAACTCAAAACAGATGGAAACCTCCAAATTTGGACCCAAGGAGGATAGCATCTGCTGTTCCGAAAAGACCAGCCAATCGCCATTTTGTACAGAGGAAAGGGATGTCTTCAGATCATGCTAACAGATGACACACCGAACACTAAGATATAAAAGAAGTTGCTTTTTTGAGAGGCTTTTTGGGGCCTTTGGTGGGAGGCTGTTAGAAGCCTGGGAGGAGGATGGGCGTTAGTTGATTCTCTGCAGACCTCTGACCTCACTCTGATCAAGATGGCTTGGTATGACTAAAGTTTTTGGATTCAAGCTGACTGAACTCCTTGGCTTATTGGACACTGAGTCTGCTTCCTCAATAGTCTAAGATCAGGATATTAGAAAATTCAGTTATGAAGGGTTTAAGCAGAGAAATTTGGGGCCCACCCAGACAAGGCCTACAGGAGGCCTTAGGAGGCTCCAAGAACAAAAAGTTACAGCACCCTCCTGACTACTTCACATCAACAAACTCAGCAGAGTATCCTACAAAGGGTCCGTGTATAAAGTATAATTCATTGTTGTTGCTCAGATTGTAAATAGAAAACACTCGTTTTCGGGGGTATTTCCTATTTCCCTGATGCATGGAGTGAAATGCAATTCGGCGCAACACAGCGGCGCCAAGCGACCGCTTTTCCCTTTATCCAACTTGTACAATGAAAATTGAAAATAGGAAGTCCAGGGGCGGAAGTGCTTTCAAAGTAAAAGCATCGTGTTTCGAACGATGCGTATTGTTGGAGACGGCAAAGTTTAAGGAGAGGAAATTAACAATCACAACAATTTCCTACATAATTAACATCATTCATAATTAATATACGGTGTTATTTTGACTTCATTCTCACGATGGAGCCCCGCTGATTTTCACAGTAAGGGCATTATGTTTTGATGACCCAAACGTCATGATAGACGTAGGTCACGTGACGTGTGTTGTCTCCCTTACAGACTCATTCCCGACTGAATGTGAAAATTGTTAAATGCCAGCTGTGTGCCCCGCTATTGACCTCGGAAGACACCCGACAAAAACAATAAAACTAGTTAACTGTAGCGGCTAATTACCTGTTGTGGTGTAAATTGCTTTGTTTTTTTCAGCTCATGGGAATTTTTTTTTCTCCTCCAAGTCTGTGTCGGTTGTCGACTGTTGAGAGAGATTTATGGTGGAGGTAAGTTCACTGGGCCCGCTGTCATCAGGCTGAGAAGTGTTTTATATCCCTGAGAACTTATAGCACATATGGTTGAAGTTTTTTTTTAATTATTATTATTTTTTTGACTATATGTCCTTTGTCCCTTGGCCAGATACAACATATAAATTAGAGAGTTGAATGGTTCTACTTGATTTAGATTAAAATGTACTGAGCAGGGTTGCTGTAGGGGAAATATTCAAATCCTGTTCGGGAGAAATATATCTGTTATTTTTTTCATTTATATTTTGTTAATTCATTTGTGTTTTAGGGAAGCAGTTCTTAGCCATGGATTATGGGATCAACTGCGAACTGACTGTGGGACAGAGTTCCAACTGACCTTGTTCATGCAAGAGAAACTGGCAGGCTACAGATACAGCACAGACAGACCATCTTTTCTACAGACACCGTCAACACTGGTAGGTTTTATTTGAATGAAATGTAATGTATTGTTGGGTAGAGCTGTTGTGATGTTTTGCTCCCACTCATGTTTATAAACTTAAACATAAATTTTCCCTGTTCACTTCCAGAACCATCGTGTTGAGAGGATTTGACCAGAGGTTTGTCTGTTGATACAAAAAGCTTTTTCCATTGTGTAAAAACGTCTTTACCCTTTTGTACAGTATAATTAGTTAACAAACACTGTAGTGCAGAATTTTTTTTTTCTTAGTTATAACCAGTAACGTATAATAATACTGGTCTAATGAATTCAGAAATTGATCTTTGAAATCACATATACTTTCCTTTTTAGGTAAACAATAGTCAATTACCCTATTAAGGCCTGCCTGACTCATTTGCTGAACCAAGAGGTCATAAATATGGAGGATCAGACCATCAAATTCTGTGTGTCAGCTTTAGCATGCCAGGTCGCCAGTGTCGGTCTGAGCCGTTTTATCCAGTCATGGAATGCCCGCAGAGTGCCAGGTGCTCATATTCTCACACTCTTTGCTTTCTGACTGTCAGTCTTTCTCTCTGTATGTCTCTCTTTTTCTATCTTTGTATGCTGCAGTTAGTTGCAGTATTGGAAATAATGAACTTGTAAATTAATATGTACACAATGATCAATATTTTGCAGTTGCTTTAATTTTTGTTATTCTCAGGAGTCTGATCTATACCTTAATCTTAGGAAGGCTATCCCAATTTGATTTTTTTCTTAAAGGGGACATATCATGCCTGTTTCTCCTTTTCACTATGCCAGACTAGAATGCCTGTAAAGCATTTCTGCCCTCAGTACAAGTCATTTAGTTCCTTCATTGCCCCACAATAGTGTTCTCAATATCCTCAGTTTAGGCCATTCTGAAGATCTCGTTGAAACGCTCCGTTTGGAGAATGACCTCCAGTAACCTTGCAACGTCACAACCCTTTGTGCTCTGATTGGTCAGTTCTATCAGAGGGGCGGAGGGGGTAGAGCCAGGGGGCGTTTTTTTTGCAGCATGGCAGTATTTACAAAATTGATATATTGAATGGGGCAGACCGAGCGAGTTTGCTGTTTGCCAAAACTTCACCGTAAGGCATTGATAGCACTAATAAAATGGCAGAGTGTAGGATACGTCCTTTTGTATTGGACCCCGAGTCAGACCCGGGCGGTTCTGCAGCTCAGGAGGAAGAAAATCCACCTGGACACAGATCATCTCAGGACGCTTCAGTGTGGTAAGTCAAAGCGGTGCTGTAACATGTATAGTTTATACATGGAAATATAGGCAGACTTCACTAATAAACTATTTCTATAACAGGGCTCCATCCTGCTCCTTCACTTTTCTCTGTCTGTTTTATCCATCATGCTGAAAGTGTAGTCTAAAGATCACCTCTACCGTCAGTTCGTCACTATGTTATTACCGCAGCGTTATTGTGGTCCAGGTGCATGTCAGAACAAGCATGCAAATATCACAGTCTCACAAGTATTACGACGTCTGCTAAAACTACAGTGTTTTAACTGTTAATTCACCATGTAAAGCCGAGCTGTTCAGCAGAGCAGAGTCCCTGCATCCAGCACTCAGTCAGTCGGCTCTTGGTGGGTGTATCTCTCGGTGGTGGTTGTGTGACTAACTGACATCACAGAGGAGAAGCTGCTTTATCAGAGAAAGATGGGATCCTCGTGTCGTCACGACGGTCGAAATCTCACGGCCAATTGGCAATGACCTATTTTCAGAGGCATCAAATCTCATTCTAGGATATCAGAAAAAATACAATATCTCATTTCTTGAAAATTCAGGGAGTGTAAGGTCTTGTTTTCAAATTTATTATATTTAATGTAAGTATTAAATCAGGGATCAGCATGATATGTCCCCTTTAATATGGACCAAAATGAAAAAAGTGGTCATGTTGGGTGTGACTCAAGGTCCTCCAATTTTAAGATTTTAGATTCTGAGTTTTTGCCTTGTACTAGTAACATTGTTATGTGTTAAAATTTCTATTATATTGTAAGCAGGGGGATTCCAAATGCTTTGGCATCAGGTGGCTGTCCAGTCAGGATAGCTGGGGATCTGCTTCCCTGTGCGTCAGATGCAGCTGATCTTTATGATGCAGAGATCCTTTCGCCTCTGAGGAAGAGAGAAACCTTGCACAGGGATGTTTTTCTGAAGCTTTTGGAGATCTTTCAGCATTGTTTGACCACACAGTCAACAATAATCCTGGGCCATTAGAGGATGCTCTGCAGCATCTGATCCGTGTTTCAACATAAAGTAAGTATGACACAGGAAATAGAAATTCAGTTTTTTACTGGAAGCAGTGGGGATATTTTAATAGTTTCGCAAAGTCAGCTGAACCTCAACATTTCTTTTACAAGGTTATATTTTTGACCTTAATGTATGAGCACCAAATCATAGTATATGATGTCTTTATTAATTTGAACTACACTGGCCTCCTTTGTTGTGTTAATGTTGTTTCAGCAGAGATGGAAGGCCCCACTCTCTCCCTGTGCTGCCGCAGCCTGATTGGTTGTCAGGGCTGCATTGCCTCCTAGTAAGGGGTGATGGATGTCCTAAGTGCAGGTCCCCTCTCAGCCAAGGCCAGATCATTGCTGTGGCTGGCCTGTCAGAGGCCTTGGCCATTGTGCGAGGCCTCGGCCACTAAGTTAACAATATTTTTTCTGCTATTCTGATGTTTTGTTTGTGGGTTGCTGGTTCGGTGGAGTGGTTCGCCACCATGCACGTCCCATGTACATGATTTCTACCGTAACCACAGGTTTGCAGAGTGTCTTCCCCTACTCTTTCACAGGCCTATCCACTGTCTCTCTCCTGTTAACTGCCCAAATAATACATTTTAAAAAAGCATATTGTGTTTGTGTTTCTTATGTGCAGGAAAAAGAATATCTAAAAATGTTCAGAGGCAAACAGCCAGTTAAAAGTATATAAAATGACACTATGAACAATACATAAAAACTGACATGAAAGGTCTTTGTTTACTTGGATATGAGTTTATGAACATGCTTAATGTGAGCACTGAGGAAAGGTGAACTATCTCTTATAATCATTCAGTGAATTCAAAACCTACTTGTACACAGAACAAGTCAATAAAACTCTAAAACACACATCAAGGCAAGGTGATTTGCATGGTTTTTGCAAGTTCCAAGTTTTTTAATGCAGCTCAAGCAGGTTAATTTTGCATCAGTCTCGTCCATTGGGAGGTGAATGTGAGTAGATGTGGTCATGTACTAGGTGAGTCTTTTGAGTATCTTTAATGTAAAAATAGGGAAACACGTGAATACAGCTAAATGCAAATAACTTTTATTGGTAGGCCAAAGGACAGCAAGAGACAGACAAAAAAAAAAGTCAAGAGGAGAGGCAGAGACGGCTGCATGGAGCTGTGCATTGCCCAGTGATTCTAGGCTGTTGCACAGATTCATCATGAGTGCCCGGCCCAACCAAATACTCCGTCACAGAGGATGGTTTCAAGCCTGCACTTTGAGGTGGAGAGAGAGTATGCCATACTGACCTATGTGAAGGGCGAATATCCCAGTCTGGAGAGGCTGGGAACTACCAACATTCTGGGATCAGACCTAGCGTACTGCAAGATACTCGCTGCAGCATTCTGTGCTGGTTGGAGTCTGGACAGGTGATTGTTGCACATCCAAACAAAACAGAGTGTCAGTAATCCAGCAGAGATATTATGTGAATGGACCACCTTCTCTGTGTTGTCACTTGGCAGAGAGAGGGCTGTGTGAGTGACATGCTGCATGGTTTTGCTGTTATATGAATTAGATATGCTCAGGACTCAAAGTGTATTGGATCTCTTATTTCTTTATACTGTCTTAACCCTTTACATAACTATCACAATTGCATCCCCTTTGTGGGCTAATTAGGGAGAATCTTTCTGGATGCCTGTTCAGTGCAGTGGCCTACCAACAACATACAAAGTCCACATCAAAGAATCACTTGAGTGCTGTCATCCATTTATTGTCACAAGGCACTGGTATTTAGAGGTGCAAAGGCAAAGGTATGGTATTAAAGACATTTTCATACCACAAAACAGTTTTTGCAGGTTTAAATTGCCCCCATGCTGCTACCATGACACTTTGACATGACCAACCAACTATTTGCTTCCCCAGCTAAAGACCTGCTGCTCATCACCTGCTCTCTTAGTGGGTACTTATGATGATGCCCCACCATGTGGTGTAGCATGAAAACAACACAGTGGTCCCACATTCTTATTGACAATTGCTCGTCCAGATGTTAGTTTTCTTGTCATATCAGCAAGTGTTTGTTCTTCACTTCATACTGAAAAGCGAACTGCCCATGTTTTGAAGCTGCTTCCAAAGCCTCCCAGTTGACCGACACTCCATCAGCAGTTGTCTTCCCTGGTGTCGCACATGCTCTCCAAACTGTCCTCTGGAGTCTCTGGGATAAAAGAACATTTTTGTTCTTTAAAAAAGATGTCTCAAAGGACAACTGCATTATAAAAATAAATGACCAAAGTTGGTCTTTGCTCTTCACTTTCATGTTGTGTTCAGTCCATGGTTCAACCACAGATGAACAGGGTTTTGCATGTAGCTCTCATTTTAACTCCAGTATTCCAGCTTTTGTGGGCAAAAGACCACATATTTCTGGAAATATATTGATTTGCTCTTCTTTATCCCAATGTGTACAAACATTAATTGATGGTTATTGTAATAAAATTACATAGATATTCTATTTTTTCAACGATTTCAGTCCAGCATTCAGATGAAGCATCATTCCCATCACACCACAAAAAAGTGGTTTTCAAGAAAAATAATTGCATTATCAATCTTAAACATCAACGTTCATTACTCCCTATGTAATTAGTGATTTAACAGTTTAGACAAACTGCCAGACTTTCATATGGATCAATCCCCCTATCCCCATTTTCTATCCATATGCTTGTGATCTTTCTGCTGTGTTATTGCATGCCATCTACAAAACAGATGATATCACATTTAAATGTCTATTTTTTTGTAGTTTGTGGATATATAACGCATAAAATAGAGTTGTTTTGCACAATTTGATACAAAGCATATTAAGCAATATAAGCCATAAAATGCATTTATAGTACAAATCTTGTCATTTTCATCACAGTAAATACATTGATGGAAATGACTGTTGTGGAAATGACAAAGTTTTTTTTTTTTTGTACAATCAAAGGAAATACGAGCTGTTTGGAAATGAGGACTTTTAACCTACTTGTGGTTTTGCTTGCTTTTCTCTGTTTTCTCTTTCTTCCATCGAGCTAACTCTGCTCTCCTGCCATGAGCTCCTCTGTCATAGGTCAACTGTTGTGACTGCAAGTATTATACACCAATAAAAAAGAATACATAAAAATATCCCTGAAATTACATTTTGTGGTGTGTGGTGGAAATGACAGTGACCCAAAGGGACAAATGTTCTTTTTAATTGACTATTGTTTACCTAAAAAGGAAAGTATATGTGATTTCAAAGATCAATTTCTGAATTCATAAGACCAGTATTATTATACGTTACTGGTTATAACTAAGAAAAAAAAAATTCTGCACTACAGTGTTTGTTAACTAATTATGCTGTAGAAAAAGGTAAAGACGTTTTTACACAATGGAAAAAGCTTTTTGTATCAACAGACAAACCTCTGGCCAAATCCTCTCAATGCGATGGTTCTGGAAGTGAACAGGGAAAATTTATGTTTAAGTTTATAAACATGAGTGGGAGCAAAACATCACAACAGCTCTACCCAACAATACATTACATTTCATTCAAATAAAACCTACCAGTGTTGACGGTGTCTGTAGAAAAGGTGGTCTGTCTGTGCTGTATCTGTAGCCTGCCAGTTTCTCTTGCATGAACAAGGTCAGTTGGAACTCTGTCCCACAGTCAGTTCGCAGTTGATCCCATAATCCATGGCTAAGAACTGCTTCCCTAAAACACAAATGAATTAACAAAATATAAATGAAAAAAATAACAGATATATTTCTCCCGAACAGGATTTGAATATTACTTACAGCAACCCTGCTCAGTACATTTTAATCTAAATCAAGTAGAACCATTCAACTCTCTAATTTATATGTTGTATCTGGCCAAGGGACAAAGGACATATAGTCAAAAAAATGATAATAATTAAAAAAAAACTTCAACTATATGTGCTATAAGTTCTCAGGGATATAAAACACTTCTCAGCCTGATGACAGCGGGCCCAGTGAACTTACCTCCACCATAAATCTCTCTCAACAGTCGACAACCGACACAGACTTGGAGGAGAAAAAAAAATTCCCATGAGCTGAAAAAAACAAAACAATTTACACCACAACAGGTAATTAGCCGCTACAGTTAACTAGTTTTATTGTTTTTGTCGGGTGTCTTCCGAGGTCAATAGCGGGGCACACAGCTGGCATTTAACAATTTTCACATTCAGTCGGGAATGAGTCTGTAAGGGAGACAACATACGTCACGTGACCTACGTCTATCATGACGTTTGGGTCATCAAAACATAATGCCCTTACTGTGAAAATCAGCAGGGCTCCATCGTGAGAATGAAGTCAAAATATCACCGTGTATTAATTATGAATTATGTTAATTATGTAGGAAATTGTTGTGATTGTTAATTTCCTCTCCTTAAACTTCACCGTCCCCAACAACACGCATCTTTCGAAACGCGATGCTTTTACTTTGAAAGCACTTCCGCCCCTGGACTTCCTATTTTCAATTTTCATTGTACAAGTTGGATAAAGGGAAAAGCGGTCGCTTGGCGCCACTGTGTTGCGCCAAATTGCATTTCACTCCATGCGTCAGGGAAACAGGAAATACCCCCGAAAACGAGTGTTTTCTATTTACAATCTGAGCAACAACAATGAATTACACTTTATACACAGACCGAAAAATATTCTGGTTCACATGTACAGTCAACACTATAACAGTGCTGCCATAAATTCTTCCTTGACAACAATGGCCAAATTTTGATGTGCATGTGCACAAGTCACACTATAAATACAACAAATACAGCATTAAAGGTAACTGTACATTATCTGCGGCACTTACACACTGTTCCTGAGGTTCTTGGCTTCACCCTTATCAACAATCTGAGTGTCTTCCATACTTAGGGAGTGCATGCTGCATGTAAAAGATGATATCAATGTATGAGTAACTCAGCCATTTCAAAAGAACAGACCATAATAAATAATGTCTCTTTTACCTTTATCTGATATTATGGATTGATTTACCTTTCCTGCAAGACATCTACCACATCCTCCTAATCAGAAAGAGCACCATACAGCATCCCTGTATGGTTCGTTCTTTCGTTATTCTGTTTCAAAACTAAATTTAAAAAAAAAAAAAAAAAAAAAAAAAAAAAAATGAACTTGTTTTTTTTTTTTAAAAACCAAAACAGAAAAATGGAATAACAGAAAAACATGGTTTTTCTGTCCTGGTTTTAAAAATGAAAAAAAAAAAATGATAAAAGATTGTGTCAAAATTGTTCATGTGATATTTTGATATTAAATGTGAACATCTCTATATAAAAATCAGACAAATAACTCACATTAAAGGTTTCGAATCATACACGGATTAGAAATCCCATTATAATTCCATTCTGTCATTTTCTAATTTTAATTGCAAAACAAAATCAAAACAGCGAAAAATAGACCGTTAGTGGTTTTCTGATTTTTGATTTGAAAACGAGAAATTGAATAACATGTCGTTATCCGTTTTCCGATTTTGAAATCTAAAACGGATATGGAATGAACAAATTATACCCTGATAACTTACTTATTCAACAGCAGCAAGGCAACATCTGTGTCTGCCCTCAGCCCAAATTCTGCCTTCAAGGCTCTCCACTGAGGAAAAGCCACACCAATACAAATCCGCGTTTGCCTTCTCTGTCGGTCACTTTCCTTCTTCGCTAGCAATCCTTTTTTTTTTTTTTTTTTGTAGTAGGATCCACTTCTGGACTGTGTCTTGGCTGTTTCTTTGGCTTCTCCGCCATGTCGCTTCCTCGTTCTGACTGTGCTTTGCTTGTTGCTATGAGACTTTCCGCTCATCCTCCCCCTCCCTTCTTGTTGTGACGTAAAACGCACAATTTCCTGCGCCCCGGCGTGGGAATGTCGCAAAACAAGCAAAGCAAAAATGATATGTATTGAAAAATCCTGAGAGATGTTAGAGGAGCCGATCGGCTGGAGAACCCATGGGGTCAAATTTGACCCCTGTTAATTGATGCTACCCAAAAAGAACAAACAAAAAAAAAATTGTCAAATTTAACTTCAAAAGCTCAGAGTGCCACTTCTGCCCCCTGCATAGAGACACCTAGTGGATGAATACTGAACTCACATGAGCTGGAGTGAAAGTGACAAGCTGGGTGACCACATGCTGTTTTTTCGAGCTAAAAATCTACCCAAACAAAACCGCCTTCTCAGCAAACCAGAGGTTATTAATTTTGTGTATTTTTTTTAAATCTGTTTAGTGTAAGCTTGCAGAATGCCTAGAAGTATGTTTTATGTTCTTTTTAGATAAATTAGCGACTCTGAGCTAGTTCAAAAAACAATGGGCCAAAAATGACCCTTTGGTTCATTGAGTGACTTAGTAGATGGAGAATGGTGACAGTCCTCATTTGGCTAAAACCCTGAAATAAATTCATTATAATAGATTTTACTAAGTGACCTTGGTAGTACAGGGCCAGAGACTAATAAAGTAAGTTCCTATATCTTTTCAGGGAGTATGGCATCTCCCTTTTCAAAACAGTGAACGCAACAGGGAAAGTTTACTGTAGTACATGTATTAGAACAACTTCAATCTGATGATAGTGACTTGAACAGTGATTCAGGGCAGATTCTGATTAACTGTTTCAACGGCCTGAAAGTGACAGAGGTCAGAGGTGAATCTTCTGCTCAAGACAGTGATTCATCCAATGACTCGTCCAGTAAGATGTGCTATCTGCCGAGACTGCTACCCCACACCAACACTGATTGTTTGAAATGGCAAGACACAAAAGCAGTCAATTTGATATCAATCATATGCAAGACTAGAGCCTTTGGGAAAAGCTTGATGCTGGGACAAGTCCAAAAAAGGGTACACCAACACTGATCAGCCAAACATCATCAACACTTCCATGGGAGGAGTTGACATTGGAACAGCAAGAACGCAGTGTAGGTCACCAACTCCTGGCCCCTCCTCCCAAACTCTTGGCCACTCCTCCCCGCCACCACCAAGATTTGTTCAAATTTATCAGAGTGCAGATGTTCGTTTCAACCAAATTGCACATTGGCCAGTCAAAAAAGAAAATTGCCGTTGTTGCGCTGTGAGCAAGGACCTCTAAACTGAAATGCACTGTGAAAAATGTGCAGTTTCTCTCTGCATCAACAAAAAAAGAAACTGTTTCAAAGACTACCACAATGTCTGGTGTGAGTTCCTCTCTGTAGCAGAACAGATTTTTGGATAAGCAAAGACCCATGGTGTTAGTTTTTTCAATCGTGATTTTGGCCTTATGTTCCTGTTTCTATTGACCAAAGTGTGTTTGTACTTTTGAAATCCAGTTCTAACTTGCAACATAAGTGCAAAAAAAATGTTAGATGTAGTTGTGTGGTTGACTGAATATTTTTTCCTAAATTTAAAATAGTTTGCACTCACAGTGTTGGTTAATATGATCCTTCGAAATGATACGCCTAAAGCCCAATGGGTCAAATTTGACCCAAATCCTAAATTAAAGAATAAAGGGTTAAAATTGAAAAAGTTGATATTTTGGTGTTCAGTGAACTTACAGCAATCATTTAATGCATAGTTCATAATTTTCCAAAGAAGGGAAGGGTTCTTGGGTTCTCCAGGGTTGCATTGTGTCATCTCCTCTAGTAGTGGCTTGGCTGAAACGGACATTCACAGACATGTAAAGTTACACACTATAGCTTAAATATGCTCATTCATTTATATTCCATACTGCTTATCCTGTTCAGGGTCGCAGGTGTCTGGAGCCTATCCCAGCAGTCTTAGGGTGAGAGGTGGGGTACACCCTGGACTGGTCACCAGTCAAGCATAGGGCTGATACAGAGACAAAACAACTTTTCACACACACACTCACACCTATGGACAATTAAGAGTGACCAATTAACCTGATGAGCATGTTTATGGACTGTGGGAGGAAGCCAGGGTACCTGGAGAGAACCCACACATGCACAGGGAGAACATGCAAATGCCACACAGAAAGGCCCACTGGGCTAATTGGGAATCAAACCAGTGCCAGAACAAGTGTTGGATTTGGCATCTTTTTTTCAGTGGCAACATGCCTGACCAACAGGTGCAAACAAACCCATCTGTATTTATTTCCTGTGATCCTCCAGTCAGCTCACATCACCAGCTGAAAACATGCCCCCCCCCCCCCCCCCCCCCCAAGAATAAATACTCTTCACTCAGAGCACCAAATATGGTGTTTATATCAGTCGGGTTTCTTTAAAGCTGCTTCAATACTCTTGTTTACATGAGAATGAAAATTAGCTCCCTGTCACTCTCCAGGAGTGAAAGAACGTCTCTTTTTGACTTGGGGTAGAGCAGTCTTTGTATAATTCCTCAAGAGTAATGTGAAATCTGAAATATGTAAATAAACCAAAATCAAGTTTGTACTTTATTGTTTGTCATCAGCAGTCTTTAATGAATCCATGAGGGTTTGAGCATTCAGGGTTTACTGACTGAGGAACAGATAACGCTGTGTGGTAGGTGAATAAATGAGTGACCAGTATGTGTCATCAAATGATCTTGGTATAAAAACAGATTGTCCATCAGTCTTATGTTCCAGAGGTCTATGCAGGACCCTCTATGTTGATAGATGTCACAGTAGCCATGAAACATCTCTGGAAAAGGCGGTCTGGCTCAGGGGGTTGGTTGTCACAGTCCAGCTTTGCCCTGAAAAAGTGTCTTCTCGGACGCTGAGGTTCAAGGGGGGTGCTGATAACACTTGGTCCTGGTCCTTGTGGACTTGAATTTGGACCTGGGAAAGACAGAAAGATTAAATTATGAGTATGCAGAGAGCCCAAACACTCCACAATCTAAGTCATGTGAAATTTCAAAATGGTTAAATTTATTAAAGGTAGGGTAGGTCAGATTGAGAAAGCCACAGCTCAAGTGGATTTTCAAACGATGCAACCGAAGCAACCCCACCCCCTCCCTCAAGGCTTTCTCCAAAACCCCGCCCCCTGAACCACTTGAACGCACAGAGGCAGACGACAGTTGGGAGTATGAGTACAGGTAGTGGTGGAGAGACAACTTGCTACATTGTTATTAAAGAAAAGAAAGAATATCTCATTTTCATGTGTGTAACTTCACTTTACCTCATAAAGGAGTTATAGTGCACGAGCAGTTATGCTAGCACGTGCATTTGTGTTTATCTGATCAGTACATAAAAAAATGACAGACTTTTTATTGCCTGGCTAACAATTCCTGCTAGCCAGAGAGGTGGAAACAACAGTCAGAAGTAAAAAGTAACGATTGATTTGAGTGTTTCTGTATGTTTCGTATTGTAACTCATTATGTGAAGCTACTAAATGACTACGGAGCATACATACGTATTTTAGTACACTGTTGTTAACAGTCAGATTTTCGCATTGGGTTTATACATTTTTATTTTATTGTTTTTCTTGTTTTAGAACATTTGATGAGAGTGCAGTTGGTTCTGGGGGTGAATATAATCCAGCGCTGAGCACCTCATCGGGTCAGAGAAGACAAGGCAACGGTCGTGGCAGAGGTAGACATGCAAGAGGGAGAGCAGTGACCACAGGTGGAGGCAGAGACAGAGGCCGTAGGCATGCTGCTGTAGGTGGTGCAGAGCAAGACCTCCAGCCTGTCCACGATCTGCAATCCCGGAAGATTTCTGATGAACGGGAACAGCGTCTAATTACCTCTGATATATTTTGTCATTATATCGCCAACAAATTTACCTTCATTAATATTCATAGTAAGTAATGTAGTATAACTAACAAACCAGTGTATCTTATAGTGTGTCCCAAATCGCATACTTCCATACTCAAATACTCAAAATTTTGAGTGTACTGCGTCAAAATGAAAAACAGTTTGCATAGTATGCGAAAAATGAGTATGCAAAAGTACGCGGATGATGTACTCAAATCGGCCCAGATTTTGAGTATGCAGCTGTGGACACTCAACGCACTCATTTCCTCCTCTGGCAGCAATGGCGGAAGAGAGCTGTGGCCGTTCGCCCAGCACGGTAAAAATACAAATAAACAATACATGCCGGGACATCTTCAGCCAGTAGGAGGAGGAGGAGATGTTGTTGGCGCCAATTACGGCATAGCAAAGCGCGATTGAAATTCATTGTAATTACAATGAAAGATGGTAAGATCTTGATATTTTGATTGAGCTATTAGCTGTGTTTAATATACTACTGAAAAGGCTTTGAAAATTTGCTGGCAAATAGTGGCGGTGTTTGGGGGAAACGCGCTGGAAGCCGGTCACAATTAGAGGTAGAAGAAGAAGAGGTCGACATCATGTCGTCATGTCCGGTGAGTATGGTGCTCGGCAGTATGTGATTTGAGACAGCACTACACCCTCAAAATTCACGCACTAAGCCAGTGAGTATGTAGTATGCTTAGTACACTCAATTTGAAAATTTTGAGTACACAGTATGGAAGTATGCGATTTGAGACACACAGTGTTTCTATTTTTGATCAAACAAAATAAAACACTGTAAAGATGATGGCAGGTGATTTCTCTATGAATGCTGATATTGCATGTACCTCACTAAATAAGATTTTTTATTAGTGTGTATTTTGTCGTTTTAGCTGACTGTGTTATTTATATTCTTTCAATAAATATTTGAAACTTACAATGGTCTTTGATTTTGTTTCAAAAGGATCTAATCAGTTTGAAGTAGTGAATAACATTGAACATTAAGGATTACATCATGATGACGGCTGCTAAGAGTTGCAATGATGTTGACAAAGTTCCTACAGTTGTCCACAATATTTTTGAAGTATTGGTGCTTACTTTCAAATCTCATGCACCATAACGGGGCGAAGAGGACCATCCATCAAAAAAAGTCTGGAATAATGAATCAAGAAATGGCACTTTGGTGTCAAAACATTTCCGAAGACTTTTGTAGTTTTAACAAGAAATTCTTCAACAAGCAATTTCAAATGAGCAAGCTCATCTCTCCTCACTTTTGTAGCCATTACAATATCAACAATTTCAGAGCACAATAAGAACACATCTGTCATCACAAGTGATGCTGTTTTTAAGAACATTAAAACTGATCTGAGGAAGAAGAAATCAATAGATCTGAAGAGGGGAAGTCCTTTACCCTGGGACATCCTAAACCTTTGACTTTGTTCTTTTCTCTTGTGCTACACTGACTGACTGTTTCTTCTTCTTTTTTTTTCTATTTTACTCATTGCACTGATGAAATTTTCAATGTTTCTCTTTTATATTTTGCCTTTGAGTATTAAATAAAGATTATTAAATAAATTAAAAAAAAAGTAAAAGCATTGGCTTCTGTTGGCATCATATTAGAAAATGTTGGGGCTTTAATGTTAGCTTCAGCTGGCATGTATGCCCCACCCCCTAAAGAAAAAAAGATAGTGTTTTCTGGGATAAAACTCAGTTTCCCATGAGCACTATTCGGACTATTATGAGCATTTAAAAACAAAACTCTAACCATTAATAACTTTAACTAAAAAAAACAGTCTTACCTTTGAATGTGACTGTATATACCGAACCAGACAGACATGCTGAGCTGTAGGCCACAACTATCTAATTGATCATTGAAATATACTTCAAACATTTTAGTTTGCATTAATAGACTTGAGAATATATGATTTCTCTTCTTTCTTCAACAGCAGATGGAAAACATTTAACTTTTTTTTATGAAATTCATTTTTTTAGCTGCACCTGTTGAAGGCACACCAGACTAATGAGGACTCCATCCACTTCTCCCACTGCCTCCCCTGCTCCAGTCTGCTCCTCAGTGTCTGAGTTTCTGTAGAGTAGGAGGTGCAGTCCTCTCTGGCTCTCTCAGCTTCTGGATCCCTATTGGTTCTTATGCAAACTTGTTCAAGCTGCCTCCCTGCTGTCTTTCAACTCATCAACTGCTGTGTTTCTCCTCACATCTCTCCTCCTGTGACTGTTCAGCTGCAGTTGTGGACACATGTCTCAGTCCCCTCCACTGCAGGGATTACCTCATGAGGTCTCATTATCTCTGGACTGTTCTGTCTTTCCAGCACACTAAGGATCATTCTTTTTCTACCTGCCTGCCATGGTATTTACTGCTTAGCTCTAAGCTCTCAAGAAACCTCATGCCATGTTAGTCACAGGTCAATGATGCTGTGATCTCAGGGCAGGGCTTGACATTCACGTTGTAGCCATTCACCAGCCACAGCCACTCTGGCTAGTGGTTTCCCTTAGTTACTAGCCACTCAGCATTTTCACTAGCCACAATTGTGTTGTTAGAAAATTATGTTTAATATTATTAAAGTGTTTCCAGGCTCCTTACAACCTGACTCACATGTTCTGGTCCTGTTCTAAATTAGCCAATTTCTGGCAGTCTTTTCTCAAACCCATCTCTGATATTTTAGGTTCAACCATTTATCTATCTCTCCGTAGCTATTTTTAGGAGATCTTCTGACAGTCTTGTCACTTCACCAGTGTTTTCCTCTTGTGCCTGTCCTGCCGGCCCCCACCACATTTCCTTGAGCCCTTCTCCCTGATTAGGGGCCAACCTGTGCTTGATTTATTAAAAAATCCTCTATACTGTCTATACCTCTCTCCAAGCGCGGTTTCTTCATCTCTTGACATGGTGGCCTGGATGTGAGCAGCAGCTGATGGTTGTTTTTTCAGTATCCTAAATTGAGCAATGTGTGTAATTCTGTCTTCTTTAAAGGTTGTAATGTTTATCTATTTATTTATTTTCATGCACCCCTATACATACACACATAACATTCATTTCTATTACCATATTTACTTTTTTTTTTTTTTTTTAAAGAGCTTCCCACTCTTGCATTTGATGTTGATTTTTAACTTAGAGGTCTGTTTGTTGATTTGGAAAGGTTGTTTAGAGTATAAAGCTTTATGGTTTTACTTTTTGTAAATTTTATGGGATGAAAAATAAATAAATAAATAAATAAATAAATAAATAAATAAATAAAGATAATAAATTAAAGCTGATGATGGCATGCCAAAGTTTACTTGAACTAGATTCAAAACCTTTCAAATGTGAATGACTCCTGTGCACTCTAGAATCGAGACTACATAAATGTTTAACCCCACAGGTCGTCACCAGGTATTAAGCTCTGATCAGGTTGTGTGTAAGGTTGTTCTCCTTTTATATGATAATATGCAGTCAAAGTCATAAAAGGAGTAGTTTATTATAGCATTAAATGAAAGTTGTGAAGAATGAAGATTAATTGAAAAGATAAAAACTAAACTGGAAAAACTTAGCAGGAGGCACTGTTTGAATATTTATTGAGAACACAAAATTTTCAGTAAAAAAGTAAGTACTACACTTTCTGGACTATAGATCCCAATGCATCATGTAGAGGAATAAACATATGTAAGTTGCACTAGACTGATGATTTGGTATGTTTACAGTATTTCCAGAGGGACCTAATTACATACAACATTGATAAGTATTTGTTTATTTGGAGGTTTAAATATTTTTCCTACAGCACCTCATATCTCTGTCCAGTTTCCCTTTACTACGTGTTGGGTGCGTCCTTGGCACTCTCCCTCTCCCCCTCTCTTATCCACAGTGAATGTTAGTGGTGTGGCCAGTGCAGTGTGAGCTTAAATGAGCTCCAGTGGAAACGTTCTCCCTTTTCAAAAGTTACAGGAGTTGTGACATTAATTTGTGACTCAAACATTGAAATTAATGGAGAATGGAGAAAATGTGAGAGAACTTTTATTTCTCTAAATCTTGTCATCAACACTAAACACTTGGAGCTGTCACGATGTCCAAGCTGGAGGCTGGAGATGAAGTCTGAGCTCCTGACAGCTGTTACATCATCAAAAGGCTTTATGAATGGACCAATAAGCAAACACTGTGTGCCAGAGATGGGAAGTAACAAAGTACAACGACTTCGTTACACTACTTAAGTAGAATTTCACAGTACTTTGTAGTTTTAGAAGTATTATTTTTTTGGACAACTTTCACTTTTACTTCGCTACATTTTTAACAGAATATCAGTACTTTCTACTTCTTACATTTCCTCAAAATGCTTGCTACTTTTTGTCTAATGTACATATACATTTTTTGCACTGTTAGACAAAATGCAGTGAACTGACGTATTTAACACCCCGCTCTGCTTCGCGCGGCGCGTTGTCGCTCCTGCTTCTGCCAGGCACGCAGCCGTGTAGTTCAGATTAGCGGTGTCACAGAGACACAGGTAACGTTGGCACGTCAAACAACAACCATAACTGATGCACAAAATGGACAATAGAGAAGACCCCGAGGAGGACCTGGTCCCTGGATCGTCCGAGTCTCAACAAGACGTCAACTTTCACCCATGGCCATACCTAAAAGAATTGTTCCTGTATGCTGGTTATATATTTTCATTTGTGGTCCCTGGTTGTGCCACATGCAATTACACACCACCTGGACAGTGATGGACAGTAGTCCATGATATTTAGTTAATGATGGACAGTAGAAAAAAATATCAGCAATAAAAAGTTGATTGAAAGAAATGTTGGGCCTATGAGAATGATTTCCAGTTTGGAAGCCGTAGTCTAAAATTCAATGTAGAGAAGTATAATGTGTAAAGCTGAAGTGTGCAGTACAAATGCAGACAAACTAGACTGTGAAGTAAATTAAGATACATCTTGTGTGTGCCCAGCAGCTTCTGAATAATATGTTACGGAAGCATTATTAGTGTTCTTATGCTTTGCACTGAATCATGCGATAAAAATACTTTTTACTTTAGAAAAATACTTCAAAGTACATTTCAGAGCCTGTAATTTTTACTTTTACATGGGTCAAAATTTGGATGAGTACTTTTTACTTTTACTTAAGTCGTTATTTACACTGGTACTTTTACTTCTACTTAAGTAAAGAATCTGGGTACTTTTCCCATCTCTGCTGTGTGCAGGCAGTGCTCATGGGAGTTGTAATGTCATGGTCACAAATTGCAATTGGTTTGGTATTTCAGATGCCGTACAATTAAATAAGTCAACCTCGACAGTAGCTAGAGGGAGTGACAGTGTTAGCCGCCACAGCTGGAATTCACCTGTATTTGGCAGGTTGGAGGGTGTTAATGTCAAGCCCTGCTTACAATATAAGGAAACCCAGTTTAATAAATTTAACAACAGCATGATTCCTGGCTAGCAAAGAAAGAAACTAAAATTGTAAAAAAAAAAAAAAAAAAAAAAAAAGTTAAAGTCATGGTACTGGTTTATGGAAGGTAGTAGTTTACATTAATATTAGGCTCCGCTTTTACAGTATCAGGGTATCATTCGTTCATTCCATATCCGTTTTAGAATCCAAAATCAGAAAACAAATAACGACTTGTTATTCAATTTCTCGTTTTCAAATCAAAAATCAGAAAACAAATAACGGTCTATTTTTCGCTGTTTTGATTTTGTTTTGAAATTAAAATTAGAATATGAGAGAATTGAATTATAATGGGATTTTTGCTCTATTCATTTTTGGTTTGTATTATTTTCGATGTGTTGTGACCCGGAAGTTCTTGACTTTTTTCTTAGGGAGGCCTGTCGGTTTCTACCGGCTGAATCGAGCTGCAGGATAGCTAACGTTTTACAGTTATGATTTGTCAACGTTTTTGTCGAGGATGGCGGACGGATGCTTTTTAAAGAGGGGAAGCGTGTCACACTTAGGACAGAAGATATGACAGTAGATAAAGTTTCTCATATTTTTAAGGTAAGCCATGCAACTGGCACAAACGTTAAACCATGGTGTGGAGCTAACAGCTAGGCTAACGTTACATTAAGCAACTATTGTCATTTTTTTCAGGTCAGCCGCGACTGCCTATCCTTAACTGACCACACTAACGTAGCCTTGTTTTCCATGCTGGACGGGTCATTCAATATAGCACAAACTGCCACTGCGAGGTTTTAGTACTCTGAGACTGAGAGCCAGAGCCAGCCAACCCCAACCCTCCGCTCCTCATCGCTTCTCTTTTTACCGCACAGCCAGTAAGTCTCCTATATCAGTGTTTCTCAATCCTGGTCCTGGGGACCCCTGCCCTGCATATTTTAGATGTTACCCCACTCCTGCACACCTGATTCAAATGAATGGCTCGTTATCAGGCTCCAGCAGAGCTTGATGACAAGCTGATCATTTAAATCAGGTGTGCTGGAGTTAGGAACATAAAAAAACATGCAGGGCAGGGGTTGAGAAACACTGTCCTATATAATAACAATAATCAACTTTACACATCTGAATACATACATTGCACATTCAATACTTGCCTGTGCTATTATAGTCATGTTGATATAACATTGATTTCCTACATTCATATTGTTAGAATGTTAAAATAATAGTTTGGTAGATTATCAGATTGTCATTACAAGATTTTTAACTTAAACAGTTTTAAAGACCAAATAAACTGTTAGAGTGTCGAACTTTAATTGAATTCCAATATGCCTGCACACGTATTTGTACATCGCAACTAAAACTTTTATTCAATCATCCATTCATTCAGGTTCTGCAGTTGGAACTCCCACCGTTGCTCCAAGGGCCTCTGCTGTAAAAACCCTCCAAAGGTGATGCATTAAACATGGGTCATAACTGTCATAATATATTCGATGATGGAAATGCTAGCTACTCCAATTAAGAGAAGTTATATCAAAGTGGCTGTAAGCAGTAATTGGGCAAATTTTACTGCAAAATTTTTTCTACATGCTACAGGCATGCTACAGGCATGTAGAAAAAAAAAACCTCTCTGTGACACCTCCAGAGGTAACAGTTTGCCTCCAAAATGCCAGTAGTAGATCATTGTGGGCCCTCCTCCTGATTGGTTGCTGTCTTCTGGCCATGACCATTCACAGCCGATCACAAAGCTTCTAGGGAAAACTTTGAAGGGGAGCTGTCAACCCTTGAGTCGTTGCAGGGAATTGATATTTTTACACATGCCTGTAGCATTCCCTAAGCTGTCTGAATATAAAAAAAATAATACAAAACAATTACATTAAAAATCCAAATAACTGCATAAAGTGGCTTTACATCACCCCTCCACTGAAGTATAATTTTATTTAAAATATATACAATTCTGACTATATAGTTAAAGATGTGACATGTTTGACATTGATATCAGAGCACCTCCTTTCAACTGGTTACTTTGTCATTATACATTGCATCAGTGGTCTTTTGTCACAGTCCAGTAGACTCTACTTAGCTGTATTTGTTTGTCTGTAATCTCTAAACAATTTTTGTGTATCATGTGTTAATATTTATCTAGGAATATCTTCATGGTCGAGGCGGTCGAGGGAAAACTGGAGACCAACCAGACACTGACAGTTCGCTTCTCTGAGTTTGAAGCCTCTGTTGATGTAATGGTGGCCAAAATTAAACAGGCCTTCAACAGAGACGAGGGCCTCATCCACATAGATTCACAGGGGAACCAAATCCTCAACTCTCAAGAAACCCATGGTTGAGTTTCCCATTGTGCAGTGAATGTTTCGTAATCCCTTTGTATGAAATGCACTTGTTGTATAGTAGTTACATTGACTAGTTTTAGTCTTTGTTAGTGGCAACATTGAACTGTTCAGATTTCCTTGAGAAAAACACTAGCTGGAACCTGTTCTAAGAAAACTGACATGCCAGGATGAGCGACCACACGCCCACTCCCAATTTCTTTATAGTGTAATTTTTATTTACTTTTCAGGATCACAGTACTGGAAGCAGAACTCCAGGAAGGTGTTTGTAATGTTGGAAAATGATTTCCAAGAACTTCATGGCCAAAAGAGGAGGAGAATCGGGTATCCGAAAAACTATGTAGGGTTCTATATTTTTGAGTTTGATATTTTTTACAATATTTATATTTATGTAACATTTGATCAATACAATGTTTTGTTATTTTTTTCAAACACGGGTAATCATACTGTAGTGCTGCTGATGCTCACGTTCAGATTAAGACCTAATAGGAATCCCAAACACTGCATTGAAAAGATTTTATCAAAATGCCAATGGAAGAAGTTGCATCCTCTGAATACTAAGTGATAGATGAGAACTGATATTCATATTGACATGATAGTTGTTTTGCTATGATTGCAAATAACTCTTTGCTGAACTTGTTATACATTCAGTCGACAGAATAACACAGGCCTCAATAATGTCATGGACAACATTAAAGAGGTAGTCCTTGCAGCCCAGGGACTTAAAGAGGTGACCACCAGAATCAAGGAACTGATTGAATGTACACACAGAGGAGGGTCAGTGAGCCTGACCGAGGCTCAGGCAACATCAGTCAGACATGCTTTTACATGCCTCATCTGCAGAGGTCAGTTATTAACAACTTGGTTCTTCTCCTTTTCCGGCCCACTGTGTGATCCCTTGGTGACAGCATGCTGCAAAAGCCTCATTGGCTGCAGCACCTGCGTGGAGGAGTGGAAGAAAACTTCCATCTTTTGTCCTAAGTGTCAGGAGGAGAATTTTGAAAGGAAAACGGAAAAAGTCAATGGTCTATCTGATGGTTTGACTGCACTGGGGAGTGCTCTCTGGCAATAATGCTTTGCACAGTTCAGAATGTTCAAAATGTAAGTCTACTGCTACTATTTAGGTGAGTAGCAGAAGTCTGAGTACATTGGGTTATAAAACAACGTAGGCTGTGTGGTCAGTATGCGTTCAAACTGTAGGTGATGTCAGCTAGCTGAGCGTACTTCATGGAGGTATAAAAATATGTAGCCAGTTAGCTAGTAACTGTCAAACGTAACGTTAACTAGAAAATTAGGACCTACCTCGTATATTGAACTGACCACAGCCCTCTGAAGTTCTGCATCAGTAACATGACGTTTCTGCCTGAGGTTGTGTTGGATGCAGAAACAGCTGACACTCATTGCAGAGCATCTCTGGGCACCCATCTCCTGCAAAGTCGCCGAAATGTCTGTGTGGGTCTTACCAGCTTCGAACAACTGCTCAATAAGATCGGCATATTGTTCTAGTGCTGCCATAGTGGTCTATTTATATGTCATTCACTGTATATTCTGTATGTATTATTCTCTATCTCTGTGAACAGGTTTCAAGATCCGCGCGGTTAAAGACAGGCCTCCGTGAGAAAAAGAGTCAACAACATCCGGGTCACAACACTTCAAAAAATGATACAAACCAAAAATGAATAGAGCAAAAATCCCATTATAATTCCATTCTCTCATATTCTATTTTTAATTTCAAAACAAAATCAAAACAGCGAAAAATAAACCGTTATTTGTTTTCTGATTTTTAATTTGAAAACGAAAAATTGAATAACAAGTCATTATCCGTTTTCCGATTTTGGATTCTAAAACTGATATGGAATAAACGAATGATACCCTGATACACCTGGATCAGGCTGATGTATGGTTTCCTCGTGCTCCAGTTTGTGTATCCGGCTGCAGCAATATACTGTGTTTACAAACAATGGTCTGTAAGTGATTTTTAGTCCATGCAGTGAAATCCATGACAGAGTCACGTTGGTTTTTGATGCGGTAGTGAAAGGCCAAAAATTAGGCCATCTAGAATTGGATTATGGCCCTTTGTACAGACTATTCTCAATATTATGTAAATGTTACAGGAGTTCTTTTTTCTATACTCAGCCTTTTACAAACCTGTTGACAATTAACTGATTTTGATGTTCCCCAACTGTTTCTTTTAACATGCTAAAACTTTTTCAGCACTTTTTGTCTGTCTCATTTTCTCAGTTGCTAGGCGCCGCCCTGTTGGCTATAGCCTATAGCTTCCTTTCGCAGCAGCTCTCTCTTCTTTGTCCGTTTTTGTAATTTTTTTCATCTCCTTTTCGTCATCTTTGTATTTGGAGTGGATCATTACTTTGTATGGTTCATTGTTGGTCATGGACACCAAACTTTTTGTGGCTTCAGCAATATTTTTACTACTTTTTCTCCTGTGTTTGTCTGGAGATCCTACCATCCATCCATGGCTGCATTGTTGTTACTGTTAGCAGCCTGTAGCATGTCAATGCTAACTGGTGTAAGGCCTGATGTCTTCCCACAAGGTGAGGAGGAGAAGGTGAGGATGACGTGCTGGTTCTCAGGTGTGAGCTAAGAAGTGACAACATCGACCTGTCCTTCCATCCATTGTTATTGGGAACGTAAGATCTATCTCCAATAAGATGGGAGTTAGCTGTGCTAACCCAGCAACAGAGGGAATACCAGAGGGCAGAGTAGCATCATGCTATTCACAGACATGGCTAACAGAGCTAACATCAGACACCAATGTCATGTTGGAAGAGCTTCACCTGCTGTGAGCAGACAGGATCCAGGAGACAGAGACTGAACAGACTGCTGAAGAAGCTCAGTCCTGGACCCTGTGGAGGTGGAGACTGGCTGAACTGGACAATGATGGACAAGCTGTCAGCATCTATTTTCTTACGGACCTTTTTGCTCTTTCCATACACTTTCTTGTGTTTTCTTGATTGCTGCTGTGACTTCAATTTCGTTGTACTTGTCACAATGACAATACAGTTCTATTCTAATTTGTTTTTACCCAAGTGACTAATCTTTTCAAAGGATTTTTTCCCCCAGTTGAATAGAGGTTTTAAATGAATGCGAAGCACAAAAATTTGGTTTTATCAACATTTTACGAAGCATCAAAACTTTTCGTAGCAAGGCCTTTATCTCAAATCACATCAAGTGCAGTTTGATAAAATAATGAGAGCATAGATGTAAAAAGGATGAAACAAAACCCCTGCTGTGTGGTATTCAATTCTAAACTGCACACCACTGTTTGGATGCGTCACTTACTGAATGTTTCCTCATTTAGGCTTTAGATCAGAGACACCAGTTTCTGTCATTTCAACTGTTTAATCCACCATAAGTGGGAGCTGAGGTCCTTTCTAAGTAATGTGGTGTGAAAAAGTCCACTCCATGTACAGACACAGTGCTGTATGCCCACCTGGTGCTTGCAGCGGCAGCCCGTTGTCTAGGCCTCGGGGTTTGGTGGTGATGAAGAGATAGCAAAGGACACAGAGGGTGATGATGAAGGCAAGAAGAACCAGAGCTGCTACAGAGAGACCAACCAGAGCCCCGAGACTGCAAAAGAGAAGAAGGAGCAGGTGTAACCTTCAATTAAAACAGCAAGGACATGTTCAGACATGACAAAAAGTCTGAGCTCAGAGTGATCAACAAAGGTCAGATTCAAACATAAACTTAGCGACACAACTCAGTATCTTTGGTTTTTCCTGTTTTATTTTGAAGGTGTTGCTCTGTGTTTGTTCAGTTTCATCTCCTGTCCTTCAGTGTTTCCCTCCTCTTTGATTTCATGTTATAAGTTTCACCTGTGTCTCTTTGTCAAACCTGTCTCATTTCTTGTTACCCTGTCAACTTCTTTAATGTTTTGAGGACACCAGCTGAGAATGTCAATGTAAGCCTTAGTTATACAGCACATTTAAAACAGGCAGTGACCTACCAAAGTGCTTTAAAGTAATATTTCACCCAAAGAATGATATGCCTTCATTTTCAACTCACCCTCATCCTGAGCAACACTCTGGAGCACTTTTTTAATATCTCAAATGCAGCCGGAGTTCCGGGGAGATTTTCGCTGTCAACAAACTTCCATCTAACAGGGGCCAATGGCGCCCGAAAGAAAAAGGTCCATAAAAGTCCACAAGAACGTGCCTATTTTCTTACCTCTTCCTACAATAATCAACTACAAAAAACATACAGAATCAGGGGTAAACACATTTTTCCTCACCGGTCTGTCAATCACATCACACACATATACATCAGTCTGCAGGAGAGCAGGATCCACCATGTCTCTTTCTGCATATGAAGAATCATTCTTTTTTGATGTCCCTGTAGATAAACAGAGACACATCATACAGCTATGGGAAGCTGGACACAGCAATAATAAGTTTGTCCTCCATTGTTTATCCTTGTTCTCCCCCTCAAAACCTTACGCCCGGGAATACAGATCGGCCTGTTATTGGCTGACACCTTGTTCGCGCTGATGCTCAATTGCATAAAGTTGAGTTTCTCCCAACTTCAGCTCATCGCTCCACGACGCTCGCAACCCAACGCTCGCAACCCAACGCTCGCAACGCGACAACGCGACGCTCGCAACGCGACGCTCGTGATTGCCGCCGCCTCGAACGCCCCTCGACGCCGGCAATCATAGAAGATGAATGGAGGCTGGACGCCACCGACGCTAGGACCGCTTCTGGTGTGTGTGTACTGTTAGAATGGCTGAATGGGGCCATGTGTCTTAAATATAGTACATTTATGTTGTGTGTGTGAAAAACATAGCATAGTCCCCCCTTGAGTGAGTGACATGAGCAGCTACATTGAGCCCCTAATGAGTTTGTGATATGGTCACACAACTGCTGCAGAGCTAGAAAGACTCACACAAGTTTTACAAACAAGTGCTGATAAATGGTACGCTGTTCACCAAGTGTGTCAAAAATGCACTTAAACAGTTTAAGTAATCCAACAAAACTTCTTCTTTTCTTCTTTTTTTTAGAAATTAAATTTAACCTTCCTTAGAACACTTGATTGCAAACAGTTCTGGGTTAACAGTACAGATCAATGAACAGTTTATTGTAAAAACAGAACAATCATTGAAACTGTGAGTGAGGAAGGAGGGCATCTATTGGTTACCTTGTGTTCCAGAAGTATTATGATAAGGGGGTCTGTTCCTTGTCTTTTCTATGGCAAGCCCTTTTAACATTTAATAGCTACATTTGACATTTGTTCATGGCGCTGGACATGCTAGGCTTCCCATTGGATACTGACCCAAATAAACTGGAGGAGAGAAGAGAAAATTTTTTTTTGACAGTTTTCTTGGCAGAAGAAATGGCAATTGCAGTCAACGACAAGATATTTAGAAAATGCCATGAAATAGAACGATTTTATAATCAGGAACTTTCTGGGGAACAAGAGCTGCATTCACTGCAGCAAGCCCCCCCTCCTATACCTGTCATAACTTTTGTCATCATTACAGATATCTGCAACATCAACGCGCCTAGTCGAAACTCTGTTCCAAGATATCTGTAATTACATTTTGACCAGTCAAAATAAAAGTTTAAGATATCTCGAATCTGAGATATCTCTAACCACAATGAATTTAAAGATATCTGTAACTTGATTATAGATATGTGCAACTAAATTATGGCTAACCATAAATCTAGTCGCAGATATCTACAATTTCATTCTGAATAGGCATAATTCCAGTTCAAGATATCTTTAATTACATTTTGACTAGTCAAAATGTAATTAAAGATATCTATAAATACTATTATAGATATCTTTAATGGAAGGGGGTTGAAGATATCTTGATTTGGAATTGTGAATAGCCAGAATGAAACTGTAGATATCTGCAACTAGATTTATGGATAGTCATAATTTTGTTGCAGATATCCACATCTCACATTGTGGCAATCCATAATTGAATTTAAGATATCTGTAATGAGAAACCCCACACACATGAATGGGAAAAGGGGCGTGATTTGTCCTAGGAGGCATTAAGTTGCTGATTAAGACTAGCTATTAAATGTTAAAAGGGCTTGCCATACTTTTCATCTCGTGGAATTGTTAAAGAGAAAAAAAAAGTTCTCGTCATCACCTCCGTCTGTTTTGGGTGTTACTCACACATGAATGTGTTAACACTCAGAGACTGCACACTTTCCCTCTAGCTTCAATTAACTCTTGAGCTAAATTTGAGCTAAAATTAAAGGAAACCAACAAGTGTTAACTGAACACTGGCTCAGAGTAATTTTCTTCCTCCTATAACCGTGTTTCTGTGCAATGTCATCGCCCTTGTGCGCACGCAGCCAGGGGCATTTCTAATTGTTTACAGTGGCATTGGAGGAGCAACAGAAAATGAAAAAGGGTTGCTGCATGGTTACTTGCACCAACCAGCAAAAAGATGGGTGGAAATTGTACAACATTCCAAGAGGATCTCATCCTTTTGTGAAGAGACGGAGGAGATTTTTACGGAAGCGTATTGCATTCACTTGAAGAAAAAAAAAACAACTCAGAGTAATTTAATCTTCGGTTTGTTTTTTGTGGTAATTAATTTTGTTTTTCTGATTAATATTTTGTTATTGGTTTGTTTTGTGTTAAAAAAAATTCTGTTTTTATGAGTAATTTTTTCCTGAAGTATCGAGCTACTTCGAAATCCCGCGAGAACCTCAACCTGCTGTTTTTCGTGGTAATTTTTTCCTCCTGTTTTTAGGAGTAATTTTTTTTCCTGAAGTATCAAGCTTCTTCAAAATCCCGTGAGAACCTCCAACCCGCAGACGACTTCCGTGGATGTGTGGTGGCTCCTGTGTCCCGCACAGATCAGAGATCCCGGCTTTCCAGTGTAGAAGCAATGCATTTTTAATGCCACATCTTCGTCTATTCCTTAAGTATTACATTGAACAATAGGCTTATATAAAATATGAAGATAAAGTCGAAAACATAACAAGGGTATCATACCCTGTGTGTGGCTAATACCTTACCTTTATTGATCCGGTACTGACCAGTAGAAAGTTAAGGATAAGGCATATAGCCTATGTGCGGAACACAGGAGCCACCACACATCCATGGGAGTGTCTGCAGGTTGGAGGTTCTCATGGGATTTCGAAGTAGCTCGATACTTCAGGAAAAAAAATTACTCCTAAAAAAAGGAGGAAAAAATTACCACCAAACAAAATTACCAAAAAACAAACCAATAAAAGAATATTAATCAGAAAAACAAAATTAATTACCACAAAAAAACAAACCAAAGAATAAATTACTCTGAAAAACCTGAGTTGTTTTTTTCTTCTTCAAGTGAATGCAATACACTTCCATAGATTTTGGCTTCTGGCTATTCTGGCTATAAAAAAAGAGCAGATTGGGGTCCCGAAGGTTCCAACAGGCGATGAGAGCATATGCAGTGCGTACTTCATGTCCGGTTTGTTAAAGCAATGTTTTTGTTTGCCAATATGAGCTGGGTATAAGTGAGCTAGGACTGTGTGTGATTTTATCTCAGTTGATGAGACGATATTGATTGTGATTCAGTAGGTCATAGCTAAACTAACCTCATGCTATCTGTCTGTTTTAACATCAACAACCTGTGGCCAAAGGTACATGGCGTATGTAGTTCATGACTTTCTTTAACTCTGAAGTAACATTTGCTTGTGCTTTTGGTATTCATTTTGACTGACTTCATTAAAAAAGGTTAAACTTTGCAATGAATAAAGATAATCTTATTACTCTCTCTAATCAGGAGCACTGTCCATGGATTGTGATAGTCCAGATTTTGTGCCATCATTGTTTTCCCACACCAGCAGCACTGGAGACACCCCAGGAAAGGTGGCAAGGTTGGTATCATGTAATGTATTTTCTGAGTTAGCTTGTTAACTATCTGAGCAAATAAGATTTATTTGTACGGTCGTCTCTATTGCGTTATTGCATATTCATAATGTGATAATAATATTTAATAATATATATTTTTTATTACTTGACTGTACTCTATTGTTTATTCTAGATATGACAGAAAGAAAAAATGGAATGAAGATAAGGGTAGTGCAGAAGCGAGCCTGAGGCAGATCTTCTAGATTGATCTGAAGGTATAGTCACTTAACTGATTGTGTTCTAGTGTTGCTTGCTTGCTTGGTGGTCGTGTGAGTAGAGTGATACTGAAACAGACAACTATTCTGTGTGTTGTATGCATGTCTGTTTGAAAGCTGATGTGTTGCGCATGAGTTAATTTATCTTTTCTTTTTTTTGGTTGTAGATAATTTTGAGTTTGTGTCCAGCAAAGATATGTATCAACTCCATCTGCAGTACAACCAGCTGAGAGATGACTATGAAGCTCTGAAAGCTGTTTTACAATCATTACAAATGTTTACATGGCTGCTGGACATTGTCAAAAGAAGCACATTTGTGGTGGGTTAAGTTGGGAGAACCACCTCCTTTTGTTTTTAATGAAGGTCAGACTTGGACTCACTAACAGGGGCCTGTCTACAGATTTGGGCTTCCATTCTCAACTGTATCAAAATATTAAGATACCTATGTTATCCTCAGTACTGAAACTTCTGATAATGTGGCCTTGTAGGGATACAGTGAGAGCAAACATGCCAAAGTGTATAAGCACCAAAACACAATTAAATATCAAATTGGAATCACACCAGCAGGAGCTACATCTTTTTTATCTAGTGGGTGGGGTGGTCGTGCCTCTGACAAGGTAATAACTTTATATTATGGCTTTTTGGGTAAACTTGAGCATGGTGACGAGTTTCTTGCAGATAGAGGCTTCCTTGTTAGAGAGGAACTGGCACACTGGCACAGGAGCTGGAGCAACATTAAGAATCCCAAGTTTCACAAAGGGGAAATCTCAGCAGCCTGGTTCTTGTGTTATCACTTCACGTCAGTTGTCAAGTCGGCATACATGTGGAACAAGTTGTAGTTCTGCTTAAAGCCTTTCTGATACTGAACACTGTCATACCCATCAGCCAAGCTGACATGCCAGATGACATTTTAACCCTTTGTGCTGGTCTTGCAAACCTCAGGGGTACTGTCGTGGCCTGTCCATAACTGTTTAGAGTCAAAAACATGAACATTCCCTGATTTTGTCAGGCTTTTAAAGTGATACTCCAGGATGGAACAAGTTGGGTCCTATCACAAGGTTTAGGGCAGAAATTACCCCTACAGCAGTGATTTTGTGCAGCAGAAGCCCAGGGCGCACGCACCAAACACCCCCTCCCTGCTCCTCTGCCGGTTTCCTCTGCACTCAGACGGGGCCATATTTTACTTGACCAAAAACACAAATAAACAGACTCCCACCAAAAAACTCTGATATAGGTCTGCATTCACGCTTTATTTAGAGAATTTTCAGCGCGTTACTTTCACACAAAAACACCGCTAAATAAGGCTCTAGTTCTCATCGTGTCTCTTCAACCTGGCAGACTACCTGCGTTTGTTTATATCTGGCACGCTGCGCGCGGACTGATACACTAAGCGGCGAGCACCTCGTAGTCAGCTGTGGCTCTGCAGCGGAGGTAGTGCCGATTTACAACACGATGACTTTTACACTGAGGCACAGATTGAGAGTCGCAAGGATCACTGGGCAGGGTTTATAACAGCTGTATGTTTCCAAAATGAGGTTTAGATTGACACGGAGATAACAGTGGCACACATGGATCTCATTGGGACAGGGCAGATACCTGCTCCCCTGCCTCTTGTGTGTGTGAAATGAAAATCTTTTCAACGGCTAAACAGTCCACTCCTCCTCCGCACTACGTGGTTTGGGACAGCCCTTAATGTGGTGGACCCTCTGCGAGAACGCACAAACGGAGGGTTAGTGTGTAGGGGGAGTGCGTAGGGGGCAGTTTGAGATTGAGCCAAAGACACATATACGCGTGTGCACGCACACATGGAGACGAGCACGCCGTATGGCGGACAGCGTCAGGGAAAGTGATGATGAAACCAAGGCGCACTTGTTTCCATACTTTTTGCACTCAGTGCCAGTTCAGACATCTTTTTTAAAAATTTTTTTTTTTTTTGCTTTGTTTTTTTTCCCCTCTTTTCACGCCTCCCCTGGAACTCCCCCCAGGGGATGTGCGCCTCGCACTTTGAAAACCACTGATCTAGTGCAATGTCTGGTGATAGGGGAATTATTTAAAGGAAATTTAACCAGCACACACAAACACACAGGCCTTGGGCAAATGTCACTGGGTGATGAGCGAGGTGTGTGTGTGTGTGTGTGGGTGTGGTCGTGGGTGCACAGGTGTGCCTACTTGGCGCTAATCACCATCTCTCTCTCTCTCAACATGCAGCATGGGTGTAATGGGTGCACAGGTGTGGGTAGTTTGGGTCCCTGTCCTCTCTTTAGTTTCAGGAGGCAGCAGATGTAGGGGGGAAGGCAGAGCTAAGCTGAGCTGACAGGGCAGACACTCAGGCAAAACACTGTCGTGGAGCTGTTTTTGGAGTGACGCTTCAGGGGAAGAAAGCTGTTGGTGAACGCTGCTGGTGAGGTGCTGATCGATCAGCTGTAACAGCAAGAAGGCACCCTGTACAGGTGCAGAAGGAGCGATTCGAAGGAGTGATTCGGAAAGGGCAGGCTTACCTGCTGCTGATTCGGGGAGGCGCTGCTGCTGCTGCTTGGGAAGATCGGTCGCCACATGAGAGGCAACAATAAGGCGTACAGTGCAAGATGGGAAAGCCTTGGATGAAAGCAGAGGGGTGGGGACACGTTCCACCCTTCTTCCAGATACGTACCTCTCTCCTCTCATTAAAACCTGTGGAATAAATTTAGGATCTCAACCCGCAACGGCCAAATTTCTTACTTAAAACTTTTATCTGGAAAGGGAGACCTGGGGCCTGTTCTACGAAGCTGGATTAAGTCACCCAGAATAACTCTACACAACTCACTGAACTTCACCAGATCTCTGTCATCCAGATCTGCTGTACTATGAAGCTCGTTATCAACTCCATAAGTGAATCCGGCTGGGATCTCTGTGCGCACACATTAAATGGGCGTGGTTAGCGGCCCCGGAGCATTGTCCACAATGGAGAAGAGAGCAGCCTACTTTACGGCAGAGGAGCAGCAAATAATCCTGTAAAAATACAAGGAGTACCGCAATATTAACCAGGCCAGGAGCAACACGACTGCGACTGCGAGAAGCCGGAGGGATTGCTGGCAAAAAATCACAGATCAATTGATTTTAAACTTTTGTAAAAAAGAGTATTTGTTGTGAGGAGGTACTTGCTAATCAACAGAAAAGAGTGATACAGGTCCTAGTCTACCCACGAGGTGACACAAATTTGCAAAAAAAATTAAGCAATTATTATTCTTTGTTAGTCCTGTAGATTAAATTCTCTTGAGGGAAGCAAAGTCTGTCTCCCTTGTTTTCAAAAATAACCAGCTGCTCATGTTTCAGACCACGGCTTTAGTCCAGACCTTAATATTTTGTTACTGAATAGATCACACAATCTGAACCACAACGGAGGTCTAAACAACTGTTCTGGGAAACTGCACAGTCATTGAATTAATCCAATTTGTTTGCCAGGCAACATCTGCCTGCCTGTCCACCCTCAGTTATGAAGAGAACTCCTCCTCATAGGTGGAGGTGGATGTTTCATTCACATCCATGATAAGCTGGAATGCTAGAAAGCAGGAGCATGTGACAGTGACCTGTGTCCCTGAATCATCCGGACAACGCGACTGAACATCCTTCTTTTCAGGCTGCGTCTGTTTTTTCAGCTGCTGCACATTTGGCTAATGGAAAACCTGCTATGAGTTCGACAGATTGTGTCAGAATATGAGGTTTCATTAAAACAACAACGCTGCTGGGGTTGATTTATGCATGCTTTTTTTTCCTGTGAATATTACAGATTGTGATTGGCTCATTTCAAGTGAGATGCAGCACAATATCGACGGTTGGGATGTAATTAAAGGAAACCCCACTCCAGAAGCCTGAATCTTTTATTCGGCTGAAACAAGGCCATAAATTACACGGGAACAAATCCAAACTGATTAAAACATGAGCTTTTCTATGAAAAACAGTTGTTTTTGTGTGTGCAGGTTGCAGGAGTCTTATTGTAAGTATCTACTCGGCTACTTTAGAGACAGGAAACCCTTCAGTGAAACCATCAAAGTAGAATTTCTCATTACAGATAATGATGGATAATAACACAGGATGGTCAGAGCTGGGCTAACTACTCCAGAGCTTAACTCCTACGGCGACGTGTGGTGGCATTTAAAGTGAGTTGCATTCTGATACTTCAACAAGAGATTCACAGACAACAGCAAACACAGACCATGTCTCGTAATTTCTGATCCAGACAGAGGGTGTAACTGTGAGGGTGCAAGCATGGCCTCACCTAGCCTCCACTGGAAATGCAATCAACCCAGCAACCTGACCAACAATTGTTTCGATGCCAAGGATTTTGTCCAGTCCGGTGGGCTTCTAATCTCTGGAACCTCAGCTCCCTGCAGGCTGGTCTCCCTCAGTTACACACTGAAAGTCAGAGCTTTTTCATCAAAACTGCTCTGCAGAGTGAGGAAAACAGTCTCCCTGACAAGGTGGAAACTTCTGTAAACCTTTGACTTAAAGTCCCTGTGAGGAGTTTCTAAGTGATCTAACAAAAAAAATCCCTCTAGATATATGCCTAATAAATCCACATTTTCAAATGAATTTATTGACGCCAATATAGGTTGTTCCTAAATGCTTAGTAGCGTATACTATGTAGGTTCCTGATGGAGTTGAGCAGGACCGCATTGATTTACGCACGTCTAAGTCTCTATGACAACACCACACCGGTGGATTAAGTTTAGTAGTGAGAAGAGAGATCTGTGTTTTTCTCTGCTGAAAACGATTTCTGTGATTAATTTTGTTGTGATGGTGGACACTGGAGCCTAACTGGAAAAAAGGACAGAAGAGCAGAAGAAAGAGAAACAGGAGAGAGATAGAGCACAAGCTAAAGGTTAACACAGAGGCTAAACTGTTTGCGCTAATGTTCATTCCAACCCACATGCAGCAGGTTTTCTGCAGTGATCTGTTTAAACTTGAGTCTATCAATAAAATGAAGAGTGAGGTTACGTTAGCTCTGATTGTTGCTCAAATGACTGGCAGGACTTAACCAGGATTCACCAATGTTACACATTACAGACACGTCTCAGAGCACCAGGCTGCCAGCTGCGCTGAATATAAACAGCTACTAAACTACTTACAAACTGACAGTGTTAACTTGTTTTCACATTAGCCTACAGATACGTTGTCGCACCGGGCTGTGGGTAGCGCTACTAGTGGCCGGCTACTGACACACGGTACAAACTTACGTTTGCTTGTTGTCATGTTTCAAACAACAGAGCTACATAACTGTACTGATAAATTCCTTTCCTCCTCAAGCTGTATCCAGTAAAAAGTTGACTCAAGCAAAGCAAATGTGTTCCATAACAAACCAACACCTGGTTAAAAGCCATATCTTAATGACAGTGCGTGAGACTTCAGGGCCAGAAGGTGGTGAGGCAGTCACGTTAAAACAGATCCTCCTCTGAGCAACTTTAAATGTCCACAATGTAATGATATGAGGACAGCCCTGTGGCATGTGCTACGACACACTTTATAAAATTCCTATAGAAACAAATAAACAAAATAGACACATGGGAAATATGTAACCAACCATATGTAACCAAAAGATTCAAGAACCATTTAACTTCCTTTGGCACATTTTCTGTCTGTGTTTCCAGTTCAGGCCAGCTAAATTGTACAAATCAGAAATCAACACACTACCAGGTCAGTAAGTTGATGACAAAGGCAGTTCAGCAAAAATGAAATGACAAGAAAGGCTGGCATCATAGCGTGCAGCACCACCGTTAGCCTGTTAGCATAGAGGACATTCAGCCTGAGCTGGTTTTGATGGTGGTTTATTTCACTGCAGATAGAATCATTGACACTCTAGAGGACAAGAGGTAATAAAGTCTTCACGGATCTAAAGTGTTTGACAAAGCCTGAAACAGCTTCAACTGGTGAAGCACCAGTTTAGCTGCTGTCTAAAGCAAGGAGATGACAGAGAGTGACTGTTGTTTCAGCTTAATGAGCCTGTTAGTTGATGCATCCCTCTCAACTGTTTCAAATGGTAAGCAGTACTTATACACTCACTGGCCACTTTATTAGGCACACCTGTCCAACTGCTCTTTAACGCAAATTTAGAACTGATAGAAAGGCAACAGTAGCTCAAATAACCACTTGTTACAACCGAGGTCTGCAGAAGAGCATCTCAGAACCCACAACACGTCCAACCTTGAGGCAGATGGGCTACAGCATCAGAAGACCACACCTGGTGACCCTCCTGTCAGCTAAGAACAGGAAACTGAGGCTACAATTCACACAGCAACACCAAAACTGGACAATAAAAGATTGGAAAAATGTTGCCTGGTTTGATGAGTCTGGATTTCTGCTCCACATTCAGATGGTAGGGTCAGAATTTGCCGTCAGTAACATAGAAGCATGGATCCACCCTGCCTTGTATCAACAGTTCAGGCTGCTGCTGGTGGTGTAATGGTGTGGGGGATATTTTCTTGGCTCACCGTGGGCACCTTAGTACCAACTGAGCATGATTTAAAGTCCACAGCCTACCTGAGTATTGCTGCTGACCATGTCCATCCCTTTATGAGCACAGTGTACCCATCTTCTGATGGCTACTTCCAGCAGGATAACGCTCCATGTCATAAAGCTGGAATCATCTCAGACTGCTTCCTTCAACATGACAATGAGTTTACTGTACTCAAATGTCCTCCACAGTCACTAGATCTCAATCCAATACAGCACCTCTGGAATGTGGGGGAACGGAAAAATTGGCATCATGGATTTTCAGCCGACAAATCTGCATCAACTGTGTGATGCTATCATGTCAATATGGACCAAACTCTCTGAGGAATGCCTTGCTTAATCTATGCCACTAAAGATTAAGGCAGTTCTGAAGGCAAAAGGGGGTCCAACCCGGTAGTAGCAAGATGTACCTAATAAAGAGGCCTGTGAGTATAAAGCACTGTAGTGGCCTTTCTGACCACTCACCTAACCATGCCCATTCACAAACATACAGACTTTTACTGTGGAACTATCAGTTTTAGCTAACACATTCGTGCCCATCCAGATATCACTGACCAACAGTCGGAGCAATTTGGGGTTCAGTGTCAAGGACACTTCGGCATGTGTCTGGGATTGAACTCTCAACCTTTTGTTTGAGAAATGATTCTACCCTGAAAAGATCGCCCATTAGTCATCAATAAACACTGATCGAATAAGGAGATTATAACACATGTACAATATGCATTTCTGAAGACTTCTTCTGTAGTTGAACAGGTGTTGCAAACTGGATTTCCACTGACATGTTCAGCTGAAGGTCTCTAGTTTACAGGGTCACTCCTTAAACTGAAACACCGGAAGCTGACAGAGACACATTGGGTACCTTGCCTTGCCTTGCCTTGGAAGGCAGTGCCTTCGAAGCCACTTCCTTCCAATCCAAGGCAAGTGTCCTGCCTCTGCTCAAAAGGAGATGCTAATGGAACAGCCTACAAAGGCATATTTTTTACCATCAGATTCCTCTCACAAATGTATATGTAATTGGAGTTACATTGTCTCACATAACATGTGTTGCACTGTGAACAGTGCTTGGAAAGTTAAATACAAACATGGGAGTAGACCATATGCTCAAGCGGCTACAAATATTGTCATAGCTTGTACGCTCTTTGCTTTTTTATTGTCACATCATTGACACTCTGCAGGTGCAGCTTCTCAGTAATTATAGTTACATGAGTGACACACAAAAGAGTCGAGTGTTGCACATGGTATAAGTTGTTATTTTCAGAGGTGTATTTTGTTGCTTATATTTGAATTGGAATTTACCACGCGCCTCTGCTGGTGCGTCTTTTCCTTCCATTTTTTCATTTTTCGTAGATTCACGCATTGCATGTTGGGTATTTATAGCGGTGGCAAGGCTACGAAGGATACACCTGTGTATCCTTGGTCAATTAGCCACATGCTAACCAAACCGAGGACATATGCCTCCGGAGGACATGAACATTGGAACAGCACTTAGGCAGCATCTGATGATGTGGATGCCTGCCCACGCCCACCCCACGCCCACATCAGACCAAGGCAAGGCAAGGTACCTGGGCTGTGGGAAACAGCCATTCACACCATAGACCATAAAAAAGTGGACGTCCTCTTGCTCGACTCATAATGAGGGTGCCACAAAAACTCCTCCCCCTGGTGGCTTGCTGCAGTATGAAAATCCATCTCCCCAGCCATTTCAGATGAGCTGTGGTCAAACTAAAAAAATAATACACCTCATACAAATATTTCTCACATCTGCACACTCATAAAAATATTCTGCTACATCTGCTTTAAAAAATGAAGGCAACTTCTTGCATCATTTATTTATGTTTGATCAAGCAAAATTCTTCTCTGTTTAAACACTGACTCATTTTTTGACATGAAAATAAAGTCCAAGTAAAGTGAACTCTGTTTGAATTACTAAATTTTTTTCATTGCAGTAAATATGAATGAGAATCACAGCACACCTGAAGGCACAGGTGCGTAGGAAGAGGGCGTAACCCAAAACGTGTCCGTTTTCGAATTTGCATACTATACTAGCAGTGCCTACTGATCCGACCAAAATGTATTATGCAGTATGCGTTGTGGTATGAGAAAAACACCCGGATGACATACTGAATCTGGAAAAATCCACAGTATGCATCGGACCAGTCTGCTTAGCTTACTGTTACCCACAATGCAACGCGCCTGGTCCCATATCAGAAGTGAAAATGGCAGAGAGGGGAGCAACAACAACCACCGGAGTAGCAGAGGAATATAAATGTAAGAGCCATTTCTTTTTTATCTTTAAATCCTCATCATCTCCACCACTGAAAGTTCATATAAAATGCTCTCTCTGGCAATATATTTGCAGATAAGTTACTCGTGGTTTGTTTATTTTGTACATTTCCAATAAAGTTTTTTTGGGAAAAAAAATCAGCCGTAGCCAACTTCCGTTTTCTTCCAACTGAAAACCAGCGTAGCATACTACCAAAATTAACCCAACTGAACAGTCATACTACATACTGCTGATGAAAGTAGTATGTAGTAGGCAGTGCCTACTACATACTACTTACATACGCAGTATGTAGTAGGCGAATTCGAAAACAGCCCGTGTCACAAAATCAAAGAAAACTTCCTGCGCACTGTATCACTCTCTATTATTTTGTATTCATGTAACGTTTTGTTCAGTGTGACCTTCATCAGAGACAGAAAAAACATGGTTTAATCATGTTTAACCACCAAACATGAAATAATCAAGTTGAAGCTACATGTCTTACTTGCTGATTGAACAAACACCCATGTTGATTCTTTTGAGTGTATGCTGTGGTGATTTGAAAATATTACTGGGCTTTGATGTGTTCAGGTTCTCTTACTTTTGAAAAGTTTCTTTTCATTAGTAATCAGAGGTTAAAAACAGGGTTTTATGCCACTTTTAACAATGATTGACAGCTTCTGTTGTTTTGTAGTTTTTCAGAAACAGCCAGATACGCTCGGAATGAGAGCCAATAAGAAATCAGACTCTCCAAAGAGTCTTTGAGCCTGCAAAGTGATAGTTCCCATCTTCCTAGGATGTGTCTGTGATGTGACTAAAGCGAGAGAGTTTCGTAAGGTAAAGGCAGTCTTTCCACAGTTGCAGCAGAGTGATATAAAATCAAGTATGTTATGAAATCAAAACCATTATAACACCTCACTGAAAACGATTTTATGTGCTACCTCTGAAGAATAAGATCCCTTAGTAAGTATTGATGGTGAACTCTCCGAGTTTTCTGCTTTGATTTCACCTCACAAGCAACAGTCATCCTAGAGACATATTTGATAACAACTTGACATGACAGAGCAGTGCAAGGATAAGAGGGAATAAGAAATGATCTGTCTAGTCCTGAGCTTTAAACCAAACTTTCCTATTAGAAGTGCACTCAGAAACAACTATGTTTCATCACGTTTTGTGGAGGAAAAGAGACTTTACATATTTCAGAAACAAAGTTAATGAAGAATTAAAAAGAAAAATCTATTTGCTTACATCAGGTACAAGGTGACAGGTCCTAGAAGTGACCAGAACCACTGGAGTGCACCTTTGGCAGCTAATCCATGCAGATGGGTTCAGGCTCGTGACCTGCCTTTCAACTAGTTCAACTTTTGCAAAAGCAGGAATATCTCCTGTGAGGGATTCACCAATGTGGTACCAGGATGCAGACACTGTTGATGAAAAGCTGATTGGACTTCTACATGATGTTATTACTAAAATCTAACCTCAGATGAGATAAAAAAACACTTTTTAAGTCATGACCCCCAGTTTAACATGCACTGGTGTCCACAACCCCCTGACCCCCCCAGCCTCATGCCCATTGGTTGTGTGAATGAACAACGAGCGCTGTCTGCGGTGCTGAAACAAAAAGCAGTGAGCTAAATAGATCAATCTAGTTGAATGATTGTAGCTGGCAGAGCCATACTCCTGTTTCTTCATTCTGTTTGGTTTGTTACTCTGACTGACAACTTGAAGTTGGTAAAATTTCAGTGTTCCTTTTTCTTTTTCAATTAAAAAGTGCAGGAAAAAATTGTTTATAGGTTGACAGTATTGTTAGTTGTGTTGGTCATAAGATAGAATGATTTATTGCTCGTGTTAAGTGAATAATGAAGAGGATCAACGTCCTCCCCCCAAAAATTTACATGCTACGTTGCAACTGCAATATTGGTACAAAATTATCGCAATTAGATTATTTTCCCAAATCGTTCATCCCTACTGAAAATGTACTTAGAGTGCTTCTTCTACTTCCTTAATTAGCTGTGTCACAGAGCGTCTATCACCAGCAGCTAACGGTGTGTGCCCACTAGGGCTGCAACGATTAGTCGACGATAGAAATTAATTGACGCAAATTCTAATAGTCGACGCGTCGTATTATTGTTTTCATTGTCGTTGTCACCTAGTGAAACCAAATACCAGGGGGTAATACTAATTTGTAACATCAGTTCACAGCAAGAGGTGCTGTGTTATTGGATACTTTTTTGGGAAAAGATCACAAAGTTCATACGTGAGGAATATTGATGAGGAAAAACCTTCACTTCCAGAGAGCGCTGTGCGCTGACGGAGGCTCTGCATCTCCAGTTTGGACAGCCTGACAGCTCCCGGAGTTTAGCGTCTGATAACGTGATTTAGAGAGTCTCCTTCACTCTCTGTTACAGACAGCTTTTCAGGATCCGAGTCACAAACTAGTGTCAAACTCCCCTAACTTTTGAAAAGAGAGGACATTAATCTGATGCAGCTCTCACTCTCAAGCTCACACTGCACCGGTAACACTCTGCGGGGAGGAGGAGGGGCGAAGTGCGCATGAGTGAAGTAGCGCATGTAGAGAAACAAAACTAAACGCATTGTCATGGAGAGCTGGGAGAGCGTCAGGCGGGATCATACAGAGAGCAAAGCCCCAATAAACAAATAAACATTAGAAAACAAGCCCAAAGTCACTAATGAGCGGTCTCTCCAACCAACACTGCAAACAACAACTTCATTTCCCTGTTACCTGCTTCATTCAGTTTGAGATTTATTTTATTTTTTTTGTATAGTACTTATATATTTTTATGTCATCATGAATGAAATAAAGACAAACAAACAAACATGACACAGGGCTGACCAATCAGAGGTGAGAACCTAACTCTGGGTAAATGCAGTGAAAATGTATCACACAGGTTGATTTATAAAGGTCTGCACATTTTAAAGGCCAAATTAGGTTAAAACACAAAATAACCGTGATTAATCGACTAATCAAAAAATAATCAATAGATTAGTCGACTTTAAAAATAATCGTTAGTTGCAGCCCTATTGGACTGTAGGAGTAAACTGACTGGCCTTTTTATTTTTTTTTATAATTTTATTCTAGATTTTGAATTTTGCTGTGCAAAACAGTGTTGTTTAATGAACTCTGTTATGAGAGAGATCATTTTGGCATGTATTTGGATACATCATGGTTTTGAAATAATTGAACAACAGAAAAACAGTCGTTAGACTAATCGTCCAATTAATCGTTAGATTAGTTGACTAATCAATAAAATAATCACCCGATTAATCGTTTTAAAAATAATTGTTTACCCCCAGCCCTAGTGCCCACACACAAACACACTCACATATTCACTCGTTCTTTATGATACTGTTTGGACAGGACACATCAAACTCAGCTTCACCCTTTTCCTGTTGCAAGTGCTACTGGGGTTGCACTCCTGGGCAGCTTTATTCTCTCTCTCTCTCTCTCTCTTTCACACACACACACACACACACACACACACACACACACACACACCTACAACCATCGAGGCACTTATCACAGTAGAAAGACAAAAGGACACCCTCTGCCTTCGTCTGTTGACAAGACAGACCAGCTCTTAAAATGTTTGGGGTATCCATGGCTACCATCTCCTCCTTCCTTCTCCAGCAAATTGAATCTTGCAGGATTTTACTCAAGTTGTGTGCAATTCCAGTCGTAGTGGAAACAGTGACAAGGCCCAACTGTACTTTAACTTCAACGATACTACATAAAAATGGCTTCAATTTTGGGGAAAAGTGTCATGGAACTGAGCTAATGAGTTGATCTTTAACAGTGTTTTCCCAAAGTTAACAGCCTTGAAGGATGTGGGGGATGTCCCTAGAGTGGTTTTCCCAGCTCTCTGTGCGCTTTACTGAGTGTGATTGTCTGTGTATGTGTGGTATGTGTTTGTGCACATGCGCACGTGTTTGTATGTTTGTGAACGCGTCTGAGTGGCACCTTGCTGTGTGTGAGTAAGAGGAGAAATGTGAACACTACGTGTGTTTGTTTTGGAACAGGTTTTTTTTTTTTTTTTTTTTTTTTCATGCCAACTTTTTACCAGATACAACGTAATGAGGTAAGGTATTTATCAGTACAGTTACATAGCACTGTTGTTTGAAACAAGACAGCAAGCAAATGCTGTAAGTTTGTACAGTGCATCAGTAGCCGATTAAATGTAGAGCTACTAGCAGCCCAGTGATACAACATATCTGTAGGCTAACGTGACATCAAACTAACTGTCAGTTCTTACAGTAGTTTAGTAGCCAGCTATAGAACTCTCAGCCAGCTGCTCTAAGACATGTCTGCAAAATAGTGAATCCTGGTTACGTCCTGCCAGTCATCTACCAAGCAGAGCTAACGTGACCTCACTCTTCATTTTATTGATAGACTCTCAAGTTTTTTCCCTACTAAACTTTGTCAGCCAGCGTGGTGTTGTTATAGAGACTTTGACCTGCTGTAAGTCAATCCGTTCTTGTTTGACCCGATTGGGAACCTAAGAAGTTGCATCTAGAAACCCACGTTGGTGACGATAATTATATTTCAAAGTGTGGATTAGGATCAGGCATATATCTAGAAGGGAGAGTTTTTCAAGAAGACTTAAAGTCCTCTCAGCTTCTTTAAGGTGTCAGTACATCATACATGAAGAAGTTATGCCTTGCTGAATCATCTCTCGTGGTATTTTGTCAATTGAAGGAGTCATATTTGGCCGTTCAGCGATCAAAACCAAGAACACATCATACAGAGTCTGCTCTGATCCCCCCACACGCGGACTAAAGCTGTGTCTCTGTACATGAGAAGTTTTCTTAATCAAAAGTCATCTCCATTTGCTTTCAGCTCTTCACTCATGGCAGCCAATTAGTCTGACCGAAGCAGCCAAATGTCAACAGGTTGTCTCCTAATGAGGAACTCCTCCACGCACAGTGAATCTTGTTTCTCTTCACCAACACATGCATGCTTTCAAACCTCTGAAGGTCACACTGCCTTAGATGCCCCATCATGCAAATCATAAACCAGGATGATTACTGCTGCAGGAGAAAGCGGACCTGGCGAGGCGCAGCACGCTCTGCAGATTACACAAGGACTACATGCATACAGACGGGAACAGGTGCCTTCACATGCCAGATGTACCCCCTCTGCAGCTCCCCGCTCTTACCTTAACCACCACATGTATCCATACTCGTAGGGGAAAAAGCTGTTCGGATCATCACAACAGTACTTCAAGTCACTGAATCCGCAGCAGAAAAGTGCCGTGCTGTCACTGTCCGCCTTCGGACACGTGAAACTCTCCACGAGCACGTTTTCTTTACTGTAGTAACTTTCACAGTCCGAGCCCATATCAAACACAGAGCATCAGTGTCCAGCTGCAGGGTGGTAGGCATGAAATCCTCCTGACGGTGCTGCAACTTCTCATCTCCGTCTGTGAGTGATGGTGAGGTTACAGGACTCAGAGTCTGTGCTCTCCCACAGCGCGTCTCTGCCACTCTCTCTCCTAACTCCCTCCCACATTGCCCTCTGCACACTTTCATGAATTAATACCTGCGTGGGCTTTATTAATAAAACCCAGATTTAATAAAAAAAAAAAAAAAAAAGACTAGCTGATGTTCTGAATGATGTGTGCATTTACAATTTCTGCCCATACAATCCAAACCAAACCAAAAGTCTGTGAGGTCTCACTAAACGCCATCTGGACTGTTCAAAGGCTGCTTGTATAAAGCTGAAGCTCTGTACATTCTGCAGAAACTCAACAATTCTTCTAGCTGAGGTCTTTAAATAAATTGATTTATCATGTTGTGAAAAATGTGAGTCATCCGGGTTCAGAGCCAAGTTCCCCTGTGGAAAGTCAATGTTTTCTTCACCATCATCGCTCTCCTCGTCACCATCACTCTCAAAAGGTTCTGCAATCTGTTGAGCCTTGCAAATGTTGTCCAGTATATCTCTTCTGCCTCTTCCCTCCACCATTTTGTTCTCTGCTTAGGGAACTCCTAAGCTGCTTAAAAGTCCTCTTCCCTGCTCCTAACAGATCTCACCTTAAGAGCACTTTTAGGAGCTAGGATTCTTTTGGAATAGCTTTTATCTTTACAAGGATCTACTCTTAATTTTTAGGAGAAATTCTAAGAAAACACCAAGATTCTAAGAATTTTCTTAGAATTTGGCCACTAGGAGCAACTCTTTGCACTAAGAATCTTTAGGAATACGGGCCCTGGTGTTTTGGCATGAAGAGCGACCGTGCTTACTCATAGACTGTTTATAGAGTGGACATCATAGCTCTGCCTTTTACCACTGTACGGTTCTAAAGCCAAAAGACAGCCATCACAGGCTCCACCAGAGTCCAGCCAGAGTCTAGGCAGCAGAGGTTCTGAGGGACTCAGAAAGAAAATGATTGGAGCCAGGTTTCTAAAATATATAATTTTTTTTTCTTTCAAGGGCCTTATCTCTCTTTGGCTCTTCCTCCATACGTATTTAACAGTCCCCAAAAGAACGACACAAGAACTTCAGCTGTCAATCATCGATAAACATGATGTAAAGCCTCTTTTTAAACCTCTAATGACTCATGAAAAAAAAAAAAAACTTTTCAGAAGAAAGAGGACTTGAAGACAAGGCAGCCCAATAATATCTTCATACCCCACAGCATATGGATGTGCGAAACATTTCAACCAGGTGTATTTCTTTTTTAAAGTTTGACCACATCTCATCTGGAATGACTGGGGAGAGTTTTTGACCTGCACTGCAGCCAACCACCAGGGGGAGCAGTTTTTTGGCGTCCTCACTGTGAGCCTATAGCAGGATGATGTCTATTTTTTTTTTAAAATACTTTATATGCTAACTGTTGACTCTCAGCTGAATGTCTCTGTGATTGTTGGCTGAGAGTCACCAGTTAACGGGGTCACACTTTACACTGAAACACCAGCAGCTTCTGATATTCTAAATCCAGTTTTTACTTTGTGGATTTAAAGCCAAGGTTGTTTTCAGGCCAATGTTATGGGAGTCGTCATCATCCATCAAATTGTTGTTATTTAGGTAAAAAGTGTGTATTTGGTGGTTACAGCCTCACTTCGCTCGACTAACCATTAAAACTTTTCAGAAGCCCCTGTTTGTATGATAGCATATTGTAAAATCAGGACAACTTTTGTTCTTTCATTTTTAAGTGAATGCAATATGCCACCATAGATCCTGATCCTGCCATAAAAACATCCTGACAACTTTTCTTCATATCACTCCCTAATGGAGAACATTTTCCTTGGTCAGAAGCAGCGTTTGCTGATGTTAAAGCAGCACGTAACACTGCAGAAAAGTGACCACTGATCATCCGGGTTCAGAGACTACTGAGGGACTGGTGAGCTTTGATCTTATCAGTCAGTGATGATGGAACGCGGAGGACTAAGCACAAACAGATTTTTTTTGACGGATTTTTACAGAAAGCACTAAAAGAAAGAGTTGACAGATGTTACTTTCATGGTTAATAAATATGTCAGTGAGAGCTGCTGGTTCTCTGTCATTTTTATTAAATCAAATGGACACCCTTGTTTTAATGTATGCATTCTGCTGCACCACTTACCACTCACAACTCATGGACATCACCTTTTTCAGTTTGATTTTAATGGGTTTGCCCAGCAGGGGCACTGGTTTATGCAAGGGTTGCATTAAGTATGTGTGCTCATGAATAAATATAATTTTCCAAAGTTGTCTAACCTTCTCTCTACTTTAGAAAAATTAAGTCAGTTCCTACAGATGTTTTGCTCTAATGTATGGTTGCCACACAGTGTGTAGGACTCTGAGTTCTCTCCTTACACACCTGTTTTATGATGTGCATGGAGTATTTTCCTGTTTAAATCCATTTTGATCAACATGACATAAGTAGTTGATAAAGTAGGAAATAGCAGAGAATTGTACATAATCATTTTCACGGATGTCCCAAAGCATTTGCAACTTCTTCAGAGAAATGAGAAACTGTTTTCTTTACGTGTACAAGTGACACAATGATGTACATTGAACAAGTAGTTTAGAGAATTTCAATTCTCATCTGAGAAATGAACCAAAGTAACTGAGGAAAACTGTAATTTTACAGGTCTAGAACTGTTAATGTTTTTGAAAAGTATCCTGAGATGTTTTTGATTATACATTACATTAATTAAGACATACTGATTAATTGATTGATTGATTGAAACTGCATTTGGAAATGAAAATAAAATGTACTCAAGTAATGGTTTATGAAAAAAGTGATCCAAAAATGGAAAAGTTCTGAAGAGCTGGATACAATTTTCAGTTTCAGAGAAGCTTCCACCTCCTCAGATTTAAACAAACGCTTTATAAACAGATAAAGCTGAATAATTAATGGCATGGCAAATTAAGCAATTGGGAACAAAATAATGAACAATTACATCAGTTATAAACAGACCCCAGTTAAGATAAAGGGCATGAATCATGCTTTTAGAGACAAACAGGAGAATTTATACCAGTGTTACCCAACCCTGGTCCAGGAGGACCCCCTGCCCTGCATGTTTTAGATGTTACCCCACTCCAGCACACCTGATTCAAATGAATGGCTCATTATCAGGCTCGAGCAGAGCTTGATGATGAGCTGATCATTTGAATCAGGTGTGTTGGAGTCGGGAACATAAAAAACATGCAGAGCATGGGTACCCCAGGACCAGGGTTGAGTAACACTGATTTATATGATACACAAGAAAATGTTAAAGTGATTTGAATCTTTTTTTTTTTTTTTTAACAGGAAATGTATTTCAGGTTGTTTTTTTTAATGATAATAGACTGACTTCGAACTGGGAAAAAATAAGGAAGGAATTGGACATGCTATTGAAGGAATGACAGATGGAAAGCAGGCAGGACTGGATGGTCCTCTAATTCAGAGGTTCCCAACCTTTTTTGTCTTGTATATCCCACGTGTCACAGTTCTGAAGGAACCCAAGTGCAGAGTTATGCAAAGACAGGAATCAGGGGAAAGACAGGTCTTTAATTCACACCGCCAAAAAAGGGCAAATACAGTCTTTCCAAAATCCAAAAACAGTCCTACAGTCAAAAGAGCAAAATCAAAAGGCAAAATCCAAAACGAGATATATAGGCAGTGTTCCAAGAATCAAGAAAGTCCGAGTGAATCCAGGCAAGATTACAAAAACGGCAGGCAAAATCCAAACAGATTATAGGCAGAGGTCATATCAGGCTGGAACATGCAAAAAGGCTGGAACGAAGCAGCCAGACGCACAAACGAACTGGCAGCAACAGCAGAAACTGACTAGGTTAATCACTTCTTCTTCTTCTTGGTGTTTAACAGCGGTTGGCCATATTTAAACGGGCATTACCGCCACCTTCTGGCGCGGGTGAGGGCCAGGCTCCAAGAACCCTACCTGTCAATTCCTTGACCTCAGAAAATAAATAGAAAAATATTTATATATTTAATTTACAAAATAAATACATGAATAAAGAACTAAACAACCAAAGTAATATAATATAGATAAACAACTAAATATCAATGCTAAATAAATTAAAACAAACAATGAAATATCTTATAATCTGCCATATATCCCAATGCTCTTTAGAAACTCCACCACTATCTTTACTGTAGCGCCACCACCTTCACCAAGTACATCCTTCAGTTCAAATCCCAGAATCCCCACACTCCTCATCTTGTCCTTCAACTTTCTCCTATGTTGTTCATATGCCCTACACCACATTAATACATGTTCCACTGATTCTTCTTCCTCCCTGCACCCCTCACATAGCCCTGTTTGGTTCCTACCTATCATCTTCAATGTTTTATTCAGTGCACAATGTCCCAACCTAAGCCTCTTCCATACTGTTTTAACTCTCCTGCTGCTACTCCCAACTCCCAGTCATTTAATACTACGCTGTATATGGTAAAAGTGCCGACCCTTGACTTCCTTATCCCATCTAGCCTGCCACACCTGGGCCCTGTTCTACAAAGCAAGTTCAGCCTAGCGAGATAGCCTTGGAGCTACCTCGCTGAACTGAGCGCGGTAGCCGGCGATCTCACTACACGGTTTTACGACGCTGGTTATCAACCTCATAAATGGATCCAGCTAGGCAATGAGCACGTGCACGCATATAAGGCAGAGCCCTCTGCATCTGACCAATCATGAACATGGAGCAGTCTGGAGCGTCAGAGCAGGCCGGAGAGAGAAGGAGCGCATACTTCACACAGGAGGAGCAGGAGGTGATCATGAGGAAGTATGACGAGGTGAAACATGTAATTAACGTTAAAAGCAACACCGTCACCGCTGCTAAAGCACGGAAGGAGTGCTGGCAGAAAATTGCTGACAGTCTAAATGCGTAAGTGTAGTGCAAAAAAAAAATAAAATTGTGCCATTATCATCCTGAAATAGCACTGTTCAACATGCACTTTTACTGTAACATGCAACATACCTAATTTATTTCTTAGATGAATTTATTCATTTGTTCATTCCTATAGTGTTTACATTTTTTGTGATATGTAGCCCACATGAGCCCTACATGAATTCCTGTCACAATACGGGCAATAAAATATTGTCATGGAACAGAAGTGTTGGCATTAAAGATCTTATTACGGCAATGAGAGTTCTTCATTTCCTTTAACTACCTGTAGAAAGTGTCATATACTACCAACCCCTCCCTGGAAAACCGGTAACTTTCATAAAGGTGGTCATCCCAAAAAGAGAGTGGGTCGGGCTCCGATGTCCACAGGATCCTCTAAGAACGGACAAGCCATTTTTTCGTGAGGGCTCATTGGTCAGTGGGCGGGGTTTTAATACTCCGCGAGTTCAATCTGGAACCTAACCTGCCCCGGAGCAGGTTAGCCGTTCAGGGTATGTTGCCATGGACACTAACCTCGCTGAGGAGTGATCCCGTGTCGTAGAACAGGGTATTCGAAACCTATCCTCAAAGCTACCTCGCTAGGCAGTAATCCTGCTTCGTAGAACAGGGCCCAGATTTGCCTTCTCCCAGATTATCCCCTTTGCCTCAGTTTTGCTTATTCTAATAACCATTTCTACTCTCTCCTTCTTTAGACCCCTCTTAGCTAACGCATCAACCTCTTCATTGCCCACCACTCCCACATGAGCAGGGACCCACAGAAATCTCACAATACTACCCTGACTCATACATCGAGTCATACACATCAACATTTCAAATAACTGGGTAAAACACTGGCAGGTGATTAGCAAACAGGTAACAGGTGTGAAGATGAGAGTGAGCAGGGGGGTGGAGTCCAGGAGAAGCAGACAGCTTCAGCAGTGTCCATGAGAGGGAGCAGGAGAATGGGCAGGAGGGTGGGGGCTAAGAGGAGCAGACAGCTCCAGCAGTATCCATGGCCCTCATTTATTAAACGTGCGTACGCCTGAAAAATGGGTGTACGCTCCTTTCCGTCAGTGGGCAGTGCGTTGAGGGAAATCTGTCTGTGGAAGAGAGTTATCCAGAGTTTTCCAGGTTGGAAACTGAAGAAGATGTGGCCACGTCGACTTCAAGGCAGCGCAGGCCGCCCAGGGGCTTTGAAAACGACTCCTCCAGTGATGGTACGACCTCTTCAGTGCAGCTACATTACTCCTTTACATTACTTTGCCTTTCTTTTTCCATCAATACAAACTGTATGGTCTTTCTTTCCAGAAGATACTGAGCCACCGCAGAAAAAGACAGCCAGGACTATGCGGAAGCCTGGGAGCCCTGTGGGTAAGTGGAGCGTGGTGCACACATATAAGAAAATTGACAATCAAGTCATATTTTCTTGTTTGAAGTTAACCTTCATGATGAATACCAGTGTTATTGTCTTACTGACCTTCCGTGTCCATGCTTCTCTTTCAGGAAATCAGATAAATCTTCCTCTACCACCTTCATGTAAGTTTTGAAATTGGGTAATATAACAAAATAAGTTCATTTGTTGCAAAAATCCATGTTAATGAAGCTCACTACAAATGAACGGACTTAAATTCATATCCATTTCCTTTTCAGATGAGCCAACGCCTTCAACGCCTGCTGCCAGCCAGCCAGACCTGGCTCATGATTGGCAGACCAGGAACGATTCCAGACCGTGTACACCACAGTACACATTTGTAAACCAAGTTCAAGGTACAGTAGAACAGCATTGATTTTTTGCAGCTATGATAGGTAAGAAGCTCAACTGAAAATAAATGGCCATCCACTTGCTTTTCAGATCATTCAATGCCACTAGCCCCAAGACCTGTGTACGCCACCCTCACTACCCCATGGCATTCACCAAACCATTTCACTCTGGACCTACCTCAAGGTAAGAGGGCTTTGCATTATACATCGGTTTTCAGTTTAATGCAAATATTCAGGATGATGAGAACTAATTTTCTTTTTTTCCCTTTTCTTAATTTCAGCAATGCTTCAGAACCCCGCTGATGCATCTTGTTTGGACAGACTGGAGAGGAGCACATCACAGACATCCAGTTGTTAGAAAGGCAAACTATCATCTGTATAAAAACTAACAAGAACTCCATCACAAATGTCCCACAGTGCTTGGAACACACCTGCCAAGCAACCTAAGGAAGCTAGACTTGTTAGAGGCTGCTTTCCTTTCTTACACCACGAGAGCTGAGTCCGAGGCACCCGCTCCTCTGGGAGAAGATTTGTGAACTTCTGTTTGTAGGACAGTCAGTGAGCTGGAGGAGCTGGACCAGAGTCTTTCTCATCCTGAGAGCAGGAACAAAATGGTTATTATAAGTCCCCACTGATACTGAGCAGATGTATTCTCCAAAGTTAGATTATAAAGGCCCTCTTAATTGTGTTTATTCTATTTTTGTTATTCCAGCAACAATTCCTGGGGACCTTGGGAGGGTCCAACCTCGGGTCAGCCATACAACGTATACTGCGTCGGGTGGCAACCAATGATGTACTGGGCCAGTACAGCCTGCGGGGAAGGAGAGCTAAGAAGGCCTTCCAGCAGCTCAACTTATGCAGGATTATAACAGGCAAGTGTCATTACTTTGTTCATATCACCTTTATACCAAGCTTGATCAACAAAGTAATGATGTATAACTTAACATTTCCTTTTACTTCTACTTAAGCGGCCAGTGTGAAAAATTTCCCCAACTGGAAGGTGGCGGAAATCGAGGACGGCATCGCGCAGGTGCTCAAGTTCGCCCCCCACAGACGGTAAATTTGAATCTTTGTAAAATTATTCTTGTTGGTAAATATTCAAAATACTGACATGATTAAAAAAAAAAAAAACCTGTGGTGATCACAAAACCAGGGATGGGAGTATGTTTTACTTTTGTGAACTTGTGCTCACGTCTTTCATCTTTTTAGGCCAGCTGACAAAGAAGGAGCCCCCCCTGAACAAGTCACCGATTCGTGCTCTTTTTCCCTTTTTTTTTAAGGTGGGTGTGTTATTTTAGGTCAAGACATTTGTTTGATTATATGCGCCTACTGCACAAATCCACTATCAGAGGTTTCACAGCACGTGAACTATGCAGCCACTGAGGCAGTATAACTCTGACATTAAGCTTCATGTTACAAACATCAACACCACGCTGTTTTAGACACATTGGTTAATAGTCGAATTGATGTTCAGTAATCAGTATTCATTTTCAACTGGCTTGCTGTGTATACAAGCAACCAGGCTTTATCATTTAAAGCTGTTGGTTCTCAGAGAAGAAAGCAACCAACCCTCTCCCACACATGAAACTCCTCACCCCAAGAATAACCCTAAACAGACGTAAGATGGATCACAACACAGGAACGATAACTCACAGAGAAACACACAACAACACACCCTCCACTCCCCAACAAACAACCATACATCGATTCCAGTCACACAACCACTACGGAAATAAACATCAAAATTGGTTCCTCAAACCCACTCGCTAAATACTTTTAATCGGAGACTCAAACATTTCATGTCTACCCCTCATACACCACGAGGATGTACAGGAAGATGCATATCCAGGGGCTAACCTTGGACACGCCGCACATTTACTAACATACAATACACCCATCTCACCACAGGTGACTAAGATCATTCTCTCCTTCAGGATAAATAACAAAGAACAACCCAACCCTCCTAAAAAAAAAAACAATTAGAGAGAATGATCAGTGCAGCCAAAAGAACCCTCCCTAACTCAGAAATATTTGTCCCAATAATTAATGCAGCGGACTCTCTTCCAGACACAATTAGGTCAAACATACGAACACTTAATCACCAAATAGTATTGACAGGGCACCACTCATTGCGTTTACCGCACGTCATTTTCAAAACAACTAGAGACAAAATACACTGGGACCCAAACACCGGCAAAAACATATGGAATCACTGGGAGTCTTTTTGTCTGGGACACCAAAACATACACACACCAACTTAAACCAGGACAAAGACATAATCAATCTTTCCACCTGCTTCTCACTCTCAAAAGAACAATACACCCTTCTGAAGAAAGGCCTCACCTTCGTCCCAACACCCAGCCACAAAACAGACACAAGACCGCTTCTGCAAGCGGACATGACTCAATATCACAGATGCCTCAAACTGAGGGCCCACTTTGGGGACACAACCACACCTAGCCCAACCAAGTTCAACCCACCTTCGCAGTGGGAACCACCTGCACACGAGTTGCCACCCGACCCTTTAACCCTAATAGAGCAGGACAACGACATCTCAAAACTCCCACAATTACAGGATGAGCCCAGCTTTACAGAAGGGGGACAAAAAGCACTCAAGAAATTACAAAACAACACGGCCATAATTATCAAACCGGCAGACAAGGGCAGTGCCACTATAATCATGGACAGGTCGGATTACATCCAGGAAGCAATGAGACAGTTATCAGATTCAAATTACTACCAAAAACTGGAAACACCCCTATGCAAGGACGCAGCCATCCAGATCATAGAAATACTAACAGCTCTACAGGATAGACGCATCCTCAGTAAAAAACAAGTCACCTATCTGAAGGGTCAACCAACACCTAGACCCCGATTCTTCTGTCTCCTCTCCAAAATCCATAAACCACCTGAAAAATGGACAGTACCACACAGGATCCCAGTGGGCAGACTAATAGTCTCCGCCTGCAGGAGTGAAAGCTAGGGGGTGGCGGAATACCTCGATTCCATCCTAACCCCACTGTCCATCCTTCACCCAAGCTACGTTATAAACCCAGATGACTTTGTCCAAAAGGTTACATCCTTCCAATTACAAGAACCGTGCTTCCTCTTCACCATGGATGTGAAAAGCCTCTATACTAACATAGAGACAAACCTGGGCATGCAGGCCATCAAGAACATCCTGGAAAAACATCCACAGGTAAACAGACCTGATACGGACATCCTTAAACTGCTACACATAAGCCTCACACGAAACGACTTCCAGTTCAATGACCACTGGTTCCTCCAGACCAAAGGAACGGCGATGGGCAAAAAATTTGCACCGGCATACGCAAACATTTACATGGCAAACAGGGAAGGGGTGGCCATAAAGAAATGCCCTAAACAACATACTCAATTTCTAAGGGAGCACACCTGATTCAAATGAATGGCTCGTTACCAGGCTCGAGCAAAGCTGATCATTTGAACCAGGTGTGCTGGAGTTGGGTAACATCTAAAACATGCAGGGCAGGGGTCCTCCAGGACCAGGGTTGGGTAACACTGATGTAGGCTAAGCAAAAAAGTCACATGAACAGCCACTAAATATGTACGCTAGAATATGGTCAATTAAAGCTCATGTTTAAGTAACTTTGCAGTTATATATGCGATTAGTGTAGCCTATGTGCAATTTACATGTTACATAAAGTAAATTTTGTTTTAGTTTTTAACTAATATTTTTCTCTTCAGGTTCAGTGCTTGTGTACTTCTGAGCTGAAGTATCATAACAATACTTCTTCCGTGAAGAGGCATTTCACTGCCAAACATTCCGGTCAAAGAACCTCTGTAGCTGCTTCAGCTACTTCTGGTGTTACCCAGGAGAACACTGGAGTAGGAAGAGGTATGCTATATTATTGGTGAAACATCACTATATTCTATGACATGATGATTCATCTTCCCAAAATTTCAAATAAATCCTTATTTTATGTAATTTGTTTATTTCTTTGTTTCTGTCTAGTTGGCTGGCAGCAACAGTTGGATGTCACTCTGGTGGAGATGGTAGTGAAAGACTCTCAGCCGTTTTCTATTGTGGAGGACCGTGGTTTCAAGGACTTTGTGGCACTTCTTGATCCCACATACATTCTGCAATTGTCAGTTGTGGCCTGTGGAATGTTGGTCCACTCCTCTTCAATGGCTGTGCCAAGTTGCTGGTTATTAGTGGGAACTGGTACACGCTGTCGTATATGCCGGTCAAGCACATCCCAAACATGCTCAATGGATGACATGTCTGATGAGTATGCTGGCCATGCAAGAACTGGGACATTTTCAGCTTCCAAGAATTGTGTACAGATCCTTGCAACATGGGGTCGTGCATTATCTTGCTGGAACATGAGGTGATGTTCATGGATGTATGGCACAACAATGGGCCTCAGGATCTCATCATGGTTTCTCTGTGCATTCAAAATGCCATCAAAAAAATGCACCTGTGTTCTTCGTCCATAACAGATGCCTGCCCATACCATAACCCCACCACCACCATGGGCCACTCAATCCACAACATTGACATCAGCAAAGCACTCACCCACACAATGCCACACACACTGTGTGCCACCTGCCCTGAACAATGTAAATCGAGATTCATCCGTGAAGAGAACGTCTCTCCAACGTGCCAGACGCCATTGAATGTGAGCATTTGCCCACTCAAGTCTGTTACGGCGACAATCTGGAGTCAGGTTAAGACCCCGATGAGGACGATGAGCATGCAGTTGAGCTTCCCTGAGACGTTTCTGACAGTTTGTGCAGAAATTCTTTGGTTAAGCAAACCAAGTGTTTCAGCAGCTGTCTGAGTGGCTGGTCTCAGGAGGTGAACCTGCTGGATGTGGAGGTCCTGGGCTGGTGTGGTTACACGTGGTCTGCGGTTGTGAGGCTGGTTGGATGTACTGCCATATTCTCTGAAATGCCTTTGGAGACGGTTTATTGGGGAGAAATGAACATTCAATGCAGGAGCAACAGATCTGGTTGACATTCCTGCTGTCAGCATGCCAATTGCACACTCCCTCAATGCTTGAGACATCTGTGGCATTTTGCTGTGAGACAAAACTGCACATTTCAGAGTGGCTTTTTATTGTGGGCAGTGTAAGGTACACCTGTGCACTAATCATGGTGTCTGATGAGCATCTTGATGTGGTACACCTGTGAGGTGGGATGGATTATCTCAGCAAAGCAGAAGTGCTCACTATCACACATTTAGGCAGATTTGTGAACAACATTAAGAGAAATGGTAATATTGTTTATCTTGAATGAATTTTAGATCTTTGAGTCCATCTCATGAAAATGGGAGCAAAAAAAACAGCGTTGCGTTTTTTTTTTCGTTGAGTGTAGATATCCAGTTATTGTTTCATGTATGTGTGTATACATACTTTTTTACTCTCTAAAAGCCTCCATTGTATTTGACTGCAGTTCTAGCTTTTTTACCACCAGATGTCATTCTCACTGAAGCTTTGAAGCTTCAAACCATTTTGAACCGATTGATTCAAGTGGTTCAGTGGTTCATGAAAGCTTAATTTTTCCATCACGAGTATTTACACAGCAGCTCTCAAGCACTTACTCAGGCAGCTATCCACGGTGTCACTGGGCCAAGCACCTCTCCTGAATGAGCAGAGCTTCCCTTATATACTCCCTTAGCCCCTCCCATGGCAAACCAAATAATAATTTCCAGGGGTTTAAGGCACGACTTAGTATTTTACAGCTGGAAATTAATAAATCAGGAAACAATTTTATCATAACAAAATGAGAAACCAAAATGCCCCTCATATGCCTGTTAATTCATTCATATAATCTAAATAAATTTTAAAAAAGACGAAAACCAACTCATAATGGTGCAGTCCATGGTCACATGGTTCTTTCAAGCGACACCAAGGGTGCTTCTCAAAGCTCCAAAGTTCCATCCACGCCTCCTCCACTTGCGTCTTCGTCCCGCCCACCAGAGATGCATGCCAGAGACGCGAGGAAACGAAGAGAGGAGAGAGGAGACGAGGAGGTTCATTTTATGAGCATTGAGATGTCCTCTCCTCCGGAGCGTCACATGAAGCGACGTATTTTAGTGATGACGGCGTCACAGCTGGATAAACCGGTCTGAACGCACGGGAGAAACTACATTAAGGAAAATAATGTAAACAACGACCGCGGAAAATTCATATTCACTTTTAGATCAGTTTAACATGAATATGTTCATGAATGAAAAAGAAAAATGTCACATTTTCCCAGGCCCAGATTGATAGTTTTTAATTCTTATGTTGGGGCCACTTTGTGTTCATAAATAATGTGTTTATTCTGCTGTAAGCACTGCTTAGCGCACTGGTGGGACAGGAGGAGAGAGAAGCGGAGCTGTCTGCAGCGGTGCCTTTCATCCATTACGCACACACAGAGGTGAAACTGTTACTGTATCAGCCAATAATGGCATGATCTCACACCGATCACTGATAAAACAACAGTTTGCTACTGTATGAAAATGGCGTGGTTATGTGTTATTTTTAAAGGCATTATTGAACTGGCTGGAGTGGGCCAGTGGAGCGCGCAGTCAGCTGACCCGGAGCCTTTCAGTTTCACTTTAAGCCTGCGTTTGTTGTCAGCTGTCCGGTCTCTGGGGCTCTTTCTAATTCTCTGTTGTCATCCTCAGTGAGAATGAATGTTGTAATCATCCAGATAAATATCAAACATGTTTGAAAATTATCGGGGCGGCTCCGACGAGTCTGTGAGACGATCGTGGGGCTAAAGATTCATCTGTCAACCGCTCACACAGCTTAGCTCTGCGGGAACGATGAAACATGCTCTGCTCCGCGCTCTCCCGGCCCCACGCTCTGCGGCCAGGAGAGAGATGTGAACTGAGTTGGGAAGAGGAGCGTTCAGAAACGCTCCTTCACACTCACCAGAGCAGGAAACATAAGTATATCGCCAAATACATGGCCTCAAATGAATACTAAATGAGGACATGTTATTGCGGGACAGCAGTGGTGAATGCTGCGTGTTTGGAGTCAAAGGTCAGCACCAAACTGTTTAACATGGACTCCATAATGATTGCTAATTACAAAACTGGAGGCATCCTCATTAAATGTTCTAAAACTCTAGGCCATGTTTTTAAATTTCCAGTTGTTGTTTTTTTCCAGTTGAACAGTTCTGTTTAAATTCAGACAGCCCAAGCTCTTTCTGAAAAGGTTTTACTCTGTGCATACTGTATCATCACCCATCTTGCAAAACGTGACTGTTTGGAAAGAAGGCGCTATCAGGACCATAAAAGTTTAATAGTTTGGGACCTCTGTGTCCCTTTTGCAGACCTGTGCATGGCTCTAATTCAATCATCAGGAAAGAGGTAGATCGTCTGAATAGTGCAACGAGAACTGACTGTTGTATGTGACACCTTTGATGTCTTGATGATTGCACTTGTCTCTATTTATTTAGCTTTTGTGAAGCACTTTGTGACTTTGAGATGGGAAAAGTGTTACAGTATCTCACAAAAGTACACCCCTCACATTTCTGCAGATATCTATTTATATCTTTTCATGAGACAACACTGGAGAAGTGACACTTTGACAGACAAATAGATAGTGTACAGCTTATATAACAGAGTAATTTTATTGTTCCCTCAAATGTATAGCCATTAATGTGTCAGGAGAACAGAGGAAGACCCAAATGCAGATTAACAAACAAAAGCTTTATATCTAAACTCAAAATCCAAAAATCAAACAAAAGAAACAAAATCAAAAGTACTAAGAAACTCACACAAAAGAAACCAAGAGGCACAAGAGACATGGGCCGAGAAGCACATACAGAGACAGCTATAGTCAACCAACAGAGAACAAATAAACAGAGACTTTATACACAGGGGAGTGATCAACACAGGTGTGAACCAAGACACAGGTGAAACACATGAGGAGCAATCAACAAGGAGGGAAACACAAGGAGAACCAAACCAAACAGGGAAAGTCAAGATAGATAGTGTGTCCCAAATCGCATACTTCCATACTGTGTACTCAAAATTTTCAAATTGAGTGTACTAAGCATACTACATACTCACTGGCTTAGTGCGCAAATTTTGAGGGTGTAGTGCTGTCCCAAATCGCATACTGCCGAGCGCTGTACTTACCGGACATGTTGACATGATGTCGACCTCTTCTTCTACCTCTAATTGTGACCGGCTTCCAGTGCGTTTCCGCCAAATACCGCCACTATTTGCCAGCAAATTTTCAAAGCCTTTTCAGTAGTATATTAAACACAGCTAATAACACGATCAGCGGTGTAGAGTTTATTAATGGGGGTCGGTGCAGCTGACTGAAGCTACCAAGAGAGCTACGCGGGGCACTGTGGCAGTTAAAATACATCCACAAATTAAATGTCTGAGTGGTGCTTCTGGTCATGTACTCACTGTGCAGGGTCTAACCCGCTTGTTATTATATTTACCTGGTTCACCGGGTAATGCTAGGGCCTCGGTAACTGTTAGCCCAATGAGCTTTGGCATTTGAGATAGCTGTTAGCTCAACTAGCATTAGCATAGCCCAGTGTTTCTCAATCCTGGTCTTGGGGACCCCCTGCCCTGCATGTTTTAGATGTTACCTCACTCCAGCACACCTGATTCAAATGAATGGCTCATTATCAGGCTCGAGCAGAGCTTGATGACGAGCTGATCATTTGAATCAGGTGTGTTGGAGTCGGGTAACATCTAAAACATGCAGGGCAGGGGGCCCCAGGACCAGATTTGAGAAACACTGGCATAGCCTATCATTCGCACAACAAAACAAAAACAAGTTACACCGCATACACAATGTCAACAGCTGATGGTGCTTGGTGGAAACAACATGTGTAAAAAACAATATCAATAAGTTACATTTATACATTGCTGCCAGAGGATGAAATGAGTGCGTTAAGTGTCCACAGCTGCATACTCAAAATCCGGGCCGATTTGAGTACATCATCCTGGTACTTTTGCACACTCATTTTTCGCATACTATGCATACTGTTTTTCATTTTGACGCAGTATACTCAAAATTTTGAGTATTTGAGTATGGAAGTATGCGATTTGGGACGCACTAAGAGACTTAGTACATCAAAGACACTCAAGAATAACTCAAATTAAAACCGGTGACACAGAAACACAGGACAAGCACAGAATTACAAAGAAACACAAGAAGACTAAAACACAAAAAACGTTAGGTTATTTACATAACCCTGGTCTGAGTAATATTTCGCTTGATGTCTCACTATGAGATGCACGCCCCTGCTGCAGCCCTCAGAAGCATTAATCTTATTATGCCAATCCTGATTGGCTGGTGAAACGTGTCCATCCGCCATAGGTAGTCTCACCTTCCTTAAATTAAAATTGAATTAAATTCTTCATGCGCACTGCACCACGTCATTCAAGATAAGCACCTCTTCTCACTCGCCCAAGCAAGAAGGGTTGTCTGGTCTCACTCATATTACTCAGAGAACTGGGGTTATGTAAATAACCTGAAGTTCTCTTTCATGATATTTCGCTCAATGTCTCACGATGGGATATGGTTGCTCCTGTATTGCCTGATAAGCTTATCTAGCGTCCACCAACCTACAGGGGAAATTACCCTGTTCAAATTAGGACAGGAAAACTGCTCGTGCAATTCAGGGAGCAGAGACATCAAGCATATAGAAACGAACAAAAGTGAGAGGCGAGGACCAACTCGCCGCAGCACAAATGTCCTGAACAGAGACCCCTCTGAATAAGGCCCAGGATGTAGCCATGCTCCGAGTCGAGTGTGCTCGCAGGCCCACAGGACGCTGCAAACCCTGACCTGTATAAGCCAAAGCAATCGCCTCCACCATCCAGTGGGATAGACTCTGCTTTGTGACAGGCTTTCCCTTGAGAGGATTGGCCCAGGAGTTGAACAGCTGATCGCTTCTCCTGACACTCCTTGTCCTATCCATATAAGTGCGCACCGCACCGACCGGACATGAAGCATGTGACCACTGCCCACCTGGTGAGGCAGTAAAAGCCACAAGGTCAATAGGGGAACATGAGCCCACCACCTTAGGCACAAAAGCCGAGTTGGGCTTCAAAATCATCCTCACATCCCCCGGGAAGAGCTGAGCGCATGAGGGATGAACTGAAAGCACATGAATGTCGCCAACTCGTTTAGCCGAAGCCAGAGCCAGCAACAACACTGTCTTGAGAAATATATGTTTCAGACTAGCTCCCTCCAGTGGCTCAAAAGGAGGGCCCTTGAGCCCCTCCAGAACCACAGCCAGATCCCATGATGGCACCAGCGGTCTGGACATGGGGAGAAGCCTGCGCGCTCCCTTCATAGAGCGGCAAACCAGCAGGTGCTGGCTCGCTGTTTGCTTCCCAAACCCCACGTGACAGGAAGCGATAGCTGCCAAATACACTTTAATCGTGCAGAAAGCTTTTCGTTTGTCAATCAGGCCCAGCAGGAGTGATAATATCACCCCACAGGACACTGAACAGGGATGTGGACGTTTCTGTAACACCACCCCTCAAACACTTTCCACTTACAGTCATATAGGCCCTCATTTATCAAACATACGTACGCCTGAAAAATGGGTGTACGCTCCTTTCCACACACAGATCAGCATTTATCAATCTGAACGTGGGCGTCGGGTACGCTCAAATCCCCCAGGTCTGAGTTCGTGTCCACATTTTCATGTCAGTGGAGAGCGGGGTGCAGCGAGAGAAATCTGTCTGTGAAGGAGAATGATTAGATCATATGAGCACAAAACATTTTCAGAAATAAAAACTGATGTTCTTAGATGAATATTTAGATCCTTGAATTAGATATGACATCAAGAATGCTTTTAACATTTCACTGTTATTCCGCCAATCTATAAAATACTTCACTATGAAAGAGCAGCTTGAGCGGTCAGCTGATTTCTACGTTTAATTTTTTTTTTCCCTATATCGGTTTACCTAAAATGTTTGTAAATAGAAAGGCTGTTATCAGTTTTTAAAACACTCCCATGTTCATGACAAAGTCTCCGCAGAGAACATTCAGAGGACGCTGGATCAAACTCTTAGAATGGATTTTATTTTTAAAGGAAGCTGTATATTAATCCCAATATTGTCTGAACGTGAACTGTGTGCGAAAACGTTTTATTTCAATTTCATAACAAAGGACGTTCATTTACATGAGATCACAACCTATGAGCTCATCTCGTGGTAAGAATTATCATTAAACTCCGGTCTACCCGTGTGTGATTGTGCACAATCGACACACTTCAGCTCCACTACTTCCTCAGTCTGTGACAGGTTCAGGCTGGAGTCTGCAGCTTCTTTCAGAGCTCAAACACATCTTTAAAAGACAATGTTCCACGTTTTTGGGCCTGAACAGAAACAATTAATAATACTGTGGCTTCTAATAGTCAGACATCACGGATGAATTAATCAAGGTGTAAACAAAGGCTGTGTAAATTAAATGTTTAACGCTCTGCTGTATTTTAGTTTGTCACAGCCACGCTGCTGACAGCTGCAGTGATTTCCTTGCAGGTGAGTTTTATCTGACTCGCTCTGACGCCACTTTTCCGACTGCTGAAAAACGGCGTATCATTTCTTCTCTACCTGTTGCTATGGCGCTGTCGATTACCAGCATGGAGAAGTTCCCTTTTTCCCGTAATGCGTCCCTCCATGTTGTAAATTCCGTGGGTACAGCCAGCTGAACCTTGCATATCTAGGGGCGTCTTATGTAAATTACGATCCTTTTCAGCCGCCGCATTTATCAACAGCTGATCAGGCGTACGCCGTGATTGGCCCTGATACTCATGTTTCATAAATTGCACGCTAACGTTGCCGTAAACTGTTTTTTACACCCAGATCTGCTCCGATTCCCATGCAAGATTGATAAATTAGGGCCATAAAGACCCTGTGGTGGGGGCCTGAGCACTTCGTATGGCGGAAATAGCCCGCTGTGAAAGACCCACAGCTGACAGATTTAGCCACTCAGGGGCCAGGCCCACAGTGCCAGACGCTCAAGGTGTGGAGACACAGGTCGGTGATGACCGATAATTCCTCCCAGCCCATGGGGTCCTGTGTTTCCACAAAATCCTCACCTAACTCTGCCTGATAAGCCGTGAGCAGGGAGAGGACAGTGAGCGCTCTGGCTGAGAGCGCTGTCGCTCTGTACACCTTCTCAGTCAGGTCTGACTGGCAACGGTCAGATTTGGACGGCAGGCTTGGGGCTCTTGGAGGATAATGCTGACAGATGCGGGTGGAGGTGCGCTGCAATGAGTGGCTCCATCGGAGGCGTACGGAGCAGACCCCGGCTCTCCATTGCTTCACAGGGAAGAGGCCCCGGGAATTGGGCTCCTGCTGCTGTAAAGGCCGTCTTTCCACGAGCGCACTATCTCATCCAGCAGCTCTGGGAAGACAGGGACAAGCTGCTTCATCAGGCTCTTGGCTGAGGGCAATTTCTTCCCTTCGTAGCTGGATCTGGAGGTCTCAGCTACAACAGAGGGCAAGGGGATGGCCAGCCGGGCCGGAGTGATGAAGATGTCGTCCTCTTCTTCCTCTGCAATGAGGCATTCCGAGGTGTCACCTACTTTGTCCCCATAGTCCAGTAACAGGACGTCTTCCTCCTGCGGGGGGTCTGCGGCTAGGTCGAGTTGGGAGCTCCAGCTGGTGCTAGCCTCCAGTGCCGACACCGCAACGGCCCCTTTCCTCTTCGTTTCTGTCGGCAGCGCCGTCAGAAGGGAGATAGGGGTCATTTCCAGATAGGCTAGCCTGGCAGGCTAGCCGTCTGCGGGGACTCTTGATCGTGAACACCGCACAGTGTTGACACGAGCCAGGGACATCGATAGCCAGCCAGGCTTGTTCCAGCCCTAGGCAGCTCGAGCAGACCTGGTGTGGATCCATGCTCGATATCTTATTCCCACAGCGACAGGGACAAGCCCCAGTCTCCTTGTCCTCTGGTGTGAGGGTTTTTAGCCTCCATTCCTCGCGAGCTGGTGTGCAGGCAGGGAGTCGAGGGAGTTAGCTGGTGTGCTAACGGTATAATGCAGTGGGGAACCTTCAGGGACTTCTAGGCCTTCAGAGAAGGCCTTAAAAAAATCTGGACCAAAAAATATACGTATCATATATTTATATATATATATATGTATATATATATATATATATATATATATATATATATATATATATATATATATATATATATATATATATATATATTCTCATTTAGTTGAATAAAATACATTTAATACATCATGTAAGTTTTAAAATTAAGTGTACTGCAAAGTTCACTTCAGTAATGAAAGGGTTACTGTCTTGAAACATGTTATCTCTGTCAGAGCCTGGTTTGCTGGCTCGTCAAGTGGTTAGGACTTCACGAAGGCCAGGCTGTGTGTTTTGGTTTGGAGAGAGACAGAAAAATTGACCAATCACGATTTGATTTTTTGGGGGGTGGGACAAAAACAGAGAAGCATAGGCCTTCGTGAAATCCGAACAGCGGGCAGAGTGGTGAGAGCGGTGGAAGGAATGGCAGAAGACGAGAGCGAAGTTGTGGCTAGCTTGTTAGCAATTTTTTCAGCGTGTGTGAGTAAAAATTTCATCTGGTCACGCTCGTGGGAGTGCTTATGTCTTAATACTTCATCTATCACGGGCACTGTGTAAGACATTGTGGATTGAATTCTCCCTCTCTTCCACTGGCTCAGTCAGTCTCCTCCACCTGAACTCTCCCCTGTTCTAAAGACAGAGCGCTGTCGCGTACACACGCAGCGCGTGTGTGCATCACACACCGAAGACAGACAGACAGAACAATGACACACGTTTCACTATTCCAGAGTCAGCCTTCTGACTATATGATTCACGCTGCTCTAAACTCTCCTGTTTGAAGAGGATGCTGCGTAAGAGCAGAGCTACATTAGTTTAACTCACGACATGTCAACACCAAAAAAGAAAGATAGAAAACAGCTAATGCTCTGATAAACTCTTTATCAACCAGTGCAGCACAGTTACCTGTCTCTGTCTCTGAGGTCTCCTGCAGCGTCTTTGGATCAAACCAACTAAGAGAGAGGGGGTCGATGGTTTTTAAGTTTTCGATATAACGTCCAAGTAGAGGACTTGATTCACTTTTCAAAATATATTATCGATCACAGGAGCATACTTAAAGTTGGGGGACAATCAGGAGAAATCACAAGCCAGTAGAACAGCCAGAGAAAGGGTTTAAAAAATGGGAGACTCCCTCCATATTCAGGAGTGTTAGCAGCCTGCCAGTACTCTCCATGGGTAAAAGTAACGAGTTTATGTTTGACACAGATTGACAAAGATAAAAACTAAAGATATTTTCTTCATCATTTAAGGTTATTTTAGTAAGTTTTGTAAACTCACTTAATAATGTTAGTCATTGTTTTATGTAAAGCCTCTTTTTTATTTTTATTTTTATTATTCAATGAAAATGTTTTTTTTGTTGACTACTTTTTCCCGCGATGATTTCTTTTCTGGGCTGTGAGGGCTGAGGTGAAGGCCCAGCTGCAGTACTCACGGTTCGCCACTGGTATAATGGGATATTAGCTGGTGTGCTAACCATAAACAGAGAGATTAGCTGGCGTGCTAATGCTCAGAACTCTGGGGCGTAGAGGAAAAAGTGCTAGCCAAGCCGTGGAGAGGCGAGAAAAGCTCAAAAATCGATCTGGTGTGACCGACGAATAGAGCAAGGTTGCGCACAGTGACTAAAACTAAATAAGATCCGTCTGTGGACAGTTAAGCTAGCTAGCCCAGGATGCGAGATATGCTCCGAGTGAGAAGAGGTGTTTGTATGATGTGGTGCAGTCTGCATGAAGTATTTAAGGCAGGTGAGACTACCTATGGCGGACGGACATGTTTCACCAGCCAATCAGGATAGGTGTAATGAGATTAATGCTTCTGAGAGCTGCAGTAGGGGCGTGCATCCCATAGTGAGACATGGAGCGAAATATTATGAAAGAGAACCCAGAAATACACAAACCAAAAACCCAAACCATGACATAATGTCTAAATCACTGGCAACAAAAGTGAGTGCACCCCTGAGTGAAAATGCCCCAACTGAGTTAGTCATTTCCCTCCCCAGTTTCATGTGACTTGTTAGTGTTACAAGTAGGGCTGTCATTTTAACGCGTTAATTAGATTAATTAATTACACCGCAAATTAACGCGTCATAAAAATTAAGGCAGATCAATCTGGATCCCAAACCCAAGAGGCGTTCAAAGTAAACAAAAGTCGTAAACAAAGTCTTCGTCAGTTCAGAGGTCAGTACAGCCACACAGCGCTGTCTGGAGTGACACAGACTGCAGCAGAGGACTATCTCGGAGCCGACCATGATGGAATATTGGTGAAAAACACGAGTTTTTGGACGATTAATGCCGTTTTAAGGAGCGGCACTGTTTATGCCCCGTTGGATCCCATCATACGGACGTCCGCTGCACGATTTTGGATCTAAATATCTCCCGAAGCACTGCTTGGATCAGGAAAACCTTCTTGGTGAGTATTTTGTTCTACTTCATTCTATAAACAATGTAAAAGCTGTATAAACCAATCCTCTAAGGGGACTGCCATCCACATCTCGTTTATTCACACGTCCTTTTTGAAAATCTACATAAAATCAACCGTTTGCTCTAACTCAATCCTGTAAAAAACAGGTAATTTTACACTCTCTACTGCATCAAACAAGCCCTGAATGATCGATATTTGTCCTGTATTTAAATCTAAAGAATTCTTTGAAAATTTCCTTCCATCTTCCTGGTGTCATGTTTCAGCTTGGGGCTGCTCTGCACCAATGAACAACAGTTTGTGTGTTCAAAGCGTGTTAAACTGAGAATACTTCACTTTTCTTTGATCCAATACTTGAAAAAAGTGTTTTGTACATAGTTCCTCACAGTTTTTAGCCTTTAGCCCTGGTTCTCCTGACCTCATAGAAGTATAGAAGTTCATATTGCAGTGAAAATTGAGTCCACATTGAGTAAAAATGTGAACAGAAGCAAAAAAACGTCCTGAAAATCAAATCAGCTCATCTTGGGTGCTGGACTGTGTAGATTTTGTAAAGATAGAACCATAAAACTTTTTTCATGTGTTCCTTATGCCACAGGGTACCTAAAAATGTGTTGTATATATTCCCACCTTATTTTAAAATGTCTTTTAATGTAATTTTAATGTCCTGGAATTCAAATTCTTTATTTTGGGACCTTAAGCAGATATGACATTAAAATGGGATTAATTAGATTAATTAATTCCAAATACTGTAATTAATTAGATTAATTTTTTTAATCGCCTGACAGCACTAGTTACAAGGTCTCAGGTATGTAACAAAGGTCAGGCTTTGGCCTGATCTCTCAGCTTTAACCCCCCTCCAAAAAAAAAAGGAAGGAGAGGTAAATCAAAGCAAGTTGTCCAAACATCAAGATTTTGCTAAAGTGGTTCCTCCCGAAGTTTGCCTCATCCCTTCCTCTGATGTTTGCGAAATCATAAAACATCGAGACATCGCTGTAACTTCAAAGACTTTTAGTTGACACCTAGCGGACATGTGAAATTGTATAGACATCCTTCTTTCTGGGAGAGTCTGTGGTTCCTGACATCCTGTATCTAGCATCCCGTGATCCTCGATCTTTCACTCTGGGAACCAGAGAGAAGGAATGCCAGTCAGTAGGACTCAGTAATGTGAAGCTCCACTGTTCTTGTTAATTACCTCAAAAATTCCTTTGGGCATGCTTGATGTGAGTGTTTCCAGGAAGCTTTTGGGAGCATTGCTCCAAGTGGTGAAGATAGCTTCACGAAGGGCATCAACTGTCTTGAACTTATGGGCATATTTATAAACCTCCCTTGCCAGCCGTCCCCAAATGTTCTCTCTTGGATTTAAATCAGGGGAACACGAGGGATGGTCCAAAGAGTGATGTTATTGTCTCTGAAGATTGCAACTCACAGACACCAGTTACACTGATATGGAAGTTCTTATTGAGTCAACAACTGGGAGAAGTTTGCTGAAAACATGCGGTTTACTAGGTTGCATATGTGTAAATTATAATTTTGAGTCAGCTGAATTAGAAGACATTTGTTCTCTCATAGTTGCTAATTAACATTTTTTACAGTGCACTGATTACGGGGATTACAGTAATGCTGCCTTTAGTATGTTAAGACTGAAAAAAGAAAGAGCAACATAAAGAAAAACTGTGTGCCCACTCATCACAGTGTTATAATCTTTAAATGTGTGATCTATGTGTCAGGAATGTTCAATGTTAATCCCTCACATGCAGCTGCAGAGCTTGTGGTTACTGAAGGTGTCTGGAGCTATTGGACTGTGTCTGCTTCTGATGGAGTATACAGGAAGTCTTGCATACAGTGAGATGAAGCAGAACACGTTCAGAGCTCAGCTAACTGTCAACACAGCACAGTCAAATTTTGAAATATAAAGCTTTTGTTGGTTTGCAAGCAGCCTGTCTGAGCCACTGTATGGCTGCAGGTTTCTAATCTTCTTTCTTAAAAAAAATAAATAAATAAAATAAATAAATACATAAATTAAATATTGAAAAACACAGAGCAAGTGATGGATACAGAATTATTATCCAATGGGATTTAAGACTGAGAAATTCATGATATGAATGAAATGACATGTCTTCTTACAGCAGCACGTCTTCTTTCTCATCTTGTAATCTGACAGATGACAACTTTGAGAGCAGACTCCACTTGAAATCTTAATGCGCATACCGTCAGTGCTTCAAGTGTTGATCAGAGATGAGGGACTGAAAGGTGTGCATTCAAAGATTATCCAATTATCAGAGCAGTACCTCTGCGTTGTTGCTCTCATGTCGTCCAGTTATTTATTAAAAAGTGACAATATGTAGCCTTAACATAGACTGTACAATTAATGGACTTAGTCTATGCAGGGCCACCTGTCTGTTTCTGAAATGGATTTTGAGGAAAATCAGCTGCACTGTAAAACACATGATTAACTTTAGCAAAAATATATAAATAAATATTAATAATATTAAGTGAACCTAATTCTCTTTTCATCAAAATGTTGTTAGCACTCATTTTAAACAAGTAATGGTAACTAGAAGTTGAAAGTTTGAGAAACTTAGTTTATCTGAGTTGGGGCAACATAAAAAAATAAAATTATCAGCAAGATGTTTGTTTGTTTGATCAATCCGCACACGCGCAATAAGCCCTGATCTTCCTGCTGCTTTGTTCACTTCTAGAAAATCAGTGGGCAAGTCTACATAAACTGAAACAAAAACAACCTACACGAAAAAACAGTTCAAGTTTTTTCAAATAACTATTTAAAGCTGGACTAACAAAAATAGAGAGAAGTCATGTGCTTAGTAATTCAGTTCATTAAAAAAAAAAAAAAAAACACCTTGTAATAATCCAACTCAAATAGTCAAACTAACCTAAAGTTTACATACTTTTCCATGCAATATTCTCTGTGACCAAACTTAAAAAACTGCTTCTTTATATTTTAAGAAAATGGTTTTAGCAAAGCAATTTTTTTTAATGTAATCACGTTTTATAAGCATGAATGAGGAGGGAACGGTGTGGACATAAGACCCAGCTGAACTTAAAAATGTTTTTTAACTTAGTTTTTCAGATCTGCTTCAGTTTTTTTTTTTTTCTTAATTAATGAGGCAAATATAAATGATTTCACAGCCCTACTCAGTAAAATGTTACACAGATTAAAGTGAAAATTGAGGTATCACGAAGCATGACCAAAAGAAAAAAAGAAAGCAAGGTTTTGCCAACTCAAACTAATCTGTGCTTGTTGCTCTTTTTTTTCTTCTTTTTTTGAGCTTACAAGTTTCCTGTCTTTTTTTTTGTGAGGTCAACTTATCATGTTTTTCAGTGTTTTTCAGTGTAGGGTGGCCATACTGGAAGTGACGCAGGCTTTGAGTCTCCACACCAACAGCGCCCATCAGTCATGAAAGCTAAACTGTGCCTCTGATTGGGCACTTAAATGAACTTAAATGAGACCCGGGGTCTGTCACTAATACAATCCTGCTTCATATAAGAGCCTGGTACCCTCTGTGGTAAAAGCATTTCAAAGAACTGTGTATTTCTAGGGAATCTTGGAATAGTTACAACCTTCTACCTTCACGTTGGCATTTGACCGTTTATGTTTAGCCACAGTTAAAAACAGACTCTTCCTTTTGAAATGTGGCACCGTAATGGATTGGTGTTCTTCAAAGACCTCTTTATAAATGGCACATTTGCTTCTTTTGATCTACTGCAAAAAGACAATAATATTCCTAAAAACCACTTCTTCAGATACCTGCAGGTACACAGTTTTGCCTAAAAACACTTCCCATGTCCTCATTTACCCCCCCGAGAACGATTTAGGTAATATGTTTGAGCTAGACCCAAAAGCAAAGAGAAAGGTAGTTAAGATTTATCAAATATTACAGGATATTAACCCACCATCGTGGGAAAATACACGGTTGGCATGGGAAAAAGACTTAAATATTACACTAACAGAGGAGACATGGCAGAAAAGTTTAAAACGCATACTCACCACTTCTCTCTGCATTCATCATGGTCTCATCCAATTCAAAGTAGTACACAGACTGCACTATTCAAATGAGAAACTAGCCAAAATATACCCAACATTGATCCTGAATGCCCAAGATGCAGCCATAATCCAGCAACAGTGGGTCACATGTTTTGGTCATGTAGATGTCTGAACAGCTGCTGGACAAAGGTTTTTGAAGGTATATCTTACATTCAAGGTGTTACAGTAGATCCTGATCCAGTAATAGCCATCTTTGGGATAGCACCCTCAGAAGAACATTTGACCACCATACAGATGAATGCTGTAGCGTTCCTAACACTGACTGCACGGTGATTGATTCTTATGCAGTGGAAATCAGTGAAACCCCCATCATTCAGACACTGGGTTAAGGAGGTCTTCTCCATGATTCCCTCGGAGAAGTTGAGATACAGTCGAAAATGTAGCAAAGACAGATTTATCAAAACCTGGGCTCACTTTATTGAGTTTGTTGAGAACCTATCTTTCACCTGACGTTGCTTTGGCGAGTCAGCCATTGCACATATAGAATGACCAGCTGGACTTTGCAATGGATTAAGGCGACCCCCTCATTTCATTGACACAGGTCTGGAAGGATTTATGATGTTTGCACACATAACACATGAATATAAATGAATCTATCTATCTATCTATCTATCTATCTATCTATCTATCTATCTATCTATCTATCTATCTATATCTATGTATGTATATATATATATATATATATATATATATATATATATATATATATATATATATATATATATATATATATATATACACACACACTTTATATATATATATATATATATATATATATATATATATACACACTTTATATATATATATATATATATAAATATATATATATATATATATATATATACACACTTTATATATATATATATATATATATATATATATATATATATATATATATATATATATATATACACACTTTACATGGTTATTTATTCGTTTATAGTATATTTATTTTCTTTGTTGGCCTTGTGTGAGAGGGTGGGTGGGGTTTATATGTTCAATATGTTTTGTACTTTTTACTGTGAAAAAGCTCATAAATAAAGTGCAGAAAAAAAAAAAAGACAACAAAAAACAGACTCTTCTAGAATCCATTTTCGATGCTCTCTTGCTCTCTTACAGCCCACATGCAGTACCTTCACAGCTCACTAGGGGGCCATCCATGCCCCACATTGAGGACCCACTGCGGCGGATGTTTGATGACAAATTTGGCAACCTCCATGTTTATTCCACTTCAAAAATCCAGGAGGCAAAGGACAATCTCAGCTTGTAGTAGTGTGTTCATCCTATCAGAGGTCAGTAAATTTGTTCTGATGCCTGATTGAAGGAACGGCACGTCAATCATCTGGTGTGCAGCTTACTTGAAATGACATCTGTCCAAAACAGATGTTTAATAAGCATTAGCAGAGCACACTGAGAGTGTGGCTCTGTGGAAAAAAAGAAAACAAGCAGGTTGAGTCCATCATATGAAGCTCAGTCTTCAGATTTCTTTTTGGAATTTGAGGGAATTTTCCTTTCGATCAAGGATAAACCAAAGTGTTTCTGCTGCTTCATCCGTCTGAGTTTCACAGAGGTGACTTCAGCCCTGTCACACGGTGTTGTGTGTGAGTACAGCAGAATAAACTGTGCGATGTGGAGTTGTAATCTCTGCCGGCTGATTCGCTGCTGCACTGAGGTTGAGGACGGGATCAGGTGGTTCAACTACAACCTCAATACCAGCCCTTTCCTGATGACATCCAGGCTCTATATGACTACAGTCTTACGTAATCACTGAGCACACAGGACAACAATCCGGACTGCAGATGCATGCATCAGTGAAATATCTGTAAACACATTATTCACAGACATTCTTCTGCGTATAACTTAATGCTTGTTCTGCAGGCTCCATGGATGCATTTTGTCTGAAATGCAGGCGAGTGATTCGCTGCAAGTGCAGGCTTGTGATTCGTTGCAAGTGCAGCGCAAGCAAGTGCATTTGGGTTTTTAATGAATGAATGAGTGCATGTCAGCTTCTGGGAGGTTGTCTAATCCTGTGTAATCCCTGCCTGATGAAACCAGATAGAGTGGGAATATTGGCAAAAGAGAGAGATTAGTGAGCATAGAGTCTGGCAAAACATGTGAACGCAGCACGAGCACATACTTTACTCACACATATGAAGCTCTGGGCTGGCACACAGGGACACACGCCACAGCGCAGGCTCCATTCATGCTTCTTTACCATGTTATGTAAAGGAATAGGAGCAGAGTGCGTCTTTTTGTGCTAAAACAAGGGCTGCGACAGAAAACCATGAATTCAACTCCAACTCAAGTCCTGTGGGAGAAACACAGAGCAAGGACAGAGAGGGTGGGGCGTGGAAATGATTAACTGGATGTGTGTGACCTGGCTGCAGCACACATGTACTCGTCCTGAGGACACGCTGTGAAGGACGAAGCGACCTAAATCACGCAAGCTTTGGGAAAACGCAAGATTAGATGTCCTCTCTGGCCGATATACATAAATTAAATAATCTGTGCATCAGACATAAACAGTTCAGAGCATGCTGGAAATGGAAAATGGTGCATAGGTGCAGCATCCCTGCAAAAGTGCTGCAAAGGGAGAGCTGCAGCCCTCCCTGAAAGCAGATACCAGCTTATAAAAGAATATATTATTTGTTGTTTGATATATTTTATATAGCCATAGAACATATTTTCCTCTTTAATCCCAATAGTATAATAAAATCTTTTAGGCAGAAGCATTTCCTCTGCTAGGGAACATATCTACGGATTTTGAAATCTCTTTTTTCTTTGATTTGTCCAACTGGAAACTTTGGTGCACATGTCAAAAGCTAACCAACTAAACAAAGGGTTTTTAACCTGCAGCTCTGGGGCCTCATGCACCTCTTTGACTCCTTTGCAGTGGCTCTTTGTAGCTTTGAAAAATATTATTGAAATAAAGACTTTTCATACTTCTTACAGAGGGTGTTGATGATTAAAGACATCGACCATAAATAAAATCTGTGTTTGTTGAACTGAATATTCATCACATCTGTCAATAAAGCCTGCCACCGCTCTACTTCACCTCCTGCATCAACAGCCCACCAACTTTTCATGCACCTGTGGCTAACCTTAAGTTTTACAGCCCTGGTAAGATTACTAAATCTACAAAAATGTGATATTTCATTTTACTTGTTGCAATGACAAATAAAGTTCTATTCTATTCTATTCTATTCTATTCTATTCTTAAAAGACAAATCCAGAAGGAAATACAGATTTTAATTCTGTGTGGATAGATTAATTTAAGTGCCAGAGTGCCAGCTAAATATACATGCCTGATACGAGGTGAGACAATATCAAGAAAAACAGATAATGATGTGTAGAGCAATATTATCAAGATATGGTATCAAATTAAAGAATTCTTAAAAAAAAAAAAAAAGCTTCTTTTTTTTCTGTCTTTCTTTCTTACTTTTTTTTTTTTTGCAATTTTTTTGCAATTTTTTAAATGTATTTATTTCTTTTGTGATTTTTGCATTTTTTTTATTTTAATCATTTTTTAAAAAGTAGAAATGCTTTGAAATTATTGCAACCTTAAAAAAAATCAATGTTTTGCACTTTTTAAAATTTAAACTTTAAAAAAGTTAAAATTTTTGCAATTTTTTTAAAGTCATAAACTATCGCATTACATGTAGAATTGCACAAATTCAGAAAACTTCTTGTTTAGATAATTATTCACTAAATTTTAACTAGTATAGAATTATATACACGTTATAGTCTTTGTTGTGAAGATGAAGTAAATTTTTCTGACTCTGGAATGACTTTAATCCAGCAGAATATTGTCAGCAGGTTTGCCTGTATTTAACTGTTATTTTACAGTATAAATGTTTACAGTGCTGTATTTAAACATAACAGGAAGGTGATTATGTAGGCATGTTTTATTCCCACTCCCACTCAGGTAGCTTCATTGTCAGGTTGACATGCATTTCTAAATTTATGTGGACATAGACTTTTTAAGGTCCCATATTCTGCTCCTTTTCTGCAGTTTAATATGGATCATTAATGTCTTCATGAAATGGTAGTAACATGTTTTGGTCCAAAAAGCCAATAAATCAAGCACAGCAGCATTGTTTCCAGGCTCTCATAGCCCCTCTGTTCAGAACGCTCTGTGGAGGTATCAACTGCGCTGATACCCCCACGCTCTTTCGCATCACTGATAGCGGCGCCACGAGCTCTGAGTGCACAACGTTTAGAAAACAGCAACGCTCGTTTATCGTAACAGGCTAAAACAACAGGCTAACTGCAGCTACATTTAGTATCCTGAAGCTAACACAGAAACAGGGGGGACACTGAGGAAAAGCTCTTCCATCTGCTCCACATCACACAGCATTTAAAATACTCACATTTCCAGGGTTCGAGGTTTGTTGGAGGATGGTTGGTAATGCACCTGGATTCAGGACCAGTCTATTCGCTGCCCTCTGTTGAACAGTTTTACTGAGTGTAGCTGGCACATTTCCTTCATAAATGAACTCTAGACACTTATGGCTCTAATTACGTAGACCAGGCGCAGGCGCACCTGCCCTGCACAGCTTCGCTGTGCGCACAGGGCGTGACCGGCGCACTTTGCAAGTTGCCTGCAGTGCCAAGAGAGGCACAGTCAAGGCGCAGAGGAGCGCAGAGCTGCGCGTCCACGCCTCCCTCCGCGCAAATGGCAGAGAGGGAGGAGAAAAGCCGTGAGTGGGTTTAACACAGCCGAGAGCTGTTTTCACCAATCAAATGAGCGCCTCTCTTCGCCTTTAAATGCCCTGCGGCTGAGGCGCAGCATCTGATTGGTCTGAGTGATCTCCAGCACCGCGGAAACAGTGCTGGTAGCGGAGACGGTCAGAGCCGCTGTCCCTGCAGCAGGAGAATGGATGGCGGGGCGCATCAGAGGACATGAAGCGCATCACCGTGTGGGCCAGCTCCCGGGACAGATGTAATCTGTTCCTTTGTCATTAATAGGAGAACAAAATGAAGAGACAGTTACACAGCTGGCTTATCCATTCAGAATACTTTTGATCCACCTGCACTCCTGGTTTGTCATCACCAAATAACAGAACCTTAGGTAATATATACTGTATACTCTCCTGGTGTCTCCGCCTCATCCTCCTTACAATAATGTACTCCATCTTTTTAGATCACATTAAAAATAAAGACTAAAACAGAGAAATATGGGAAATCACGGGTAAATCCTGAGTGACAAACACTTGTTTTGTCTCTTTTTTTTTCGTCTTTTCTCTCCCTCTTTTCTTTGAATTAAATGAAATGAGAGAACCAGATATATACTCAGTATCAGATGTTCAGGCTGTTTATTGTTTAATTGTAAGATGTGCATCAAACTTCCAGCTGCCGTCAGGTTCACTTTCCATTATGATAAACGGCTTTAATCTGACATCAGATGTGACGGGAAAATTAATATAGATATTAATGTATATGCTGGTTCAGACGGTTACATTAAATAGTGATTGCTGTGATTGTTTATTGCATTAAAATCTGCCTGACACTCTGGAAACCTGCCTCTGAGGCTTTGATGACATGTGCGCACATGTGCGCCTGTCACCAAATTACAGCCGCCGTGGGGTGCGCTCCGCCTTGCGCCAAGGATAGACCAGGTTGGAGCTGGCGAGTTTTCAGTGCACTTTTTTGGCACGAAATTGTCACTGTGCCAACATGAATCTTCTGACACCTCCCCCTGGTGCGCCGTCAACTCCCCCTGGCATGCAGTCACACCCATCTCTGCGCAGACGGTCTACCAAATTGTCAAATTGGCAGCGCACGGTGGTGCGCTGCACGGAATTAACACTGGGCAGGCTGCGCCAGGCTTGCGCCCCCTGCGCTGCGCCACGAAATTAGAGCCCAAAGTCTTGTCTTCTTCTAAGTTGGGAAGCTTGAGCATGGAACTATGTGCTTGTTTACAGCCAAAAACAGCGCAGCTCTGCAGCTTTGGCATTCTGAACAGCAGACTTAATAAAAGACTTAATAAAGTGATTTTTGCAATATGGGACCTTTAAGTTGAAACATATTTTGTAGATGAGATGATGCCAATTTATAATTATGAGTTATCACAACAACTTTATTAATCCTTTGTCATACTGACTTAAAATAATGTGCTAGAACAACAAATGTGCAAAATCACTTTCTAAAATCACTTTCAATATATGTTGCATAATTAGGTCTTTCAGCCATTGATGGATTTATGTCTTTTTGGCCAGTTGAGAGACAACCTAGTTCACCTTCTTGGAGGCTGTTTCTCTTCTTGTCTTTTTTTATGTGCCTTGGTCCCCTAGTTGTACACTAGAGGTTACTAGATACAAAATGCTACCTCTTAGCTTCCTGATCGAGTTGAGCAGGATTGATTTAAAGCTTGGATAAGTCTCTATGACAACCCAACCACAGTAGGGCAGAAGAAAGATAAACAGGAGAGTGACAAAGCATGAGCTCAATGCTAACACAGGGGCTAAACTGTTTGTGCTAATGTCTATTCCAACCCACAGTCGGCAGTTATTCTGCAGTGGTCTGTTCAAACTTGAGAGTCTATCAGTAAAATGAAGAGTGAGGTTACGTCAGCTCTCCTTGGTAGATGACTGGTAGAACATAAACAGGGAAACACGTACACAGGAGTGATTTGGTTCCTCCAAGGGCAAAAACTAAGCAATCAATCACAGATAAACAAAAATGAGTTGACCCTTTTCCTCCTATCTGTTACAACCAAATGGCCTGATAGTTAGATCACTTGTGTTTACATGTTAATAGTTTATGACTACTAGTGAGATGAGTGAGCAGCTGTTTGTTTCTGTTTGCTGGATTGATTATGTTCTCACTGCAAATGAACGGCTCCAGGGTTTAATGAAAACAGACCACCTCAGCTCGCTTATTTTGTCCTGCTTTGGGGTGTGATTGTTCACATAGGTCCAAGCCACGAGGGAGGCATCCTCTGTTTTGGAAAGTTCACTCTGAGAAATCGTCTCATATTGTTGTATGCTTATTAAACCCTGTTTTTATTAAGTGTAATAAAGTGAGTCGGAATTTGAAATCCCCCATTAATCCAGCCCTGCGTCCGGTCACAGTCACCTAGAGGACGACAGCTGTGTCAACAAATGAGAAAAATTGTCATGGATCTCACGTGACAGGCCTGGCTACTGTGCATCTACATGTTAAATGCATTTATACTAATCCCCCAGCTATTCAGAATGCATTATACATACATTACTGAATGAAATCCATCTGAACTGTAAAGCCCTGTGGCACGCCATTTCCCAGCATGCAGCAGAGGGATGTGGTCCCTGAAACTGTGATTGTTATTGGACTTAATCAGTTTCCTGCCTGCTGCAGTTCTTATAAATAAAAATTGTTTAGCGAGAGGGGGCCCTGTTCTCTCTGAGATAGAGCTCCTTACAGACCAAAAAACATAGTGACTCATTTAACTGCTTTTCTTGAACAGCAGTGATTAACTGGTTCCAATTTCTCTCCATGCCAGACGATAATTACCAAATCTATAGTCAGTGATAAACACTTGTTCACTCTGCTTCTGTTTTCATTCTACAGGTTTCTTAGTGTTCCTTATTTCTTTTTAACCAGAACTTTTTGCATATGCATCTAGAAATGGGAAATGGACCCAGAAATGCATATTGTTGCATATGCTGCCCTCTGTAATTCATGTTATATGTCCTGTTTTATGCTGTAGTTAAATTCATGCCTTTCACTGTAAACATTACTTCAGCTACAACATATTCATTACAAACACTGCCTCCCCACCCAGCATTAGCTTTAATAGCTGCCATAATGTTTATTTAAAGTCATTAACAACCATGTATTGATACTATGATACACTCAACAGACACTTCATGAGGTACACCCGGTAGTTCAGCTGCTTGTTAATACAAATATTAGATCAGCCAATCCCATGGCTTCAGTTCTGCAGCATTTGTTCATGGAGAAATGGTGAAGACAGGCTGCTAAGGTTCAAACTGAGCATCAGGATAAAGAAGAAAGGTGATTTAAGAAACTATGGAAACCACATAATTGTTGGTCTGAGTGTTTGACAAACAGCTGATCTACTGGGGTTTTAACCCACAACCATCTCCAGGGGTTTACAGAAAATAGCCCCAAAAATATGAAATATCCAGTGAGCAGCAGTCCTCGAGGATTAAATGTCTTGTTGATGCCAGAGGTAGTGATTAGAAAAGCAGTTCCCTTCAGTGTACTGAATCAGTATATTCAGTGAAGTGAAGTGATCCATTCAAAAGATTTGTTCAAGGAATTGTTCAGTACTTCTTCCCTTGCAAATCAGAATTTATCAAGCTGAAACATGGCAGAACCTGTAGTTCTGTGCCCCATCACACTAAGATAGTGGAATACAACTACAGTTTGAAAACTGAAAGCTGCTAAAGTAAGGATGGAACAGTTCACAAAATCCACGGTTCTGGTTCTTATCACAGTTTTGTGGTCACAGTATGCGGTTCGGTCCGGTGTACAATATTGTTATTTTTTACACCCCAGATTACCGTATATACTAATAATCCACTATTAACAGATTGTTTTTAACCAATTCTGTCATGTTAGGTCATGAAAAGCCTGAAAGAATGAGGCTGAATGTCCTCTCAGACAGATTTTCTCAGTGACACCCATTTTTTTTTTTACAATCTTTGTTCTGAACACAACACATCATACCTTGAGGCAGATAGACTACAGCCGGTGAAGTCCACACTGGGTGACACTTCTGTCAGCAGGCACCATTTGACACTAAGGGTGTGCTGCAAATTTGCCAATTTGGTGGTGCACCAGGGGGAGTTGACGGCGCACCAGGCGGAGGTGTCGGCACATTCATGTTGGCGCAGTGACAATTTTGTGACACAAACAGTGCTGAAAGTGCGCTGAAAGCTCGCCAGCTCCAACCTGGTCTATTCTCGGTGCAAGGCGGAGCACACCCTCCGCAGCTGTAATTTGGTGACAAGTGTACATGTGCGCGCATGTCAACAAAGCCTCAGAGGCAGGTTTCCAGAGTGTCAGGCACATTTTAATGCAATAAACAATCACAACAATCACTATTTAATGTAACTGTCTGAACCAGCATATACATTTATATCTATATTAACTGTCCTGTCACATCTGATGTCAGATTAAAGCTGTTTGTCATAATGGAAAGTTAACCTGACTGCAGCTGGAAGTTTGATGCACATCTTACAATTAAACAATAAACAGCCTTAACATCTGATACTGAGTATATATCTGGCTTCTCTCATTTAATTTGATTCAAAGAAAAGAGGGAGAGAAAAGAAGAAGAAAAAAGAGACAAAATAAATGTGTGTCACTCAGGATTTACCCGTGATTTCCCATATTTCTCTGTTTTAGTCTTTATTTTTAACGTGACACCGGGAGAGTATACAGTATATCACCAAAGGTTCTGCTATTTGGCGATGCTAAACCAGGAGTGCTGGTGGATCAAAAGTATTCTGAATGGATAAGCCAGCTGTGTAACTGTCTCTTCATTTTGTACTCCTATTAATGACAAAGGAACAGATTAAATCTGTCCCGGGAGCTGGCCCACACGGTGACGCTTCGTGTCCTCTGATGCGCCCCGCTGTCCGTTCTCCTGAAGCAGGGACAGCGGATCTGACCGTCTCCACTACCAGGTCTTTCCAGCACACTTTCCGCGGTGACGGGGATCACTCAGACCAATCAGACGCTGCACCTTGGCCGCAGGGCATTTAAAGGCAAGGAGAGGCGTTCATTTGATTGGTGAAAACAGCGCTTGGCTGTGTTAAACTCACTCACGGCTTTTCTGCTCCCTCTCTACTATTTGCGTGGAGGGAGGCGTGGATGTGCACCCCTGCGCTCCTCTGCACATTGACTGCGCCTCTCTTGGCACTGCAGGAAACTTGCAACTTGCCCTGTCTACGCGGTGCAGGGCAGGTGTGCCTGCGCTTGCACCTGGTCTACGAAATTAGAGCCCAAAGAATTGAGCCCCGTTACAGCCTTGGTTCAGTTTGATTCGTCTTGGCACGGCACACAGTTTATGGCATTTCCACTGACTAATCCCGGGGCACATCTCAAAATAACTGATGCGAGCCGTCCAACTTTTGGGATCCCCAGGGGTGCCAGACTAAACCAATCCCATCACAGGAGGTGGAGCTAAAACTCTGCTGACCGTTGACTGGTCAAAAGAAATGGAAGAAAGAATCATTCATTGTGTTATAAAACAGCGGCGCTCGCCGCTTAGTGTATCAGTCCACGCGCGTGGCGTGCCAGATATAAACAAACGCAGGTAGTCTGCCAAGACGAAGAGACACGTTGAGAACTAGAGCCTTTTTTAGCGGTGTTTTTGTGTGAAAGTAACGCGCTGAAAATTCTCTAAATAAAGTGTGAATGCAGACTGATATCAGATTTTTTTGGTGGGAGTCCGTTTATTTGTGTTTTTGGTCAAGTAAAATATGGCCCAGTCTGAGTGCAGAGGAAACCTGCAGAGGAGCAGGGAGGGGGTGTTTGGTGTGAGCGCCCTGGGCTTCTGCTGCACAAAAACACTGCTGTAGGGGAAATTTCTGCTCTAAACCTTGTGATTAGGGATGGGTACCTTTCACATCTGAAACGTTACAGGTACTGAAACCGATTGCCAGGTACCGGGCATCGGTACCGGTACTCAACGGTACCAAGTTTCGGTACTTTTTTGTGTATATGTGGTAAAATAAATCAATTTGTTTAATATTGAAATATAAAAAAAATTCAATTTAACAAATTTATTCTTCAATATATAACCTTGCTGTGTTCAGGTCCAGCATGGAAAATCACCTACTCTTCCACTCCCTTGCTGTCACAAGGATGCATTTAGGTACCTAAACATGGTACCTTTTGGTTTTACATGAATCGATACTTTTGACAGAATTCGGTCGGTACCTAAAAAGTACCTAATTCTGTACCCATCCCTACTTGTGATAGGACCCAACTTGTTCCATCCCGGAGTATCACTTTAAAAAGTGGCCAATAAGAGTACATATTCTATTATTTTGGCCTCACAATGTTTAAGGTGACCCATGCATAGACATCAAATGTACTTATTACAAATACACAGCCTAAACCCATAAATTCTCCAGAAATTATCAGGTGAAGGTAAGCAAAGCATATTTTTTGTCAAAGTCAACTTCAGAAAGAAAAGAGGTGTTCTAAAAGAAATCTTCATGATCTGTCTTTATCTCCTGTCCCCTACTCACACCCTCAAATCACACCCTCACATCTTTAATATTCTTGGGGGTCTGGCTCTGATGTGATGCTCAGAGTATCAATGATGAGAAAAACAGCGGTTCGTTGGTTATTTACCTCCACAGGAAGCAGATGAGGCTGATACAAGGTCAGTGCATTTGCATTATTTTGATGTTTGTATGCATTTTAAATGTTCTGTATGGTTTCCTCCCCTGGTTGGGATGTGTTTCATAAAAGCTGCAGAAACTGTAAATATGAGTTCAAAGCAGTAGTCGAAGCCCCCGTAGTTTAACCACACAGAAACAGTTTGAATACCAAAAGGCGGGGGATTGAACGTCGAGTGAAAATGACACAACAGTGAAACACTTATCTCTGTGTGTGACTGAAGCCTTTAACAGTGTTTGAAGTTAAGTCTGTGTAGGGCTCTCACATACTTTGGAGACATCAGCTGGATAGAAAGGCAGTAGAAAGTTATTGTTTGGAAACATCCATTCCTTTTATCTCTTTCCCAGCTGGTGCCATTCTTTAACAAAATGACTGTGAGCATATTTCACAAAAAGGGACAATGTCTCACGATACGCTCCATCATTTGTTGGTGCCTGGACTGAAAAATAAGACTGAGTTTTCAGAACTTTCGGGTCTGGGGTTGCAAACAGAAGGGAAAAGATTTAATAGCTTTAGGATTTTTTTGACCATAGAGGCGAAAGGACAACCTTTGAATGTTACTTTGCTCAGTGGGAGGGTACTTCCCATAAACATATAAACATTGTGGGCTCTAATTTCGTGGACCAGGCGCAAACGCAGGCACACCTGCCTTGCGCCGGCCTTCGCCACTTGGACAGGGTGTGACCGGCACACTTTGCAAGTTTCCTGCAGTGCCAAGAGAGGCGCACTGAAGGCGCAGAGAGGTGCAGATAAGCGCAGAGGAGCACGTCTACGCCTCCCTCCGTGCAAATGGCAGAGAGGGAGGAGAAAAGCCGTGAGTGGGTTTAACACAGCCAAGCGCTGTTTTCACCATTCGAATCAGCACCTCTCCTCACCTTTAAATGCCCTGCCCCGCAGAGGCGCAGCGTGTGATTGGTCTGACTGATCCCCAGCACCGCGGAAAGTGTGCTGGAAGACCCGGTAGCGGAGACGATCAGAGCTGCTGTCCCTGCAGCAGGAGAATGGACAGCGGGGCGCATCGGAGGACATGAAGCACGTCACCATGTGGGCCAGCTCCTGGGACAGATGTAATCTTTTCCTTTGTCATTAATAGGAGAACAAAATGAAGAGACAGTTACACAGCTGGCTTATCCATTCAGAATACTTTTGATCCACCTGCACTCCTGGTTTGTCATCACCAAATAGCAGAGCCTTTGGTGATATATTGTATACTCTCCCAGTGTCTCCACCTCATCCTCCTTACAATAATGTACTCCATCTTTTTAGATCACATTAAAAATAAAGACTAAAACAGAGAAATATGGGAAATCACGGGTAAATCCTGAGTGTCACACATTTATTTTGTCCCTTTTTTTTACGTCTTTTCTCTCCCTCTTTTCTTTGAATTAAATGAAATGAGAGAACCAGATATATACTCAGTATCAGATGTTAAGGCTGTTTATTGTTTAATTGTAAGATGTGCATCAAACTTCCAGCTGCTGTCAGGTTAACTTTCCATTATGACAAACGGCTTTAATCTGACATCAGATGTGACGGGACAGTTAATATAGATACAAATGTATATGCTGGTTCAGACGGTTACATTAAATAGTGATTGCTGTGATTGTTTATTGCATTAAAATGTGCCTGACACTCTGGAAACCTGCCTCTGAGGCTTTGTTGACCTGGTCTATTCCCGGCGCAAAGTGCCGAGAACAGACCAGTTTGGAGCTGGCGAGCTTCCAGTGCACTTTCTGCACTGTTTTTGGCACGAAATTGTCACTGCGCCAACATGAATCAGCCGACACCTCCCCCTGGTGCGCCGTCAACTCCCCCTGGCGGCAGTCACACCCATCTCTGCGCAGACGGTCTACCAAATTGTCAAGCTGGCAGCACATGGTGGTGCACCGCACAAAATTAACATTACGTGGGGTGCGCCAGGCTTGCGCCCCCTGCGCTGCGCCACGAAATTAGAGCCCTGTTTCTTATTTCTAGAGTTTCTGTTCGGCCTTATACTGCCAACTTCTACACACTGCACCTTTTAGAAGAATTTCTCTGGCTGAATGAAAGAAGACACGTCTTTGTTTGTCACTTGTAAGTATCCAAACCTTATGAGTGAGATATGAGACATTACACCTCTTAGTTACCTTTCAGTAAAGATGCTGTGAGGAAGATCTGTTTTAAATGGACTGCCTCACCACCTCCTGGCCCGGAGTCTCACACACACTGTCATAAAAATGTAACTTTTGACAAGGAATGTGTTTGTTTTGGAACAAATTTTCTTTGTTCAAGACACATTTATACTGGACACAACACAACAATGTACAGTCTTTTAAGAACAGTTACGTGGCGCTGTTGTAAGTTTGCACCATATGTCAGTAGCTGGCTCTATGTAGCACTAGCAGCCTGGTGCTACAACATACCAGTGGCCTAACGTGACAATAAGCAAACTGCCAGTTCATACTGTAGTTTAGTAGCAGTCCAGCGCTACTGGCAGCCTGGAGCTCTGAGACATGCCTGTAACCATTAGCATTAGTGAATCCTGGTTGTTTCCTACCAGTGCTCATCTACCACTCCGAGCTAACGTAACCTCACTCTTTATTTTATTGATAGACTCTCAAGTTTGAACAGACCACTGCTGAATAACTGCTGACTGTGGGTTGGAATGAACATTAGCACAAACAGTTAAGCGCCTGTATTTTAGCCTTTAGCTCGTGCTCTATCTCTCTCCTGTTTATCTTTCTTCAGCTCTTCTGTCCTTTTTCTGTCTGACAGTTAGGCTCCATTGTCCACCATCACTGCGAAATTACCAAATTGACCGGTGGAAGGGGGGGGGGGGGTTGTCTTATAATTGGGGTCTTCCTATATTCGGGTCGAGACAGTAATAATTAACCAAAATAATAATAATAAAAAAATTAGCAGAGAAAAACACAGATCGCACTAAGAAACTCTATCAGCTGGCGTGGTGTTGTCATGGAGACTTTGAGGTGCCGTAGATCAATCCCTGATCAGGAAACTAAGAAGCAGCATTTAGGAATAACCTTTAGTGGTACTTTAATCTTATTGTAAAGTGTGGATTAGGATCAGGCATAGGGAGACTTTTTTTAACATAATTTAGAAACTCCTGCCTCTTTAATGACTGTATTTTGGCTATTATAATAATAAGAGGAAGAACATTTACTTTCACTAACAAGTGCAACATGTTCAAAGGGGTTGAACATGTAATGAAGAAAACAATTCTTCAAGTATGAACTGTTACCTGACGTGTATGGATCAGCTTAGATTGTTTAAAATTTGCACATTAAAGGAAACGTTAACACATGCTCTGATTGAGCACACACACACACACACACACACACACAAAGAGAAAAAAAGAAAGAGCACATGTCGGGACACAATCCACCAGAGTCCAGCGATGAAGTACAGTGTTTCTGCACGGAGCACCCAGATTAAAGTTGTGATGAATGACAGATTGTTTTTCCATGCAAAAAAGATTTGGGTTTTAAAATTCAAATAAGCTGCTTTATTTTAGGGAAGAGCGAAGGCCGTTTGTGATCCGCAGGACAAGGGAAGTATATGAAACACAAAGACAACATACGGGTTGATACTTTGCTGCACTAACAGGATTGGGGATGTTTAACCTCCGGGCACGCGGCTGCCAGCTGTTCCACCCCCATGGCGGTGGGTCAGCACACACAGGGCGGCTGATGGGTGGAGCTGGATGGGAGGGGATGCCTGGAAAGTGAGAGGATCCTCTTGGCTTAGTGCAGATTGGCGCAGCGAGAGGACGAGGGGGATGCTGTGCCTGCAGGAGCTTTAAATCACTGCTGTGGATTTTATATTTTACACAGCGTCCCACCCAGCCCTGGAGTTTCTCCTCCTCCACTCTTTTTGGCTTTGGTTCTCATCCCCACACCTGGATTTGAGGCGGCAGATTGGCTTCCTTTATGGGTTGCTGGTAGGACGAAGGACAGGTGACCCAGGATGGCTGTGGCTTTGGACGCAGTGTGGGTGAGGGTGAAGAACGTCTGCAAGCAGAATGGACTCCTCATCATGTCGGTGCTGGCTGTGGTCATTGGGTGTCTTCTGGGGTTCTTCTTGAGGACGCGACGCCTCACAGAGCAGGTCAGTCCCTCTCCTTCCTGTGATGTCACAAGAGCAGAGGATGGATACTAGGAAGAAATGCCAGACATCTATGTGGCGTCACAATCTCCAATCCCCTTATCTGCCTTCCTACTTTTCTGCACGATCCCAGAGTTTTGCAGAGATTCTCTTGAGCTTTCTGAAACATTTACTCTATAGCTCTATGTGAGGTTCTTTACTTTAAAATTTATGGCTATCTTTACATTAATACCATATGACAGTTAAATTTAATTTTTTTTCAGCTTCTTCTTATCAGTACAAAATTAAAGCTCAAAGTCAAGTTCAAAAACCCATAGAGAGCAAAAAACCAATATGGCAGAATGATCCTTCCAGTAAATCAATCAATCTTTATTTCTATATAAAGAAACTGCAGACTCTGCTCCATCACCATCACAGCATGGTGTATCCTCGGCCTTCAGTGGTGTGCTGCTGTTCTACCCACAGGCTGAATGGTGTGAGCCTCCTCGTCGTCTCAGCCTGTAAATGCTTCACGGCTGCCTATTTTGAGCGAGCTTTTGTCCGTCTCTGAGGAGTCTGTCGTTGTGGCAACCTGCTGCACTTCTCTGTCTCGTTACTTTTCTCCATTTCTGTGTTTGACTTTGAACCTTTAACATGTGTTGGGTGTTGACAGGTTTTGGTCTGGCTCTCTGTGTTGTTGTCATTCTCATTCTGGATGGTCACCTGTTGGTTGTCATGGCTACTGTCAGTGATGGGCAGTAGCGCACTACAAGTAGCGGCGCTAGTAGCTTTAATTACATTTTTCTGTAGCGAGGCAGCAGCGCCGCTCCATTTGAGTCAAGTAGCTCTTTCTGTAACGAAGCTACTTTTAGAGCCAGCAGCGACGGAAGCTACACGTTACTGTCTTGTCGAGTGTCCAGAAGAAGTCGGCTGAATAAAGTTTTGTGTGGGGGGGGATTGTTTTTTTTACGGTGATTGGTTTGTTTGCATATGACGACTATGTCGACTCACAGTTGGGTAAGGTTACCCAATCAGAGGCAAGATAAGGCGGGTCATGCCACTCCAACCAAGAAGCTGAGTCCTACACCCATACCAAACGCACATGTGAAATGACGACGAGTAAAGGCAAAACAAGCAAAAGGGAGGGACGGAAGAACGACCGGATAATGACAGAGGCAGAAAGTAGTTATGAAGAAGATAACGCCCGAGGAGAGGTCAACAACAATTCTTCTCCATGGCTGTATCTTGACAAATTTATGACGAGAACAAACACAAATGATAAAATCTACGTCTTCACGTGTTTACTGTGTAAACCAAAAAAAACAAACAGCTCTCAACATCAAAGACTTTAAATACAAACCTGATAACGCACATTAAGGTGAGTTGATGAAAAGGAAAGTAGCTGCACTCTTACCTTGGAGCCATTAAATGGGCCTAAAACCACTTGTTTCAAATGCCTTTATCCTGCTATTATGTTTACTCTTAAATCAAATTCTTATAAAACTGCGATTGCCCCACACCTTAGAAAGGACTCTGGGAAAGTATAATTTACTGCCTTTTAAATGTATAGTCTTCAGAATTAAAAAAAAAAAAAAAGTGAGAGATTTTGTGTATTCAACAGAATCATGTGCAAAAAAATGAACAACATTGTGGGGGTAGTCAGGGAAAGAAACGGCAAACTGTGTATGTATGTAATTTCTCTGGGCTATGTATGAATATTATTTGCTTGAGAACCAAATCCCTAGAAAAAAGGAAAGACATCTAAGTCTAAATTATTACTTTTGCCTGAAATATGTAGAGATGATTTCATTCCTCAAGATCAGTGTTACCCAACCCTGGTCCTGGAGGACCCCCTGCCCTGCATGTTTTGGATGTTACCCCACTCCAGCACACCTGATTCAAATGAATGGCACATTATCAGGCTCGAGCAGAGCTTGATGACAAGCTGATCATTTGATAAACAATCAAACTGTATATTTTTTAACTGCCTATTTGTTTGGTTGTAAAAAAAAAAAAAAAGTAGTGGGACTGTAGCCAGCTACTTCTTCACAGTAGCTTGTAGCTTAACTTGCTACATTTCTCTGGGTTAGCTTTTGCTGTAGTGAAGCTATAGTTTATCAAAATGAACTTGTGGCTTAACTTGCTACATTTTCCCAGTAGCTTGCCCATCACTGGCTACTGTATTTTTTAACATGATGCCTTTGCACCCTGGAAAAAAATGCAGATGGCGAGGAAATTATGCTCCTCCTTTTTAATAAACACAAAAGCCCTCCATGGTCTGGTCAGGGATGTGTGGTGTGCTAAAGCTGATAGAGGTCAGATAGAAAATATGATGAAGCAGTCCAGCCTTTAGTGCAGCTGTAAGATGCTCCGTACAGCTCTCTCTGCTGTACGCTTTTTTTCATTTACCTGTTTTTTTTTTTTTTTTATAGCACTAGGACTTCAATAAAAACAGGTACACTGTAACAAATTACTGTAGATTTATGAGGAAATGTCAACAGTAAAATCCTGTTATGTTTAAATAGAGCGCTGTAGAAAATGTCACGGTAAAATTCTGGCTAGCCTGCTGCCAGTGCTTTACTGTCATTTCACAGCAAAGTTATTTTTGTTGTGACAGCGTTTTGTAACCATGACTGAAGAGGAAACACAGTGGATATGAGCACTCCACATGGCATGGGACATGTACCCAATGATTTTAACAGTGTGTTGGCCAATTCTAAAGTGGAGTAAAAGATAAACTGAGTTTTGGTTTGTTATTTTTTTTTTTTCAGTTGACTTAAAAATATCACTACTGGGACAGTAGTTTAATTGGACCACAGCCTGTGCCTTGCTGTAATTTGAGCAACAGCTCAAAGTACAGCAAGGCAAAGGGCACCCTGCTATAGGACAGCAGGGTCTTATATCCACTGTGTTCTCTCCTCACTCACTTTTACAAAACACCATCACAACAAAAATAACAGCTGTCACCAGGGTTGCCAGTAGTTCACCTTAATTTCACACTCATATACTGTAATCCAATACACAGTACACACTAAAAGCTCTTGGGTTAACAATAAGTCAGTTTAGGCTGTTTTATAACCCAACCACTGGGTCATTGTAGCAGCGGCTCAGCAGTAGGTAATCTCACCCAGCAGGATGGGTTGGTCTGTTTTAACCCAACAGGTGAGTTAAATATTCTACCCAAAATCTGGGTCAAATCACAATTAATTACAGTTCTGGGTTGTTTCAACTAGATGTATTTGAACTGTAATGTGACATACAGCAGGGTCTCATATCCACTGTGCTCCTCAGTCACTCAGAACGCCGTCACAACAAAAATTACTTTTCTAAAGTCGATGGTTTAAAATGTGAGGGCAGTTATTCTAATGAAAAGGCAGTTGTTTGATGTTTGGTTACATAGTAATATCATGTCAGTCTTATGCATACTCCTTCAAACAAAGTGTTACTGTTATTTTTAATGTCTGTAAACACTTTTAGGTACCACTCACTGTGAGGAATCATTTTCTTTTACTTCTTTCCATAAATTGATCTCTCTTCAAGCACCAATTCAGAACCAATACTGTTTCAAAGCAGATCTGTGCCATAATGTTTGTCATGTTATTCACAAAAACTCTACCCCTGAAAGAAAAAGCTTTAGCAAGTTACATTGGTGTAGAAAAAATAAGCAGCCAGTCTGGATTGATGTGAGTTTAGTCTGGGTCATAGCAGGACCTCCAGACAGCTGGAGTCACAGACCAAGGAGTTCCTGCACTTCCCACCCCGATAATCTCTTTGTTCATGTTGGGCTGTAAAACCTCAAACCTGTTGACTCTTGGTCTGGCTCCGCTCATATTGTCAGATTGTTGTAGTGTTTAAGCTAAATATGATCTTGAGTTATGACGGTCTATTTTTCTCTTTTTCTTATTTTTGGAAGTCATTGGAGGTTTTAATGTTGTTTCAGGACCTGACTTCCTGTCCCACTTGATCCGCTTCGTGCAGATCGAGTGGTGCGTTGTTATTGGGGATCTGGCAGATTAACAAGTCCTGCATATCTGACGGCCAAAACACAGGGATGTGTCACTGGTGTCATGTCTACTGGTTTTGTTTTCATTCATCCTTGTGTCTCTTGTCTTGTGCTTTTGTTACTTACTTTGTGTGTCGTTTCAGGTCACCTCCTCCTGTCTGTCTCCCGTGTCTGTGATTACCTCATCTGTTTCACCTGTGCCTTTTGTCTCCCTTTCCCTGGTGTATTTAGTCCTCCCCAGTTCCTTTCTTTCTTTGTCAGTTTGTCTTTTTGCCTATGTGCTCGCTAACTCCTGCGGCGTGAATAAGCCTTTTCAGTGTTTGATCCCATTTTGCTCCAAGTCCCAGTTTTGCCTACTGTTCTTTGGATTCTTCTGCCTGGGTTTTGAACAAGCAGGACAGGAAGTTGCACATGAAAAACACCTAAAAATGCCCATTGACTTTCAATACAAAACAAGCAGCATCAAAACCCGATGTTATTAATCTTGACTACAACAATAAATGGGCATATTGAGTGGAGCTAGACCAACAGATTTGAGGTTTTACAGCACAACATGTTAGAAGATAGGATCATTGTTAGGGTGGGAAGTGAAGGAACTTTTATTGCTTGGCAGTTCTGCTTTGTACTGGACAGAACACGCTGACAGATGTGAGAGAGAACGCAGTCAACTCGCAGCGTGGACTGGAGTGGATAAGAACAGGATAGATAGACAACATCAGTTTGCACACTTACTGCAGCACCTAACATCCACTTTTTTTGTGTTTCCATGACAGATTCAGGTTCTATTGACATTAGCAGAGTAACAGAGGGTTCGTTAAAAGTATTGTGTCTTTTTATTATAACAGTCAATTAAAAATTGAGAGGAACAAACTTAAATATACAGTTTGATTTTTCTTATTTTCAGTTGGGAATAAGAACTAAATTGTTTTCACTTCTTTCTTTCCCTGAAAAAAAATCCAAAAAAACAAACAAACAAACAAAAAAAGCAAGAACTTTTCTTTTTCAAAAACACCTGGTATGGTATTAGATAAAATTGCAGAGCAGTCCCCCTGAATCAATTTGCACTTACAGGCAACAGTAGAACACCCATTCTATAAAAGCAGTAACAATTTTATATTTAGAGTTCAGTACAAACCCCTGCTGGCTGACTTTATCTCACTAACCCAGCCCGCACAGAGCCATGCCATGAGTCCAAGAGGAGCAAAACCTGCAGGTGGCTGAAGCTGTAGTCACTGTCAGAACCCAAAGAAAAGAGCTTTTTCTCAGTTGGTGGATCCATTCATGGAACATGATGGATGGTTTCTCCCTCTGCTTTTTCATTATCACAGCCATCTCACATCAGAAGCCCTCACATAGATGAAGCTCCCAGTTCCAGATCATCATTCATGGGGATATTTTGACACACATACGTACATAAAACTAAACTAGGATGACTTCCCCAGAACTTCCTCTGTGTTTAAAGGGGACTTATCATGCTGATCCCTGATTTGATACTTACATATAATATAATAAATTTGAAAACAAGACCTTACACCCCCTGAATTTTCAAAAAATGAGATATTGTATTTTTTCTGATATCCTAGAACGAGATTTGATGCCTCTGAAAATAAGTCATTGCCATTTGGCCGCGAGATTTCAACCTTCGTGACAACACAAGGTACCTTTCTTTTTATTGGAGTAATCTGATAAAGCAGCTCCTCCTCTGTGATGTCAGTTAGTCACACAACCGCCACCAAGGGATACACCCACCAAGAGCCGACTGACTGAGTGCTGGATGCAGGGACTCTGCTCTGCTGAGCAGCTTGGCTTTACATGGTGAATTAGCAGTTAAAACACTGTAGTTTTAGCAGACGTCGTAATACTTGTGAGACTGTGATATTTGCATGCTTGTTCTGACATGCACTGTGAACCTGGACCACAATAATGCTGTGGTAATAACATAGTGAGGAACTGACGGTAGAGGTGATCTTTAGACTACACTTTCAGCATGATGGATAAAACAGACAGAGAAAAGTGAAGGAGCAGGATGGAGCCCTGTTATAGAAATAGTTTATTGGTGAAGTCTGCCTATATTTCCACGTATAAACTATACATGTTATAGTACCGCTTTGACTCACCACACTGAAGCGTCCTGAGATGATCTGTGTCCAGGTGGATTTTCTTCCTCCTGAGCTGCAGAACTGTCTGGGTCTGACTCGGGGTCCAATATAAAAGGACGTATCCTACACTCTGCCATTTTATTAGTGCTATCAATGCCTTACGGTGAAGTTTTGGCAAACAGCAAACTCGCTCGGTCTGCCCCATCCAATATGGCGATTTTGTAAATACTGCCATGCTGCAAAAACCGCCCCCTGGCTCTACCCCCTCCACCCCTCTGATAGAACTGACCAATCAGAGCACAAAGGGCTGTGACGTTGCGAGGTTACTGGAGGTCATTCTCCAAACGGAGCGTTTCAACGAGATCTTCAGAATGGCCTAAACTGAGGATATTGAGAACGCTATTGTGGGGCAATGAAGGAACTAAAGGACTTGTACTGAGGGCAGAAATGCTTTACAGGCATCCTAGTCTGGCATAGTGAAAAGGAGAAACAGGCATGTCCCCCTTGAACCAGATGTTGTAAACTAGATATCCACTGATGTGTTCAGCTGAAGGTCTCCAGTTTACAGAGTCACTCTTTAACCTGGAACATCGGGGGTTGAAAGAAACACATTCATCATATCAGGCAAGAGAAGACCATTGTTTAGGACAGATATGGACAGATATGGCCTTTTCTTTTCTGCTCTCCATGGAGGAGGATGCTTTTCTTTTAGCTCCCTCCTCCCTATCTGCCCTGCTTGCTTGTGGTCTGTCTAGACTATCAGAGCCTCTCAATACAACTGTGTTGCTTTTATTTTGGAAAAATGTGGCGCTTGCATTCAGTTTCCCATAAGGGGGGTGGTATATAGTTGTTAGTATTTATTACAATATTGCCTACTTACAAGCTAAAAATAAAATTAAACACAATTGCAATAATGATTTTTGTTTTTTTACTGTTTATTATTTCTATATGAGTATTTTCCCATTTGACCTACACCACAGTTTCACATATTTATAGAGTATCCTTAGTCAGAGTTGGGGGAAGTTACTCCAAAAAAGTAATTAGTTACTTATCACTCATTACTTCTGAAAAATGTAATGAAATTACTTTACTCATTACTTTATTTGAAAAGTAACTTCACTACTTATTTCTTTACTTTCCTGGTTTTCAACATACATCAGACATATGCACAAACTTCATAGCGCCATAATTTGGTGTTTATTGAATGAATGTATACAAAATGGCATCTAACACCATGGGAAAGAACAGTACCTTAAATGATCTACTAAAAGGGATGAAGGAAGCTATGGTGAGGTCACTCAGTTTCAAAATACATAGTTTATCAATACAAAAATCTTGATGAAAAAATAAATAAATAATAAAGCTCACTTTACCTCATAGACTTTAAAAAGGAATGCACTTTAACTCATGAATAGAATGCAAAAAGAAAAAAAAAAAAAAAAAAGCAATTACATAAACAGCAAAGTGACATTGTGCATTTACCAGTGGTGTCCCCTGTCACAAATTCGTGAACATATTAATGATATACTGTGTGTTGCAGCTAATCAAAAGGCAGAAATGCAACAAAAGTGCAACAGTGAAAAGTGCAATAAGAACTTTTCAAAAATGCTCTCTTTACTCTTCAAATGATCATTGTACTACATGTAAAATACCAAAAAAAAAAAAACTTTAGCCCAGGAATGTACTGACGCTCATAAGGTAACAATAAATGCAATTAAATAAACAAAAATGTCACACTGTGCTGCCAGTGATGTCCCCTGTCACAACTTCTTAAACATATTTATACTGATATACTGTGTTGCAATTAATCACAATGCAGTGCAAAAAGCTAGTCTTCAAAATATTGATTGTACTGCATTAGCAAAAGCCTTTCAAATCTTTCATCAGATAACCTGTTCCTCCTTGGGGTCAAAACAATGCTGCCCAGGCTGAAAAGCCTTTCGACGGGTGCACTTGACGGGATTGGAGTATTGTACTGATTTGACATCTCCTTAATCCTGGGCAACCTGGAGATAACTTCCCAGTGAGACCCGGGCAGTGCTAAGTACTTCATAAGTTCAGTCTCTGCTGTCTAGGAAAGCTACTCTTCAAAATCTTAAAAGCCATTGTGACTGGAGGTGGCGGTAGGGCCGTGGACTGCTGGTCTCATCAGTGGCGAGGGGTCTTGAGGAGTCCGGGCACGACACTCAGTAACGAGTAGGGCTTTGACCTCATCTCCCCCCCTCATCTTTGATCCAGTGAAGCTTGAATTTGGGCATTGTGGAAGCAGCCATCAGAGCATCCTTGCTGTCCAAGACAGGTGCAAATCTGTCTTTGATTGCCTATGAAATGTAGATGAAACAGGAGGCTACATTAGCCCTTTCATGCATGAATTATTAATAAACAAAGGTATACTTATTTAAATATTTGTTTTTACTTTCAAACAAGTTAAAAATCATGGTCATGTTTTTTGGTGTTTGACTTTGGGGGAGGTTTGCATCTGTTTCACCTTAATAAAGATCCACAAACACATGACTTTGACAAACATTTTTTAAGAGCAAATAAAAGGAAAGAAAACTAAAGTATATGTATTATTGCTGTTAAATCAAACTTTTCAATTGGGAATTCCACCAAAATTTAAAACAAAAAAATCAGAATTAAAGGGGACATATCATGCTTGTTTCTCCTTTTCACTATGCCAGATTAGGATGCCTGTAAAGCATTTCTGCCCTCAGTACAAGTCATTTAGTTCCTTCATTGCCCCACAATAGTGTTCTCAATATCCTCATTTTAGGCCATTCTGGAGATCTCGTTGAAACGCTTCGTTTGGAGAATGATCTCCAGTAACCTCGCAACATCACAGCCCTTTGTGCTCTGATTGGTTAGTTCTATCAGAAGGGCGGAGGGGGTAGAGCCAGGGGGTGGTTTTTGCAGCATGGCAGTATTTACAAAATCGCCACATTGGATGGGGCAGACCGAGTGAGTTTGCTGTTTGTCAAAATGTCACTGTAAGACATTGATAGCACTAATAAAATAGCAGAGTGTAGGATACGTCCTTTTATTGGACCCTGAGTCAGACCCAGACGGTTCTGCAGCTCAGGAGGAAGAAAATCCACCTGGACACAGATCATCTCAGGACGCTTCAGTGTGGTGAGTCAAAGCAGTACTGTAACATGTATAGTTTATACGTGGAAATATAGGCAGACTTCACCAATAAACTATTTCTATAACAGGGCTCCATCCTGCTCCTTCACTTTTCTCTGTCTGTTTTATCCATCATGCTGAAAGAGTAGTCTAAAGATCGCCTCTACCGTCAGTTCGTCACTATGTTATTACCGCAGCATTATTGTGGTCCAGGTTCACAGTGCATGTCAGAACAAGCATGCAAATATCACAGTCTCACAAGTATTACGACGTCTGCTAAAACTACAGTGTTTTAACTGCTAATTCACCATGTAAAGCCAAGCTGCTCAGCAGAGCAGAGTCCCTGCATCCAGCACTCAGTCAAGTTAGCCAGAGCCAGTAGGGAGCTGTATTTATACTCGGCTCTTGGTGGGTGTATCCCTCGGTGGCGGTTGTGTGACTAACTGACATCACAGAGGAGGAGCTGCTTTATCAGATTACTCCAGTAAAAAGAAAGGATCCTCGTGTCGTTACGAAGGTCAAAGTCAAAGTCTCGCGGCCAAATGGCAATGACCTATTTTCAGAGGCATCAAATCTCGTTCTAGGATATCAGAAAAAAATACAATATCTCACTTTTGAAAATTCAGGGGGTGAAAGGTCTTGTTTTCAAATTTATTATTTATATATATATATATATATATATATATATATATATATATATATATATATATATATATATATATATATATATATATATATATATATATATATATATTTATTTATTTATTTATTTATTTTTTTTGGAAAAAATGTGCAAAGACAATATTTTTATGAAACTTAAAATAAAGTTTTGGGGTAGTTTGACATGTTACTGCAGTGTACAGGGTTTAAAATCTATTCCAAATACCTGTCTACTGTAGCAGACACCATGCATGAAAGGGTAAGACAAACAGTTCAAAATAACAACATTTACAGCATCATAAATCTGGGCAAATTCAACCATATTAAATAGAAGGCTTATACTATTTACATAGAAAGGGGTAGAGCCTCTTCACTTTATCATTCAATGTGTTTACCTGTACAATAGCGTCAGGCATGCCAGCTGTCATCTGGGAAAGGCCATCCTTCAATGCAAGCAACTTTGACATGAGAATCTCCAAGGTTGGCAGGAGGGTGCCGTAGTAACAATCATCTTCTCCTTGGACATACTAGTCCAATAATGAGCTTTCTTTTCAGTATATCTTCAACCTGGTCTGAAGCCACAGTGGAGGGACCAGTTTTTGTTCAGAGAGCTGTACACTTAGTGAGAGAACTTCTGTAAACTGTTTTACAGTCACCGTTCCTGGTCAGCCATTTCTCCAGGTCATTTTTGGAGATGAGGTTCAGGGTATGTGATGTGCAGCGCAGATGAGGTGGAAGTGAAAATGTCTCGTCTGATCCTGCGGCTAGCGCTTCGGCAACATCTGTAAAAATTACCTCCTCATCATCAGATGGCTCGTCAGAGTCAGACTCGAGATCAGAGTGCGACTCAAACATTCTGAAGGCTTTTACAAAGTTGCTGCCATTATCAGTGACACACGTTGTTACCTCGTGTGACACCCCAAAGGATGAACGGATCTTGTCTATTTCACACGGTATTAAATCGTATGTGTGTCTTCCTCGCACCCTCTTACAAGCCAGAGCAGCCTTCTTACGCTTAAAAGTTACATTGTCTATCCAGTGCACTGTCATGCCGAGGTAACTTGTGTTATTGGCAGACCAAATGTCCACGGTGGTGGACACATAATCCAGTGACTCAAAAGTCCTTTTAAGATTCAGCTCCATGTCTGCGTAACATTTGTCCAAATATTCAGAAAATGTTTTGGGATCAGAGGTTGCCTTGCGAGTCATGGGTATTTTTTCAATTATCTTCCTAAACCTGGGTGATTCTATTGTGGACAGTGGAATCATTTCTTCAACGATGAACCCTGCAGCCAGTCTTGTTATTTCTTTATGTGTTATCTGCTTCTGTGCTCCGATGGTTGAGAAAAGCTTGGCTTGTTTGGGGGGGGGGTTGGCTGCTGCTCAACTTCTTCGGTTTGACGAAGAGCAGGCCACAAGTTTTGTACTGGCATGAACGTTTGTCAAATGTTTGTTGAGGTTGCTCACAGACTTTGCAGAAGTTGAAAGCTGTCTGTCGCCAGGACATATGGTGCATTTTACTCTAATATTTTTGTCGTTACTAGCAACAAATTCAAAATAGTGACTAAATGACCACTGAGCAAAGCTCCTCTCACTCTCCGTGCCCGTCTCCATTTTCCCTCTTCCCGCGCAGGCGCGCACCACCACCAGCTGCACCACACAACTCGATAACTATGGCAACGCTCTGGTGTTACACACACAGGCAGGCAGCCCATCCACATGCAGGCACCACTGACAGATCAAAGCGATTCACATTGGCAAACAGAGCTTGGGTAACGCAGGAAATCGCGTTCCTCTGGTCTAGTAAAGTAGTGTAGTTACTGATATTTTTAATGTAACGCCCTACTTTACTTAGTTACCCAAAAAAGTAATATCGTTATGCAATCTCAATTAATACAATTAATATTGAGTAGAGTTAAGTTCATGTTATTGCTGGTTCAGCCCTCAGACACAATTCAGGTTTCTCATGTGGCCCCTTGGTTGGTTTAGGAGGGACTAAACCAAGTCCATCACAGCTGGGGGTCAGCTTATTGTGGGCAGAGGTAGAGGAGATTAAGGCCCCGTTTACACGGAGACTCCCGCAACGATTCTTCCTTTGCGTTTTCAAAAGCCGCCCGCGTTTACATGAGGACGGCATGAAAACGATCCGCGTTCATACGACTCCAGGAGGAGAAGTCTCCTCTTCTGTTCTTTCTTTTTCTGCCGTTTTGTTGTGTGAGACGGTCGGCAATCCAACCATAACGCGCATTACTGCCAACTACTGGCTCAACTGGAAATGTGGCTGAGCGCGGAGCCTTCACATTAAACTGCGAGTGCGCATGCGGTGACGTCAGCGTTTCACCCTGAGACGCTCCGCTCTGTGTTTACACGAAGCTGGATGGAGGAGCGGATTCAGATCTTTCCACTCTGGGGAGCGTTTTCAAAAGTTTGCGTTTTCACTGAAAACGCAACGCGGTCTCGTCTAAACGGAAGGCCAAAACGCAACGAAATGTTTGGGGAATCGACCGTTTTCGGCGTCGTGTAAATGGGGCCTAAAACACTGTGGCTGCTCCACCAATCAGAAACATTCAGTGTGCAGGTCCCTGCAAACCATTACAGATATGAGTTGACTGACTAAAGTGAGTTCAGAAGACCCTTTGCAGATCCCCAAGTTTGTATTAAAAAGCATGAAATGTACAGTGTAGAGTAAAATACTCTTGAAGGGAAATGCTATGAGGACTAAAAAAATGGGTTTAGTACTATCAGCCTTGGATGAAAGGATGAATAAGATGAATCAAGTGAGCATATTTCAAAAACACATTTTTTTTCAGGAAAAAGAAATCCTCCTCTTTGTGTTTCTGTCCCTGAATGTCAGCCTGTTAAATCAACGAGAGAGAGTTTTATACGACTGGACCTTAACTTTTTCAGCTCTCCCCTAATGTGATTTATTGACTTTCTGTGGACTCTCTGCGGCTTCAGACACATGTTCAAACACAGATTTCTTCCCTTATCACTTGGATACAGGAGGAGGACGTCTTCATGGCAAATGTCAGAAATGATCACTGCCATAAAAAAAAAAAAAATAAAGAAAGAAAGAAAAGAAAAAAAACAGCTTAAGTATTCAAAAAGACTTGTTGGTACACTTTCATTTTTGCTTTGGGAAAAATGAAGCAGACTCTCATCGCTGCATGGGCCAAATAGTCCTGGATTAAGAATTTTCATTCTCAGTCCATAGAGGCCATGGCGGTGGAGTGCATTGCCTATTGTTTTCTCTGTAAAAATTGTACCTGCTGCCTCCAAGTCTTCTTCTAACTATCTTTCTGACTCCCTGGTCAGAAATCAATGCAAGGAGCTCCTGTGCGTGGCCTGTTGATGGTAAGGTGGTGCTTCTTCCACTTGTGAATAATGGCCCCAACGGTGCTGACTGGAATATTCAGGTGCTAAATCTGTAACCAGTTCCATTCTGATGCTGAGCAACAATCAGGTTGTGAATGTCTTCAGAGAGCTCTTTGCCTTTACCCATCATGAGGTGTGTGGTATTTAACTGCTTGGTGAAAAAACACCTTTTTTATAGGACCATCAATTTGCTCTAGCCCAGCTGATGTTGGTTTGCACTAATTAGAAGTTCAAGTAATAATTATTGACAGATTTCAGGTGGTATGGTGCATTGCTACTGATTTGTTTCTTTGTTGCATTGAAGTTTGTATGTAGAGGTTGTGTGGTGTTGATATATTACAGGATTCATCGGTGTTTCTCCAAACTACAAACGAAACAGTCTAGAAGCAATCATATGTCATGGCTTAAGTAAATTGCACCATTCACATCTCCTTGTACAAAATGCATCCTTTGTCCCATCATCCACCTGACTACAGCTCAGTCATATTCTAAAATAGACCTAAATATAGCTGTAATGCCCCAACTCCCACAATAGAGGATTACAATCCAATCAGGCAAATGCTTTTTCCTCCATGTGCATCAATGAGAGTGCCTGTGAGGGTGCTGCTGATGAAGTACACAGGAGGCACAGACCTTTATGTTTTCAGATGATTACAGAGGCACAGATTGCTCTTTGAGGGTTGGGAGCAGAAGGACGTGAGTGACAGTCATCTGGGGAGCAGAGACAGAGAGCAATGCACTGGGTTAAAACTTGAGCAGAATGCTTAGGGCTCACTCAGAGATAGATTTCACATCACCGGACTTTGGTGTGTTCCCCTTTGTCAGTGATCGAGAAAAAAAACCACCATTCACCCACTTCTAAGGGAGTTCATTTTTCAACTCTGCTTTTTTCTCCTGCTTATGGGCCATTTGATTGGCATCCTGGGACTGTGAAAATGTTTTTTTTTTCCATTTAAGTGTTTGTATTCTTCTCAAGGGATAAAAAAAACGTTTTTTTTTTCTTATTATTATTTTTTTAATTATTATTATTTATTTATTTATTTTTAAATATTTAATTTTTACAATAAAGTTACAGACATGCCCACTCCAGTGGACTGCATGGGGCTGAACAGTTAACATTCAACAGTTTGAACTTAGGGCAAAAAGTTTAATTGAGTCATATTTCATTACTGGATACTTATTCATTGCTAAGCTTTTCAGAAAATTTGAAAAAATTTCCACATATTTTAAAGTCCCTGTGAGGAGTTCCGAAGTGATCTTTAAAAAATCTCTTGTGCACCTAAAGTGCCGTGCTGCGCCGTGCGGCATAAGCTAAAAGTTAAAACATGGGCTAAAGGTTTAAACACAAGCTAAAGGCTAAAACACAGGTTAAAGGCTAACACACAGGATAAATTGTTTGTGATAATGTCCAACCCACAGTCAGCAGTTATTCTGCAGTGGACTGTTCAAACTTGAGAGTCTATCAATAAAATGAAGAGTGAGGTTACGTTAGCTCTGATTGGTAGATGACTGGCAGGACATAACCAGGATTTACTAATGTTACATGTTACAGACATACAGCTGGCAACATACAGTAGCCAGCTACTTTAGTAGGTACAAACTGACAAAGTTTGCTTGTTGTCCCATTTCCAAGTTTTGCACTACCTGACTGTTATTCCGTGGTTGGGATTAGTAAAAAATTGTCTTGAGCTAAGAAAAGTGGTGTTAAAAAGAAGATCTGATCTCCATTCATGTCCAAAACAAACAGGTCTTGTTGAGAATCATGTCTTTATGAGTGTATGTGTGTGACTCCAGCCAAAAGGATAGTTCTCACGATCCCTGTAACTTTGTTTATTTTATAGTTGATACGTTTTTCAACCTCTTGTGCATGAGTGTAACTTTCTGAAATAAATTAGATATCAAGAAAAAAAAGAAGAAAGAAAGAAAAGAAACGTTTCTTTTTTTCCTTCCTCTAAGTAGAATTTTAAAATGACTAAAGAATAGCTGACCACTGCAGGGACTACTCTGCGTCAGAGGGTTAAAATACAATTCAGACAAATAGGAGTTGGGATCAGGAAAAGTTAAAAACTTTTAAAGTCAGAGAATTTGCAGTTGAGAATCTCCTGTTAAGTAGCAGCTTCATATTGAACCAGGGAAACACACATATCAACCCCTTAAAAACATCACTACAGGTTTTTTTTTCTAACCACGTCACCAATCACATAGCCCTTTCCTCTGGGATTTACTCTCCCTCAGCTTGGCAGCTGAACAGCACAGTGTCTGTGGCCTGATCCACATATGCAGGTGTTATTAAAGAAGAACAAGGTTGCTGAGAGAGAAAGCCCTGTTGCTGCTCACTCTCTGATAACCCACAGCCTTTATTAGTATTAACCCAGTGTGATTGTGCGTGCACACACCCACGCACACACACACACAAACACACACACAGCTTACTAACAGCTGATCCTGCTGCTAACATCTGTCACTTTTAATGGCAGTGAGGAGAAAAAGCATCATCTCTTCTTTTTTGAAACACATCATCGTTCTTCTGACTTGTTTTCTGTTCATGTTCATTGTCTGCAGAAAAGACGCAAGACAAAGAAATGTAGTGCAATTACAGAGAACTGAGCTACACCAACACGATGTTTTTTTTAATCAAAACTCCAAAACACATTCACGATGTGTTTTTAAAATTAATCACTGCATAACCTTAGAATCCCCTGAAAACCACAGAGGGGCTTGTGAAGTGAAATATTCCTCCAGCAGAATCTATAGATCATTGCTGCAGAGATTATATCATTTCCAGACAGCATTCATGTTTCTAACAATGCTGAAGCCATTCTACAAAAAAGGTACGTGGTCTTCTAAAAAAAACCATACACTGCAGAAGTATAATAAGTCTTAGAAAAATAATAATTGAAAAAACATGGAGCTCTGTGAGAGATGTCTGAGAAAGAGAAGAATAGAAGCAACATCATAAAAAACACTGCAACCTGTGGTTGGTTTCAGATAAGATAATTATCCATCATAATCCTTGCCACATTTAAAGTGCAATATATTTTTTATGAGGTAGCTACTTTTACAAAGGCAAGCAGTTTACCAGTGCAAAAAAGTGCAAACAGCACAGAACAGGAGCTTAAAATAAACACAACTTGAAATAAATGGCCATCCATTTTAGGCATGTCAAAGTAGTGCCTCTATTACATACAGGACATTCACAGATTGTTGCATTTGAGAAACAAAAGGTTTGAGAGGGTGCTGCTCTTCATCCGAGAACGATGTGGTCTCAAAATGATGCCACCGTGGCTAAAGACTCTCTCGACTCGCGCAGTAGTTGCGGGCACTGCAAGTGCTCTAATGGCAATCTTATCAAGTGCAGGGAGGGAGTTTTTAATGTGCCTCCCAAAATGTGAGACAATTATGATCAGTATCAAGGCTAAGGTACTTATTCAGCTGAGCCTCTGGCGTCATTGTGTCTCTAGAGTCTCAGGTGTCTGGTCAGCTGGCAGCACCTCCCATAGGATCAGTTCTAATGGACAACAAATTATAACTTAACACAGTGTTTCTCAACCCTGGTCCTGGAGGACCCCCTGCCCTGCATGTTTTTTATGTTCCCGACCCCAGCACACCTGATTCAAATGATCAGCTCGTCATCAAGCTCTGCTGGAGCCTGATAACGAGCCATTCATTTGAATCAGGTGTGCTGGAGTGGGGTAACATCTAAAACATGCAGGGCAGGGGTCCTCCAGGACCAGGATTGGGAAACACTGACTTAACATAGCATAAAATATTCTTTACACTTGACTGATATTTGTAGTTTTGTGATTATAATTTGATCACCAGCACAGAAAAAAACACTGTGAACTATGTTTGTTTGAGAAGTGAATGAGTGGTGTGAGTTTATTTATAAAGTGTCATACTTGTGGTGTGGATTCCAGCACTTTATTGAAACAGATGTACATTCACTGACCTTTCACCATGTCACACACCTCCTTCCTGACGTCATCGTTGACAAGGACGTCTTGTTTCAGCCACATTATAGAGTATTCTGGGTCCAGGACAGCTGCTCTAATATACAGGGGGTCCGCAAAAGATAGAGGCTGTGGTTCGTCTGGCAGTTTCCATTTTCACATTGACAAGATTCCATGAAATCTTGTTTTGAGAGAGATCTGACCATGCCTCCCTGGAAGCAAACCTGATCAAATAAATCAATTAGTGTTTGTGTGGGTGTGTGTGTGTGTGTGTTTGTGTGTGTGTGTGTGTGTGTGTGTGTGTGTGTGTGTGTGTGTGTGGGTGGGTGGGTGGGGGGGGGGGGGGGGGGGGGGGGGGGGGTGTATGTGTGTGTAACAACAACCAACCTTCTGCTTGAGTTTCTCCAGGTGGTTGTTTAGGGACAACACTCTGGGAAGAACGGCGCTGATAACTGCACACTTCTCACCCTGTGTGAGATCAGTGGCTTCTGAAAAGGGCTTGAGGATATCACACAGTTCTTTTAGCAGATTCCAATTTCTGGTGGAGAAGATCAGCTCCTTGTGACCTAGAGAGAGAGAGAAAGAGAAAGAGCGAGAGAGAGACAGAGAGAAAGAAAGAAATGGGAATACAAAGGGAGATAAAGCATTTTCTTTATCAAAGTATTCTAAGGCTGGTCAGGATGCGCCAAAATGCCCTGTGTGTTTGATGACACAGGAATAGAATGTACACCTGTGATCAGACAACAGCAATTACAGCCAAGCACTAACCTGTGTCCTGCATAACCTCGCTCAGCTCCTGTTGGTCAAATGAGAGCACTGCTTTCAGTTGGCGGTAGGTTGAACCCCGTCGGGTGTTCACAGCAGCAGGGATCCCTTTCTCGCCAAACTTATTTTCAAATGCCTCTTGGAAGGAGGTAGATGAGTGCAGAAGAGAACTGAGTTTGCAGCATTTTGCCATAGCACCTCTTGCAACCTTAGCTTCCTTAGGGCCATCACCAATAGCCAACTGTAAGGTATGAGCAAAGCACTGTAGGCGTTTGGAGCTTCCTCTGGTTAGCAGTGGTGTGCGGTCAGGGGAGGCAGGGGAAGCAGTGCTGGTTAGTTTCTTTTCCTCCACTTAGTAATATGCTTAAATTCGGCGGGTGGTCTCGTCTGAGCTGAGGTTGTGGTCGAAAAAAAGCGGAAAGGGGGGACAAGAAAAGGCTAACAAGAAAAAAAAAAAAAAAAAAAAAAAAAAATATATATATATATATATATATATATATATATATATATATATATATATATATATATATATGTATTTTTCTGTTGTTCGTATGTTACGGTCCCCAAAACAGCTCGTATCAAGGAGACACAAACATAATTAAAACAGTCAAGAATTACCAAGTTACTTTTTTTATTAGCAAGACAAAAAAACAGGTTAGGTGACCAAATCAAATCTAAATAAACACCATAACTATTTCCCAGCCAAATACCCAAAAACAAAAACTAACAAAATACTGGTGGACCAGCTAAAATAAACAAAAGAAAGGGAGCCATCACTGTCCAGCCCATGTGAGGGCAGGCGGAACAGGATTCCCCCTTCTACCTGAAAGAAAACCCCTAAACACTTAACCAATAGAAATAAAACCGAAAACCAGACCACTGGACCCACCAGAAATAAAAGAAGAAAAGAAAACTACTTAAGGTCACACAGAACCGACTTCTGCTCTTTCAGCCGCTCCTGCAGCTGCTGCTGTGTTGGATGAATGGGATCAAGTCACCAGAGCTGCAGTAGCTTCCCCCTCTTCACAGCTACTAATTACTGCTCAGCCACACCTGTGTAGAAGGGCAGAGTAAGTGAGGCTGATCAGCCAGAGAGTAAAGGGGGAGAGCATGTAACAGTATAAAATTTGTCATAACTGAAAAATAAAAAAAGGTAATTGCTGATTTGTCAACAAGAGGGAGGCTAACAGAGGGGACGGACAGCGTTTTGCGCTGGCTTCATGCTTGTAATGTGCGTTGGAGGCAGAGACTCCGAGAGAGAGAGAGACCGTTTACTTGAAATCACAACGTTTTGCAGGTTGGTGCATGCGTACTAAGGTCTAACGCTGATTAACGTGGGCATCGATGAGGCACAGCGCTTCTCTGCCTCCGCAGGTTGTAATACTGCACCCTCTTTAAGGTCTCGCGATAGTTTGTTAGTTTGTTTGTTGTAAACCGGAGGTGCCTGGCCTGTGTTCTTGTGTTGTTGAGATATGGGTTAGTTTTGTTCGTATTTTGCTCTTGCTCCTGTGATGTAAATCCTGTAGAAATGCAGGTGAACGTATGTTTCGGGTTTTAATTGGCATTTCGTCATGTTAACTCCGGGACTTCAGTCTGTCTCTGAACCGTAGATGGGAAAGCTGATTAACATTTATTTACTTGGCTCGTTGCTGGTAACCGGTGTCTAGGAGTCCAGGCCAAAGTGAGGGAAAAGACTAAAGAGGAGGATAAAAAGGTGCACCCTGTGCACAACCACACATTTATTGAGGAAACAAAGACCAAAATAATGTGCTCCCGCCCCACACACACCATGCATGCACTCAGACCGCACTCTCTCCTTCTATGTCACACGCGTGCACACACACAGCACAGACTGTCACCGCGTTAAAGGGGCAGAGCTGGCCAGTAACAGTTTGTATTAGCAAATGTGAGCAGTGCACCGTATATATAACACACACATAGAAATTCCAACTTTAGCTGCCTGCCTCCCTCATCATGGACCTCACCGCACGTTACTGCTGGTTAGTGCCTGTTGAATTCAAACAATTCAATTTAGTTTAGTTTTTTTCATGTATCAGTATTGTCAGAGCACAAGACACAACTAGATGATGAGAAAACAAAGCTGACATTGAGATTACAAAACAGAAAATGTAACTACTAATACCACTTATTCATCTTGGTCGTTTGCACATAGAGCTTCCCACATATCTGGGTCGTCCAGGCTCTCTTCATCATCTACTTGGTCCTCTTCCTCTTGGGGGAAGCAGATGGAGAAGGCCGTTTTCATGTTGGCTGCGCAGCCACAGAGCACACAGTCAAATTTGTGTCTGATGTCATATTCATCACAGATAGCTTCAATCAGCAATCCTCTCCCCTGTATGTGATCCTCGGTACTAGTGTTGTGCTAATCATGAACAAATCGTTCAATACCCGAGAATCACTTTACTAACTCAAGAATCATGATTCTTCGCCCTAAATGACTCATTTACTGACTCAGTACAAAGCTCACGGTAGCCCAGCCCCTCACTCACATCACGGGAGAATGGCTGGTACGTAGAATGGCTCAACTCACAGTGTATACGGGTCATTAACTCACCCACAGTACAAACGGATCACTAACTCACTCACAGTATGATTCAAAGCACATACGAGTCACTCGCCAGCTCGAACATACGTAGCATGGCTCGACTCTTAGCACATACGGGTCACTCTTTTTTTCAAATTGGAGTGTATTAATTGTCCTTTTCAGTCATTTGGCTGGTATGAATCTCTCTGAATCATAGATTTCTATGCACTTTCTGGGTAACTGACTCGAGTGACTTAAATGACTCAAAAACACGATTCACTTTGGTGAGTGACTCATTTAAACTTGATTCAGTAAAACGAATCGAGTCACTACTCAGAACCTACTGCAGGCCAGCTAATAGGAATTAAGACACAGCTGTTTGTTTGTAGTCAGGACATGAGCAGTGACACCTAAGAAGCCCTGCATCCTATGATCTGACCAGATGTCTACAGTCAGAGAAACATGTTCTGCTTCTGCAAGGATCTCTTTGACCTTTGTACGGGTCACTGTAACAGAGGATTCTACTGTCTTGATGATACAGAGCCAGTGGTCTTGTACTTGAGGTCTGCTATGGAGAGAAACTTGCTGAACTTTTTGTTTTCTGTTATAGTCAGGGGAAGGTTGCACCCGACTATTAGGTCTGTAATGATGGACTCGGTCATTGCCCTCTGTTTCGAGTGATTCTGGCAGTAAAACTCTGGGAGAGAAAAGTAGAGAACTGTCCAATTCCTGGCTGCCTGGCATCAGGGACTGACTGCTGCTTGCATCTCTGATACTCTGCTTATCTGTGAAACAGAAGAACAAGAAAGGTTTTACAATTGTGTGGTATTTCTGTGTAGCAGAAATAACTGCATGCATGCACAGGACATACACACCATAAATGTAATGTCTAGTGCCTACTACAGGCCAATCGCTTTTAAAAAGAAAAAAAAAGAAAAGAAAATAATCTTGATGTACGGAAGCGTATTGCATTCACTTGAAGAAAAAAAAACACAACTCAGGTTTTTCAGTGTAATTTATTCTTTGGTTTGTTTTTTGTGGTAATTAATTTTGTTTTTCTGATTAATTTTTTTATTGGTTTGTTTTTTGTTATAATTATTTCTGTTTTTATGAGTAATTTTTTGTGGTAATTAATTTTGTTTTTTTTATTAATTTTTTTTAATTGGTATGTTTTTTTTTTTTCAAAAATAAATGACTCGGAAAAACCTGAGTTGTTTTTTTTTTTTCTTCAAGTGAATGCAATACGCTTCCGTATTGACATGCATGTTTTTATATTTGAGATTTTTACATGTCATTTATCATCAGGCACAAATTTAGCTGCCTATAGTGCCTGACCATGTGCATTTGTTCTGCTGGCATAGGGTCCTTTATCCCCGTTCTTAAAGAATAACAGTATGGACTTAATGCAGCTAAAGCTTGAGAAAAAACTTATAGGGCGCTAAATGAGAAGGAATGAAACTTTAGCGTGGGAGTTATTTTCTTTGCTGATGAGTCACCACTGGATGTTTGTTATGAAGAGTGATGAAGTGTTGGATGACAGAGGCTTTTTTCATGGATGGAGATTATTGATGTAGTCACACTGGCTACAGTAGCCCATATCAATGTTCGTAACAGTGATGAGTGTAATAGTTTATCTTATTATTAACATCAATGTTCAAAACACGATCAACAAACATATCACTGACACACACACACACACACACATACACACACTTTTAATAGTGTTTGCTTGGTTTCACTTACTTGGCTTCATGTGCAGTCTTTGAATGGCGTATAAAATTGGAGGTTGTTCCCTCTTTTTAATTTTAGCATTGCATATCCTGCTTTGCACGCTCCGTCTTTTTCCATTTGAGTGGAAGTTTTTAAATGCAAACTGCACTACTTTTGGAGCAACAGAAAACGCAACAGGCTCGCGGGTAGTTGCCATTTTTTGGTGTGTTTAATTTTTACTCGGGTGTCCCCAGAAGGGATGTCCAAGTTTAGGGGTAAACAGTAGTTAAGCTCCTGTAAGATTCTTTTTAATTTAGAATATATGACCAACGTTTGTCGCAATAAATCAGCTACATGCTACAAGTCGTCCAAGTCAGCTGGTCTCAAGTCCAGGCGAGTCTGAAGTCATTGTCTTTCAAGTCAAGTCGAGTCTCAAGTTTTTTACCCTCAAGTCAAGTTGCGAGTCCGACCCGAGTCGAGTCTTTATGACTCGAGTCCAATTGTCTAGTGTTTTTTTGGTGCCTATTTTGAGTTAGCGAGATCACAGCTGGCAGTTTGACCTGTGAATAAAAACACTAATGCTCATGAATTGTGGACAGACGTTACATCTTACTTTACTCAAGTTGTGCGTATTTTGTGAAAAGGTGTAATGGAAACACACAGAGGGAGAGGATAAGCTACGAGCTTTAATACTTATAAAGATGGCACATGTTCTGACCTGACACTGTATTCTTAACAATTCTTGAATTACCTTAGCCCGTGGGTCATGTCTGGCAAATTTCTTGGATTTACATTATTAGCGTCTTTAGCATCCCGGGTGTCCTCATGCTTTCAAAAGTCTGTCGACAGTTTTGTTTCAGGTGACTGATTAGGTTTAAAGTAGCTGCTCCCTTTTCCTCCTCATGGAACTTTCCTGGAATAACTGTTTTCTTCAGAAACTTTAAAGAAGTCCCACACAGTGGACTCCATGTTTTCTGTTTTGAAGTGTCAACATGCTGCGCTGTGTGATGCGTTTAGGGTGTGGCGGAAAATCCCACGTTTGCTAGTCCTTCTTTCGGCCTTTCTGAGTTTATATTTGTATTTTTTATGTGTAATGTGAAAAAAATACTGTAGATGCCAATTCAAGTTTGTAACTACCACAATATGACCGAGTTAACGAGTCTTTTCCGACGTGAGGGGGGACCTCTAGAATTTTCCTAGTAAGGAAGTGTTTTATTCCGGCGCCACTTGAACGCATCACTCACTGCATTCTGTTCATGTCTCACGGTGGGAGTGGGGCTATGCCCCGCTGACAAAGATACACATGTTATCGGGGCTAGCTGCTGTAATATCGAACCGATAGGAATGACATAATAATTTCCCGTTATTGGTTCGATAGCTATCAGTTCGATAGTTATCATGCACCCCTACCTAGGTAATGAGTGGTTATTTGAGTTACTGTTGCCTTTCTACCAGGTCGAACTAGTCTGGCCATTCTCCTCTGTCCCCTGGCATCAACAAGATATTTTCACCCACCGAACTGCCGCTCTCTGACCATTCTCTGTTAACCCTAGAGATGGTTGTGCATGGAAATCCTCAGTAGATCAGCAGTTTCTGAAATACTCAGACCAGCCCGTCTGGCACCAACAACCATGCAACGTTCAAACTTACCTAAATCACCTTTCCTTCCCATTCTGATGCTCGGTTTGAACTACAGCAGATTGTTTTGACCATGTCTACATGCCTAAATGCCTAAATGCATTGGGTTGCTGCTATGTGATTGGCTGATTAGAAATTTGCATCAGAGAGCAGTTGGAGAGGTGTGCCTAACAAAGCGGCCAGTGAGTGTTGTTCAGTCCCCCTTCTGAGTCTCTGCCATGGACAGCTTCATACTATGCTACATACGGCTGTTGTGTTTTCGCTGAAGAGTGGTGTGGTTTGTATCGTGTGCAGGTGCAATAGATTGCTTACAAACCAAAAGTGCATTGGAATGGTATTACATTTATACATCTCATCCATCCACAATCTAATTCACTCTTTCCAGATTGTGCAATTTCATAGATTTTAGGAAAACTTTTTACTTTATTTGTTGTTTGTCTTTTTGTACGATGACAAGCTGGAACAAAACAGGAGTAGCGAGGCTATTTTTAAAATGGAATGAGTAGAACAGTGTTACCCAATCCTGGTCCTGGGAGACCCCTGCCCTGCATGTTTTAGATGTGACCCCACTCCAGCACACCTGATTCAAATGAATGATGAATTACAGAATTAGGCATGTCAAATTACAGAATTAGGCATTCCTAGGATTCATTCATGAGAGATTCTTGAGACAGGGTTGATAATTTTGTGCTGCTATTGTGTGAAAAAGAAGAAGCTACGTAAGAGTTATGTTGAGTCACTGGCACCTCGGCTCATTCCTTTTCATAGTCAGTGGAGGTTCCCTTTTAGAGATAATAGAGATAATGCACATTTTTTTCCATGTGTGTCACCTTTCGGACCAAAAGCTAAGCCCACTTCTCCTGTACTACCACTCTGATCCACTCAGCCCTGACAGCTGAAGCGGCCCATCTGGCTGCCACAAGAAGACTGTTAATTACTGTGATATTTCTACCTTCAGTCTGCACTGGGGTCACATTTATTGTTCCTGCCTTTATGTATAACTTTAAAAGTCATGCTGAAGCTATCATAAAATGTGGCAGTCTGAAGCCTTAGACTTGGAAATGTTTAGATATTTAAATGTTTAAGAGGAAAGTGGGGAACAGCAGATCTAACAGTGACATGGTGCTGTGCTCTTTGCTGTGCAGTCTGGGAAGGGTGGAGTGTGTCTGAGGTTAGTAAACACAACTTACATAAGCAGTAACATCAGTATTAATGTTCTGACCTCCGAAAGAAATACACCATCGTCATCTGAGAGTAACACAAGTTTAAAAAGACAGAGAGAAGTAAGAACAATCTCTGTCTTTCTGTTTCAAAAGAATTCATGCCAATTTAATGAAATACTGTTAAATTCAGCGGATCCACAGGTTTGACGGGCTAAACCCCAGTTTTTCTTATATGAGCAGAAACAATTATCACCTGTGGTTTGATGACCAGAATAAGGCACAGGCCAAACTCTGAGGTAACCAGTCTGCTTTTTTTAGTTTTATTCTCTACTGTGTTGGCTTTCGTATGGCATCAGCTGATTTTCATTCTGTGACTTTAGTGAGGTTCTTGGTTTGATGTGGGGTTTGCATGTCCTCCATGTGCATGCTTGGATTCTCTCCTAACTCTTAAATTGTACAAAGGTGTGAATGTTTGTCAGTCTCTATCATGTACTGTGTAAAATATGGATGTCGTTTTTGTGATGTCACCCATCCGGTCCTGATACAGAGTAATGAAGCAGATCATCGGAGGGGGCAATATTGGAAATACTGACGCAAGGGGCTTTGAGCCTCCCAAGTAACAGCTAAAGGGTGCCCGTCAGTCACGTGAGCTAAGCTCATATGTGTGCCAATAGCAAATAAAGTGTTTCAGACCCAAGCCGTTTCTTGAACCAGACTGTAAACATGGTTTATGTTTTATATTTTTAATGCCGTCAAAGACTGTTTTTTTGGCTTGGTGTGTATGTGGTTTCTGGTCTTTCTGCTGCTAGTCTCAAGTGGAAACTTGGTGAGCTTTTGTAGTCCTGCATAGGCTTTATTGTTTTTAAAATCAGATGTTGGTCTCTACAAATTAGCCTTGGAGACCTTTCTGGGGTGAACCTTCACCTTGCTCCAAATGACAGCAGGGATAGGCTCCAGCACCTTGGACCCAACAAAAGAAAAACAGTTAAGAAAATGGACAGATTATTGAGCCTGTGTCTCTGCATCGGTAAGATTAAGAAATGGAAAAATGTGATTATCAGGATTCATCACATGTTATGAAAATGATTTAAGAGGGGGGAACCTCAAAAATATAGAAAAAAAACTTCCATTCTTCCTGTTAACTCTTTCACTGCCAGCCGTTTTAGTGCATTTTGACCTATCTTTCAAGACCCACAGAACATTGAGTTCTATGACTCTGTAAACGCAGAAACTACCGAAATAAGAGTAGACTCTCTTCTTTCATCAAAAAAAAAAGATTGTCTCTACCTTTTTCTGTTCTTTAGCGGGCAACATTCCGCACTGAAATGACGTCTATATACGTCAATGGCGGGGAAAGAGTTCACCATGACATGAATACAATTTTTTTAGGTCTTGGCATGGTGAATAGTCAACTCAGCCCTCCTTTCTGGCCATGCCCATTGAGTTATGAAAAAACTTTTAATAACTTTTCATTGTCAATGTGTTTAGTATACACAAGCCAAATCTAAAGTTGATCCAACAAAAACCAGAGACGAGTTTGTTCAAATATGTCATCTGTGAATTGTCAAAATATGACTTTTGACTCAACATTTCCTGGCGCGGACACCCCAAACGCGCGAATGCCCAGAACGCGCGGATGCCCCAAACGCGCGAATGCCCCAAACGCGCGGATGCCCAGAACGCGTGGACGCCCCAAACGCATCCAACGTGCCGTCCGGGGCGAATCGGCGTCCAAATGCGCCTTTGCATTGACTTTGTTTGTAACCTCATTGCAAATTCACTTTCAGTGTGGGGCATTTTTTGCTCCCGTCTGCTCACAAACTTTAGGGAAGTGCTGATTTAATTTTCCAGCAGGCCTCTGCTCCTGCCCACAGCGCCAAAACTACCAGATGCTTTCATGACCATGATGTTAATAAGCTTGATTGGCCAGCCATCTGGCCAAATTTTAACATTAACAGGTCTAGACCAATTAATGATTTTGTTAAGTGTCTTGAGATAAAGTTTGTTATGATTTGGCGCTATACAAATAAAGATTGATTGATTGATTGATTGATTGATTGATTGATTGATATTGAATATTTGCCAGAGGGGAACAAGATATATCTGACTTGTATTACCTCCAGTGATAAAAGCCTAGCATACTTCTCAGAAGTCAAGCACTTCTGTGCTTTAAATCCTTTTGAATTGGTTTTAGGAAATATTCTGTGAAAATTTAGGATCGTGGATTTGTTGTTTCACTTGTGGTGGGCAGTGGAAACAGTAGAACAGCAGTTGAAGTGGATGAGAGGGAAAGAATTAGCATAAAACACAGATGATGAGCAGAGCAGAGGCAGACCTCCTCTGCTGGCTGTGTGAGAGCTGATCCTGCTCTTATACAGCAAACTAAGCTCTTTCTGCTTAATGCCCAGCAGAAAAGCTCTTTAGCTGTCATTATGCAGCCGCCTCAATCCACCGTCCTGCCATCTCTGCTGATCTCCTCAACCTCACACTCACTGCATCCATACAGCACACACTTTGTTGATATTTGTTTATGGATGCTGTATCAGCCAAGCAGCCATGGTCAGTCTGTCTCCACCTGTCTCATCAATGAAGGTTTCTAAGATACCTGGATTTTGTGATCATTAAAACTCTTTATTTTGCTTTTATTAGATTTAAGATGCAAAACACTCCATCCCCTAAGGTTAAATCTAGTAGGTTTCTTGTGTGTCATTATATAGCATCTGTGAAGTCTTGGTGGCAGTTTTAATGGCTAAAAAAAAAATCAACTTGGACAGTACAGTCTCCCAGAAGAAGAGGGGAAAAATGTGTTTTTGCAGCACATTTTCTCTACAAAGGCTACTTCAGTACAAAAACAGAACCCAGGCAGGAACTATTCCAAAGGCACTCTGAGTGAGTGGTCTCTGTTTTTTTAAATAGTGTCTTTATTCCACTGATGCCTTTTCATGACCTACAAAAATAACTGAGGTTATCAGCCACAAAATTGGTCTTTAAACTGGATCTGAGTTCCTGTGTTGGGGTCAGATTTTCAGCTGAGTTCACATTAAACTCTCACCTTATAGGGGCTATATTTAGAGCTCTGCTGGCAGTAACAAGGCAGTTAGCAAGCTAAAGGGATTCATAGCTGATGCTGAAGCAATGTTCGCTGAAAGACCTCTATTTTTAAGTGTTCTTTAAAACAGAAGAACTCATCACCCCATATCCATGCAAAACTGATTTTGTATCAAGAGAAGAAAATTATAACACTAGGTTGGTGTTGTGTTTATTTGCTTACTCAGCAAATGCACAAGTGAGGGATGGGTTGGAGTCGAGTCATGAGAAGGGAATGCAGCATCCATGAAACCATACTGTACATTGATATGTTACATTGCAGGCACATTGCAAGCATGACAAACACACGCACACACACACACACACACACACACACACACACACACACACACACACACACACACACACAAAAAACTGTCTTTGCGCCGCATGACACAAAACAGCTGCCAGTGCTCCTACTGACATGACCTGGTTGTCTGTGCTCCACATGACACAAAACAGCTGTCTGTGCTCCGCATGGTACACAAAACACCTATTTGTGCTTCACATTACACAAAAACAGCTGTCTGTGCTCCACATGACATAAAAGAGCTATTAGTGCTCAACATGACATGAAACAGCTGTCTGTGCTCCACATGATACAAAACAGCTATCTGTGCCTCACATTACCCAAAACAGCTGTCTGCGCTCCACATGACAAAAAAAGCTGTCTGTGCTCCACATGACACAAAACAGCTGTCTGTGCCTTACATGACACAAAACAGCTGTCTGTGCTCCACATGACACACACTGGTTGTCTGTGCTCCACATGGCAAGAAATAGCTCTTGATGGGATACTGGAGCCAGGTCCAGGTGAGACTGACGTGGCTGCTGTCCCTTCAGACAACTGCAGCTTCACCGGCAGCAGCAGCCTCTAGCCTGGCTCCCAGTCACAGATGTAAGCAAGGATTTGTCAGAGATTCAGCCTGAGATTCGACCCGACGGACACCTGAGCTGAGCAAAGTAGCTAGGTCTTGCTTTTCTGACTCTAGATCAGTAGATAGACCTCTGATATACCTCTCTGATATGCTGAACACAGCATTAGGCCACACATCACTAGCTAACAATGCTCACTCATCGGGACAACCGCTTCGTTCTCCTCTGGTTCTCCTCACACCACAACCTCTGTTCCCAGTCTCCATCTTTCCTAACAGGCTCATAATTATAACCATAAGGACCATCATATGTGTAGGAATACAGATTTTCTTCCTCTTCACTGACAGGAGTGACTGTTTGACCCATCTTTATAAAACAGTTTGTTAAAAAGGGCAGAAGCAGCAGGACTCCCCTCTGTGACGTCACCTTCAAATGACAGTTTTTAATGAGGAAATAAAAATAAACTTATTGAAATGTCTCCAGGAGACTCGGTGGGTTATTAATTTAGGAACTTCTTTGAAAATATGACTTCAAGATTATTTTACTATGAATTAACTTAATTAATTACTCAATCAATTGACTTAACTGTTGTCTTTAGCCTGCTATATAGACAACAGTTGAAACAAAGAGTTTCAGACAGAGGCTGAAATAAGTGTTTTCTAAAACAACAAGAAGAGAAAAAACAGGGATTTTTATGAGCTGTGAATCACAGAAAGCTACTAGAGGTGTGTCAAAAGGGCAATAAAAAAGCCTAGAAAAATTCTTATTTCCATGTATCATCAGTTACCCTAAGTTTTTCTTCGGTACATCAGCCCCAGTGCATCTTTAAGATCAGCTTCAAAGCACCACAGACATCGATTCTTGATGCTCACATGTTCTTTACACGTGGAACTCCTGGGAGATATTCCTTCTTTTGATGTTCAGGGATGATTTTGAAGAGCTATGTCAGAAACAAAGATCAAAGAAGTCTCTCTGCGGTGTTTAGTTGGGTTGACAGGAGCCGTAGCTCAGATCACCCAGGAGAAGTACCCCTTACAAATCCAGATGTCCCAAATTGTGGCCAAAGAAAAGTCTGACACCATGATGAGAGTTTTTGCTGTTGTATGAATGCCACAGGTAGCTTATGTATTCACAGTATCAAAAAATGAGTGGGGAAAAACATTCTAGATGGCAGAAAAGAAGCGTGAAATGGTGTCATTTTCTACACTGAGACTGCAGTGATTGTGCACAGGTTGCATGATACCAATGTGATCACCCACTGGCTCGTGGTGGCTTCTCAAAGCTTTATCCAAACTTTACAGCTACAGTGTTAGCTTACATCATGAACTATTCAAGGGCAACTCAGAGGGGTTTCACAGGCTTGGAGGTGGAATGGTGGGTCAGTCATTATACTACTGAGCTGAGCTGAGCTAGCAATGGAGGAAGAGACATAAGTGAAGATGTAAAAAGGTAACTAACATCCACAGTTTGTGCTATCTGGAGCCACGTTGCGCAGCAGTTTACACACCTGATCAAGATTTTAAAGGGGACATATCATGCTTGTTTCTCCTTTTCATTATGTCAGACTAGGATGCCTGTAAAGCATTTCTGCCTTCAGTACAAGTCATTTAGGCAGAGGGGGTAGAGCCAGGGGGCGGTTTTTGCAGCATGCCAGTATTTACAAAATTGCCATATTGGATGGAGCAGACCGAGCGAGTTTGCTGTTTGCCAAAACTTCACCGTAAGGCATTGATAGCACTAATAAAATGGCAGAGTGTAGGATACGTCCTTTTGTATTGGACCCCGAGTCAGACCCGGACGGTTCTGCAGCTCAGGAGGAAGAAAATCCACCTCGGCACAGATCATCTCAGGACGCTTCAGTGTGGTGAGTCAAAGCGGTACTGTAACATGTATAGTTTATACGTGGAAATATAGGCAGACTTCACCAATAAACTATTTCTATAACAGGGCTCCATCCTGCTCCTTCACTTTTCTCTGTCTGTTTTATCCATCATGCTGAAAGTGTAGTCTAAAGATCGCCTCTACCATCAGTTCCTCACTATGTTATTACCGCAGCATTATTGTGGTCCAGGTTCACAGTGCATGTCAGAACAAGCATGCAAATATCACGGTCTCACAAGTATTACGACGTCTGCTATAACTACAGTGTTTTAACTGCTAATTCACCATGTAAAGCCAAGCTGCTCAGCAGAGCAGAGTCTCTGCATCCAGCACTCAGTCAAGTTAGCCAAAGCTGGTAGGGAGCTGTATTTATACTCTGCTCTTGGTGGGTGTATCCCTCAGTGGCGGTTGTGTGACTAACTGACACCACAGAGGAGGAGCTGCTTTATCAGATTACTCCAATAAAAAGAAAGGATCCTCGTGTCGTCACGAAGGTCGAAATCTCAAAGCCAAATGGCAGTGACCTCTTTTCAGAGGCATCAAATCTCGTTCTAGGATATCAGAAAAAATACAATATCTCATTTTTTGAAAATTCAGGGGGTGAAAGGTCTTGTTTTCAAATTTATTATATTATTTGTAAGTATTAAATCAGGCATCAGCATCATATGCCCCCTTTAAGACCAGAAAAATTACAAGAATTAAAATTTGCTGAATCTAAATCACATTGTTCTCATTGTGATTTAGATCAGGGGAACACTCAGGATGGTCCAAGAGAGTGAGTTTATTCCTCTGGAAGAAGTCTTTTGTCAGGCGCCCATTGAGAGCTGCAGCGTTGTTCTCTAACCCTCAGGATCTTTGAAGATCTCCGTCCAACCTCGGCAAAGATGGTGGGTTGTGAGAGGCCTTGCTGATGCAGCTTATCAGCACTCTTAACATGTAAAGTTATAATTACAGCATTTTAATACAAACGATCATGATATAAAGTGGGCCGGTCTGAGGTATGAAATTCCAGGGCTGAAAATGAGTCCCACTCAGTCTCTGCCTCGGAGCTTGTGGCAAAATCCAGGATCCAGATCTCTATGGGATCTGGACTCTTAAACACTGACTTCTGTGGCAGATATCCTACCCCACGGTGACCACAGAGATAACTTGAGAGGAAAGAAGCTTTTTCAAACTCTTGGTACGCGGCCAAGTTCATTTTGATGGAGTGAGGATACGAGGCCAGGCTGAATGTAACAGCCGGGCAGATAGGGAACAGCTGTCCCCTGCTGCTTTGGACGAGGGCCAGGGTTAAACCCAGGGAACACTGAAACAAACACACGTAAATCCTGTGAGATCTGCAGATCCCTGCCAAACTGTCAGCCAAAACTCCTGAGCCTTTGAAACGTGTCACTGTGTTTATTCTGTGATATTCTGTGGCTTTCCTCTCAGTCTTCTAAAACAGTGTTTCGCTTTTACACACATTTCTGCTGTCTCTGGCCTACTCTGAAAGCCATGCAGGATGACAGGACTGCTCTTTTGCTTAGACTGACAGGTGAATCACTTTAACCAGCAGCTGAACTGTAACAAATACTCAGCCTTTTAAAGCATCAAATGTTCTACTTTACTGTATTGACCATTAAACAGATCACATTCCATTAAAATAAATACAGGATCATGTTTCATGCTCCTGGGTGTATTTTCCTGTTATCTGAAGTTTTAACAGTTGCTGACCTGCCATCATTTTTGGCCAACCCATTTTCACAGCAGTTCATGAGATGAACATAAAAAAAACATAAGCCCCTCTGCACATACAATCCTCTCCTCAAAACACCCTCATATTGTCCTAGTGTGCTGCATGAGAAGGTAAACTGCAGATTTTGTTCACCCTGATTTTATCCAAATTTTTGTCTTTCATATAATTTTCCTGTTGGATGGCGACTGATGACACCAGGTGTGTCTACAGTCTATCTCCGCTACATCACAGCAACGGGTCAAATAGGTTTTCATTCAAGTCAGTCTGTCAACTTACACTGGATCTGTTCTGTTGTAGTCCATCTGCGTGGCTTCAATTAAAGATAAGCACAATTTGCATGCACATATTTTGGGAGCGAGCATGGAGTGAGTGTGAAATAGAGACTCAGGCTGTTTTCGAATTCGCCTACTACATACTGCTTATTAAAGTAGTATGTAGTAGGCACTGCCTACTACATACTACTTTCATAATCAGTATGTAGTAAGACTGTTCAGTTGGGTTAATTTTTGTAGTATGCTACAATGGTCTTCAGTTCGAAAAAAATGGAAGTTGGCTACGGCTGACTTTTTTTCCCAACAAAACTTTATTGAAAATGTAGAAAATAAACAAACCACGAGTAACTTATCTGCAAATATATTGCCAGAGAGAGCATTTTATATGAACTTTCAGTGGTGGAGATGATGAGGATTTAAAGATAAAAAAGAAATGGCTCTTATATTTATATTCCTCTGCTACTCCGGTTGTTGTTACTCCGCTCTCTGCCATTTTCACTTCTGATATGGGACCAGGCGCGTTGCATTGTGGGTAACAGTAAGCGAAGCAGACTGGTCAGATGCATACTGTGGATTTTTCCCGATTCAGTACGTCATCCGGGTGTTTTTCTCATACTACAACTCTGACATTTGTTCGCATACTGCATTTTGGTCGAATCAGTAGGCACTGCTAGTATAGTATGCGAATTCGAAAACAGCCACAGTCTCGGTTGAGCACTGAGCAGTATTGGGCGGAGCTGCATGGTGGGACTGTGAGCAGTGAGGAAAGGAGGCGGGCACCTCAGGTACCAAGGAGTGGAAATCTTGCTGCTCCACTCTGCTCACATGCCCTGGCAGCCATCCTATATCTGCCAGACATACGTAGCAGGACCTGAACCACAGGGCTATATCTCAAAATCATTCAGTGCTTTGGATAGAATTGCTTATAAGCAGGGCTTGACATTAACACCGGCCAACCCGACAAATGCGGGTGAATTTCCTCTATGGCTGGTAACACCACCACTCCTACCGGACACTTTGGCGGGTTGAACTATTTAATTTTAGTTTTCTGGAACGGCATCTGAAATACTTAACCCATTGCAATACGACACTACATCTCCCATGAGCCCTGCCTGTACGCAGTGTTTGCTTATTGGTCCATTCACAAAGTCTTTTGCTGACCTAACTGCTGACAGGCGCTCTGACTTTCATCTACAGCCCCGGCTCGCATACCGTGACAGCTCCCGGTGTTCAGTGCACCTGACATGATTTAGAAGTTCACTTGCTTCTTTTTTCCTCTCTGTTGTAAACAGATTCAGGGATCTAAGTCACAAACTAGCCCCAAAACTCCCATAGCTTTTTAAAAGTGAGGACATTTATTGGACGGAGCTCATTTAAGCTCACACTGCACTGATCTCACCAGCAACACTCCCCTAGAGCAGAGAAGAGGAGCGCACATAGAGAAGAGAAACTGGTCACAGATATGAGGAGCTGAAGGAACAATATTTAAAGCTCCTAATGTACAAACATTTATCAAAGTTATATTATATATTATATGTAAAAAGTTCACTCTGGAAATACTGTAAACAAACCAAATCATTCTAAATAAATACCACTTATGGTCCAGTGTGCATTATATATGTTGTTTTCCTCTTCATGATGCATTTTTTGACTGATATGATTTAAAAAAAAATGCATGATCATACTACAGAGTGAGTTATAGTCCAGAGAGTATGGTACTTACTTTATTACTGGAAAAATGACTCTTGTAAATTAATAATAATTATTTTTTCTGTTTAGTTTTTATCTTTTCAATTAATCTTTAACCTTTACAACTTTCTTTAAATGCAATAATAAACTCTTTCATTTATTACTTTGTCTCAATGGACATCATATTTTCATATTAAAGGAGCACAACCTTCCACACATCAGTTTCAAAACTAAATACCTGATGATTACCTGCCGTGTCAAACATTTATGTAGTCTTGATTTGAGTGTGTACAGGGGTCATTTACATTTCAAAAGATTGCAAATCCAGTTGAAGTACACTTTAGCATGTCATCGTCAGCTTTAATCATATTAAACATAATCATCCAACAGCAAAATTGTGGCTAGTAAAAATGCTGAGTGGCTAGTAACTCTGTGAAACCACTAGCCACAGTGGCTGGTGGGCAAAAAAGTTTATGTCAAGCCCTGATCATAAGAGGTCAGGTGCTGTCCCCTACCCATCTGATGAGACTAATAAAAAGAGGGAACCATTTGGGCCTATGGATCAGTGGTTTGTCTAAGGACAACATTCAAAAGAAGACCCTGCAAATTATGAAGCCTGGTGGTGTCTTTTGTGATGCTCTAGGGCTGCTCTGCTTCTTTCAGAAATGTTCAGGTTGTGGAAAGACTGAGTCGATCAAGTAAGACAGAACAGCAGCAGAGTTACAAGCAGCAAGGTGAATGGAAACTGTTGCATACAAAAATGAAAGTCAACATTCGGACAATCAGCTTTCTCTTTCAAAGGCTCTAAACTCTGGAATTCATTACCAACTGAAATCAAATAAATCACAGACTTAAAACTCTTCTCTACAAAGATCAAGTGCTGGCTAAAAGCAAATCAGAACTGTGATCATTCTTAGTTTGCCACTTTTTTTATTTATTTATCTATTTATTTTTATGTATTTTGAACTGGTTTGTGTAATTACTTGTTTTGATGTGAACGTGTATTTTAGTGTTGTTTTTTAAACCTTTTTATTATTTTATGCTGTTATATATTGTACATTTTCTGACTTTTAAAGGCCCAACTAGGGACAAGAGCTGGAAATTAGCATTTGCTATAAACTCTCTGTGCAGCACATCAGATTCATACTTAGTGATGGAACTATGTTAAACTGCATCGTCCCTATGAAGTAAATAAATTCAATTCAATTCAAATACAAGAACACATTAGAAAATCTTAGATGAAACCGAGAAACCAAAGGTTATTAGTGAATTGGAGGCCATTGTCCATGAGGAATGGACTCAGATTCCAAAGGAAGGCTGCTAGAATCTGCTTTCTGGCTTTGTGTCACATTTGCAGCAGTTCACAAAAGCAGAGGGGCGCTCTTTCTTCTTCTTCCCTTTTATAAAAGTTTGGAAAAACACTTGCATTTGTTCTCATTTGATGAGTTTTTTATTGCAACGGCTGAAGGTTTGCATATGGGTTGAATAATTTGGAGTGCAGCTATAGTGTACTTAAAATATTAGGTAAAATTATTTTAATTTCACAGTAATACGACTCCCTGTATCATAACATTTATCTTTGCATATCCACAGAAAGTGAGACTGTGGATGTCACAGGTGTAGAAGTCAGATCTGATCTGTGGTACATCGCAGTGACACTGGGAGCAGATGCAGTTAGTGACTCATTCAACATGCTACAGGAGCATTGAAAGCTGATAAGGCATGTTTTAAATACTTCCTGTCATTTAAACACCTTTCATGATATTTTTATTGCAGCTAACTGTCATGGTTAGTTAGCTTACAAAAGGCAGGGGTTAGGCTGGGTAAGGTTTGGGTTCACCAGGCACATCACTGCTAACACAAATTAGGACTAATACAGGAGTCGCGTTCATTTTCAGTGGCACTAACAACAACTAACTAACAGCGTTACTTTTTTCCAGTAACAGGTACTATCAATGTCTAACATAAAGTAACTCTGAAAGTTCACATCACATATTGATTGGGATGTGTTCTCAGAACCCTGCAGTGAAACACACAGCTGTTTGAACTCAAAATCTGTTCTATTTGTAAAAAACTCAGCACACTGGGAAAAGACCCCAATAACAGAGTATTTTGGTGCCATCGGTGAGTGATATACACACCCTTAAGCGCATACTGAAGGGGCACATACATGGCCTTTTACACTTAAGTATGAACCAGTCTAAGAATATGAGACTATGCTGAAAGTGCTAAAATCTGCTGTTTCTCTGGTGTCTGCTAAGGGCTGGTTCCTGGAGTAGCCAGCCAAAAAACACTGTTTTCCCAGTAGAAATAAACACATTTACAGCCTGGTTCAAAAAATGTCTCTTGTCTGAATCACTAAATTCACTGTCAGCACAAACTGTGTCACTGGGGGTGAAGTTTTACTAACTTCAAGTTAAGAAGATATTAAGATTGCCCAATCAGAGGCACGCCTCAGCTCATGTGACTGACAGGCGCCCTATAGCTGTTAGTGTAGAAGCTCAAAGCCTGCCCCACTTCCACTATGGCCGCCCCAGCCAACTTGTTTCAAAAACCTGTTTCAAAAACAGATGGGTGACGTCAGGGAGACTACGTCCATTTATTATACAGTCTGTAGTATAAATCAGACTTACAAGTTGTGTCTCATGTCCATCAACAAAAGTAATCTGTCAACTGGGATGTAGTGAAGGTTGAGAATACGTGTGTACAGTAGCAGTCTGTGCACCTGTGTGTGTGTGTGTGTGTGTGTGTGTGTGTATGAATAAATAAATAAATAAATAAATAAATAAATATATATATATATATATATATATATATATATATATATATATATATATATATATATATATATATATATATATATATATATTATAATGATTTTTACTGTGTAGTATTATAATCATGTATTTATTTATTAATTAATTACTATATTTTTTTAATGCCATTATAAATATAATTTCAGACCCATTTCACATCAACACTGGCAAAGAAGACAGAGGGCATGAAAGATACAGAGCAGGGATTGAAACTATGAGATTCTTTCTGAACATTTTAAACAGCTTTTCCCAGCTTTAGACCAGAAATAAGAGGTTTCAACAACATTCATCAGCTATTTTTTTTTTTTTTTTTCCGTCTTTTAATCTGACATTTAAATGCACTGGGAATTGGAAAGACAGCAGCATCATTATTATTGTTATGAATAAAATAATTAATTTTATTATTATTTAATTTTATTTTATCTATTGTGTTTACTCCTGTACTTTAATTATTCCATTATCTTTTTTAAATTAACTAAAAATTAAATTCATAAATTTATTCGTTGTATTTTTTATTTTATCTTTATTCTAAGAATCATATTTATTTATTTATGTATTTATGTTTTTATTTATTTATTCATTTATTTATTTTATTTATTTGACACACATCTGCTTGATGCACAGCTGCTTTAATTAGCACTATTTAAACTTTTTTACATCAAATCACTTATGAATTAAAGAATCCATTTATCTATTTATTTATTATTATTATTAATAATAATTATTATCATTCATTTTTTCCTTTCCTGAAACATGTTTGAGACCTCTGAGTATGAATTGTTTTGCTGTAAAATACTTTGAATTGCCCTGCTGCTAAAATGTGCTAAAATAAACTTGCCTTGCCTTCCATGTTTCAGTCACGTTAAGTGTTCTTTAAATCGAAACATTTATAAGTCAAACTGAAGTACATGCTTTGTTTGGATAAAGACAATGTAATAAATTTCAGCCCTTTAGAATTGGTATTCAGGCATTTCATGAGATTAAGAGGATTTAAGACATTTTAGACCTTAAACTGAAAATATTGGATTTTATGATTAAAGGCTTTAATACCTTGCAGATACTCTAGATTGAATTTCTGAATGTACATAACATCTTGGCTAAAAATATTGTGGTGTTTAAAGAGAGAGCCACCATAGGTGAGAATGATGTCTGATATCATGGCAAAGTGAGTAACAAATTCTGCATCGTGGATACACTTTGCATATTGGTTTTAAAACGCCTAAAGCCTCATAGATTCTGCCATGGTAAAATTTTACAGACTCGGATCACTATTCTTAAGAACCCACAGAATTTTATGCTATGCACAAATCTTTGGTCTGCAATTTCAGAACCACACAACAGAATCCTTAACAAAATAATGTAAAAGCCTGTCAAAATAAGAGCAGAGTTAATGAGAATATTAAATGATTAAGCAATTACATCTTCTACAATCCCCTATGTCTGCCCTGATAGGATAATAAATATATAAATAAATAAAAATGCATTATATAAGTAAGGAATAATTACAACACAGGCAGGGGTGTTGGCTCAGGGGCTTTGACCTGCATCCCTTTAAACAACAGCCCTGTTGCAGACTTTTAACTTAATCCGTTATGTAGGGAATTAAAGGCACAACGAGATTACCTGCAGGAATTATTCCTAAAAGAATCAGGAATAGCGGCAGCAGGGAGCAGAGATCAAAAGACAAGGCAGGGGCAGGAACTGCAGTTCCCAGGAACCTTTGGGGCTTGATGTCAGTGGGGAAGACCAGGGCAGGTACAGCAGATGCAGAAGAGCTTTAGCTTTTAACTAATCCCATATTTTTATCTGTTATTATTTATTTTTTATTTTATTTATTTATATAATCTCGCCTTTTTACTTGTTACTCTTATTCTATTACTATTTATTTCATTTACTAGTGTTTTATTTATTTATTTATTTTATTCATTGTATGATTCTTAGCATATGTAGTTTTATGTTTCTACTCCATATCTCCAGTGTTTCCTCAGTAGGGGGCTGCCTGCACTGGGGGCCGCTATTGGCTCTGGCTGGGATGTCTCTGTCTGTGGTGGGCATCATCTTGGCCAGGTGGGGGTCTGCAGCAGCGTTTTGCTGCAGTGGGCCCCTCGCTGGTCCTGTAGTGAGGCATGCCCGGATGGAGGCATCCTGGCTTTAGACTGTGGACGCCGCCCAGTGCAGTCGGCCACCTGGCGTTTCCTGACCTGGCTCCTCTGTACTCAGCCACACGATTTTAACATCACACATTTAAATTATGTATTGTGTGTGTATATGTATGTGTGTGTGTGTGTGTGTGTGTGTGTGTGTGTGTGTGTGTGTGTATGTGTGTGTGTGTGTGTGTGTGGGTGGGTGGGTGGGTGGTGCTTTGGGGTGGAGTTTGAATGGGGGGATGGGGACTGTTTTTAACATGTATAGCAATTTGTGCTGCATTTCTTTTTAATGTATGAAAAATGCTTTATAAATAAACTTGATTTGATTTGATTTGATTTGAGAAGAGCCAAGGGGCAACCTCCGGTCTAAGAATATGAGACAATGCTGAAGTGCTAAAATCTGCTGTTTCTGGAGTGTTTGCTTGAGGCTGGCTCCGGAAGTAGCGGAAGTCCCATACACACCAAGCAAAGAAAAGCCATTTTTAAAGCTGAAATTAACCTATTTACAGCCTGGTTCAAAAAATGTCTCCTGTCTGAGTCGCTGACTTTACTATCAGCACACACTGTATGTGGGGTGAATTTTTTTCTAACTCTGCTGTTCAGAGGATATTAAGATCGTGAGCTTGCCCAATCAGAGGCACAGCTCAGGGTCACATGACAGACAGGGGCCCTATAGCCGTGCGAGAAGCCCTTGCCACTACCAATATGGCCGTGATAGCCGATATGCTTCATTTTTTGTTTCAGAAACAGACAAGTGATGTTGGGGAGACTACGTCCATGTTTTGTACAGTCGATGGAAAGCCCAGGTAGCTCATGTCTGTTTATTCATGTGATGCAGTTCATCCTGGTGGTGTCTGTTTCCTGTGAGTTTGCTGCCCTAATCTGACATCAGTTTATCATCACTTTGTAAAAATGTGTTCGCTTTGGAAGAGAAGAAACAGTCTCTGCCTCCGACAGACAGCGAGCGTCTAGTGGTGATGATGTAGCGGGAATCAAGTGGTGTCTGGTTTCTTAGTGATGTATTTTTTAGCCTTCTCCTTGGCCTTCAAAACAGAGGTCTAAGGGAAAGCGACATGAATGACAAGTAAGATTGGCCTTAAGTTCTTATTTATTCCATCGAGAATCTCCTAGATCTTTCTGGTGCGGTAGAAGTCTCCATTTTTTCTCCATTTCAGAATCTCACAGTGCTACACCTGTTCACTGATAAGTGGCACTGATGCTTTCTTATCATGTGAAAAATGAAGGTCCTTTTATGTGTCATTTTTTGTATTTGGTGTTGTCCTCTCATGTTTTACTATGAAGCACTTTGTGACCTCTGCTCTTGGAAAATAGGATTTGTACTTTTATGTATTATTTGTCTCACAACCTGCGGACTGACCTGAAGGCAACCACTGATGACCATCATGGTCCCTGATTGCTCACAGCCAAAGATGATTAGTGAATAGCATGAGGAGCTAATGGGCTTCATTTAGCTCCATGTGAAAAGAAGAGTTGCAGTTTCATCAACACTCCAGAGTTTCAGAGTTTTTCCTTTTTAGTGCTGCATTTCCTGTCCTCACTGGATGGCAAAATGCAGGTAATATGAAGAAGTTTGGAGAAACAATTTATCTTTTGTTGTTGTTGTTGTTGCACATTTAGGCACATAGTGAGCTCAACATGTAGAATCAGACTGAACTGTGTGACAATGTACCAGGACTCAGAGTACAGGCAAGAGAGCAGAGTCCATCTAGTGAAAACAAGGTTTGATGCGGAGGTATCAAAAAAAGAAAACAAAATAAGGCAGAGATAAAGTCAAAAAACAACTAGAAGATCAAAAACAGGAGGGAACAAAGGCTCGATCACTGAGCAGGAAGCACAAGACAAACGGAAATACACACTGGGAGGGTTTATAATGGGGCACAGGTGAAAAACATAAGAGTAAAGTGAAGAGGAATCAGTAAATAAACCTTCTGCTTTTCCAGGACTACTCAGTGCTTTTGTCAAAATGTAGTGAGTAGTAAGTACACAAAAGCAGAACCTACAGTGTGCCACAAAATACCTGGATTTTGTATAAACTGGGAGAGTTCTCAGTAAGTAGCAGACCAGTGCTATGCACCCATCTAGGGGTGTAGGTTGTAACATTAAGAAAAAAAAGGAAAATACCTGAAATTAGTTACTTCTTTGGTCCCCAAACCAACAACAAAACTTAACCTGCAATTAAAACAACTATTTAATTAACCACACAATTTCAAACAATTATCAAACAAGAGACCATCTCTGAACCAACTCTCTACAAAGCCTTAACAGACCTAAAAAAAAATGAGCACAAAAGAAAATGGTGAATTAAGGGGACATATCATGCTGATCCCTGATTTAATACTTACATGTAATATAATAAATTTAAAAACAAGACCTTACACCCCCTGAATTTTCAAAAAATGAGAGATTGTATTTTTTCTGATATCCTAGAACGAGATTTGATGCCTCTGAAAATAGGTCATTGACATTTGGCAGCGAGATTTCAAACGTCGTGACGACACGAGGATCCTTTCTTTTTTTTGAGTAATCTGATAAAGCAGCTCCTCCTCTGTGATGTCAGTTAGTCACACAACCGCCACCGAGGGATACACCCACCAAGAGACGAGTATAAACATATAAACTATACATGTTACAGTACCGCTTTGACTCACCACACTGAAGCCTCCTGAGATGATCTGTGTCCAGGTGGATTTTCTTCCTCCTGAGCTGCAGAACCGTCCGGGTCTGACTCGGGGTCCAATACAAAAGGACGGATCCTACACTCTGCCATTTTATTACTGCTATCAATGCCTTACGGTGAAGTTTTGGTAAACAGCAAACTCGCTCAGTCTGCCCCATTCAATATGTTGATTTTGTAAATACTGCCATGCTGCAAAAACCACCCCCTGGCTCTACCCCCTCCGCCCCTCTGATAGAACTGACCAATCAGAGCACAAAGGGCTGTGATGTTGCAAGGTTACTGGAGGTCGTTCTCCAAACGGAGCGTTTCAACGAGATCTTCAGAATGGCCTAAAATGAGGATATTGAGAATGCTATTGTGGGGCAATGAAGGAACTAAATGACTTGTATTGAGGGCAGAAATGTTTTACAGGCATCCTAGTCTGGCATAGTGAAAAGGAGAAACAAGCATGATATGTCCCCTTTAACTGCCTCTCAGACACAAGACTTACTCAACAGGAAAAAACAAAATTTTCAAAAATAACAAACCGCTAATATTCAAAGTTTTTTATGCAATCTAGTAAAGATGGAGGCTAAGAGAGAAAATGTTCTTCTGCAGTCATTAAATGCTCACTGCCTTTGCTTCGCGCCTGCTTGGTCCCTGACACAGACCAATGATAGCATCCCCCTACAGCTGATCAGCTCCAGTCAATCCTTAATCTTCAACTGCAGCAACATCAAAGATCCTCACAGGCTCACAGACACACGTACACACAGATGTCTCACTCTTACACACCACACAGAAGACAAAGACAACACAGCCAAGGCTGCAACAGCAGTTTACCTAAACCAGTGTTTCTCAATCCTGGTCCTGGAGGACCCCTGCCCTGCATGTTTCAGATGTTACCCCACTCCAGCACACCTGATTCAAATGAATGGCTCGTTATCAGACTGGAGCAGAGCTTGATGACGAGCTGATCATTTGAATCAGGTGTGCTGGAGTCGGGAACATAAAAAACATGCAGGGCAGGGGGTCCCCAGGACCAGGATTGAGAAACACTGACCTAAACATCTCTTTTATGTGACTTACAAACCTGACTTTGAATGTAGTTGACTGCTCTGTTGGATCAATTTTATAGCTTTGCTGGTTTCTGGTTTTGGAAAATTAATGCAAAAAAAAAAAAAAAAAAGATTCTGAACCATAAACTTATGGTTTGAGCAAGCTAATTAGTGGTTTATACGGACTTAATATTGAAGTGAACAGTTAACTAGGAGATTGGTATCACCTGTGTACCGACTGCAGGCTGTATGCAGTCATAACACAAGTGGGAGACTCGTCTCTCAATCAGAAGGTCAAAAGTTTCATCCCAGCACCTGCAGACACATGCAGAAATTGTGTGGATGTGTATAAATGTGTTAAAGTGATGGACTCACTTCCATGCATCTCTGGTGGGAGGGACTAAGACGCAAGTGAACGACGCAAGTGAAGGAAGAAAGGATGGAACTTTGGAGCTTTAAAATGTACCCTCTGTTCCTCCCACCAGAGATGAAGGAGAGAAGTGAGGAAATGAAGAGAGGAGAGAGGATGGAGTAGATTCCTTTTTAGAGCAATGGGACATTCTCTCCTCCTGAGCGTCACATGAAGCGACGCGTTTCAGTGATGAGGCATCAGCTAATCGCCTCTGGATCATCTGTCAGTCAGCTCTAACAGCTGTTTGTTTGTCTGCACATGTGTGCTGTAATAACTGATCAAACACAAACAGTGACAGAGATTTGTCTGTTCCTTTAACCTGTTTATTAAACACGTTACAATAAAGAAAACCTGCTCTCTGTTCATTCTGTGTACTGTTTAGAAGCTCATTGATCACTTTACTGGTAAAATGCGTAATTTTAGATTATTTATGAATTATTTAGCTTTTTATCTAGAGCGCATCTGATCGTGAACTCTTAAACGTATTAATATAACCCAGTTAATTGTGTTTCAGGAAGATATTTCCTGATAGATTTCAGTTTTCAGTATTGATCCTCCGTTATATTGATTTTATGATGGCTGTGTTCAGTATTTTGTGCTTTAAACTTACAACAAACACTTTGTTACCAGTGAAAAGACTTCCTCAAAAGCAGCTCTTGTGTTTCCTCGATCACAGCTCCTCCGATCAGTCTCCTCCATCCTCTCTCCTCTCACCTCCGAGCACAATTATTGCTTTGGGACAGTCTTCAAAATGGCAACTGAGCAAGTACTTCTGGTAACGCGGAGGAGATAGGACAGAGGAGGCATGAAATTATTGCTTTGAGATGCACCCAGTACATGAGGCGTGGTGACCTGTTGCATACTGAGAATTCACCCACTACATTTGACCACATCAGCATGTACTGCCAGTGTAGCCGTTAAATCCCAGCCACATTGTTGGGATGAAAAGTCCTCTTGTTGTTGTTCCTCTAGTTCCTTTAATGTTTGTTGGAATTCAGTTGAGATGCATTATTGCCACCTACAGCAGGGGTTGTTATGGCCCCAGCTGTATAGGTTTTGTTGGCCTTCAGCTGTGGGCTGTCTTTAGAGACTGTTTCGGCTGAAAGAGTGGTTCATTGTTGGCCTTAGAATTCAGGACTTTTCTTGTTTATTGTATTTCATTTGAGATTGGTTCTGAGGTTTGGCCTCTATTATGTTACTGGTTCTACTTTAAATAAAAGTTTGTTTTAGGTTGAACTTTTTTTTTTGTAAATAAATCCTTCAGTGGACACTGATCCTCACTAGCATTGGGCTCTACCTTGTACCTCTCCACAGTGTTGTCTACCAGTGTCTCCTCATCAGACTCTGACTCTGATGGCAGGAGTAGCAGGGCTGTTTTCTTCTTAGGTGGCTAAGGGTTCTCTTTAGAAGGTTCTTCTCCCTTCACCAACTCCCTCAGCTTTGCCCACACTGGCTCTCTCTCTGCTTTAGGAAGGGACCTGAGGTCCTTAAATCATGGATCCAGAGCAGTTGCCACCTGATAAATGAAAATAATAAAAATAATAATAATAATAATTGATGTAGATTTATTTTCCAAATTTCTTCACAACTTTATCTATCCATTGACCCTTTGGTTATCCTCAGGTCAGTAAAACATACCTTCAGCCTTTCCAGGTTTGTCTTCTCCCTCCGCTGATTGAGGCCCTTGGTGAAGGCAGCCTTTACTTTCACAATATAGGCAGGATCATCATCTGAGATTTTCATAGCTTGCTGGAGGTGGCACAGGGCAGGTAGAACCACAGAGCAGGACACATACTTCTCCCCACCAAGGAGCTCAGTGACACACACACACACACACACACACACACACACACACACACACACACACACACACACACACACACACACACACAGACACACACAAACACACAGAGCATTATTAAATATTAATATATTAATAGCCAATTCATTTAACTCACATAACAGCTATTTTCAAGGGCATACGTTTTTTAAATACAAAGTGGCTTTTAAAAGAACTAATGCAATCCATCACCACTATCTTAGGCTAAATACTTGCATGGCTGTAGCAGTGTTTCCAGTTTTGCCAACTTACTTACTCAGCATCAGTTGGGAGAGCCAGATTATGCTTCTGCTTTGCTAGAGTGGCGTGCAGTGGTTCTCTGTTGCGCCTCATGCACTTAACCATCTTGAGGGTCAAGTTCCATCGTGTGGAGACATCTTGCTCGACTGACTCTTGGTTGAGATTAAACGAGGCTTGCTGGGCATTCAGCTCATTTGAGTTTGCTGGGCTGCGCTTGAAATGTTCAACCACTTTACAGGGTTCCTCAAGAGACCATCAAAATTCAAAACCACCATCCCGAAGTAACATTACAACAGCTCTCGGTACAAGATGTACAACACAGGGCATATGCTCGAATGGAAGAATCCTCCCTGCAACAATCACGTTGGGAGCGCTGTCTGTTCCTATAGTTGTGATTTTATTTACTATATTCCACTGACTTGGGACATTGAGGAACTGCTTGGTGCATGCATCTGCAAAGTGGCGCTCCTCCGTTTTGATCACACCTACAGGACAAAGTAGAGCAGAATAAGTTCGCTATAGTAACAGCAGGGCTCTCAAGTTTTGAATGCAGACTAGAGTGACACCCCTACCCTCCTCCTGCAGGTTATAGGAATGGGGGTCTTTCATAACTTTTCGCCTCAATCCACTGCTATTTTAGGATGTGACCGCCTTTGAATGCTACATAATAATAAAAAGAAACTCAGTAAATCTTCATGATCAACATTTTGCCTTGAAAAAGACGAATTTTCAGGTTAATATTTCAATAGCTTTCTTATTTTGAAATTTGTGTTGATTCTAAATCACCTCTCATGTGTTCTGGACATCCTCTCACAACTTTCACAGCTTTTAGTTAGTTTATAAAAGATCATTAAAAACACTGAGACCCTAATCAGGAGCCAGTCAATGAAAATGTGATTTTTTTTCAGGTTATAACTTCAACAGCTTTGTCATTTTTTAATTCATTGACATCAAATCATCCTTGTGTGTCCTGGACACCCTCTCACAACTTTCACAGAAAAAAGGCGAACGTTAAAAATGAAACTGTTTTCATCCTGGTATAAACAATACGTGATGCAGGATACTTCAGGTTGAATTTATCATTTCAGTGACTGACTAAAAACAGCAGCTTGGAGATGAAGTTTTCTGTCTTCGTCTTTACTCTCACCAGCAGAGGGCGCTGCCCCCAAAGACGCCGAACATTTCGGGAGGTATTTAGGTCAGATATTCACACGTACATCGGCTGCACTGTAAAGTGACATTACTGTCAGACAACAACAGTAACAGCCACAGTTTAAGTGGAAGATATCGAGCCTATAGTCCACAGAGCGGATTGTGGTGGCATCAGATATACTAATGTGCGGGACCGCCAGACATGCGCATCATATCTATGATGCGTCATATCTCATCAGATGTTTCAGAGTTTCCCTGATGTTTAGGCGCCAGGAAAAGAGAGATAATAACAATTGTTCACGAGTCCAAGACAAGTCTGAAGTCTCTCTGTGGACATTTTTTAATATACAATCAATGTGTGGCGGGAGTGCGTGACAAAAGACCAAAAAAGAGTGACTGTCATGCTCAATTCCTATCAGGCAACGACAGTAAGAAATCAATCAGTAAGCCATCATTATGGCAATCTGATGCAATCCCTAATAATAGCGTTAGCCAAAAGCAGTGGGTGTGATAGGCTACATTTGCTAAACTAAAAAAGCACTCAGTGAGTGCAGACCTCTGCCAGTGCCACAGTCCTGAGCCGTATTGTGATTTTGACCATAAATATTAGTCCTACCTTTATTTCATCTAAATATTTAGATTCTTTGACCATGAAAAGCTACCATTAGTGACTGGATTCATAATGATATCTATTTTAGTTCAGTAGTTATTCACAGAAATCACTTTTTTCACCATGGCGGCCAGACGCTGATCCAGATCAATGCCAAAGTCAAAGTAGTTTTTTCTTTTTCCCTGAGCATTTCCTGAAAATTTCATCAAAATCCATCCATCACTTTTGGAGTTATTTTGTTCACAGGCAGATGGACAGACAGACAAACAAACTCAAAAACATAACCTTCTTGGCGGAGGTTATTAGCCTATATCACTTCCCTAAAGCAATCGAGTGAAGTTCCCAACTGGCATCATTCAGGTGTACAGTAACGCTGAGGTAGTTTCCATTGGTGAGAGATGTCCAATGATCCCCAGTTAGTGCTACATGGTCATCTTCTCTTCTTACATGGCTTTCTCTGCGGCATGTTGGTCCACGATTCTCCTAGTGATAGTTCACCTGCAAGGCAGTTTGCCTGGAGAAGATGCTAAAGCCCCTCGTCTTCAACCACGCTGATAGGCTGACAGTTGATGGCAATCCAACAAGCTAGGAGGCTAGTTAGCTTTGCTGAGGGAGCCTTGTTGACCACCATTGATGGCCCAGCTATAATAAATAAATAAATAAATATATATATATATATATATATATATATATATATATATATATATATATATATATATATATATATATATATATATATATATATATATATATATATTAGTACTGTCAGGCAATTAAAAAAAAATCAATCTAATTAATTACAGGATTTGTAATTAATTAATCTAATTAATTGCATTTAATCTCATATTTGCTTAAGGTCCCAAAATAAAGAATTTGAATTCCAGGACATTAAAATTACATTAAAAGACATTTAAAAACATTTAAAAACAAGGTGAGAATATATACAATACATTTTTAGGTACCCTGAGGCATAAGGAACACATGAAAAAGTTGTATGGTTCTATCTTTACAAAATCTATACATTCTTGCACCCAAGATAAGCTGATTTGATTTTTAGGAGGGTTTTTGCTTCTGTCAAATTTTTACTCAATGTGGACTCAATTTTCACTGCAATATGAACTTCTATACTTCTATGAGGTCAGGAGAACCAGGGCTAAAGGCTAAATACTGTGAGGAACTTTGTACAATACACTTAATTTAAGTCTTGGATCAAAGAAAAGTGAAGTATTCTCAGTTTAACATGCTCTGAACACACAAACTGTTGCTCATTGATGCAGAGCAGCCCCAAGCTGAAACATGACACCAGGAAGATGGAAGGAAATTTTTAAAGAATTCTTTAGCTTTAAATACGAGACATATGTCGATCATTCAGGGCTTAATTAAAGCAGTACAGAGTGTAGAATTATCTGTTTTTAACAGAATTGAGCTAGAGCAAATGGTTGATTTTCTGCAGATTTTCAATAAGGACTAAATAAATAAATAAACGAGATGTGGACGGCAGTCCCCCAAAAATAATCTCTCGCTTCCCCCCCGGTTTAAAGCATGTTGGTCATGTGTGATATATTCAGGGACCATCGTAAATTTGAAAATCTGACAAAATCACAGCTTTTTCCAAGTAGGACAAATTGTTTGTAAATGCCAGACATTTTAAAATAGGTGCGTCTTTGAACGCCCCGTGGGTTTGGGATCCAGATTAATCAGGGTTAATTTTTATAACGCGTTAATTTGTGGTGTAATTAGTGAAAATCTAATTAACGTGTTAAAATGACAGCCCTAATATATATATATATATATACTTATATATATATATATATATATATATATATATATATATATATATATATATATATATATATATATATATATATTTATATAAACTGTAATGCAAGTGTAAAAAACTACACTTCCCCAAAGCCGTAAACCAAAAAGAATGAGGAGAAAATCAAATTCAATCGATGGCCTAAAAACAAAAAGAAGGGATAAAAATGGGAGTGGTACATGAGTGGGAGTCATTTTACTGGGAGTGCGATGGGACAGAGTTTTTTCCCTTCAGAGTGGGATGGGACAGGAGTGAAAATCCACTTCTGTGTCACTCTCTAATCCAGACAACAGGTGTACGAACAGAGGGATGTCCTGAAATGTCACATTTTGGACACAAATAAAACACAGAGATGAATATTTTGTTTTGAGGAACAGGACAGGATTAAAGTCCCACTGCATTTAAAGAAAACATTTTCTCTGCAAAGTGAAAAAAAAGTGGAAGAAAAGGTGATATTTTAAAATCAATCAATTTCCTCTTTTGTCTCTGCAGGAAGTGAAGTACTTCCAGTTTCCTGGAGAGCTGCTGATGAGGATGCTGAAGATGCTGATTCTGCCGCTCGTCGTGTCCAGGTATAGATTTCTGTCCTTTGCTCTTCCCTTCGACTTTTTCATAACATAACACTAATACCGCTTCCAAGCCAACAGCCTTTGTGTGTTCTTTGTTTAAGGGGAGTTTTGCACTATTTATGTCTTTGTGGATCATTTCCAGCTTGTGTTAGTCGTGTCTCCCGCCGTGCTGTCTCCGAGCAGACAAATGTTTTACCAACTGTGAACCTTTGACATTGACTTAGAAGCAGTGGCTGTAATCTAAAATACCACATAAAGAAGATCAATCTTGTTGCTGAAAGTCTTGTTTGCTTTTATAGGCCACACACACAGAAACCAGTATTAATTCTACACTGACCAGCCGCTTTATCAGGTCCACCTTGCTAATCGCAGGTTGGACTCTTTTCGCCTGCAGCCGTGTCTTAACTCTTGGTGCCATAGATACATGGAAATCTTCCTCAGAGATTTTGCTTCATATTGTCATGATAGCATCAAACAGCTGCTGCAGGTTTGTGGCTGAACATCCATGATGAGAATCTCCTGTTCCTCTAAATCCCAGAGGAGCTCTATTGGACTAAGATCTGGGGACTGTGGAGGCTGTAGGAGTCCAGGAAATTCATCCTTATGTTGAAGAAAGCAGTTTGAGATGATTTCAGCTTTGTGACATGGAGCATTATCCTTCGGGGTCTCCATCAGAAGATAAATACATTGGCCCTCATTTATCAAATGTGCGTACGCCCGAAAAATGGGTGTATGCGCTTTTCTACGCACAGATCCGCATTTATCAATCTGAACGTGGGCAATCTGAAATCCCACACCAGGTCTGAGTCACATGTCAGTGGGCAGCGCAGTGCAGTAAGGGAAATAAGTCTGTGGAGGAGAATTATTTGATCATGTGAGCACAAAACATTTTCAGACAGAAACAATGATGTTCTTAGATTAATATTAAGATTGCTAAATTAGATGTGACACAATAAATTGTTTCTAACATTTCACTCCTCTTCCACCAAACTATAAAATAGGTTGCTATGAAAGAGCAGCAGAGTGAGCTGTCAGCTGATTTCTCCGTATCAAAAAGAATTGTTTCCTTCCTTCATTCATTCATTCATTCATTTATTCATTCATTCATTTTCTGAACCACTTATCCTGTTCAGGGTTGCGGGTGGCTGGAGCATATCACAGCTGTGATTGGGCGAGAGGCGGGGTACACCCTGGACTGGTCACCTGTCAATCACAGGGCTGGCCATAGACTGTATATAGAGTGGACAGCGTGGTTTCGCCATTTATCATTGTACGGTTTTGAAGCCAAAATACCGCCGTCTCAGGCGCCACCATTGTAGCAGTTTGCAGCCAGAGTCTGCGCAGTAGAGACGATGCAGGATTCTGGGAGAATCTGAGTGGAGCCCGGTGACAAAAATAATATATATATATATTTTTTTTTTCAAGAGTCTAATCACCTCTTGACTCTACCTCCCGACATATTTTACAACCCTCGAAAAAAATACATGAGAATGGCATCACTGTTAAACGTTACGTAAAACCTTGTGTTTAACCTTGTATAACTAAAGAAAACGAAACTTTTCAGAACTCAAGACTTGATACAAGACAGCCAAATAATATCTTCAAATCACCACAACAATCGGATGTGAGAAACATTTCTACCAGGTGTAATAATTTTTTAAAGTTCGACCACAGCCCATCTGGAATGACTGGAAAGCCAGATTTTTTAACTTATACTGCAGCCAGTCACTAGGGGGAGCCGTTTTTGTGGTGACCTCACTTCACCACAAAGCCGAGCAAGTGGACATCCATTTTTTTTTTACAGTCTATGGGGCTGACACATAGACCTTCATCAGTTTACTTAAAAAAAAAAGACGGCTCCAAAATAAGAGCCCAATTTACAGAAGCGTTAAAGAACTTAAAGGAGATAATAAAAGATGCTTTTATTAAGAAAACAGGAAGTTTGCCAGTGGCTGATTTTTAGTTAAACACCGGTCTCAAGAGGAGCAAAACAGTCGCATAATTAAAGTGGTAATTTGAAGCCGGCACTCCTCATGTAGTTATGAGCAAGAATATGCAAACTGTTTCAATTGTAGCTAAAGGGCTGGAAGAGGTAGTTGCTGTTTCTTCTGTATGAAAAGCGAGCTGCTGTGACTAGCTGCTAGCAGGCAGTAGCACGTTGTGAGTCGTCTGACAAATTTAAGACGTTGGTCAGAAATCGCCTATTTCTCAAATCAGTGGGTGATAAGGACGACTATTTAACCACATAAACTTAGAAAACACCAGGTACTTACATTTAAATCTTCCCTCCAGAGTTTGGCTGGGCCCAGCAATCACTTTCATTTTCGCTTGCAATGCATTATGGGGTGTTTCAGTGCGACTAGTAGCCCACCTCCCATACTTACAATTTTTTCCGGCAGAGTATACACCCGGGTATTTCTCGCACACACAGTCTTTTCATACTATCTGATGTGAACGCACTACATACTCATTTTGACGTCACACTTAGTTTGAGTAGTATGCAAGTATGCCATTCCGGACACAGCCTCTGTCTTTTTCAGAGCCATCTAAAACTCCTAACAGGAGCTGTGATGCTGCTGTTAGTTCACTGCAGACTGAATTTCAATTACAGGCCAACACTTCAAGCAAAGGGATGACAAATGTGATTTTCAAAAAGTAAACTTTGAATTTTACCTCCCACTATAATCCAATTCCACTGTGAGTCACCGCCTGCTAAAGGTTACCCGACAGATGCAGAATGTTTTTCTGGAGGAAGGTTTTTTAACTGAACAGTTTTTGTCAGGGCTGCATTCTTTGCACGTCAGACAGACTCAAACATAATTTGCACAGATTGTCACCTTTAAACTTCAAACAAAGAAGATATCACAACCTTTTCATCTTTCTATGACTGAGAAGTCAAATAAGCAAAGACAACTTTCAGGGTTTGATTATTTCTCTTTGGTCTCTGTGATGACTGTCAGTGCTGTCAGTGGACCATGTCCATGTCCAAGGTTTGCAAATGTCCCATTTAAAAATGATCCCAGAGAAATTATTCATTAACAGCATCAGACCTCTTTAATACTTTTTAGTATCAACCAAACTCAGCGGGAGTGTTCAAAGTCTTTGGAAGAGGAGCTGAATTCAGAGGCTTATGAGACTCCTAACTATCAGTGCTCTCCTTTGGGTTCATTAAAGTACAGGAAATTTAAAGAGCAGTGATTGTGAACCAAGGGCTGCACAGTGACGCAATGGTTAGTGCTGCAGCCTCACAACAAGAAGGTCACTAGTATGATTCCCAGCTTGGCCGGTGGGCCTTTCTGTTTGGAGTATGCATGTTCTCCCTGTGCATGCGCCGGTTCTCTGCGGTACTCCCGCTTTCTCACATAGTCCAAAAACATGCTCATCAGGTTGATTGAACGCTCTAAATTGTCTGTAGGTGTGAGTGTGTGAGTGAATGGTTGTCTGTCTCTGTATCAGCCCTGTGATTGGCTGGTGACCAGTCCAGGGTGTACCCCTCCTCTCACCCAATGACAGCTGGGATAGGCTCCAGCCACCAACGACCCTGAACAGGATAAGCAGTATAGAAAATGAATCTGTTGAATGATTGTGAACCAGAGCTGTGACTCTGACACAGACACACAATGTTGAGTGTTGCATGCTTGTGAGATGTAAACATGAAAGTAACCATCTGTACTACTCTGAGTCGGACTCTGCTTACATATTTCTGGACTATGGGACAACTTGTGGAGCTGAATCGTGTCTGTTGATAGCTGGCAGAGGATAGACTTTAGAGATGCTGCATGTAAAGAGCAACATACACTTTGTGTTTTGCCTCAAGGATTAAACCTGACTGTGCTGAAGGGTTAATAACAGAGCTGGATGTAAATGAATGCCTCTCACTGAGAGAAAACGTTCTTTGGTCCCAGAGAAACAAGATGTGTAGATTCAACATCACTCTCTTTGTTAACCCAACCATTACTCTTCAGACCAGGGGTCCCCAAACTTTTTCCCGTCAGGACCAAACAACTTTTCCTTCTTTGATGGGGGGCCAGGGTCAGTTTGTAAAAAAACGTGTGACGATCACGGAGGTGTCCAAATGTAAATATTTGTTTCCCAGAAAGCCATGTATAACCAAATATTAATAACCCTTTCTGGGATCTTGACAATCAGAAAATAAATAATAACACTGTTAATGAAATATTTAACACTATTTATGAAATAACTAATCAATAAATAACCCTTTTTAGGTTTTTCAGAGAAAAAAAGACCATGGAGACACCACTGTTTGCAGCTCTCTCTCATTAACTTCACAGTGAAAACCAGAAAGCAAGCAGGCTAAGAAACCAAACTAAGTGATACAACACCTACCAGCACAACACATTTCACTACCAGTATGGTTGTATAACAGGATTTTTTTTTTTTTTAAGGGAGGAGTTTCAGATAGGGCATAAAGTGCAGAACGGTGGAATAGAAAGTTACATTCTATGCATGTGTAAGTCTCAATCACGTGACCAGACTGAAAAAAAACAACAACACACAACTTGCCTCTGGTATTGTTCAGGGGACCAGACAAAATGTGGAGACGGGCCGTATCCGGCCCCCGGGCCATAGTTTGGGGACCACTGCTTTAGACCAACATGGTTTAATCTAATTAGACTGTTTAAAGGAATCATGCTGAAACAACCTATTACTTTCAAGTTGCTATTGCTCCTAAGAGTTGTTTAATTTTATTGTAATTTCAATTACAATGTCCAGGATGTTTCCAGCACTTCTTTTATGTCTCTGCTATAAAAGTGAGGAATGTAGAGTATTCATTCATTCATTCATTTATCTTCTACCACTTATCCTGTCCAGGGTCATGGGTGGCTGGGGCCTGTTGCAGCTGTCTTTGGGTGAGAGACGGGCTACACACTGAACTTTTCAATAAAATATTCTCTGTAACCAAGCTTCAAATAGCTGCTCCTTTAAATTTTGTTTTGTTGCCATGAGTGAGGAGGCAACGCAGTGGGTATGAGAACCTGATGTACATTGTGATGTTGTGCACAGGCACAGGCCGGCTATGCAGTTGTAGCACAGACCTGTTGTCTGTACTCCACATGACATGGACCTGCTGTTTGTGCTTCACATAGTATGGACTGTAAGAGCTGCAGGGGAAATACAAACATTTGACCACAAGAACCTTGAAGATAAGCTCCTGTAACCTAAAGTTCTTTTTACTTCTGGTTCAAATGTTCTTCAAACTGATAAAATTCTGAACTCAACTCATTTGAATGAAATTTCTCCCTGATATTGGTTCATTTCGAGGTTCTTCATTTCACATAAAGCAATTAGTCCAGTGGATCAATCAATATAATGGCAACATGAGGGGCCAAAGGTCGTGTTCAGGTCACATAGTTAATGCGCAGAGTGACAGACCACACAAGACTCTTTCATTTGTTCTAGTTTGAAGCTTTAGTCATCAACTTGAAACGAGAAGAAAGTCACAGAAGCGTCAGGTGGAAATTAAAGTGGCTTCTTTTACCAAAAGGCAATTCAAAGTACAGCCATTGTGTTTTTAAAAACAGCAAACAGTGAGAGTTGCACAGTGTGTTCAGTTTAAAGGTAGGACCAGAGGTCACCTGCCACCTGTTTGTTCACAGAAGTGCAAATGAACTCACAGAAAGCTGATAAAAACAAACTAACTCCTCTGAAGAAATGCAATTTTCACAGTTTGTGAGGTCAGTTTTGATGTTTGTGTTCCTCTGTTTGACCTCAGACCTCTGACTTAATGAAGTCCAGAGAAACAAATGAAGACACAAACACATTAACCTGAAAAACAAAACAAAATGAGGAAAAACAAAAACTTTTTCGTATGAAAATGGACAAAGAGTTGATAAACAACACAAAGAAGTCAAAGTAGCATTTTAGATTAGATCCTGGGGTATTGACTTTCTCTTTCAGCCTGACTTGTCTTTCATTTGTTGGGCAACTCTGAAATGTCATTGGCAACGGCAACTTGAATCAGCTTGGTTTGGTGATCTTCTTAAAACTCCCAATTTGAAAAATTTATTATGGTATTATGACAATATTAAATTGCCTGTTGTAAAAGTGTGAGCTTATTTTGCTGTTTGCAGGTGTTACGTGTTCAGGTAATGATTTCACTGAATACCCAGGTGTCTGACTCCTCACTCTGCTCAGAATAAATGCAGCTTCTTGATGAGTGTGATGAGAAGCAGGTGTAGGGGAAAGGGTGTGTGACAGAGCGCCGCCCAAAGCCCTGCAGGGGAGACTGAGGACCAGTGCTGGACAAATGACACTAAAAAAATAAATAGTTATAGTAACCTGTTACTTTCCGTAAAAAAGTCTCATTTCTAACTGTATTTAGTTACTAGGCAAAGTAATAATTGTGTTACTTTTTTAATAAACCTTAAATTTTGCTTAAGAATTTAGCTTTTGAGCAGGTTTTTCTGGGACATAATGTTCATGTCTGTTCTTGTCTTTTCCATCTGTGTCATTGAAGTAGTGTCTGCTTACTTCCATCCAAAGAATGACATAAATGTAGAGCCTGTAGGCCTACTCCCATCCTGAAAACACCCGTTCTAACCCACAGACTGCTCGGCACTCGCACATATTAAACCTGCAGCTCCTGTCCTGCGTCTGGCTGAGGGAGCCATATCAGATAGACCTTCAAATTCTCCTGATTTAGGAGGAATTCTCCTGCTTTTTAACCGTCTCTTGCTCCACTCCCAACTTCCACTATCTATGAACACTATCCGGCATTACTAAAAGTGTGGTTCGTTGCTCTGAAAATGGATCCGAATACTGAAATAGAGGATTTGAAGCGGGCCAGTCACCGAGTCTGCTGTGCTCACTTCTCTCATGAGGACTTTATTCGCACAAAGCCAAAGAAGAAGGTCCAGGAACCACCGCGTCAGAACCTGAAAAGAAGTGACGTCCCGATTGTTTCAGAGGGGGCAACAAAAATATAGCCGAAATGAGCGATTTTGCAGTGATAATGTCCCACGCAAGCTCCCTTTCCGCTAAGTGCGGCTAAAATGGGTTGGATCTTAATAACTTCTGAAGGACTCTGAGCTGCACGATGTTTGTCTGAGTGAGTATATGAGCATGCACACACCTTTAAATAAGGTCCAGGTGTCAAAAAAACAGAGTTGCCCTTTAAGTCAAAACAAGTCGTCTACTTGTGCCTTACATTCAAACCTGGAAAAGCATCCCCCCCTCTCCCTGGAGTTGGTTAGATCCAAAGACGCTGCAGGAGATCCTCTCTGACTGCAGGTTACACAGACACACACAGGTAGCTGTGTGATATTTGTTGATGAAAAGTTGGCTGAAGCAACAGCTCCTTTTTAAAGACTTCTCAACATGATTGTTCTCATCATTTCTTGTATGTCTGCCTTTTTTCCCCCATATTTTATTTGCAGCTCCTCTCTTGTTCCTGGCTGAACGAGCGACCTCATTGCACTGTCAGTAACTAGGTTATAATCAGGGCTTGACATTAACACCGGCCAGCCCGCCAAATGCGGGTGAATTCCAGCTGTGGCGGGTAACACCGTCACTCGTACTAGCCACTTTGGCGGGTTGAATTATTTAATTGTAGTTTTCTGAAACAGCATCTGAAATACAAAACCCATTGCAATATGAGACTACGGCACTACAACTCCCATGAGCACTGCCTGCACACAGTGTTTGCTAACTGGACGCGCTCGTCTCGAGCCTCTGTCTGGGACAGCCTGACCGCTCCTGGTGTTAAGCTCCTGATAACGTGATTTAAAACTTCACTCACGTCTTTTTGGCTCGCTATTGTAAACAGATTCTGGGGTTTAAGTCACAAACTAGCGCCAAAACTCCTGTAACTTTTTAAAAGTGAGGACATTTATTGGATGGAGCTCATTTAAACTCACACTGCACCAATCTCACCAGCAACACTCACCTAGAGCAGAGGAGGAGAGGAGAAGAGAGGAGCACACGTAGAGAAGAGAAACTGGTCACAGATACGAGGAGCTGAAGGAACAATATTTAAAGCTCCTAATAAACAAACATTTATCACAGTTATATGTAAAAAGTTTACTCTCGAAATACTGAAAACAAACCAAATCATTCTAAATAAATGAAACTTATGGTCCAGTGTGACTTATAGCCTATCTGCTGTTTTCGTCTTCATGACGCATTTTTTTCTTTTGATCAATACGACTTTAAAAAAATGTATAATTATACTACGAAGTGACATAGTCCAGAAAGTATGGTACTTAGTTTATTACTGAAAAATTACTGTTGTAAAAAAAATCTAAGCAGACTTTTTTTCTTGCTTTTCAGTTTAGTTTTTATCTTTTCAACTAACCTTCAAGCATAACAAATTTCATTTAATGCAATAATAAACTTCTCCTTTAATTACTTTGTCTTAATTGTCTGCATATTTTCATATTAAAGGAGCACAACTGTTTTAGAACTGAATACCTTATAATGGGGTGAAACATTTATGTAGTCTTGATTTAAGTGTAAACAGAGGTCATTTACATTTAAAAAGGTTGTAAATCTAGTTCAAGTAAACTTTAGCATGTTTTTGTCTGCTTTAATGATATTTAACATAATTTTCCAACAACAAAACTGTGGCTAGTGAAAATGCTGAGTGGCTAGTAACTTTGGAAAACCACTAGCCACAGTGGCTGGTGACCAAAAATGTTAATGTCAAGCCCTGGTTATAATGTTTGAAATAGTAATTAGATTACCCATTAGGGTTAGGGTTAGGGTTAACAGGGTTAGTAACGCTGTTAGTTTTGATGCCATTATTCCCATTACTGCTGGGTACACAGGCAAAACACAGATCATCACACTAAGATGAATAAAAACATTTATGGAGAAAAATCTTGACACAGGCTTTTATTTTTCATGCATCAACAGGTGAAAACATGGGTCTGAAAAACAGCTGATTTGCTGAAAAAACGATCATTTCGGTGAATCTGTTATGCTCCGTTTAGTTGCCATAAACTCAGACTCAGAGTATCCACAGCCTGCAGACTGCAGCAGTTTCCTGATTTGTCTTAGAGATTATTACAGAGACATGCATGAGATCCACACAGAGCTGAAACACTCTGTTTGCAGAAAGAGCCCAAATCAGCAACATTCATTTTAAATTGCTCCTCATCATTTCAGAGTCATTAAAATCTCCAGCAGTTAAATGTGTGGAGCTTTACACCAAGGCTGCGTGTGTTCCTCAGTTTCTGGTTCTTTGTGTTGTTTTCTTCACATAACTGATGTCTTCTCGTGCACAAGAGAGGGGAATCACATTAGAGTTATTATTTTATTTCTTGTAAGTGTTAACTCAGAAAGGAAGGCAGAGCATTGCCTGAGGAAGCAGTGGGAAGCTGGTAACTGTCAGGTGCTTTTAGAGTCACACAGAAGCGTCAGTCATCGCTCAGGACTGTTTCACAACCAAGAGAAGAAAAACACGGAGGAGGTTTAACTGTTGGCTCAACAGGAAACTATCATTCATTCAGAACAGCTGCTTTAAGAATGTTCAGTATTCATCAGCCTGTGTGCGTGTGTGTGTGTGTGTGTGTGTGTGTGTGAGAGAGAGAGAGAGAGAGAGAGAGAGAGAGAGAGAGAGAGAGACATTGTGACCTGAATGGAAGCCATGGGGGGATTAAGCATTGATCCTTACATTCACAAGAGCGAAAGCTAACACCACTAACAGCGCTAACACTGCTGTTCCAGCTTGACTGTGATTAAAAAGCTGCTCTGGTGGTGACCGTAGATCCGCTGGTCCTGATTGATGGTTGATGAATGAATTTAACTCAGAGAAATAATTCAACTCTTCATTTATCATTCTTCTAATCTGCCCAACATGTTTCGGGTCAAGATCTAAAATCAAGAAATACAGAAGTTATGATGAGGCAGCAGCAGCAGTGTATAGTTTCATGAACGTCTGTACATACAGTCTACTGATTTCCATTCTACAGCAGCACAAAATTAAATCATTACCAGAGACAGAACAATGAAATCAGACAGGTCACATGCAAACAGTGGGTGTTCAGAGATTGGAGAATTTGTTGTAATGAAGTGAAAGCTCTAAGACACTTGGACATAGCTCAAATTTTAGTTTTAAAATAAACTGAATAAAAAAAGTTTAAAGGTCAGTCATATTAGATAGCTCAGAGTTTTCTGACTGGGGGATGTGTGATTGATTTTTGGCAAAGAAAAGTGTGATGGCCGAATAACTAATAATGTCGATACTAGATTCAGTAAAACCATGAAATACCTTTTATTGAGCTATAAATAAAAGCTCATTGAGCCACTAAGCAGTCTGATATGGATCAGTGCATTTTGGTATGGGTTGGATCAGTTAAGCTTGATCCTGTTTGCATTTCCACAGCCAACCGTGCCTGCTCTTAGTAGACAGGGGGCCTGTACTATGAAGCTGGATTAGCTCTAAGAGAGATAACTTCCAGGATAAGTTTCAGGTTTTCCGCACTAAGAATGTGGATCTCTTTTTATCCAGACACGTTGCCCCGGTAACTGATGCTGAACGCCAAACCTGGTCCGGAGCAGGTTAAGTTCCAGGATAAGAGCTCACAGGGTGTGACAGATCGCCCGCTGACCAATCAGTTCTCTTGGGCGGGCACAGTCACCAATTTGCTCAGCCGGAACGAAGTCGCCCTGTCATTTTGGCCCAACATTTTTTCTTATGGGCTGTGAACAAACAATATCTTACTGATCATCATAACTGAGACATCATCAGGGAAAAGTAGAAATGTGTGCAAATGGAATCTTTCATACTGACCACTTTGAAGGATGTTCTTATATTTATTTTTTATTTGCTCCAACGTCCTTTTTCCCCCACTGCTATTGCATCTGCAACACAAACTGCCTATGATGAGAGTTTTCCTTGGGATTTGTAGGAGAGTGGACTCTTTCTAATTATGAGGTCGGATATGATTCTGATCACACACACACTGACTGACAACATGAATGAATAAGGACCTAACTGCCCGCGTCGTCACATGATGAGATAGGTCTATTCATATCAGCATTTTGGAACAGCAGATCTGGATGGCGGAGATCCTGTGAAGTTCAGCGAGATGTTGCAGAGTTATCCTGGATGACTTAATCCAGCTTCGTAGCATAGGCCCAGGGTGTAAGCTGGGTGCCTATGGCCATGTCAGCTACACAGCACCACAAAACAGTGTACCCCGCTAATAAATCCAACAAAGGAGAAAGATGCAACACAGTAAACAAAGAGCAGCAATGGAAGACATCCAGCAATTTGTCTTCTTTGTGATTTTCATTTGGCTCTTTGCTACAAAGAACAATCAAACTTTATTTCAAAGAAGGCTGTGTGCCGCCAAGAGACATACAGCAGCTGCTGTCACACAGGAAGTGACTATTCTTTTGACCAATCAATAGTGTTGTAGCTCCACCTTCTGAGATTGGTTTAGTCTGGCACCCCAACAGAAAGAGTCCAAAAAAGTGGGACAGTTTGTCTTGTTTATTTGGGGTCCCAGGGTTAGTCAAAAGACAACCACAAAATGTGTGCCAAACCATGACGAACCAAACTGAACCACTTGGTGGGAACGGAGCTTTAGACAGACTGTGATGGGGTTAGAGAGCGCAATGATGATGATGATGATGGTTGTGGTGGTGAGACTGTTAATGCTCCTAGCAGTTGAAGTCTGGCAGGTTCACAGCAGCAACAGATCAAACAAAGGAATGTAGCAGACAAGAGAGCTCAGAGACTTCCAGAAAGATTCATGGTTAATGAATTTATGGGGCTTTAACATTAGAAGTTAGACTGACAGACAGAGAGAGAGAAACAGACACCCTTTGTGTCAGTCTTATTCTTTTTCTTCCTTGGCTTGGCACTGAAATAAAGAAAAGTCTAAAATCTCCTGATATGCTCTTCTTGAATCAAGCCACAGTTCTTAGGAACTGCCCTTGATTTAATGATAAACTACCTGGTTGGTGTAAAATCAGTCCTTTAGTAAAGTTAGGCTGTCAAAGAGTGAGTCTTTGTCTTATTTTATGAGGCTTAAAAAAGTTTTGTGCTGAAACACCACACTCTGTTCAAGATCGTTAAACTTTCTCTGATTTTACCTGATTGACTCACAGATAGCAGCTGTTCGTCTATGTGTATTCTTAAAACGTAATCTCTATTTCTCTGGCTAAAACATGTTTTCTTTATCATTTCTCAGTCACACTGTTACCACTCGCCAGGTTTACTGCTGTAATAACTGGAGGGCATGTGCAGTTTGAATTTTTGGATAGGGTTTTCCAGGGGTTCCCTTAAATTATGACATAATCTGCACCTGCATCTCTTTCAAGGTGTAATTAGTTAACTGGCCGATTATTTGCAGTCATGCATGCGGCTAACGCTGAAGCCAAATGGGCTGTTCCACAACAGAACATTAGGACTAATGGTCTCGTTTGTTTAATGACTTGTTGGACCCGGTTCTTTGATATTGGTACCCCTTAAAAGAAAACTGGAGAATCTTCAGGTCTTAGCTTAATCATTTATTGATCATCACATGCAAAAGATCAGCGCAGGATTCTCTCTGGCAGAAGCTCACTCTGGAGTCCCCGGACAGAAAGAGGGGTCAACAAAGATCAGGCTTCACACTTGTACTTTTGGGATACACACTCAATATCTAATACACACAGTGTTTGTCTTTTACACAACCGTCTACTATTGGCCAAAATAATGAACATGTGAGTGCCAACCTTCTCACATGTTCCCTCCCAGGTGTGTGGTAATATATGTGTTTGTTCGTGTATATGTGTCAGATGCGTACCTAAATTATCAGATGAGAAGGGAAAGGAGGATAGAGGGAAGGGGGGGGGGGGGGGGGGTCTGAGCTCATGGGTGATAAGGTCACCCACAGCTGTGAGGAGTGTTGCACTTCTGATCAGTGTGCTGGCCTTGACAACCCAGAGAAAGGCTTACACACATGGCTTTATAAGAAACTACTGTTCAACTCTTGTGAAGCTAATAAAGTATAAGATACATTATGCAAACTTTAAATCCATCATGATTACACAAAAACATTCAATATATAATGCAATATACCAAAAAATCTAGAAATCTAACAGACTGAATGTGCATACAAGCCCAGGGAGTTAAATTTTGCCATTTCAAATTTGCAGTAAACCGTAACTGAGGAGAGAACAACATTTACAGACTACCTTATGTTTCAGAAGCATTTCAAAGACAGGGTTTGTCCGTTCACATTTCTTATGTGAATTGTTGAAGAGAAAAAATAAAAGTTCTCAGTATCACTTCAATCTGTTTTTTGGGTGATTGTCATAGTGGTACCGATGGAAGAACAATGTACACCAGCTTAGAGTTAATTTGACACTATTGTGGTGTTATTTTACATTGTGAGAGTTGACTGGGTGACACTGTTATAGTGGTAAAGTCTTAACACTTTGAAAAGTGTTCATTCAACACTTTTTCAGAGATTTCCATGTAAACACCAGAACAGTGTTAAATTCAACACTAAGGGAGTTAAATATATCCTCTCAGATTTGCAGTGTACATAAAAACACAATTAAGTTACATCAACTTATAGCCATGGTTGTCCTGAATCTACAGAGGTGCTGCACTTCACTTTACAGAGAAGAATGAGACCACAGTGAGTAAAAATATGGACAGAAGCAAAAAACACTCAGTAAGTGCCTGGGATTCTGAGGGTTATCACTAATCTGGGGTGAAAGAGCAGCTTTATAAGCATTTTTACCAGATATTTGAAAAAACAAAAAACACAAAACAAACTGATCCTAACAGGAGAACTCTTCCAGACTCCTCCCAATTACTGTATCTGTGATTTTGGGGACAAAGAGGACTCCATGTGTTGTCAAGCTAGTATTTCTGCATCCAATGCAAACGCACTATGGAACCATCTGGATGAATGGTCAAATTAAATAGCCCTTTGCTACGTCACATGACGCCATGTTGGAAGAAAGACAGACAAAGACAAGCTTTAAACAGTTGAAAACAGCCACTTCTTCCTCTAAATGTGGGGAATCTCTGCGGTCATGTGAGTGTGTGGTATCATTTCCAGTTTTCCTTTACTCTGTGTACAGCACGGTCTGGTCGTTAGCTCTCAACTATCTTTGTAGTTTTCTCTGTAACGGACTTTCCCTCTTTTCAAACTCACCATCCCTGTAGTAGTTTTCACCAAGCAATCTGCCTTTTTCCACAAGGGTGTACACTTTTTTCGATGTTCTGACTACTGGTTTTTCTGTTAGCCTTTTAGCTCCCCAGCACTAGTGATGTCTTCTCACTCTAGCTCCAGCTCTCACTCTGACTCTCCTTCTGCGGCTCGTTTCTGCCCAATGTGTCAGATGTTTAGTTATTCCTCATCCTCCTTTATGGATAACGATAAATGAATTCAATGCAATATTTGTAGCTCTGGAGGCGAGAGTAACTGAATTGGAGACGCGGCTCCGCACCGTAGCAAGGCCATTTTTAGCTAATGCTAGCCAGCCCCCTGTAGCCGGTGCGGGCTGTCTTAGCTTAGCCTCCCTCCCGGCAGATCCCAAGCAGCCGGGATGGAGTGGCTGGGTGACCGTGAGAGGAAACATAGCCGCAAGCTTAAAAATCTAGGATAGAGTTTAAAATTCTTCTTCTTACTTACAAAGCGCTTAATGGCATCTGGCCATCCTATCTTAAAGACTTAATTGTTCCGTCTTATCCATCTAGGTCTTTGCCTTCTCAACATGCAGGTCTGCTCGTTGTACCTAGGGTCTCTAAAAGTAGTATGGGAGGTCGAGCCTTTAGTTATCAGGCTCCTCTTCTTTGGAATAACTTACTGGTTGAGGTCCGAGGAGCAGACACGGTCTCAACCTTTAAGAGTAGGCTTAAAACTTTCCTTTTTGATAAAGCTTACAGTTAGAGCTGGATCAGATCTGAACCAGCTCTTAGTCATGCTGCTATAGGTTTAGACTGCTGGGGGGAACTGACACACAGGACTCCTGTTTCCCTCTCTATCTGTCAGTCTAACTTCTAGTCTTACTGTCCTGTTATAATTACTGACCATAGACCTCTCTGGGAGGATCTGAGTTTGTCTTGTAGGTTCCTCGGGATCGGTGATGTGGATGGTCAGCTACTACGCCTTTGGATTATTACCAGGAACGGCCTGCTGGTTTTACCTTAACTGTCGCCACAGCGCCAAACTTCAGACTGCGTCTGTGTCTGTGTCTCTCTCTTTCTGTGTGTGTGTGTTTGTGTGTGTGTGTGTGTGTATATATCCCTCTCTCTCTGCCACCCCCACCCCCCACCCCCACTCTCTCTATACTTCTCTCTCCCACTCTCTCTCCTCTATCTGTCGCTCTCTAACCCCAACACAGTCTCCTCAGATGTCTGTCTAACATGAGTCTGGTTCTGTCTGAGGTTTCTGCCTGTTAAAGGGAAGTTGTTCCTTTCCATTGCAACTTGCTAAATGCTGCAAAGTCCTGTACTCATGGTGGATTAAGATGAGATAAGACTCCTTATCTTGTCTTGATGTTGGGTTTCTGCTAATAAAATTAACATTTACGGGTCTAGACCTGTTAATGTTTTTGTAAAGTGTCTTGAGACAACGTGTGTTATGATTTGGCGCTATATAAATAAAGATTGATTGATTGATTGAAATGTGTGTCTTTTTGTTGAATAACATATAAAATCAAAAATTGTCTTATCCCACAGTTATCAGACAATGTTAAGTGTTAATTTGCAGAAAATAAATAATAAATAACCTGCAGTATGCTCTTTAACAGTTATCCTGCATCTGAAGCCTGTTTAACCAAACCCTCATTGATGGATTAAACTAGAGTACATGGACTTTACTTGTGTGCTGTTTGAAATGACTCAGAGCTTTTTTAATGTTTTAACAAAACATGGCACACTGACCCGGTCACACACTCATTATTTCCCTGTTGGCAGGGGCTGTTTTGTGATGGGCCCGTCAGTTTGAACAAGGGCACAGTGGAGCTTCTGAAGCGGCTGATGGGTTGTTTATCGGGTTGTTAATTACCAGCTATTTATCCTTACAGAGCTGGTTGAGGCATGAGCGGAGTCTGCTGTCCTTTTAGTTTAACTCTATATTGCTGATGTTCAGAATAACTTGTTGCTTGATTCCAGGGATTATTCAATCTTTATATGAACAAAATCTAATCAACAAATCAAAGTTTTAGGTTTACTTTGAAGAAGAAAACAGCTGAAGCTCCATCACCCCCTGGAGCTTTATATTCCATCATCTGATGATCTTCAGAGGACAAAGTTTGTCAAAGTTTAAAGGTGAATTCAAACACTGGGATTACTCTGTCTTTGAGCTGTGAAAGTTGTGTAAACTCAATCTGCCAACAAAGCTCATGTAAAATTAAAGACAATCTCAGAACAGCCAGAAATCAATCTGAGGGTGAAATTGTTTTTGTAATAAAAATGTGGAGCAGATTGAAGGATTTCCTGCTCCTGTGTGAGGTAATAATAGGTTTAGCCTTCTAAAACGCTCTCTAAATGCATCATCCTCTCTTTGAAATCCATTATCACCGAGCTGCGGAGGAGCTGACTCATTGACTCCTTTCTCATTGCATGAAAACAAGAAAACCCTCCCTGAAGTTTGAAGCCAGTTTCTAACTAACTGGGATCCTTTCTTTTCCAGTTTGATGTCAGGACTGGCAGCCCTGGATGCCAAGTGTTCCAGCCGGCTAGGTCTGATCACAGTGTCCTATTACCTGTGGACCACCTTTGTGGCTGTGGTAGTGGGGATCATCATGGTGTCCATCATCCATCCGGGAGGGGCTGCTCAGAAAGAGGACTCTGAGGAAAGCGGCAAGGCCATCATGAGTTCTGCTGATGCTCTGCTGGACCTCATCCGGTAAGGCTGTCATCACCTCCAGCTTCATCATGACTTGACAGACTGCTTCTGTACACCTGTATTCTCAACCCACACTACATCCCAGCTGACAGATTACTATTGTTGATGCCCATGAGACACAACCTCAAAGCCTGATTTATACTACAGACTGTATAATAAATGGACGTAGTCTCCCTGACTTCACCCATCTGTTTCTGAAACAGGTTTTTGAAACAAGTTGGCTGGGGCGGCCATAGTGGAAGTGGAGCTGGCTTTGAGCTTCTACACTAACAGCTATAGGGCGCCTGTCAGTCACATGAGCTGAGGTGGGCCTCTGATTGGGCAATCTTAATATCTTCTTAACTTGAAGTTAGTAAAACTTCACCCCCAGTGATACAGTGTGTGCTGACAGTGAAATTAGTGATTCAGACAAGAGACATTCTTTGAACCAGGCTGTAAATGTGTTTATTTCTACTGTGAAAACAGTGTTTTTTGGCTGGCTACTCCAGGAACCAGCCCCAAGCAGACACCAGAGAAACAGCAGATTTTAAAACTTCAGCATAGTCTCATATTCTTAGACCGGAGGTTGGCGCCATGTATGAGACCCTTCAGTATGGGCTTAAAGTGATACCCTGGGATGGAACAAGTTGGGTCCTATCACAAGGTTTAGGGCAGAAATTACCCCTACAGCAGTGTTTTTGTGCAGCAGAAGCCCAGAGCGCTCGCACCAAACACCCCCTCCCTGCTCCTCTGCTGGTTTCCTCTGCACTCAGACAGGGCCATATTTTACTTGATCAAAAACACAAACAAACGGACTCCCACTGAAAAAATCTGATATCAGTCTGCATTCACGCTTTATTTAGAGAATTTTCACCACGTAACTTTCACACAAAAACACAGCTAAATAAGGCTCTAGTTCTCATCGTGTCGTCAAACGGCGCTACCTCCGCTGCAGAGCCACAGCTGGCTACAAGGCGCTCGCCACTAGGTGTATTAGTCTGCGCACGCGGCGTGCCAGATATAAACAAACACAGGTAGTCTGCCAGGACGAAGAGACACGATGAGAACTAGAGCCTTATTTAGCGGTGTTTTTGTGTGAAAGTAACGCGCTGAAAATTCTCTAAATGAAGCGTGAATGCAGACTGATATCAGATTTTTTCAGTGGGAGTCCGTTTATTTGTGTCTGTGGTCAAGTAAAATATGGCCCCGTCTGAGTGCAGAGGAAACCGGCAGAGGAGCAGGGAGGGGGTGTTTGGTGCGAGCGCTCTGGGCTTCTGCTGCACAAAAACACTGCTGTAGGGGTCATTTCTTCCCTAAACCTTGTGATAGGACCCAACTTGTTCCATCCAGGAGTATCACTTTAAGGGTGTGTATATCACTCACCGATGGCACCAAAATACTTCGACATTGGGGTTCTTTGCCAGCATGCTGAGTTTTTTTTACAAAAAGAACAGATTTTGAGTTCAAACAGCTGTATGTTGTACTGCAGGGTTCTGAGAGCACATCCCAATCAATATGTGATATGGACTTTTCAGAGGGACTTAATGTTAGAAATGGATTTTAAGAGGACAGAGATTTATTTGTTAATGTTGTAATAAAAAAAAATTAGTATGTTACACAACTACAACCCAAGGTTTTGATGCTGTGTAACATGTTTCAATGAACTAGATTTTTGTCATTAAAACTCTTTATTTGTTTGTAGACTCAGCAAAGAGAACATAAGAAGTGTTGAAACTGAAAATAATGTACGACTCCAAAAACACATCAGAGGATACAAGACTCGATTGAAGTGATGGAATGATGAAATGGAGCAGAAAAGAAAAAATGGAGCATAAGAATAGTTCAAAATGCAGGATCAGAAATATTTTGACCTAAGATGTTGTTTACAGGTTAAAATAGTCTGAATATATATATAAAAAAACAATCCTGATTAAATCCAGATCCTGATTCTGGCATAAAAACATCCGGACATATTTCCCCATATTGCACTCTAATGGAGAACATGTTTCTTGGTCAGAAACAGAGTTTGCTGATGTTTAGCACTCTCTTACAGCAGGTAACACTGCAGAAAACTGACTCTGAGGGGTTGATAGATATTTCAGAATGTAAAAATAATGTAAAAATCACATTTAGCAAACTGCAGATGCCTCCGTCATAGCTCCCTTTTTTTTTTTTTTTTTTCTTTTTTTTTTTTTTTACAGACTCATTTATATTTACTACAAACCCTGAGACAGGATTAAAGTTGTTGATTTTTAAAGCCTTTTAAGCTTTTCATCTTTTGGTGGTCTGAGCTGAGTTTTTAGTGACTCTAGACACAGTGACCAGTTGTGCTCTGCCTCTGTTAGTTTGTGTTTGTCTCATCCAGCCTTGTTTGTTGAGCTGTTGCTAGAGCAGTGAAGTGAAAGTCATTATTCAGCTGAGACAGAACTTTACAGGGAGACTAAATGGAACAACAGGTGTCCTTGAGAATGCAGAAACACCCACGCGTGTTTGACTCAGGGTAAACAAACACTGACGTGTTGTTATTTCACACAGCTGAAAACATGTCAGGAGGCTATCAGCATCCTGCAGACTGGAGAAACTTCTGCTCTCATTTGGAGACATCTGAACATTTTTAATCAATCTCAGTCCAGGTTTCCCTCTGGTACGTGTCTGTTTTGATAATTGGATTTTCTGCTTAGAAATGATATCAAATAACAAAAAACCAGTGGTTATTTCATTTTGGTTTTCAAATTAAGAAATGAAAATTGGTTATAAAGCTGCTTGCGCAGATTTTCTGCGCTAACACTTGGGTTCTTCCTCTTGGGCTGAGGGAATTTCTGCTCACAGATCTCTGGCTGCTCTCACTTTTTTGTGGATTAACCAATAGAAGGCTGACTAGTATTGAACAATCAGATAATCCTTGTTTGTAGACGGGCGTTCGCTTTTGTTCACGGAGCATTGCGTACGGGCGAGCGCACTCTTTCAACCTGGTTTATGACCCCCTGTCCTCCGGGGCTGTGACAGCCAAATTTCTTTAATGTCTGTCCTCTGTTGGAATCAAATATTATTCAATACAAACACAGGCACGCAGGTTTTTCACTGAAATAGCTAAATTGTATTACATAGCCACATGACACAATGCTATTTGCAGTGTGCTGCTGGAAAAAACAGTGTCAGCATCAGCATGAGTCACGACCCTCTGGATCCCAAACTCTCTGAGCTTTTTTTGCTTTGTGAAATATAATTTAACTCACTGTGGTCTCAGTTTTCTCCATAGAGTGAAGTGCAGCACCTCTCTAGACTCAGGACAACGATGGCCAAACACTGATGTAACTCAATTTTGTCTTTATGTAGTGTAACAAAATTAAAAAGCTGTAATTCTTTAGAAAAAGAAAAGAGAAACGAATAATGAATTTTTCTGTTTAAAAATAAATTAAAGAATAAGGTGGGGAAATATATAACACATTTTTAGGTACCCTGAGGCATAAGGAACACAAGAAAAAAGTGGTGTGGTTCTATCTTTAAAAAATCTTCACATTCCTGCACCTAAGATAAGCTGATTTGATTTTTTGGCCGGTTTTTGGTTCTTTCACATTTTTTACTCACTGTGGACTTGTTTTTCACTGCTATACAGGGCTGTCAAGTTTTGAGTGCAGACTAGAGAGACACCCCCACCCCACCCCACCCCCCACCCCCACCCCCCCTTATAGAAATAGGGGGGTCTTTCATAACTTTTCGCCTCAATCCACTGGTATTTTAGGATGTGACAGCCCTGAATATATCACAACAATAAATACTATGAAACTCAGCTAATCTTCATCATCAACAACATTTTGCCTTAAAAAGACAATTAACAGGTTAAAATTTCAGTAGTTTTCTCATTTTTTACTTTGTTGATCCTAAATCACCTCTCATGTGTTCTGGACATCCTCTCACAACTTTCACAGCTTTTAGTTAGTTTATAAAAGGTCATTAAAAACACTGAGACCCTAATCAGGAGCCAGTCGATGAAAATGTGATTTTGTTCAGGTTATAATTTCAACACCTTTGTCTTTTTTAAATTTATGATCAAGGAATCACCTCTAATGTGTCCTTGGACATCCTCCCACAACTTTCACAGAAAAAAAGGCGAACGTTAAAAATGAAACTGTCTTCACCTCGGTATAAACAATACGTGATGCAGGATTCCTCATGTTGAACTTATCATTTCAGTGAGTGACTAAAAACAGCAGCTTGGAGATGAAGTTTTCTGTCTGTCTACTCTCACCAGCCTCGGGCGCTGCCCCTAAAGACGCCGAGCATTTCGGGAGGTATTTAGGTCAGATATTCACACGTACATCGGCTGCACTGTAAAGTGACATTACTGTCAGACAACAACGATAACAGCCTTACTTCAAATGGAAGATATCGAGCCTGTCCACAGAGCGGATCGTGGCAGCATCAGATGTACTAATGTGCAGGACCGCCAGACGTGTGTAATATCTATGACGCGCCTTGCTGATCAGACATTTCATAGTTTTCCTAATGTTTATACTCCAGGAAAAGAGAGATCATAATAATTGTTCATGAGACCAAGTCAAGTCTGAAGTTTCTCTGTGGACATTTTTTCAGTGTGACAAATACAATGTGTAGCGGGAGTGTGTGACAAAAGAAAAGTGACTGTCACGCTCAACGCGTGACACTTGAGAGCCCTGGCAATATGAAGTTCTACACTTCTATGAGGTCAGGAGAAACAGGGCTACAGCCAGTTGTTACTGAAAAATTTGTCTCAGCAACATAACAAAACCAGAATGCAAGAAACGATTCAAAAAAGAAAGGCAGGAATTGAATATTTACTCTAAACCAATGAAAACTGTGAATAACTATGTACATAACACTTTATTCAAGCATCGGATCAAAGAAGAATGAATTATTTTCATTTTTACACACAAACTGTTGCTTATTGGTGCAGAGTAGTCCTGCAGACTGTATAAAACAAGGACAAAGCATCAGGGAAGTCACCCATCTGTTTCAGAAACTGTGAAATGGCACCAATCTGCGGACACAGCTACATTTGAAAAAATTCACGCACGGCACACTGTGTGTCGATACTGAAATCAGTGTTTTAGGCCTAAGCTGTTTTAGAACCAGGCTGTAAATATGCTTTTTATTATGCCGTAAAAGTCTGTTTTCATGGCTGGGTGTTTACGTGACTTCTGGGCTTTCTGCAGCCAGACTCAAGCTCTCGATGAACAGCGACTTTAAGCACTTCAGCCTAGGCTTCATTTTTACTTACCGGATTTTGCCCCTTGAGCAGCCCCAAGCTGAAACATGACACCAGGAAGATGGAGGGCAACTTTCAAAGAATCCGTTAGATTTAAATACAGAACATATATCAATCATCCAGGGCTTGTTTGAAGCAGTAAAGAGTGTGGAATTATTTGTTTTTGACAGAATTGAGCAAGAGCCAACGGTTTATTTTCTGCAGATCTCAAAGGAGACATGTGAATAAACAAGATGTGGATGACAGTCACAAAAATCATCGTTCTTTCCTGCTGGTTTTCAGCATGTTGCTGACTTCGCGTGTGATACATTCAGGGACTGTCAAAAACTTGACAATCTGATGAAAACGCCACTTTTTACAGCTTTTGACGAGGACAAACAGTTTGTAAATGCAAATCATTTGAGAATGGGTGCATTTTTGAATCTGCCCTCGGGTTGGGGATCCTAATTAAGTATCAAAACCTGGAGCCACAGTAGAAAAATCCAAGGTCACTCTTTTCATCTATTTATTTATTTGACTGTGAGTTATTAGGATATATGTCCATTTAAAAAAACCTATAAATCTTGATCTAACACCATGATGAAAGCTGCTCCTGCTCTGTGTGAAGCTGTGAGAGGTTATTTATTGATCCTTTTCATTCACACCACTTCAGAAACTCCTAAATAAACTCATTTTTCTTGACTTTTTTCAACCAGGAAGCCTCTGATCATCTAGATGACCAGTACAGTCATATAAAGTGTTATCTTTATGAAAGAAAACTCTGTAGACCCTCATGAACACTCACTAACCTTTTGATTGAATGTACCTCTGCCTCACAGCAACATGTTCCCCGCCAATCTGGTCCAGGCCACGTTCCAGCAGGTAAGACCTGTTATGTCACACACAACACTTTGAAAACCAAAGGCTCATCTCTGTCTGAGGACATCACTGCAGCTTTGTTGTTTTCTCTTTCTCTCTCTTCCCTGGAAACAGTATCGAACAAGCAGCGAGTACATTTTAAAACCTAAGCCCACGCTAAGTCAGGCCCAATCAGAATCCAGCACGAGGCGAGCGCTCATCTATGGCATCCAGGATGAAAATGGAACTGACATCCAGAACTTCGCCCTTGACCTGACTCCACCTCCGGATGTGCTCATACGCACTCGGGAAGGAACGAGCGATGGGATGAATGTCCTTGGAATTGTTATTTTCTCTGCCACCATGGGTAAAAAGCTGCTCTGTGTCACTCAGAGTTTTAGTGTGAACCTGGTGTCCCTAAGTGCACCTCATGGCTGCTTATTAAAATGCACTCAGCCCTGGTTTAAAAGCTTGTGCTGTGTGTTTTGACAGGTATTATGTTGGGGAGGATGGGGCCGAATGGCAGCGCCTTGGTGAACTTCTGCCAGAGCCTTAACGAAGCCGTGCTCCGGATTGTGGCCATCGTTATCTGGTAATGAGTTCCTTTAAACACTCCTTTACTGAAGGAAACTGAAAATGGGTTTCTCCTCCTCTGCAGATTACAGTTTCTCCTGATTGTTTACTCATATTTTCTGAAAGCATGCTTCATACACACACACACACACACACACACACCACACACACACACACACACACACACACACACACACACACACACACACACACACACACACACACACACAAACAACAGGCAAAACTCCTCAACTCTCCTGCAAAATGAAACTTAACATTTAAATTCTCCAAATGGCATTTTGTTTTCAAATGACACGCACAAACCACCATATGAACAGACATTTATAAGAACCAGTTGAACACTGATGTGCTCAATGTAAAACACTTCTCCATTCATCACAATTACTTAGGCCTTTTTATGTTCAGTGTTACACTCCCTACAGACAGTACATAAGGGAGACCAGGGACAGTTGTGACACTTGCAATCGACCTCTGGCTTAACCAGCCCCCTGCTGGTTGTTCGTCGTGGGACGAACAATAAACAGTCAGTGACAGGCGCTATGGCACGTGTCACAGTAGGAGACATTTCATAGGATGTTACTGATGAGTGTAGGAGACAGAAAGATCACAGCTCATGAAGAAGCCTCCAAAAAGCTCTAAATCCCACATTGGAAGGATATATGAATCATTTTATTGTTGAGAAGGTAGATTAAAAGCTTCAGTTACAGACTAAATTTACAGCTCCCAGTGCAAACCTGATGAACAGCATCTGGTTAGCATCAGCATCTCAGACAACAAGATCGAGGATCAGGACAAAAATATATCCTCCTTTTACCATCTTTATCAAGGATGAGTCTACAGTATTTACACTGAATCATTGAGCACAACATTTGACAACCTTTGTTATCTCAGCTATTCAGGGCTTCACATTAACACCCGCCAACCCACCAAATGGGGGTGAAATTCAGCTGTGGCGGGTAACACTGCCACTCCTACTAGCCACTTTAGCGGGTTGAATTATTTAATTGTAGTTTTCTGAAACAGCATCTGAAATACAAAACCCATTGCAGTATGAGACTACGGCACTACAACTCCCACGCAGCACACAGTGCTACCTCATTGGTCCATTCGCAAAGTCTTTTGCTGACCTAACTGCTGACAGGCGCCCAGACGCACTCGTCTCCAGCCTCTGTCTTGGACACTGTGACAGCTCCTGTTGCTTAGCGCCTGATAACACGATTTAAAACTTCACTCACGTCTTTTTGGCTCTCTATTGTAAACAGATTCCAGGGTTTAAGTCACAAACTAACGTCAAATCTCCCATAACTTTTTAAAAGTGAAGACATTTATCAGATGGAGCTCATTTAATCTCACCCTGCACTGATCTCACCAGGAACACTCACCTAGAGCAGGGGAGGGGAGGGGGTGGTCGTTGAGAAGCACACATAGAGAAGAAAAACTGGTCACGGATATGAGGAGCTGAAGGAACAATATTTAAACCTCCTAATGTACAAAAATTTATCACAGTTATATGTAAAAAGTTCACTCTGGAAATACTGTAAACAAACCAAATCATTCTAAATAAATGAAATTTATGACCCATTGTGACTTATATATGTTGCTTTCATCTTCAACTCATTTTTTGACTGATACGACCTTAAAAAAATGTATTACTATATTCCAGAGTGACTTATAGTCCAGAAAGTATGGTTCTTAGTTTATTACTGAAAAATAACTGTTGTAAATAAATATTTAAGCAGACATTGTTTCTAGCTGGATTTTTCAGTTTAGTTTTTATCTTTTCAATTAATCTCCAACCTTCCCAACTTTCATTAAATGGAATATTAAACTCCACCTTTTATTACTTTGTTTTAATAGTCTGCATATTTTCATATTAAAGGAGCACAACCGTTTCAGGGCTGAATACCTGATTTCTGTGGTCTTGATTTAAGTATGCACAGGGGTCATTTACATTTAAAAAGGTTGTAAATCTATTTCAAGTAAACTTTACCATGTCATCATCTGCTTTAATCATATTTAACATAATAATCCAACAACAAAATTGTGGCTAGTGAAAATGCTGAGTGGCTAATAACTCAGGGAAACTACTAGCCACAGTGGCTGGTGAGCAAAAAGGTTGATGTCAAGCCCTGCAGCTATTACAGATAAGCTAATAAAGCTAAGCTAACGTCAGTTTAACTAGAACCCTTTGGACAACAGCTAACAATGATGTACGACCACTAAAGAACAAAAAGTAGAACTAAACAGGCCAATGAACTCCCAACAAACAAAGAGACATGATGAACAACATAGCTAGGAGCTAATGTTAGGCTAACTTCTGCTAATGTTACAGAAATTCCCAAAGCGTCCGTCACACCACAATGGTGGTTCTAGTGTTAAAGATAACTTAATATTTCTTTACAGCAAAGTCACAATCTGCTGCCTCAGATACAATGTCAGCTTACCTTAGAGCAGATGGAGACATCCTTCTTCATTTTATTCACGCTGAGTTGATGTTGTGATCTGCTGCACAACTTTATCCAAAGAAGACACTTTTCTCTGTTCTGATGTGTGTTAGTAAAGGGTTACTTTGTGTTGGACTTACATGAACCCCATGAACACCATTTGACCATTTATTACCTTAAGATCTCAGATAAATCCTCATAAAACCAAACTAAACCAACCTTCTGACATGCATTTCAAAGGACATACAGGCAGAGACTGTCTGAGTGTATTGGAAGATTATATGCACTGTGATTGGCTCATTGTGTTTGCGGGTGGGACTTAGCCATATGTCAATTAGTCCAATCAGGAACAATGATAGGAATCACCTGATTCACTCTGAACATAAAGATAAGTTGTGCCCTTTAGCAGAAAGAGCTAATTTTGTGAGGGAAAACATAATTTTGAGGTGATAACATTTTTTGGGTTTTTTTTCTCAAATTTGATTGTGATCACACAGTCTGCTTTGTAGTTAAACTCATCAAATGTACATCATGCTAATCATGTGTCTGTTTAGTTTTTTCCCTTTCAGATTGTTTGTGATAAGATTTTAGGTGTTAGCTGTAAGCCAAGCTAGCTTATCGCTAATGCACTCAGGGACTTGTAACAAACTTGTTTGGGTAAGTTGCATAAGTTAAATATGGGTTAAGTGCCTGACATTTCATCTGAAGGCCCACAAAGCTGCACTCCAGGAGTGCCACAACCCCCACAATCCACAAAAACAGTGCTGTATCATTTTGTTTTTGATGTGTTATTTGTGTCACATTTGATAAATTGGGCTGTTTAGTTTAGTTCCCTTATGGTAAGGTTTGTAGTATGCAAAGAAGAAAATATGTATTTTATAAAATGAGTTACAATTTAGCTGTTATTCTTACCACAACTTCTTGAAATTATCAATGATTTTCCTGAAAAGAGTGTGGCTGGTTTCAGGACAGTGCTCATTTTGAAAAGAGACAAAGCACAACTTCAGTTGCCTGTCGCAGAATGATAATTGTCAAGGGGGGAAATACTTAATTTATAGTATTTTTTTCAACTGGTTTTCAAGGAAACTATCATGTTGATGAGATAGAGGCCTTTGTAACTAATGTGCCAGATATGATACGTTTGGCGTCATGGGGTCAAGTCCTGTACTCCGCAGAACCACAGCAAATTTGTTTTTAAAGTTTCGGAAAAAAAGAAAAAAATAATAACTTTCAGTAGCTTAGGTGATGGTCACGGTCCTTATTTCATCATGTTACATTTCACCCTGAGCTGTGTAACAACTGCCCCAGACTATGAGGTCATTGTTCACTCCTTGTGTCTTGTCTAAAATGAAGCCATGCATTTTCTGTTTGTGTTGCACAGAGTTTCTAGGTCATTTACTGGCAGACTCCTTGAAGCTTGTTTGTACAGCAGTTTGAAGATACAGACTAAAAGAGCTCAAAGTTGGAGACAGAAACATAAAAAAAATGTTACAACTTTCCCTGGTCAGTGAAAATCCCAAACAGCTCAAAAGTTACACATACAGACAACAGAAGAATTTACTGTAAACAGTTACAGTGAAAAACAAAACAAACAAAAACCTGTGCTGCATCCTCTCATGGTTTCAGTTTCCTGTTCAGGAGACAAAAGACACTCCTGACCACCTTGTTCTGTTTTATTTTTCAGTTCTGAAATAAAATCAGTAAAAAAAAATGTAAATACTGTGTATAAGCACAAAGTGGGGATTAATTTCCCAAATAAACAGACTTAATTTTACAGCTTACAGAACAGTCCACAGGTAATACTGTACTACCAGACTTAATGAGTACTTATTGATCTGCAGTCCTGCAGTTTTCTAGTAAGAGTGGATTTCTTACCTGTTCTCTTTGAGAAAGTCTAGATGATGGATGCTACCTACCTGCTACCTGCTCAAATCTGGCTCCAATCTTTACCCAGCCTGCCTCTTGGTTAGACCATGGTGGACCACATGGTCAACCAAAGTGACTGGATCTCATCAGATATTATGGTCCTTGTCTTTCCTGATCCTCCCCATCCTCCTCTAGTCTCACTCCTCTGGCTCCTTGTACCTGGCAATTAGTAGAAGTAATTAATAGAATCAACAGTTTCAGTGTCCATCAGACCCTCTTTAGAGCTGTTTTATATGCGTTTTTAATGAAGCTAATTTACTGTGACATGTCTGTCAGTAGGCTTGTTAAACAGCAGAGTGATTACTCTTCAACCTTTCATCCCATTGATGTGCGGCATAACAAGAGTCCCCTCACTAATGCACATATATTATCATCATGTTTCTGAACGTTAGCGTGTAAAATGAGTGGATGTGTATCTCCTGAGCAGTAAAGGCCAGAATAAGCTCCATCACTCTGGATATGAATCACATTAACTTATGTGAACAGCAGCACTAGAAAGGAGTAATAACAGTCAAAATGAAATTGCGGTGAACCCTGCTCTCTAAGGGTGCTGCAGACATTAAGACTGATTGGTTTGCATAACAGGTCAGGTTGACATATGAGAAACTCCACACAATTTATTCATCCGCACAGTGTGAGGTGTTTTTTTTAAATCTGGTTATGAAACAGGCTGAATTCATGTCACAATGTGACCCATAAAAACACACGAGTCCCTCAGGAACATGAGGGACTCTGTCACTGGCATGTCAAACACTGAGATCAACAGATCTCTGCAGAGACAGGGTTCAGTCTTTGCTTTATCCACAGAGACAAACCAACACAAACCTTCAAGATGAACACAACTTGTTCCCCCACCTGTGTCTCCTTAATTAAAGTGAAGCACACTAATTCATTCATAATTGACTCTATCTACAGCACTCACAGAGTTTTACAGTTTTTTCAAAAATGAAGCACTATATATATTTAGTATAAAACACCTATCATGGCACTGGATCAGATCACAGTCAACTGAATAAAAAACAATAAAAAATGCAAAGAGGTAGATAAGAAACCACAGTCATGTATAAAACAGTCAGAGATGTCTGTTTTTGCGTGAAGGTTTTAACATAAAGCTACGCCTCAAATGCACCAGATGTGTCTGCTCATTTAAGCCAATGTGGCAAATACACTGGATCCTATATCTGCTGGAGCTGTGACGCATCAGTTCAGCGTAGCAGGTCAAGCAGATCAAGCAGGACGGGTCATGCACAGAAGCTGCCTACACTGAAAAAAGAAAACAGTCAGACCAACTTACATTATTGCTTCAATTGGTAACACCTAAATAAATTAAGGTATTTGAAATGAAGTTAATAAATTCAATCAACACAATTGATTAAGTCAAATGAACTTAAAAATTTGATTGTTCTCAAATCAACATTTTGCAGGTTTTCAGTTGTTTCAACTCAATCATTTGCAAAACCTCAAAGTAAAATCTGACAAGGTGTTTTTATACTTTATTGCACAGTAGAAATGTGACAAGATGAGCTTACTTAAAAAATCTAGGAAAACAATTGCACTAAAAAGGTTAGTGTGACTAATAGTCTTAGGTTAAGTTTATTTTATGTCTACTTGTAAAGTTTATCTTACAGCCCATTAAATTGACTCATTCAAACCGTGAGTGAGGAGGGAATGAAGTAGATATTAGACCCCGCTGTACATTAAGATGTTGACCTCTTGAGAGCACAGGCTTTCTGTGCTCCACGTGGCATGGACCTGCCGTCTGTGCCCCGTGGCATGGACTGTGTTCTTTTAAGCGTGTTTAAAGTTTTATAAAATGAGATAAATGAGATGTGTTGATGGGTAAAAATTATGATCAGAAATGACTAACTGGGTTTTGTTTCCAGTTATATTCAAATTACCATTACTGAGAAAGAATTTAATTGGAGCCCTTACAGCTGTGGAGCACAGGAGGCCAGGACAAGCAGCCTATGCCATGGAGCACAGACAGCCAGCCAGCACAGTGGATCACAGACAGCCAGCTGGGCCATGCCATGGAGCACAGACACACTGACCGCGAGTGGTACCTTAAAGTGCATCAGGGTCTCATATCCACAGTGTTCCCTCCTCATCCATGGTTTGTCCTTTTGGGTTTTGTAGATTATTGAGGTGAAACAACTAAAAACTTTAAGTTGGATTGATGCAAAAATGTTCATTTGAGAAGAATTAAAAAATTTAGTTTATTTGACCTTTTACGTTGTGTTAAATGAACTTGTTAATTTTATTTCAAATTACTTAATTCATTCATGTGTGACCAATTAAAGCAATTAATTTAAGTTGGTCCAACTAATTCTTTTTATTAGTTGTAGCAACGCAGAATTTCAAGTCGATATGATCCACAAAAATACATTGGAAACCTTAACTTAAAATATTGAGTTGGATTAATTAAAAAAAAAAAAAAGTAAATCACTTCAACTGATCAAAGATTCCTTTTTTTACAGTGTATACACTCCCGGAAACTTTCAAAATGAAACAAACCCTGTCAAAACCAGAGCATATTTTTTATTCTACTTCAACTATAAACAGGTATAATGAGGAGTAAGTATCTCGGAAAAACAGGGTTTTTTATTTATTTTTGATTGTCCTGTTTTTATGAGATACTATCTCATAAAAACAGAAAACAATTATTTTTGATTTTACTGTTTTTATAAGATAATATCTCATAAAAACCAGGTATAACAAGACAACTTTTACTCAAAATAACACAAAACTACTTGATAAGATTTCAGTTTTTTGCAGTGTTCCAGCTTATGATTTATTATATACCTCCCTGCATTGCTTTAAATTCAGTTTATTGTAAGAAAAATCTATAACCCTTTAAATGTAGAGGTTATAATTGATACATTCTTCATTATATGGATTTTTTGCTGCCACAAGTCACTACAAAAAAGAGAACACAACAGATCAGAAAACACACTACCCATAAAAACAACTATACAATAAAAACAGATAACTGGACTCTGGACTTCCTGTCCTTCAGGTATTTCCCTTTTGGCATCGTGTTCCTGGTGGCCGGTAAAATCCTGGAGATGAGCGATCCATCAGCCATGGGGAAGAAGCTGGGCTTTTATGCTGTTACTGTGGTGTTTGGGCTGGTTCTACACGGCCTGTTCATCCTGCCTGCCATGTACTTCTTCATCACCAAAAAGAGCCCCATTGTTTACATACGAGGGATCCTGCAAGCTCTGCTCATCGCCCTGGCAACCTCTTCCAGGTAGAGTGAATGAAAGAGGTCAAGAGCCTCAATGACCTGCAAGCTAAGTGGTTTTTCATGTTCATTGTTCTCATACTGTGCATCAGAACTACGCCCACTCAGCCCTTTCAGCTCGTTTAATGACCTCTTCCTCTCATTATCTGAAGCCTGTGTATGAACAGTCTGAAAAGGACATAAGCAGGTCAGGAAAGCATCTGGTGTGTGCCAGAGGAGAAAGAAGCCCTCCATGCATCTAATTAGATTGACTGCCACTTATCCACTTGTGTGTGTTGGTGTGTTTTCAGTATTGTATGTGTGACAGTTTGAGATGCAGCTCATCTGGAATGATAATGTTGTTGCAAATGTTTTGCACATTGAAGAGTTTTTACATGAGCAGAAATCATGTATTCAAATCCATTTTAACCCATGCAGAAATAAATCAAACCCAGTGACAGCTTGAAGGTCGGAAAACAATAGTTTAACATTTTGAAGGCATCAGAACCCTCCTCAGCTTCTCAAAGCTGGTCTCAGTCAGAGGACGGGTTAAAACCACAGAGGAATCTGAAACCTATCCACACTCCGATCTTCAAACATGAAGAAGATCCCTGTGCCCAGCTCACTGCTGCATGTTTACTGTTCACTTCTGCCAAACCAGAGTGGGCTGCCACAACAAAACCCAGCCACATGTGTTTGGAGCCAAAACCAGTCAGGAATATGCTTAACTGCTGAGCCATGGAAATATTTTCTCTTTTGTTTTTAACATTTTATTGTTTGAGTTCATCATCGAAACATTTCCCCTTTGTTGGAAAAATCTTTACACATTTGGAAACTTCTCTCTGACACTCTCCACAAATACAGATGCCCCCATCAAAGTCCCACTCTGCTGCCAAAACTTTGCCTGGGTGTAGGGTATCTATCAATACCAACCCACTAAACATTAGACATCTAGTGGACGTGCAGTTCAAGCCCGTAACACATCTGTGGGTCCAAGCCCAATTCTGGATGTCTACACAACATTCAGATACCGTCCACTATCTGGACTTCCAACCATGACCCCACTTGGACGTCAGTATGCAGTTCAACATTTGAACATTGGCGTTTTGGATGTCGAGACGACATCTGAGCAGGAGAGAGTGAGTGAGCCCACTGAGTAAAGAGAAATTCATAAAACAAACCTTTCAGCATAATTTTTGAACGTCTTACTTTGAACGTCTTACTGTGAACATTAGTTTTGAATCAAAGTAGTTTATTTTTTTTCCATTTCCTGTTTCCATTCTAAAATGCTGATATGTTTTCCTGTAGAGGATAATTTTCCTGTAGCTTCATTTGGCTCAACAGCAGCTTTGAAGTGGAAATGTACAACACCTTTGTCTGTATTTAGAGCAGCGGCGATTGCTCTAAGTTTGCAAGGGAAGCTCAGCTTCACCTAAAATGCCCCCAAAAAACTAGTGATATGTTCTGCTGTGTGTACATTTAATTGACAAAATATGCGCTAGAATTCCTCCATCTTTTGTTCAGAATCAGCTACCTATAACAGGTAACTGGCTCCACCTCCTTCTCATTCATCCCCGCAGCGTCTCAGCATTTTGACACAGTTGGATGCTGGGCGTCTTCTGACTTCAGAGGGGAAGCGTAGAGTGGGTTGTTCCACTGTGGAAACTGGACAGTCACTGGATAAACACTGGGCTTTGTCCCACCCATCGGATGGAATGATCTGTCTGAGGCCGAATCCCCATTTTGATTGAAAGCGAAATGAGCCAGTCAGCGATCTTGAAGTCCACAGGAGCATCTTCTGAGTTTTACAGTCAGTTGTTTTGGACTGACCCGGAGGCTTTATCAATCCCCAGCAAGTTTACCTTTCTTAAAAACAACGGGTCAAATGTTCGTCAGAGTGACGGCCTGGGAGAAGAAACTGTTCCTGTGTCTGGACGTCTTGACGCACAGAACTCTGTAACGCCTGCCAGAGGGGAGCAGTTTAAACAGTTTGTGTCCAGGGTGTGAAGGGTCTGCAGAGATGTTACCAGCCCGCTTCCTGGTCCTGGACTGGTATAAGTCCTGGATGGACGGCAGGCTGGCTCCAATTACTATTTCTGCAGCCCTGACAGTTCTCTGTAGTCTGTGCCTGTCGTGTTTGGAGGCTGAGGAAAACCAAACTGAGATGGAGGTGCACAGGACAGACTGGATGATGGAGGTGTAGAAGATGATGAGCAGGTCCTGGGGCAGGTTGAACTTCCTGAGCTGTCTGAGGAAGAACAACCTCTGCTGTGCCTTCTTCCTGATAGAGTCTATGTTGGAGGTCCACTTCAGATCCCAGGAGATGATGGATCCCAGGAACTGGGAGGACCAACTGTTCCACCTCCTGTCTGTAAGTGGCCTCGTCACCATCCTGGATGAGACCGATGATGAAGTGTCATCTGCAAACTTCAGGAGTTTCACAGAGGGGTCCCCTGAGGTGCAGTCATTAGTGTAGAGGGAGAAGAGCAGTGGGGAGAGCACACACCCCTGGGGGGCACCGGTATTGACGGTCTGTGTGCTGGATGTGATGGACCCCAGCCTCACCTGCTGGGTCCTGCCAGTCAGGAAGCTGGAGATCCACTGACGGGTGGGGGCTGGCACAGACAGGTGGGACAGCTTGTGGTGGAGGATGTCAGGGATGATGGTGTTGAACGCCGAGCTGAAGTCCACAAACAGGATCCTCACGTACCTCCCTGCAAAGTCCAGGTGCTGTAGGATGTAATGCAGTCCCATGTTGACTGCATCCTCAGCTGACCTGTTTGCCCGGTAGGCAAACTGCAGGGGGTCCAGCAGGGGTCCTGTGATGTCCTTCAAGTAGCTTAGCACCAGACGTTCAAAAGACTTCATGACTACAGATGTCAGGGCGACAGGCCTGTAGTCATTCAGTCCTGTTATGGAGGGTTTCTTTGGGACTGGGACTGGGATGATGGTGGAGCGTTTGAAGCAGGAGGGCACCTCACACAGCTGCAGAGATCTGGTGAAGATCCGAGTGAAGATGGGGGCCAGCTGGTCCGCCCAGGCCCTTAGACATGAGGGGGAGACACCATCAGGTCCTGGAGCCTTCTTGGTCTTTTGTCTCTGGAATTGCTGGCACACATCCTCTTCACGGATCGTCAGTACGGGTGGGGTTGCAGACAAAAAAAGGACAGAGGAGCAGACGGAAGCTAAACAGGAGAGAGATAGAGCACGAGCTAAAGGCTGAAACACAAGCTAAAGGCAAAAAAACGGGCTAAATACCAGGAGACACGCTAAAGGCCAAAACATGGGCTATCACAGAAACTAACTGTGCTAAAGGCTAAGACACAAGCCAAAGGCTGGAACATGGCTAAAGGCAAAAATACGGCTAAAGGCTTAAGTACAGGCTGAAGGCTAAAACATGGTCAAGAGGTTAAAAAATGTCTTAGGGCCAAAACACAAGCTAAAGGCTGAAGCGTCCAAGTTGTTTGTGCTCACGTTCATTCCAACCCACAGTCAGCAGTTATTCTGCAGTGGTCTGTTCAAACTTGAGAGTCTATCTTTAAAATGAAGAGTGAGGTTATGTTAGCTCTGGTTGGTAGATGAGCACTGGCATGACCAGGATTCACCAACGTTGCACGTTTCGTCTCAGAGCACCAGGCTGTGAGTAGAGCTAACGTAACCTCACTCTTCTTTTTATTGATAGACTCACATGTTTGTTTTAGCCTGTAGCTCATGCTCTATCTCTCTGCTGTTTATCTTTCTTCTGCTCTTCTGTCCTTTTTCTGTCTGACAGTTAGGCTTCAGTGTCAACCATCACTACAAAATTAATCACAGAAATCATTTTTAGTGAAGACAAACACAGACCTTTGTGATTTAGCTCGTCTCACTACTCACCTTCTTCAGCCGGCTTGGTGTTATCATAGAGACCTAGACGTGCTGTAAATCAATCTGGTCCTGATCGACCCAAACTGCTGAGAAGCAGCAATTTAAAACAACCTGTTACCAGCAATATTAGAGCTAATAATTTCATTTTAAAGTATGGATTACGGCATATCTAGAAGGGAGACTTCTTCAAGATCACTTTCAAACTCCTCACAGCCCCTTTAAGAGAGAGTTAACCTTAAAAATATGAACATGGTGGCAAACTGAACTTTGTAGGATCATTGGACTTCTGCCTCACTGAGCTCTGTATGTCAGTTTTGGGCTGTTTTATGATTTCAGGATCAAATTATTGCAACATTTATTCTGATGTGTACCAATGTAAAAAGATAAAAGCAGATAAAAACAGCACAAAAAAATCAGATCCAAAAAGCTTCAAAGAAGAGACAAAACATATCAGCTTCGACTCACACTGTCTAATTTTCAATCTCATTCCCATGTTCGTTTTAATTCTACACGTGCTTCTCAGCTTCTTCTGTCATCACAAAAAGTATGCATTAGACTCTACTTCCTGACACACGTTGGAGAAGTTTAGACTGATTATCTGATAAATGTTTGTTTCTGATAATCCTGTGATTGCTCTGCACTGTGCGTCTTGTCCTTTCTTCCTCAGCTCCGCCACGTTGCCTATAACCTTCAAGTGCCTCCTGGAGAACAACCACATAGACCGCCGCATCATCCGTTTCGTGCTCCCCGTGGGCGCCACCATCAACATGGACGGCACTGCTCTCTATGAGGCCGTGGCAGCGATATTCATCGCCCAAGTTAATAATTATGAGCTGGACTTCGGCCAGATCATCACCATCAGGTCAGTGGAGCGTGCTATATGCCATCTGTGCCTTTAAGCTCATTATGGTGGTGAAGATCTGGGTTTTGGAGCAGTAACACCAACAATAATGAATCCTTTTCACAGATGACAGAAAGGCATTGAGGCAAATTTAACTTCACATTAATTCAGTTTAGGTACACATCTGTTTGGTTCTGGTGCTTTTAGGGATTTTCAGGCATTGTTGATGGGTTAATACCGTCCAGCTGAACAAAGAATTAATCAGCTGGAAGAAAGAGAGGCAGCAGCTGATGCAGCTTTAAAATATCTGCTGCAAGAAAATAAAAGATGAACGAAAAGTTAGAATATCTGGAGAATAATCTATGGATCTATCAGGTGAAAGAAGGCGTAGAGGGGAATGATGCAGTGGACTTTATTAAAACGCTCCTGGTGGAAAAGTTGGGAATCCCTGCTGATGAACTACAAATCACCAACCACCCAGGAGCTGACTGGGGACAACGTGACCCCTCCCTTTTCTGTTGTCCGCTTCTTGCCGTGGAACACAAAGCAGAACGTTCTAAAAGCAGCCTGGTCAAGAAGAGAAGTCAAAATTGGAGATAACCAAGTTTTTTCGCCCAGGATTACTCAACCAAGATACAGGAGAGGAGCAGGTATGCCCAGATAAGAAACCTGCTGTTGTCTGGGTGGTGGGCACAAAAAAAGAGAAGGGAAAAATGGGTCAATATTGTAACATTAAGATATGCATCATCGGGTTAATGATACCAACTGACACAATAAACTATTAAAAAGAAATTAAAGAGAGGTCTAAACTAGGATTCAGAGAGTGCTGACAACTACAACTGGTGAAAGTTGATCTGGCAAGAGGTGATAGACACCACAAAAAATAAAGAGCAGGGAGTGTTGAAGATAAGACACAGGTGAAATGCATTAGGGAGGGGTTAGGTCAGGGGTGGCCAACCTGTGGCCTGAGAGCAGCATGTGGCTCTTTGCCTTTCGGTGTGCAGCTCCTCAATCCATTCGTAAAATAAATAAATAAATAAATATAAATATTGATATATTGATGCTTAGTGCTTCTGTGCTTGTGACTCCGTCCCAGTACGTGCGCACTGTACTGTGTAGCAGGAGACTACCCCCGAGTGTAGAGAGGGTGTGATGTGGCTCTTTGTAGGAGGCTACCACAGTCATTTTTGTGTCTCTTGGTCTTGGTTGGCCACCCCTGGGTTAGGTGATCACACAGGAGGGAGACTGGACTGGAACTGAAAGAAAAGGAAACAAGTGTTTGCAGGAAAGAGACAGAAAGCTTTTACACACCTTATGAGAGCGTGAAAGCTTTGTATCAAAATTTAAGAGTTTTTTGGTAATATTAGTGTTTCCATTACTATTTTTTATTGTAATTGTCACACTCTAACCACAAGTGAGGGTAGTAGGTTGAAGGGCTGACTGGTAAAGTGGGTAAGGTTTACCTCAAAATGTAAAAAAAAAAAAAAAAAAGAATCATATCCTTCAGTTGAAAAAAAAAAAGAAGATTTTTATTGCTCTTCAAATATAGGTCAGGTTTACAAGAGCAATTGAGGCAAAACAAGGCAACAGAAAAAATATTTACAAAGTCATCAGATCTGCTCAGCATCACAGCCCTTCTCTGACTGACTGGGCAGTGGAGATCCCCTCCATTTTAAAGGCTAAGCCCTTCCCATTGGACCATACCATCTTCAAATTAAATCAATCAAATGAGCAAACACATTTTATGTCAACCTAAATACCTTGAAAGCCTCTATTTACATTTACCACACATTATAAATCAAGCACTCTCATAATTCTCAAGCCTGGAGTGACTTTTCAACTCATTTTACACTTCCATCCGTTGGTATGGTTCAGTGAGATGGACTGAGCATGCTCCCTTCTTTCTACTCAGGCACAATAAAAGGCAGCCTGAAACCATACTTGGGTCCTTTAACACTGCCCAGCACCAGGAAGTACTGTGGTAAAAAAGACAAAAGACAAAAGCTGTGTCCCAATTCAGGGGCTGCAGCCTACGGAGGCTGTAGCCTTCGGAGGACCCAGCCTTTATAGCCTGCGTAGACCGCAAAGGCCGAACTGAATTGAGACAGTCTGGTCTACGAAGCATTTCCTGTTTGTCACCCTCGACGTCACACAGCGCCGCCCTCACCTGTCAGGCTTTCATTACTTTTAAACACACGAAAACCAAAACCTCACATTTAAACAGGATGATTTCTACTATCTTTTTATTACTTTGCGTTGTTATTATTATTATCATTATCATTATCATCATTTTTATTATGATTATCCCTATTGATAGAGTATAGATCTACCATTTACATGAGAGTAATTGAAAATGTACGTTTTTGCCTTAAGGCAAAAACGTACATTTTCAACATTTGATCAAGTGCTGGGGTGATGATAAATAAATAAGTATAAAATAAAAGCTGCTGAAATGAATTAATGTCTTTTGTGAATTCCCTGTAAAAAATACATAAATAAATAAAAAAACTCCAAGTAAGTTTTTTTCCCAAGAGAATTTACATTTATGGACATATTTTTATATAATAATGAGAATATTCATAAAGAACTGTTTTTCCACAGTATATTAATTGAAAAGAGCCCAAACAACACATTTTCTTACACAGAGAAACAAAATATTCTTTCACGTTTTAGAAACACAATCACATAGTTGTTGCCAGAAATCCTTCATATCTGGATAAAACAGGACTCCTTTAGGAGTTCGGCTGTGTCCATCATGTTCGGCATTCATACGCAATGAATCTTGGGATATGTGATGCTATGAAGGATTCACCGAACCCGTCCTTCGCGGCCCCCGAAACGGAGGACGGATTCGTCGGCCGCATTTGGAGGAGCCTCCGTATTGGAACCCTCCGACGCACCGCTGTGACGTAATCGGTCTTCAAATCTAGGCTCCGTAGGCTGCAGTCCCTGAATTGGGACACAGCTAAATTCTTGATGAGCAAACTTGCACCTCAAAATCACCATATTCTGTGTATATGTATATACAGCTGCGGTTCCACCAAGCAGTCCGGGTCGGTTTGTCTCGGTACGGTGCGCTTTTAGCGGCGTTTCCACTGACCCATCCCGGGACGGATCCCTAAAAACCGAGACGAGCCGTCCCACTTTTTTGGGACCCTTTCCTATGGGTGCCAGACTGAACCGATCCGCTCTCGGGAGGTGGAGCAACACACTGCAGACGGTTGATTGGTCAAAAGAATCGTCACTTACCCCGACAGCGGCTGCATTTCTCCTGGCAGCTCACAGACTTCTCTGAAACGAAGCTTGATTGTTCTTTGTAACAGAGAGTTACATGAAAATCACAGAGAGGACGACATGCTGCATGTCTTCCATCCGTGCTCTTTGTTTACTGTGTCGCGTTTTCTTCTTTGTTGGATTTAATAGCGGGGTAAGCTTCTACGGCTTCGCGCTATTGTTTACCAGCTGCGGCTTCTGGCATCCAGCTTACACGCCGCCCACCACGAGAGGGCAGTTTGCTGTGGAAACGCAAATGGGATGAGATTTAACTGTCCCAAACCGTCCCAAACCGTACTGAACCGACCCGTACTGCTTGGTGGAAACGCAGCTTATGTGTATTTGTGAAACTTTTTGTAGTAATAGCACAGGCAAGTTACTACAATTTTAAATGCAGCTTGGTGTGTGCACCCACCAAACTAGCAGTAGCATGCTAACTGGCTAACATGTGGTCTGTGAAATTGGTGATGGAGTGGTGTGTTGGTGTGGTGTTTTGCCAGTGGCAGGGGCAACTGCCACAGTAATATTTAGGGTTGGTGCAATTCTAGGTTTAATGGAAATGCAACTATTGACAAGGAACCAAGCCCACCTTTCAGATAGTTCAGGGATGTGAAGCCAATGAAAGAATCTGGTGTTGGAGAAAGCCCCTAAACATATCAGCATGGAAATGTGATTGACAAAAAGCGCACAGGGATGCCTGATCATAGAGTTTATTTCACACCAGGGACAGCAGAAACATGACATTAGTGAATGTCTCACTGCAGGCAGCCTGGCTGCTCTCAGCTTGGGCCTTTAAATACAGGGACACTTTTCTTTCAGAGAAAACCCAGAGAAAGCTCCACAGGCATGTGTGACAACTGTGACAGGTCATTTCTGATTCCGGCACACTTAAATGAAGGGAGAGGGGAGAAAAGCAGCACCCACAGAGACACCTCTGCTTGAATCAGTCCCTGCAGGCCTTACATGAGGCTGGTGAATGCCTTTTAATGAAATAATTTGTTTTCAAGCTCATCTCCCGCATGGAAATAATGTCAGAGTGGATTTTAATCAGCTCTCCATTCAAGTGTCCAACAAATAAATGCCAAGTTTTACATTTCCATCCATTACAGCTTTCACATACAAGCAGCTGAAGGTGCACATTTCCTCCCCATGGGTTGTTAAATCACTGAAGTAGGAGAAGATTCCTTTTGCTAAAAACGAAAGTTGTCCAGAGTTTCAGACACATGTTGGGCTTCAGGCTGCAGAATCCAGGATGTAACATTATTAACACTGTAATCAAAGGAGCAGACGAGACCTTTGCAGCGATGACAGCAGCTGAGTTTACAATAACGCTTCATGTGAATAGGGAACATGAGGACATCTTCGATAATGCTCATTTTGACGATGACAGATATCCTTGGCATTTCAGGAAATGTCATATCCAATTCAGGCTGAGGGGTAAACAAACCACAGGGCCCAAAGAGCTGCTTCATGCAATTATGCAATACAAATCAACTCACAGATCCACAGCCTAACACAGGGTCTGACACCTGTCTGCACACCTGAAATAATCCTAGAGATATGACTCATCTTTGTGCTGATAATGGTCTTTTTTCTTTGTGTAACCCAGAGACAGCATGTTTTCTAACCTGCTGAAAACTTTTCATGGAAATTTAAATTCAGAAAGAAATGTGCTGAGAAAAACAAAACAGTTTCATCATATATAACAAAGCCTGAGGAGGTTGAACAAAGACAGAAAATTTAAACCCAGCCTTCTTTTTTTCCAAGGGGCCAGGGTTGTTTTACTGAGGGTTTCTGAATGTGACAGAAATGTTTCACAGAGCTCTGCCAGATCTGGTAGAAAGGTGTTTTCACTGTGTTCCAAATTATTGTGAAGCTGTGATGTTGAAGGCAGCTGTGAAAAGAAAGAAATATTGTTTTAATGTGATGTATTCAAGGCCTGTGCTTTAACAAAGACCCTCTCTTTTTGAATCTACAAAGATTTCTAATCTCCTCTACCATAGATCATGTGTTTTTAAGGGTGTATTCAGACCTGGACTGTTTGGTCCACTTTAAACAGACTAGGGTTTGTTTCCCACGCTGGTGCGGACTTTTCCTGCAGGTGTGAATAGACACAAACGAACCCTGGTGCGGACCAAACAACCGGACCGAGACCCACTTTTTGAGGTGGTCTCGGTCCGCTTCCAAACAAACTCTGGTGCTGTTCGTGGTTCTCTGGTGCAGGTCTGAATACAAACCAAGGTCCATCCGAACTAACTACAGGATACATGCGCCTTTTGGGCCTGTAAAGCCATCGTAACCTAACCGTCTTTGGTTCATACCTGATCCGCGGTGTTGTTAAGCCTGCTTTGAAGGAGCTGCTCTTGAAACTGAAAATGATTTTGCAGCTCTAATAAGAGCACAAACACATGTTTACCTCCATTTCCAGGTCTGTATTCTGTGTGCTGCCTTTGTCAGTGCTGTCCAATGAGAGCACCGATCGTCACACACGTGGATGTGTTTACAGACTATAGTCCACTTGTAAAAAGTACAATCTGAATATGAACTGCACCAAATGAAAAAAATAAAGTCCCCTTTTGTCCGGACCAAACAAGTGGACCAAAGGACTTTTCTTGTTGTCTGTGGTCCTGCAAGTTAAATAAAGTAAATCAAGACAAACCAATCTGCCAGTTATCAGCATCTGCAACGATTTACATGATCAGTCAGTTCTGTTCTTACTGCTCATGGTGGAGCGTTAAGCCTCTTCATAGATGTGCAGCTGACAAATCTGCAATTTAAGATGACAGATTACAAAAGTTCACACAGACGATAGAAAAGAAATGACCGCTGCATTGGCATGATTGGCACACGGTGCTCTGCAGTCTCCTACGATGCTTGGGCAGAATCTGCGTCTATGTCCATGACTCTATCCTGCAGCAGTAAAAGCTCTGAGAGAAACCCTCTGAGAGGGAAAAGTGGAGGCATGCATGACAGAACAGTCATGTAGTGTGGTTCAGAAAGCAGCAAATGAGCTGCAGGAAGAAAATAAACAGTCTGAATAAATCTCTTTAAATCAGTTCAATCACATGTTTTCTGTTTCAACCTCATTAAAAAACATCCTCTAGAAAATATCTGACAGATCATTCAACTGATCTAGAACAAAGTCTAGTTTTTCTTTTTTTTCTGATTTGAAACACTTTAACTTATCTAGCAATGCTCTCACTGAGTGTGGTTATATGACCCACAGAGAACACCAACCATCACTGAATCACCATCACTGAAACGACAGATACTGGCCAAACCACAACAATGTCTTTCTCTGTAGCTTCACACAGCGGCTGCAGACCAAAGCGTCTGCTCCTCTCCCTGATAAGAGCCATTTGGCGCTGATAGAGCACCACGTCTAAGTCCCACACATCATCAGACCCCCACCCTCACGCAGAATCCTGCTGTGCTGAGTGGTGGGGTCATCCCATCCTCAACCTCTGGATCTGCCCCAGATATCAGATGTACATAAACATGTGGCTGGCTCTCCACAGAGTCTCCTCTGAAGTGCACTTGTCTCATCTGATGTTTAATCAGTCTGCAGTCAGGCGGCTGCTAGGGACACGTTATGAGTTCACTCTGCTGTAAACAAACTTCACCCTGAGCAGTCGGGACAGACTTATCTGATTCAATCAGAATGAAACAAAGATTGAATTTCTTTATAAAGTCTTAAGTAAATGTGCTCAGCCTCTCTTTCAGTTTCTCAATTTCAATAATTGCTGTATGGATTAAAACAGCCTCCTTCCTGTCTGCCACCAGAGAGAGGAGCAGATCAGGGATTGACTGAGTCTGTGAGAGCGCCATGTTGTTGCACATTTGAGGCCAATTATAAATGACCAGTGGGAAGTTATAAAAAGTTTTATCCTCCTCTGAACAATGTGGACTTTAACCAGAACAGATGTTTTCAAAGACCAACAGTCCTTGGTGTTAACACTCAATCATATCTATAAATTACATTCACTGAAAGCTTTGAAAATCAAACATCTAAAACAGCCCATGCCCCTCATCATGGATGTTATCCCAATCTTGGCATGGGGGACACTTTTCATTTCATGAAGAGTGTCTTGTTTCAAAATTTTGTAACTTAAGGGAGCGAAACTAAGCCATTGGATCAGGAGTGTTCCACATTTAATTTTGTATAAAAGATCAAAATCCAGCAGTACTTACTGGCGGATATATTAAAGCTATGGTCTACGATCTGAAACCCAGTTTGGCTGATGAGACACATTTGAAAAACGCAGACTCACTAACCCCTCCCCTCCGTGTTTCAAGATCCCGCCCCCCAGCTCGTATGGCCCTTCTTCGCCTCCTAACAACACGCCCCCTCCAACAGAGCAAGAAGCGGCCGGCAGAAAATGTCTTAAATCAATGATATTTTTACCTTCTTTACCTGCTAATGCTCCTTATAGTCATTACTTCAGCTATGTCAATTATTTCTCCCTTTGTTGATCAACTTTTTTTCTTCTTCTCTGTAATCCAAACTTACTTCCTGCCCTTCAGTATCACAGCCACAGCAGCCAGTATTGGTGCTGCAGGGATCCCACAGGCTGGACTGGTCACCATGGTGATAGTGCTAACGTCTGTTGGGTTACCGACTGATGACATCACTCTCATCATCGCAGTGGATTGGGCGTTGTAAGTAGCCTAGAACAAACTGACACACCTGAGCCCAGTCCTCATTTTTACATGGTCAGATTTTTTTTCTGACCCAGTCACGCTTCCTTCTCTCCGTCTGCAGGGACAGGTTCCGCACCATGGTGAACGTGATGGGCGACGCTTTGGCCACAGGGATCATGGCCCACATCTGCAGGAAAGACTTCATGAAAGAGGGAGACGGGGTGAGTTCTCGGGTAGTTTCCTTCCTGAAAAAGTCTCATTCTGTGCAGAGGGGAAGAAAAGTGTGACTTCAGAGAAACATCATTCCAAAGAAGGTTGTGAGGTCTATCCCTGAGTGAGCTGATGGATCAGAGGTTGGCTCCCTGGGGTGCCGTCAACACTTTGAGCATCTTTGGTATTGTGTTCCTTTGAACATCTCAGCTCTGATATTAAAAAAGAAAAAAAAAGAAACTCAACAGAGGCAGATTTTCAGGGGAAAAAGACGTTTGACTGAAATCACTGCAGTTACTTTGGGGCATAGAAGTACATATACAGCCACTAATTTTGCAAGTTCTCCTACTTCAAAAGATGAGAGAGATCTGTTATTTTCATCAGAGGTTCACTTCAACTGTGAGAGACAACATGAGAAAAAAAATCCAGGATATCACATTGTAGGATTTTTAAGGATTTTTTTGTAAATTATGGTTGAAAATAAGAATTTGGTCACCAACAAACAAGCAAGCAAGATTTGGTGATTTGAAGATGTCATTTGGCTGCCTTGTATCCAAGTCCTCTTTTTTCTGAAAGTTTCATTTTCATTAGTTATACGAGGTTAAAAACAAGGCTTTCTGTAATGTATAACGATGATTGACAGCTGCCGTTTTTGTGTATTTTTTCGGGGATTGTAAAATATGTCGGGAGGTAGAGTCAGGAAGTGATTAGACTCTCAAAAGAAAAAAAATAAATATTATTTTGTCACCCAGCACCACTCAGATTCTCCCAGAATCCCTCTTCGTCTCTACTGCGCAGAATCTGGCTCCAAACTGCTACAATGGTGGCGCCTGTGACAGCGGATTTTGGCTTCTAAACCCTGCAATGATAAATGGCGGCGCCACGCTCTCCACTCTATATACACTCTATGGTTTGAACTGGTTATCTGTATAGAAGACACCTGTCCACAGCCTCAAACAGTCAGACCCCAAACTCAACCATGGCCTAGACCAGGGGTGGGCAATTAATTTTTACCAGGGGCCACATGAGGAACCTGAATTGTGTCAGAGGGCCACCAACTGTCTTCCATGTAAAATGCTCTAAATTAAATATTTTGAATAGCTGGAACTGATAATCAGAAGAATAAAGCACTCTGTAAATATTTAAATTAGGTTATGTAAAATTGTGGTGTATAGGCCAGGTAGAAAAAAAAAAACAATTATTGAATCCCAAAATGAAAGAGAAAATGTCTTAAGTTTTTGTCTTTGTCAATAACTGTCATACATGAACTCACTTTTACCGATTGAGAGTGCTGGCAGGCTGCCAACATCCCTAAATATGGAGGGAGTCTCCCACCGTTCTCCTGGCTTGTGATTTCTCCTGATAGTCCCCAAAATTTAAGTATGCTTCTGTGGGCTCTTATATTTTACTAAGTCAAATCAAGTCCCGTACTTGGGCGTTATATTGAAAACTCAAAAACCACCCACCCCCCTCTCTCTTAGTTGGTTTGATCCAAAGACGCTGCAGGAGACCTCAGAGACAGAGACAGGTAACGGTGCAGCACTTGTTGATGAAGAGTCGATCAGAGCCTTAGCTGTTTCCTTTCTTTCTTTTTTGGAGTTGTCATGACATGTCGTGAGTTAAACTAACGTAGCTCTGCTCTAACGTAGCATCATCTTCAATCAGGAAAGTTTAGAGCAGCGCGAATTTTATAGTGAGAAGGCTGACTCTAAAATAGTGAAACGCGTATCATTGTAAAGTTCTGTCCATCTCTGGTGTGTGATGCGCATACGCGCTGCGAGTGTACGCGACGGCACTCTGTCTTCAGAACAGGAGAGAGTTCAGGTGGAGGAGACTGACTGAGCCAGTGAAAGAGAGGAAGAATTCAATCCACAATGTCTTGTTCAGTGCCTGTGATAGATGGAGTATTAAGACATATGCACCCGCACAAGTTTTATGTTTATGATTGGCCTCACGCGGGCCGGACAGGAATGTACAAAGGGCCGGATGTGGCCCGCGGGCTGTAGTTTGCCCAGGTCTGGCCTAGACCAAAGAGCTGTACAAGGACACCAGGGAGAAAACTGTAGACCTGCACCAGGCTGGGAAGAGTGAATCTACAACAGACAAGTAGGTTGGTATGAATAAACCAACTGTGGTAGCAAATGGCAGAAAATGGAAGACATACAAGACCATTGATAATATCACTCCAACTGGGGCCCCATGCAAGAACTCATCCCGTGGGGTCAAAATCATCATGAGAAGGGTGAGCACAAACCCCAGAGCTATGCGGAGGGACCTGATGAATGACCTACAGAGAGCTAGGACCAAAGTAACAAAGGCAGTGAGAGCATTGAAGATGGGACGTGGCTGGGTCTTCCAGCAGGACAATGTTCCCAAATACACCGCTGAGCATTTCAAGGTCCTGGAGTGGCATAGCCAGTTTCCAGACCTGAACCCCATCAGAAACTTGTGGAGGGAGTTGAAAGTCTGTGTTTCCTGGCGACAACCCCCAAAACATCACTGCTCTAGAGGAGAACTGCAAGGAAGAATGGGCCAAAATACCAGCTACGGTTTGAGCAAACCTTGTGAAGACTTACAGGAAACGTTTCACTTCTGTCATTGCCAACAAAGGTTATGTAACTAAGTATTGAGTTAAACTTTTCTTTCTGATTAAATACTTATTTTCCACCATAATTTACAAACAAGTTCTTTAAAAATCTTACAATAATTTTGTATCTCATAGTTGAAATGTACCTCTGATGAAAATTACAGACCTCTTTCATCTTTCTAAGTAGGAGAACTTAAAAAATCAGTGGCTGACTAAATAGTTTTTTGCCCCCCCTTGACACGAAACTGTCTGTTTCTTGGCCCTCATCTGTCAACCCTTTTGTCCTCAGGTGCCTTTAATCTGTGAGCCCAAACCCGTGATGAACAGCCCACCCCTGATGAACTGTCACAACAACGGAAACTTCCGGCCCCCATCCTCGGGAGTCAAACACGAGCTGATCCCCTCTGACGTGGCGCGGCTGATGCAGCTGGAGGAGGGTGTGCGACCCCAGAACGAGAGGAGGAAGCCTCCAATTCCCCCCCGGTACCTGAAGAAGAGCAAAGAACACTGTGCCATTGATATGAATGGCCTCGAGACCAATGTATAGCCTCCGCCTGGACGAATGAAGAGCAGGTCAGACTCTGGAGCACTGGTAGGAGAGAGGAAGCATGGCCAGCCTCATTTCCAGCTCTTTGTGGGGTCAGAGGTCAGGGATGAGTCCTGAAAACTGAGAGGAAAGCCTCAGAGTGTGTAAACTCAGACCTTAAAAAGATTGTGAAGGCAGCAGTGGGAAAAGACACCGACAGGACAGGAAGACATCTTGGTAAAACTCGTCCTTGGTGTTAGCTTACGCCTGAACTCAAAGATTCTGGACACAGATGTTGGTTCCTGCATCACTGAACTGATTTCTATTTGATATTCATGTTTTTTAAGACTTCTTTCTGCTTTTAGTCAGTGTGCAATAAGTGGTTATTATGTTTTTTACTATTAAAAGCAACCAGTTGTTTGTGTAATATACACTGACTGTGTGTAAAGATGGACAACATGGCAGCGCCCCAAAAGTGAAGCTCTGCCTACTAAAAGGCCGCAGTGAGACCTTAAAGCACACTGCAAAAACTGAAATCTTATCAAGTGTTTTTGTCTTTTTTTCAGTAGAAAATTCCTTTTTAGACTCAATATGAGCCAAATTCACATGACCAATCCAGAAAAATGTCTTGTTTAAAGTTATTTAAGGACAAAAATGAGGTCTGAATTGCTTGTAACCAGTAAAAAAATCTGACAATGGAACAAGAAAAAAGTTACTTGTATTAAGACATTGTTCTAGTCTCAAGGAAATTTTCAAGCAATTTTTTCTTGTGCCATTGGCAGATTTTATTTACTGTTTACCAGCGATTCAAACCTCATTTTTGTACTCTGATAACTTGAAACAAGACATTTTTCTGGATTGATAAGTTGAAAGTGGCTCATATTGAGTATAATAAGACAATTTTTACTTAAGAGAGACAAAACCCTTGATAACATTTCAGTTTTTTTGCAGTGCAGGCCGTCAACACAGTGGCTCCATGAACCAATGCTGAGCAGACTGAGGTTTAAAATATGCCAGACAGCAGGCTGGGCCATTTTGACATCACTTTTGTGCAGTGAGAGGATTTCGCAATGTGTTGTCCATTTTTGTTCACAGTCAGTAGTCATATATGAGACAGGACATGACTAAAATTGTCTGGTTAAAGCGACATGATCAGGAGGCAAATTGAAATGCCCTAATGTTTAATTCTGCCTTAACAAGCTGCTGGTGCTAGGCTGATGGTGGTGAGAGGAAAAAGAGGACTGCAGATCACAAACTGCACAGGAAGTCACACCAGGACCGTCTCCGTCATAGCACTAGATCTGATGGGTTCAGTTCAAGTTGTTGCGTCAACTCACTCCGGCTGCACTCCATTGCGTACCGGCTGTGTCTCAGTTCTTGCTAGAGGTCAGAGTTCTCTAGATCAGATAAGACTTCTCCTTTTGTCAGATGCTGCAGCAGTGATGCATCAATTTACACAGAGCAGATTGAGCAGGACAGGAGGTCTGGCCCTGAAAGCACATTAAAACAAGATTTCAGACTACTTTTAAACTGCGACTTTCAAAAGAAAACAAATAGTGTTGAACAGCGTTGTTTCAGCTTAATGACTTGGTCTGTCAATCAAAGCACGTAAAGCAGAGCCAGTTAGGTGATCTGCTGATCCTCTACAGACATCACAGCAGCACTTGCAGTATCCACTCAAACTTCGAGACTTATCACTAACGCTGAGAAGAATGAAAAAGCTGAAAACAGAAGTGCACGACACATTTGAGACAGAATGGCTGCAGGAGAAAAGTCAGTTTCAGAGTTGCTCCTCAAGCAGCTGAGAGCAGAGGTCTGCAGCTCGACCCCTCCCAAATCAATGGATCCTAAAGGATCAAGCAGAGGTCCCACCCTCTAGCTTTGATTGACAAACCAAGTCATTCTGATGAAAAACGACATTATGAAATAAAAAGGCCATTGTGGAAAAGAACGTTACGAAATAAAAATGGACTTTGTAAAAAACTTTTTGGTAACGCTTTATATTAAGGTGCTGTAATAAGCATCAATAAGACCTTTGTAAGTACTTATAAGATGCTTATAAACATTATTTGTTTATAAGACTATATAACTGCTAAATAAGTGTTTAATAAGGTCATTGTAATAGTTAATAAAAGACATCTTAATCTATAAGGTATATGGAACCTAACCCTCTTTGTTTTTTGTTTTCTGCTTTTGTCTCTCATGAGCCCTACCCCAGCCCTTCCCCTAAACCTAACCATTCAGGGCCCCATGCCTAAGCCTAACCCTTATAATGACCTTATTAAACACTTATTAAGCAGTTATATAGTCTTATAAACAAATAATAATGTCAATAAGGGTCTTATAAGTACTTACAAAGGTCTTATTGATGCTTGTTACATGACCTTAATATGAAGCGATACCAACTTTTTTTAAAGTAAATTTTATAAAAGCTTGGAAAATAAAGAAAATTCATTATTTTAAAAATTATGAAATTGTAAAATAATCATTATGAAATAGTTTATCAAAATAATTCAATATTAAAGAATAATCAAAAAATAATGATAATATTGCCATATTTTACGATTTAATGGCCGTACTATGCATCTGTTTGTTATTTATCAAAATGTTGTTTTTACTTATTTAATAATGCATTTTTTGGGGTTCCATACAAGTGGGGCAGGAAGTTGTGCATTAAAACTACCTAAAAAAAAACACACACAAACACAGTGACTTTCAAATTAACAAACAAAATCAAAACCAGACTGCCAAAGGTGGCCAATTTGAGAACTTCACCACATTAGTGAGGCAGATGTGGAAGTGCCATGAGTTAACCTGCCTCATGTATGCAGCTAATCCATTTGTCTTTCACAATTAGGAAAAACAATGGGTTTTTATCACTAACAGCTGGACTTACAAGTGAGCCAGGGAGTCAATAGGTTATAGGTTTTACAGCCCAACATGAATGAGAGAGGTTCATCATTCCAGTTGGTATGGTGAGTATGGGAACTCCTTGGCTTCACAAGAAAAGGAGACGGATCTGGTGTGAGTCCGGCGTTTCTTTAAACAGACCGGAAGAATGGGAAATCTGAGTGTGATTTTGTGGCATTTCAATCAAACCCAGAAGGACTTGATTTAATTCAAATGGTTTTTAATGAGACTAAACTTGCTCTTATACTTATTCTTAAATAAAAGTCGAGGAAATTCCTTCAATATGATCCATACTGATGCACCACCATGGATTTATCATCGCTGGAGCATCAGGACTACTGAGAGAGAGGTCATCTATCATTGAGAGCTTACCACACCAGGGACGTGCAGACAGATGGAGCGTGGATACATAAGGGACGTGACTGTATTTTTCCAGTGAGAGATTTTTTAAATTTTAAGATATTTTCAGAGATCAAAATAAATCTGCAGTAAAAACTGTTAGCATACCGTGTATGGATTCTTGTGATCAATTATCATTCTTATTACAGCTTGCTTGCAGTGAGTCATGGAAAGTTTCCCAATTTTAAATGTAGCTGGTTGAGTGGTTGCATAAAGAGTTCATTTTATGAGTATGAACAGGGAAACTATTAGTGGAATGTTCTTATTGTATTCAGAGGTGTTGGAAATTATCAATAGAATTTATGATTGAAATATTTTGTGACATTACATCAATGTTTCATTGAATTACAAACTTTGTAGATGTTTTTTTTTATTATATACGATTTGAAAACCCATATTTTATCAAAGTGTAACCCCTATATCATGATATATATTAAGATGCGTGCTAAATGTCAGAAATCTCGCCAACACAGAGCTCTAATGAGGTATATGAAAGTAATAAAACAGATGTGAAAATCTCCAATTCTTATGTGCATTTTACTCTGCACAGTTTCTATGTGAAGGATCGACTCAAACAGGTAAAAAAAAGAGATTACACATGTGTTTGTAACAGAGAACTCTATACTCTGAACTGTGTTGAATTAAGCAGTACCTGTCTGATGTTAGGATTTGAAAATATGATCAGATTAATGTCTGTAAACTGTGGTAATAAAAAAAAGAGAGAAATGGGCAGTGACTGGGGGAGTGGTCAGATGTGCTGACGAATGTCCAAAAACGCACAATCTCCTTCATCCTTTTGGAATAATTTATCTCTGTCCAATGACTGTACATGTGGAAATACCTGTGTTCAGCGCAGTATGGTGATGGAACTGAATGAGTATTTTATTGTCACATTGTGATATTTGTAAAAAGAAAGACAGAAGTGGACTGAAGGAGCTGCAGCTGTGGAGTGAAGCCTCAGAAACATTAAAAATGCTTGTAGGTTTGAATTATTTCATTCACAAACAAGATAAATATAAAGATGATTATAACGTTCACAACCATCTACACCCTGTGTCTGTTTGTGTGTGTTAGTATGTGTGTGTTACTGCTTTCTAAAGTTGTCTGTTCAGTACCTCACAGAACGAACAACCACCTGAGGAAGAGCTCATCATGAACTTCATTCATATCTGCAGAGAAATGAAGCCCGATCAAACTAGCACAGGCTAAGTATACTCCAGGCTAACTGTGGTGCTACATGCTGTGATCCGAGCCTGTCTTCTTCTGTGGTGTGTTTTGGTCTGAATGACCTTTGCGTTGTCTCACTGCAGTCTGCTGGTCAGACAGTGTTTTTCAATTACTTTTACATTTTGATCTCTACATCACACGCCTGATTTGCAGTTTGTTGGAATGTTTTACGAGAAATAGTCTCACTTTGTAAGTTTGACTTTCAGTTATCCATGTTATACAGAGATTCTCAGCCCCTGAATGGACTTTTTTCTAAATGCTATTTATCAGTGAGCTGAAAAACACAAATTCAATTATGGGACAAAGACCAAAAGTCACTTTGATGACTCTTTGCTAATCGTCAAAGTTAAGTAGAAAGAAGTGAGTTGACCAAGTAAGAAGAAAGATTTGTGTTCTTCTCTGCTGAAAACGACTTCTGTGATTAATTTTGTAGTGATGGTGGACACTGGAGTCTAACTGTTGGACAGATAAGGGACAGAAGATCAGAAGAAAGATAAGCAGGAGAGTGACAGAACATGGGCTAAAGGCCAAAACACTGGTCATAAGCTAACACACTAGTTAAAGGCTAAAGCATGAGCTACAAGCTAAAGCAGATAGACAGATGGGATGCATATTTAGTTCAACATAATGTTAACACATAATTTTATTTAGTGTCAGTGCCTTTAGTCATCAATACCCTCTGTAAGAAAAATAAAAATTCTCTACTCAGATATTTTTTAAAGCAACAAATAGCCACTACAAAGGAGTCAAAGAGCCGCATGAGGCTTCAGAGCCGCAGGTTGCAGACCCCAGATCGAGAGAGACTTTACAGATACTGTCCAGGTGTCACTGCAATCAATGCCAGGCAGTAGTCCTAATAGAGCCTTTGAATAGTTTTACTTGTTTGAGGCAGTGGCACAAAAAGTGGGTATGCACTATATGTGATGCATAGGGGCGCTGAGCTAGAGGGGGCGCCAGAGAGATGGGGGAGAAATTACTTTGAGTCTGCATCTTCTGTATTTGACAGCTGTTTGTGTAAATGATTGATAACAGAGGCACGTCAGCACATCACTGATTAGCGCCCTTCCACTCTTTCAACCACTCCCATGCGCCCCGTTCGTGCACGTGTGTGGGGGGCAGGACAATAGGCGCGAGCATTTTCTTTTCGTAGGCAGTCAAAGATGGACAGACAGAGAAGAAAGCTCTTGGGGCAACAGAACAGAAAATAGAAGAGAATAAAAATAGAATAGAAAATACTTTATTTATCCCCGAGGGGAAATTCAGGAGTCACCGCAGCATTTAAGAAAACAAAAGTAAGAGAGAGTATAGAAAGTTCAAAAAGGTCCTTCAGAAATTAGATGACGACAGCCCGTCCACCACTCGTCCACCACTCTCCAGCCCAGCCAGTCTCCACCTCCACAGGGTCCAGGACTGAGCCTCCCCACCACTCTGTTCAGTCTCTGTCTCCTGGATCTTGTCTGCTCACAGCAGGCGTACAATGTCAGCTCCGTCAGCCATGTCCGTGAACAGCACGATGCCGCTGGGCTAGCACGGCTAGCTTGTCTATCCCCCGGAGCTAGATACCACGTTCCCAACAACGATGGATGGAAGGACAGGTTCACGTCATCACCTCCCAGCTCACTTCCGAGAACCAGCACGTCGTCCTCACCTCCTCCTCCTCAGCTCGAGGGGGATCATCAAGCCCTACACTAGTTAGCATTGACATGCTACAGGCTGCTAACAGCTAATTTCACATGTAAACAATGCAGCCATGGTTACATGTAGGATCTCCAGACAAACACAGGAGAAAAGTAGTAAAAAATATCGCTGAAGCCACAAAAAGTTTGGTGTCCGTGACCAACAATGAACCATACAAAGTAATGATCCACTCCAAATACAAAGATGACGAAAAAGAGACGAAAAAAATTACAAGAAATGGACAAAGACGAGAGAGCTGCTGCAACAGGCAGCTACTTGGGCAGCGCCTAGCAACGGAAAGGGAGGGAGGGAGATGGAAAAAGATTCAGTACCGATAAAAAAAAGTTTTTTAAAATGGTTGAAAGACAGTCAATAAGTTCTGTCAGTGTATGAAGAGGAGGCTTGTAAATATTAAGGCTAGCTAAAGCTGCTACGAGCTAAACTGTACTGTACTGTACTGTACTGCACTGTACATGTCCGCTAATAGACATGCAGACGTGATTAGATGCAAGAAAATTACTATTTAATTACTATTACAACTAATATTACTTTACAATAAAATAGATCATGACAAGAAAAATAAAGGAACTTGTGGTTATTTTGATCAGGAAGTTTTTTATATGTGGTTTGACTGCTGCATTTACAAACATTCTTAACATAGACACAAAAATTTCAGATATACCTGTGGACTTGCACTAATGTCCTCTTCACTCCAATTTGTGTTCTACACTAGAGCCTGACACGGGCATGGTCATAGCCAGGTATGAGGTCAGTGAGGTCTGGACATCACATATTGTTTCTGAGTTTTTTTTTTTTTTTTGGCCAAATGTGCCCTACTAAATAAAACATTAACTCATAAAAACGTGAAACCTTTCAGTGAAACGTGCTTGTAAGTTGTAAATTGTGGTAAACATCCATGGGCTTTGTGTTCTGTTTGTGCCTGTGTGTGTGTGTTGCAGTGAACAGATGTTGGATCAGCTGATGCACTACCTGCAAATGTGCCCTGTAACGCGCTGGGCAGCAGGCCAAACCCCATTCAAAAACAAGAGTGTTTTTATTATTAGCACTTTGTAGACCACATCCCTGTCTGTCTACACCTAGGTGACCACAATATATATATATTTTTTAGATAATTCAGCACTAGTTCAGCCTGTCAAATCATCTGAACAAACCCAGTTTATTTTCTTTTATCCACAGCGGAGAGTGCGCCCAGCACTATTTTAAAAATTTTTTTGAGCGCCTGGCTCATCAGCTGGCCAGGAACACGTCACGATGATGCGACTACTCGAGGACCTCGAGTCACGTAACGCGTGTTTTGTTTTCAGCTCAAATTAATCATAATATACCCATTCCACAGAAAACAAGTTAACGAGAGCAGGGCAAACATGTCCAAGAGATTACAACAGAATTCACTGGAATCCAGCTAGCTTTTGGTGTAAAAAGTTGATTTTTTTTTTTTAATATACATTTTTGTTTGGAAAATGCTGATTTCACCTCATTAAAAGATAGTCAAACAATAAACATCTTGTGTGACTTGTAGCCTAAAAAAAGTAAATAAACATCAACATTTTTTCAGCGCGCGCAAAGCGCCTTACCTGTTCCAAAATCCTGGCTACAGCCCTGTACCAGATATGCTCTAACTGCCACTGATGTGTCCAGAGATATCATTCAATCATCTGCAGAGAGATCCTTCAGTAAGAAGTATGAAGCTTATTAAAACTTACCTTCCATTGAGTATGAGCAATGATCGCTTGACCCAGTAAGCAGTGATCTCTATTGAAAACAGTGTGGTGCAGTCTATTTCGTTTGATGCCATTCTTGATAAATAGGCGGGTGCAAAGGCACAACATGTAGCAATTAAGTGTAGGCATTGTGACATAGTACAAATTGACGTTCAGATGTCATAATTTCATACGTCCACTACAGTGAATGATGTTATTACATCATTAAATTATTTGGTTGTTGTCGATTAACCTGGTCACCTACTATAATGTGAAAGTTAAGACAAAAGTCTGTCATAAAATCGTTATACTTTGTGAGTCCTTGAATAAATAAGATTAATACATACTTACATTATATATATATATACATATATATATATATATATATATATATATATATATATATATATATATATATATATATATATATATATATATATATATATATATATATAAATATATATATATATATATATATATATATATATATATATATATATAATTGCTTGGCGCTGCCCAAGTAGCTGCCTGTTGCAGCAGCTCTCTCTTCTTTGTCTGTTTCTTGTAGTTTTTTTCGTCTCTTTTTTGTCATCTTTGTATTTGGAGTGGATCATTACTTTGTATGGTTCATTGTTGGTCATGGACACCAAACTTTTTGTGGCTTCAGTGATATTTTTACTACTTTTCTCCTGTGTTTGTCTGGAGAGCCCACATGTAACCATGGCTGCATTGTTTACATGTGAAACTAGCTGTTAGCAGCCTGTAGCACGTCAATGCTAACTAGCATAAGGCTCGATGATTTCCCTTAAGGTGAGGAGGAGGAGGTGAGGACGACGTGCTGGTTCTCGGGTGTGAGCTGGGAGGTGACAACGTGGACCTGTCCTTCCATCCGTCGTTGTTGGGAACGTGGGATCTATCTCCAGTGGGATGGACGGGCTAGCCGTGCCAGCCCAGCGGCAGAGGGGCTGCTGGAGGGCAGAGTGGCATCGTGCTGTTCACGGACGTGGCTGACGGAGCTGACATCGGACGCCGGCGCCACATTGGAGGAGCTTCGCCTGCTGTGAGCAGACAGGATCCAGGAGACAGAGACTGAACAGACTGCTGGGGAGGCTCAGTCCTGGACCCTGTGGAGGTGGAGACTGGCTGGGCTGGAGAGTGGTGGACGGGCTGTCATCATCTATTTTCTTGTGGACCTTTCTGCACTTTCTATACACTTTCTTACTTTTGTTTTCTTAAATGCTGCTGTGACTCCTGAATTTCCCCTCAGGGATAAATAAAGTATTTTCTATTCTATTCTATTCTATTCTATTCTATTCTATTCTATTCTATTCTATATACATACTTTTAATGTGTGTGTGTGTGTGTGTGTGTGTGTGTGGGGGGGGGGGGGGGGGGGGGGGCTCTGCATACCCCCCAGAAAGAAGGTAGCTGCACCCCTGGTTTGAGGCAGGGATTCAAGGCCACCATCAAAGGAAATGAAAATCACAGAGACAGAAACACCTTTGTTTTTTCACTCTGCTTAAGTTTTTTATCGGAAATATTTAGATAGAAAATTCACATTAAACTTTGTTATTGCTCTGAATGCAGCACAAAAACACATCTGGATAAAAAAAAAAAACACAGTCAACTATTAGCTTGCATAGAAAGATAGAGAACACAAACCAGCCCAAATCATGGAAAATACTCCTCCGGTATCCTGCACCAGAAACATGTAACTCTCAGCACAATACATTAATGACATTAATGACATTCACAGGCTCGTTGCAGTCTTCAAACCCTTCCTGTCCACCACACTCTGCAGTCCAGTGTCGCTCTAACTGAGCGGGGCTTATGTGTCCTGCTCCTCTTCCATTTTCTCTCCATCCAGATCGTCTTTTCTAAAGGGAAGGTTGCTGTTTCCTGTGCCGATGTCCAACACTTGTAAATTGGACAGGTGTGCGAAAGAGCTCTCGTCCACGGCATCCACAGACAGGCGGTTAAACCTTAGAATGAGTGAAGAGATGGAGGTGTGTGAATTCATTTCCAGACTTAGATCATGATTCCTAATGTTCTGTGGAGAAAGTTAACAGACATGTATAAATCTATATCCATCAGAAGGATCAGACACGACACCACGAATAAACCCAATCAGAAACAGTCACTGGTATTTCACCCTCTGAACACCAATGCACGTTTGAAACACCCGTGATCTGCTCTTGTCTCTCAGTGAAAAGCAGTGGCGTGGCGTGGGGATTTTTTTTGAGGAAGCCAAGTGAGACAAAGCCTCTAATCTGTATGAGTTTTAGGAAGAATGGTACATAAAAGACTATGTTGCAGTTTGTATATCACTATTTCATGTAACGGAATGACCTGTTAGAGCGCCCAGAGAGCTCTCATTTTACTTACTTTGAACACCCACACACGCCCTTTCACTCTCCCACCCTCAGTCACTCATTCACACACATACGTTGGCCTCTTGACTTAGCTTAAACATTGTATTAATTCACTCAGCCGCCGACTCAAACGCACAAGCGGCCACTTCATGCAAACTGCTAACGTGCTAATCTCCCTGATCTCATTCAGTGGCTTGATGATGATGACGACGATACTGAGCTGTGATACTGTGATACTGTGATTTGATTGGTTTGAGGCCAAAGACAGGGTGGCTTCCCTTGACACAGTCTTGGCCAATCACAGGTGAGCAGTGTCATGACCCAAGCCTCATCTGATTGGTTAATCATTACTGTTTTTTTTCACCAAGGGACGCCAACTCAGCTTGGCTTCCTTGCGGACAACAGCGTGCAGTATCGTATTTTCACCACGCATTCGCCACAGAACATTTATGAGGACGTTGTTTTACACATTGTAAAATGCTCAATAAATAGAGGAGAGAAATAAGGAAGAGAGGACAGTGACCAAACACAGAAGAATTATTGAAACTGTTAAAAAGTATTTTCATTAATTCACAACAACAGTCAGAAAAAAAGAGAGGAAGCAGGGCTTCCCTTGGCCTCCGGGAGAAAACACCACTGGTGAAAGCGCTTTCGTGTTAGCAATCAAATTTAACAGCAGCAAACATGCGATACAGATTACTATTGCGTACACGCAAAAGGGCTTTTTAAATTCCCCCACTAATAAAAGCAACGCAAATTAGCTTAGGTCGTGTGTGTGTGTGTGAGTGTGAGTGTGTGTCTGTGTGTGTGAACAACAACAAAACTAAAGATATGGCAGTCTTTAAATGAAACAACAAAAAGACAATGAGCAGAGTAGTTGAGGTTATACCACAAAAGACGAAAACAAAGCTTTAAACTTTGTGTGGAATGACAAAACTGAAGCTAAAACAGTACGACGGCTGCTTAGAGCCGCACTGTGTGGAAAACAGCAAAGAGGGATCTCTGCTAATGATGAGATAGTTTGCAGAACTCTGCAAACTAAAGCTCAGTCTGACAGTGGGACTGGGTCTCTGAGCTGAGATAAAACTTCCCTTCCAACACCCTGGAACAAGTAAACAAAAATCAGGTTGGCAGATTCAACGACATAGTGAAAAGATAACAACAAGGTTTGAACGTTCACTCTCCCTTTGACTTCATCTGAATTGGCCTGGATACAGAAATGATGGCGCTCTTCTGTGTGACCAGAAAACTTTAAGTGACAAAGTGCCAGCAGACACTGGAGCCAACCCTGGAGGTCAAAGTGCAGGGGTCTGCAACCTCTGCTTTCATAAGAGCCACTTTGTCTCACCTGGATAAAAGTCACTCCAGATCCACAAAATCTACTTTGTCTTCACAATAAAGACTATGCAGTGGATAGAATTCTATACATAGTCATATCTAGTTAATAATTATCTAAAAAGGACCTTTTATGAATATGTGCATGTGATGTCTAAGTTTGTAAAATATACAAAAAAAATCTAAAATTTAGAAATTTCAAAAATTTCAAACAATATTTAGGATTTTGAAAATTTCAAAAATCATCAATATTTTTAATTCGAACCAAATTTGCAAAAATTAAATTTCTTTTAAAAAAATCCAAAAATATTTGACATTTCAGAAATTTGCAAAATTTCAAAAGAATTGCAAGAATTAAAAAAATTGCAAAAACTTGACTTTTTATTTTAAAAAATTGCAAAAAGTCCATTTATTTAAAAATTTTGCAAAAATATTTCACCTTAAAAGTTATTAAAAATTCAAAAATTGAGAAACAAAATAAATGCTATTTTAAAAATGTACATTTTTTTTTACAATAGGAAGTATAAGAATGTTTTAAATTTCCAAAATTTGCAAATCTGCGAAATAAAAACAAAAAGAAAGAAAAGGAAAAAAAGAAATTTAAAGAAATGTGCAAATAATAACTGAAATTTCAAAATTTGCAAATATTACTCAAAGGACACTTAGATTTGATAACATCTATTGATAGCTTTCCAAACATCATCATTTTTGTTGTCTGCCAATGTCTTCTAACATATCAAGCAGGTATATTTAACTGAAATGTTGGCAGTTAAATGAATCCATTCACACAGAATTAATTGATAAAATTATATATTTCCTTCCTTCCTTCCTTCCTTTTTTTTTTCATTTGTAGATTTAGTTATCTTATCAAGGCTGTAAAACCTGGTTAGCCACAGGTACATGGAACATTGGTGGGCTGTTAATGTTGTAGGAGAGGCAGGCATTGTTGACAGATGTGATGAATATTTAGTTTAATAAAATGTTAACACATGCTTTTTGGGTGTCGGTGTCTTAAATCATCAATTCCCTCTGTAAGAAAAACAAAAATTCTTTATTTCAATAATACTTTTTCAAAGCTACAATTAGGCTGCAGCCAAGGTGAGCCTGTGCATTACTCCATGCCTGGACTATAGAGGCCAGAAGTTATGATTGAGCAGGGTTATTCCTGAAAAAGTTGATTATATTTTTAGTAATTTATTAGGAAAATCCTGCAGACTACCTTTAGAGCTATGTTTAAACTGTGGAAAAGCAGAATACCCCCCTCTTTAAATATCATTTCTTCTTAGCCCTCTTGTAGAATTAGATTAAAGCTGTCCTGAAGCTCTGTAGAAATTTCCAGACGTGCATATGTGATAAGAGCAGGATACTATACGGAATGTGAGACAGGTTTTGTCTTCCTGTTTGCTTCAGAAAAGTTATAATGAACCAATTTTGTTCTGTTTACAGTGGTGATGAATGGGGTATCATGGTTCATCATCCTGTGTTAGACCAGCTGGCTTTCCTTGGCTGGTATTACCCTCCATCTACTGGAACAGCTCTCACACCAAAGCACAGCTGTTTACCTCTGTTTTCAAGCCAAGCTAAGCTAAGCTAACCAGCTGTAAGTGGTCTCTTTATTCAGACCCACTGCAGAGATGGGAAAGGACATTCCCAGAAGCTCTATCAATATCTGAACATATCTTGTATAGAATGTAGTCTGAACTGGTTTCACTTTGCTATCACACACATTAAAGCCTGCACTGTAGGTGGCACATTGAAACTTTTTGTCCCTCCTAAACATGTTACTACCTAACAACTGTAACTGCAGGCCTCCACAGTTGATTGGCTGTGTGGTTATTTGAAATTAGTTACTTAAATGTGAGTCAACACCACTGGCCTTGGGCACTTGTAGATACTTTTAAGGGGTGCTGGAAGACCTCTGATGTTCCTGATAGCACCCCTAAAAAATAATCACGGGCACCCTTCTGTCTCCACAGCTGGTTTATCTAACATCAGGATTAAAAATAACAATTTTGTCATAAATTTGTTTTATGGTTTAGAATACCCTGTAATTTAGTATCTTAACCTTTTTTAATCTCTTAATTGTGACTTAATATATTGTCATTTTGATTTTTTATCTCATTTAGTTTATTTTATTTTTTTCCTTATTCAGGCAAGTAACCCTGTTCATTTCTTTACTTTCATCTTGTGGAAACAGGCCTTTACAGTCTGTGTGATGTAAACAAAAAGGCTCAGGGTCAACACAGAGAAGGCAGGTTTGAAACATCAGCACAAGAGAAGAAAGAAGAAAACTGTGTTTGTGCTGGTGCTTTGTGTCTGTGCAGCTATGACAACCAGGACTGAGAGACCCTCACTGCTGACACACTTCATCGATCCCTTGTGAAGCTTAAATGGGAAGAACTGATGGTTGGGGACCTTGAATGCTGAAGATCGATGAGAATCAAAGTTTGTGAGATGGGACTTAACAGAAGGTGTGTGTATGTGTGTGTGAGGACTCGTGTGACAGAAGCAGAGTTCCTGATGAATTTTTGTCTGAGCAAACTTTAAATGAACTTCTGTGGCCACACGTCACTTTCTGTCTGAATACAGTTTGATGACAGTTAAACTAGAAAGAGGGAAGACAAACACTTCTTTTCCTTCAGACTCTGAGCTAATTATAAAAATATGTTTGTCAAAAGTAGAAAGACTTGTCTGTCTGATTAGAGCCGTCCCTTAGAGACCCACAGAGCAGACTCAGTAATAGCCAGTCAAAGTTACACAATCATTTCCTGAGTGTACTCAATCCAAATGGCAAGAACATGTTTTTTAAAGACCACCAACCAGTTTAAAACCAAGCCCCGAGGAAGATCACAGTGAGTCTCCCTTGGATTTGATGTTTTTTTCTTTGTTAAAAGGGAAAACCAAAAGAGGGATTATTTGTTTATCAAAAACAGTGGAGGCGTGCGCAACTTGAATGCAGAATCACTGCGGAGTGTAATGGTTTGTCAACCGACGTGGGGGAGTTAACCACCAAAAAATCATATTTTTTAACTTAATATCCTCACTTTGACGGATGGGAAATGGCTCCCAGGTTTGTGAGACGGCAGTGAGTGGATAGAAGAGATCAGCAAGTGGACAGATATTAGGTGGACAGACCTTTTTAGAGAAGAAATCCAGTGAGGACCGGCATAGGAAATTAAACACACGGCTGTCACACTCTGCTCATGACTGTATTATCTGTGGACACTTACCAGACTGCGACAGACCAGGACGTAAACATGTGTCAGTAAATCAAAAACCCTCCTTAAGCAAAAAGAGCACACAGACTGCTGAGTCTGAGACCAGGTTTATATTAAAAGAACCAGAAAACTACATCCAGAGAACTGCATCAGATCAGAATATTAATAGTTGAGTTTTTCAGGGGTAATTGACTGGTTCATTTCATCATATTCCCTAATTTTACTGTGATCCTAATAACTCTTTCTGTTAATCATCATAGCTTCACTTATTATTTCCTCTCAATATTGAGTCCATGTTTGGTCAGAACCTTGGCCCCAAACCAATTTTTTCATTAAAAAAAAAAAGTCAAATCTGTATTTTGAATATCAGCAGTTATTATTGCTTGTTTATCGTCAAACCTGGGGCCTGTAGTATGAACCTGGATTAAGTTATCCAGGGTAACTCAGCGACAACTCGCTGAACTTCACCTGATCTCCGTTATCCAGATCTGCTGTACTATGAAGCTCGTTATCAACTCGATAAGTGAATCCAGCTGGGATCTGAGCGCGCACACATGAAATGGGCGTGGCTAACAGCCCCGGAGCATTTTCCACAACGGAGAAGAGAGCAGCCTACTTTACAGCAGAGGAGCAGCAAATAATCCTACAAAAATACGAGGAGTACCGCAGTATTATCCAGGCCAGCAGCAACACGACTGCGGTCGCAAGAAGCCGGTGGGATTGCTGGCAAAAAATGGCCGACTCTGTGAATGCGTAAATTTCCAAAATGCTGATATCAATAGACCTATCTCATGATGTGACGACACGGGCAGTTAGGTCCTTATTCATTCATGTTATCAGTCAGTGTGTGTGATCAGCATCATATCCGACCTCATAATTAGAAAGAGTCCACTCTCCTATAAATCCCAAGGAAAAGTTCATTATAGGCAGTTTGTATTGTAGATGCAATAGCAGTGGGGGAAAAAGGACGTGGGAGCAAATAAAGAATAAATATAAAAACATCCTTCAAAGTGGTCAGTATGAAAGATTCCATTTGCACACATTTCTACTTTTCCCTGACAATGTCTCAGTTATGATGATCAGTAAGATATTGTTTGTTCACAGCCCATGAGAAAAATATTGGGCCAAAAAGACAGGGGGCGGTCCCATGCCGGAGGACTTCACTCCAGCTGAGCAAATTGGTGACTGAGCAGTCTCGTATGCCTGCCTGAGAGAACTGATTGGTCAGCGGGCGGTTTGTCACACCCCGTGAGCTCTTATCCTGGAACTTAACCCTCTCCGGACCAGGTTTGGCATTCAGCATCAGTTACCGGGGCAACGTGTCTGGATAAAAAGAGATCCACATTCGTAGTACGGAAAACCCGAAACTTATCCAGGAAGTTATCTCTCTAAGAGCTAATCCAGCTTCGTAGTACAGGCCCCTGCAGATTGCCTTCATCTGTGTTTGTATTTTCTGTTGCAGGATTGATCTGCATTGGCTACATGCTCACACACACACACACACACACACTTAACACTGCACACATTTTACACTGCACACACTGATTTTACATATACTGATCCCAATCTCCTAGTCATTTATTTATCTTATTAAAGTATAATGCAAATCATTACAGACTATGTGTGGTCTCCCTCTTTTGTCACACTCTTTTGAGCCAGGTTTGTGACAGATGGCACATTTATTTACACACCTGCAGATGTTGCTGGTGTTTCAGTGTAAGGTGTGACCCTGTTAACTGGTGACTCTTGGCTGTTAATCACAAATACCTTCAGCTGGGGTCCGTTTCACAAAGCAGTTTCAATAAACTCTGTGTCTAATTCTGAATTATGAGTTGATCTACTTTGAGATAGAAAACTCTGAGTTTTCAGTTTCAGAAAAGCTGATTTGAGTTAGTTTAATCAACCTGGAGTATGTTAACCTGGAGTTCAGTGTGTGCAGCCCGAACATAAAAAGCCATCATCAATGGAGCCCCGATTCAATGATACACCATGACAACAGAGAGGAAGAGGGATGCTTTTTTCACACCATTCAAAGAAAATGTAATGCGCTCATATGAAGAGTCCGAGCCTGTTATTAGAAAAAAAGAACAACACAGCAGCAGCTGCAAGAGAGGGAGAGACAGAATGGGAGAACATTGCTGCTCGGGTTGATGCGTTGGCCTAAATGTAGCCTTTGCGATCTCAGTAACATTAGAGCTGCTTGAATTGTTTCATATTGGTTTAATTTATTTAACAGCAGCAGCTGAGGATAAAATATGTGCCAGGAGCTGAAAGGTTTTAGGTCTGGATTTAAGTTCCCAGGATCCTGTGGGATTTTGATTCTTTTGTCTCTTTTTCTTTCCTGGTATACCAGTGTTTTTGTTGATCGATCAAGTATTTTTGGTTTTGGGCATTTTTTCTGTGTTGATTTATCTTTCGTTTCCTTGTGGATTTCATGGCGTTTTGCATTGTGTGTGTCAAGGACCAAAAGCTGAGTCAAAGACAGTTTAAAATAGCTTAAAAAAAGGACACGTAGATTATTTTCGTTAGTTTGGAACTTTTATACAACTGAAAAAGACTGAGACTGGGGGATTATTTTGGTTGAGATTTACTTTGGATTTGTCATTACACGTGGGCTGCGCAGGAGAATGATGAGTTATTGATTAAACAGGAAACATTTTGCTTTAAACAGTCTCTGAGAGACTCACTAGTTGCATTTGTAAACTAATATTATTTTTTTGATTATTGATGTACTTCTTACTGCTAAGGTTTTCTACTTCTCCTCAAAATTCCTTCTTGAGTGTTTTTTTAAGACTGACTTAATAAAGATTGTGTTGTTAATATATATATATATATATATATATATATATATATATATATATATATATATATATATATATATATATATATATATTTTTTTTTTTTTTTTTGCCAAGTATATTTATTGTTTTTGTTTATAGAAAAGAAACAACAAAACAGAACAGAACATTCTGGCACAAGTCAGATGGAGGTAAAAAACTCAGTCCGTCAATATATATATATATATATATATATATATATATATATATATATATATATATATATATATATATATATATATATATATATATATAAAATAAAATAAAATAATAGTAAATAATAAAACTATGACAGCATCAAGAGTTTACATTATGCCTCTATAGAAAAAGGCTGAAATGTCCAGACCAATGTATGACATAAAGGGGTCCTAAATGCTATGGAACACTTCATCTTTGCTATGTAACAAATTTGTTAAATAGTCCAGGGTTATATATTCAAGCACTGTCTGATGCCATTGAGTTTTAGTCGGTGCTTTGTCCAAGATCCACTTCAGAAGGATACATTTCCTTGCACAAAATGTGAGCATCTTATAGAGTTGTCTTTTATATTTTCCGATTATTGTGACATCTGTCATTCCAAGCAACATGTTCAGTGGATTACATTCAGTAGTAACAGAAACAGACAGCATCTTATCTATTTCACATTTTACAACATTCAAAAAATGTTGGATTTTTCTACAGGACCAATAGCAATGTGTAAGGGTACCCGCATCCGTTTTACACTTGGGGCATAGTGGAGAAAGGTCTGAACTAAATTTATGACGTTGAGAGGGAGAAATATGCACACGGTGTAAGATTTGTGTTGTAAATATTAAAAAAACATTGTTCAAGCATGTAAAATCTCAGCCTAATCTCATGGGGGTACCTCATTTTTAACAGTCTTTACATTGCAGAGTAATGATTAAGTGGCTGTTTGGCTGTGCTTTAGTTTTATTCCAAAAATAATGCTTTTTTCACACACACTAATGGCTTTCTCATCAATATCATATTCTGTTAAATAACTAAGCCCATTTAAATTAACACCAACTTCTACTCAGCCAACAGAAAGAAAGGGAAACCACAAAGACTGGCAGAAGCCGTTTCATGGTGAGGCGCACTTTTACGCTCTGCGTACAGTTGCCTTATTTAGCTCAGCATCTCCGATGTTATACAAAAAAAAAATCTGTTTACAAAGAAACACAGTGCACACAATATCTGCTGTGAGTGAGCGCATGACTATGAGCAGTGATGTTTCAAATGTAAGGATGGATTAAGTTGTGTATGTAGACGATTGACTGAGATGTGAAACTGTACCGCTTAATAAGGTAACTGTCTGGAAATGCGAGTCCATGTGCGGTCTGATGATCAACTCCTGACATATTTTTAATTCTCTGGGCAGTAATGGAGCTCCTTCATCCATGGTTGGTTGACAAAAGAACATGCCATGTCAGAGAAAAAGGTCTGTAGAACCTACTGTGTCTGATGAACAACTAGCTCTGATTTTGTTTTATGTTTTTTTCCTTTTTGAATGACAGATGGCTAAACAAATCTAAGTCAAAACTTGCTGCTGACTGAATGTCTGAGGAAATGAAATGGTGTGTGGCTCTGAAAGAGGACGGAGACAGAGAAAAACTCAAAGTTCAGTGAGAAAAACCTGCTCTTGACCAGGTTAGATCCAGAGGCTCAGTTGCCAGAGTAATAGACACAGAGTTTTAGTTACACCTCTTTGTGAAACAGGCTTGGCTTAACCCTCTTTCCCAGGTTTGGTTAACCTCCCTGTCTGAAACCCAAAACCCAGAGTTTCCCCTATTTTACTGTTAACAGACTCAGAGTTTTTATCAAACCTGCTTTGTGCAATGGACCCCTGAGGGTCACCAGTTAGCATGGTCGCTATTAACTCCAAAACACTGGTTGCTCTGTAACCGTCCAACCTTGATAGACGTTGCCTCTGTTATATAGTATCCTTTCTGACAACTGACAACAGAACAACCAAACATTTTGATGCTGCTAACAGGCTGAATTTAGTGTAAACACTAAACACATTTAGTAAAACACTGACTTGTCTAAATGGATAGAGGTAAACACTGCTTCTGCAGATGATAAAGGAAAGAAAGAAACCAATAATAAAACTGCTGCGACGATAACAACAGGATAGTAACTCTCACCGAAGGAAGATGCCTTTGATGTTTGGAGTTCCCTCAAACACTGAAGCAGGAACAGAGGAGATGCGGTTACTCTGCAGGTAAAGGTACTCCAGGGACTCGGGCAGGTCAGAGGGGATGTGTGACAGCTGGTTCCCCGACAGGTCGAGTGTCTACAGTTACAACATACAGAATGAAAAACAGACATATGTGGTAATTCAGTTTAACTTCTGCACTGACAAAAGCTACAGCACAGGTTTCAATCTCCACACTGCAAATGTCCAAATGTCCTTTAAAGTGATACTCTGGGATGGAACAAGTTGGCTCCTATCACAAGGTTTAGGGCAGAAATTACCCCTACAGCAGTGTTTTTGTGCAGCAGACGCCCAGAGAGCACGAACCAAACACCCCCTCCCTGCTCCTCTGCTGGTTTCCTCTGCACTCAGACGGGGCCATATTTTACTTGACCAAAAACACAAATAAACGGACTCCCACCAAAAAATCTGATATCGGTCTGCATTCACTCTTTATTTAGAGAAATTTCAGCGCGTTACTTTCACACAAAAACACCGCTAAATAAGGCTCTAGTTCTCATCGTGTCGTAAAACGGTGCTACCTCCGCTGCAGAGCCACAGCTGGCTACGAGGCGATTGCTGCTTAGTGTATCAGTCCGCGCGCAGCGTGCCAGATATAAACAAACGCAGGTAGTCTGCCAGGACGAATTATACAATACCAAAGTAAAGATGAGTGATTATGAGAGTGAGGACGACCTGACGTTCACTTTGAATGAAGACCGATATCAGATTTTTTCGGTGGGAGTCTGTTTATTTGTGTTTTTGGTCAAGTAAAATATGGTCCCGTCTGAGTGCAGAGGAAACCAGCAGAGGAGCAGGGAGGGGGTGTTTGGTGCGAGTGCTCTGGGCTTCTGCTGCACAAAAACACTGCTGTAGGGGTAATTTCTGCTCTAAACCTTGTGATAGGACCCAACTTGTTCCATCCCGGAGTATCACTTTGAAGCTCTTGCTCCCACAGCAGACAATATCTACTCATTTATCCCCCTCAGCCCACTCACTTTGAGCGCGCTGAGCTCCATCCAGGCCCCCTGGTAGACTGAATTCAGCTTCAGCTGATTCTCACTCAGGACCAGCTTCTGCAGTTTCTCCATCCCTGTCAGGGCACCATCTGGGATGGAGTTCAGCTGGTTGTTCTTGATTTCCAGCACCTGCAGGCTACGAGGGAGACCCATGGGCATCGAGTAGAGGCTGTTTCCCGACAGATCCAGGGTTTCCAGAACGCGCAGCTTCCTGAAAGAATCCCGGTGCACCCTGGGGCTGGTCAATTTGTTGTAGCTCAGGTTGAGCTCAGTGAGCGTGTACAGTAGAGACAAGTCATTGCGTCCAATTTCTGCAATGGAGTTGTGAAGCAGCATTAGGGTCTTGGCCCTGCGAGGTAAACCCCTTGGAACCCGCTCCAGCAAGTTGTTGTACATGTGGAGAGTGTGCAGCTTCTTCAAGCCCTGAGGAAACGCAGTTAAACACATCAACAGGCGATCTGCTGGTGATGACCCTGAGTTTAAAAAGTCAGACGCAGACAGAGTCTGACATGTTTCCATCTCCAGTCTGTTTTCCTGCAGGATTTGAAGTGTAAAGCAAACGTACCTGGAATGCAGCAGGGTGAATGGAACGTGAGCGGAGTTTGTTATTATGGAGGAGCAGATACTCAAGGTTTCGCACAGACGTGAGAGCATCTCCGGGGATGCTGCGGATGGCATTCTTCTCCAGGTGCAGCAGCACAAGATTGCGAGGTAGCCCCTTGGGGACGACGCTCAGGTTGTTATTCGACAGGTCCAGGCACTCTAGACTGCTCAGCGAGCTGTCAGAAAACACACAGAGGAAGTTATTCAATCACTTTTTCTCATATTGCACAGTACGCGCAGAGCATGCTTTATCTGATGCTGCAGCCGTGGTGCTTGCGGAGTGTGTGCCTCCAGGGGAGCACACTTGAAAACAGGTTTGTTTGTACTCTTGGCTCTGATATATGGATGTTTGATGGTTAAGCCCTGGAGATTTGAGAGGGTTTTTATCAACCTGAAAGTCTCGTTGTCCATGCCCTCATTACTGAGGAGGTTGTTCTGGAGATACAGCTCCCTGAGGTTTGACAAGTTGTTAAAGGCCCCTGCTGGGATTTTCTCCAGCTTGTTGCTCTGTAAAAATACAAGTAAACCTCATTTTATTAAAATCACCATATCCGTGACAGAAAAGAGCATCACTCTGCTGGCTGGATGCTGACTGACCTTCAGATGCAGGCGGTAAAGTGAGCGTGGCAGGTTCCTCGGTACGACCCTCAGGAAGTTGCTGGACATGGTGAGGATCTCCAGGTTGTCAGAAACATTGAACATGTTTTCTGGAAGTCCAGCATCTGTCAGCTTGTTGTTGTGCAGATACACCGACCTGTGACAAAATCCAGGGAAATCACCATACGTAACTGAACATAACTCACTGACCATGAGTGAATTTACTCACACACGTCGACGTACCTTAGTTTGGGCTTGTGGCCAAACGTAAACGGGTAGATCTTTGTAATTTGGTTGGCAGCAAAGTCAGCGCTAACCAAAGAAGGAGGCAGAACCATAGGTGCTGCGATGAGCTGTAACAAAAAAAGGAGACGACAGTGTCACAAAAATTAGTTCCAAAAATGGAGCAAGAATTCAACATTAGCCAAAACTAAAAAAAAAACAACATAAAAAAGACAAACCAACAGTTTTGATTTGTTAACCACAATAGGAACAGTGTTGTGTGTCAAAAATCCAGAAAGACAGAAAACAAATGCAGATTTTCTTGTTTTAAACTAAACTTGAATCCAAAACTCAAAACCAAATCTCCAATAAAGGAAACAATAACCAAAACTCTAGAAAACTCGTGAAGAAAACCAAGAAGCTTGAGGATACACGTGACAGCAGATACACACAAGCACAGTGAACAGTGACATGCTACAATGAACTGATAGAGAACTTAAGAAACACAGACACTATAGACTGGGGAGCAATCAAACACAGGTGTGAAACAAGACTCAGGTGAAACACACGAGGGGCAATCAGGCCCTGTTTACATGACTATGGGTGCTTCCCAATGTGCCAAAATGCAGTCTCCTCTCTCCTCTCTCCTCCGCGACACCGGAAGTACTTTGTGAGCAGCCATATTGGAGGACATTCCAAAGCGCCAAATGTGCTCGGAGGAGAGAGGAGAGAGGAGACTGAGCTGGAGGAGGCATAATCGAGGAAACACAAGTGCAGGCTTCGCAGAAGTCTTTTCACTGACAGACACGCCCCCTTGTGATGTATCAGAGCGTCAGCTGTCCACATGTGTGAAACGTGGGCTCCATGGAGCAAGATAAGCTGTATAAGTGTAAAGTCTGGCTCACACTACAGGATTCTCGCCCCGATTTAACCCAGATTTGGTCCTCCCCACTATCAGGTAAGAAATCTGGTCGGAGACTAAAATCAGCCCCGACGTTCGGCAAAGATTATCTTCTAGTATGAGCGGTTGACAGATGAATCTTTAGCCCCACGATCGTCTCACAGACTCGTCGGAGCCGCCCCGATAATTTTCAAACATGTTTGATATTTATCTGGATGATTACAACATTCATTCTCACTGAGGATGACAACAGACAATTAGAAAGAGCCCCAGAGACCGGACAGCAGACAACAAGGCTTAAAGTGAAACTGAAAGGCTCCGGGTCAGCTGACTGCGCACTCCACTGGCCCACTCGAGACAGTTCAATAATGCCTTTAAAAATAACACATAACCACGCCATTTTCATAAAGTAGCAAACTGTTGTTTTATCAGTGATTGGTGTGAGATCATGCCATTATTGGCTGATACAGTAACAGTTTCACCTCTGTCCCTCTGCGTGCGCGTAATGGATGAAAGGCACCGCTGCAGACAGCTCCACTTCTCTCTCCTCCTGTCCCACCAGTGCGCTAAGCAGTGCTTATAGCAGAATAAACACATTATTTATGAACACAAAGTGGCCCCAATATAAGAATTAAAAACTATCAATCTGGGCCTGGGAAAACGTGACATTTTTCATTTTCATTCATGAACATATTCATGTTAAAGTGATCTAAAAGTGAATATGAATTTTCTGCGGTTGAGCGCCCTGTTGTTTACATTATTTTCCTTAGTTGAGTTTGTCTCGTGCGTTCAGACCGGTTTATCCAGCTGTGACGCCGTCATCACTAAAATACGTCGCTTCATGTGACGCTCCGGAGGAGAGGACATCTCAATGCTCATAAAATGAACCTCCTCGTCTCCTCTCTCCTCTCTTCGTTTCCTCGCGTCTCTGGCATGCATCTCTGGTGGGCGGGACTAAGACGCAAGTGGAGGAGGTGAGTGGAGGAGGCGAGGATGGAACTTTGGAGCTTTGAGAAGCACCCCAGGTTTCATCCAAAAACGCTTAGACGCAGTGATAAAAATCTGCGTTCACACGGAAACGCTGAGGGACAGAAAACGCTTTAGTAAGCATGCCAGGCCTGTAAGTGGCGCCATAACTGTCCTGTCCAGAACTGGCTTTTGGTAGATCTCCACTGAAGTAGAGTTGGTCCAATCATCTGGTGTATTGGTGAATGCTAAGTGCAGAAGTGGAGCAACAGATGCACATTTTGTTGAAAGACAGTCAGAAGATTCAGCAACACAAGCACAACATGGTAGACCGCGACGATTTCAACACTGGTACTGTTGGACTGTTGGATGAACGGAGCGTGACATCAGTGTTTCCACTGAAAACTCCGGCTTACTGTTAACAAGGCAACGGTGGCGGCAGCATTTCAGGAAAAAATCCACTCTGGGATTTAGTTTGTGTTTTAGGTTGCCTAAAAAGCTGTTTCTGTGTAGACGCAAGGCTGGACCACAACAATACTTTTTTTCCTTCGTCATGTAAACAGCCCCTAAACTAAACTCAAAAACTTCAAAACTCGAAACCAAAAACACTAACAAAAGTCTTCAGTGATTTAGGAATTGAAAAAAGAGAGACGATAATGATATGAGAGCAGTATTGATCAGCTCGTCATCAAGCTCTGCTCAAGCCTGATAACGAGCCATTCATTTGAATCAGATGTGCCAGAGTGGGGTAAAATCTGAAACATGCAGGGCAGGGGGTCTCCAGGACCAGGGTTGGGAAACACTGATCTAGACGACATTTTGATCACTGGGGCCACAGAGCAGGAGCATCTGGCTAACTTGTAGCAGGTGTTACAGAGGTTGTGGGATGCAGGGCTGAGATTGAAGCGCGGTAAATGTGTTTTCCTGGCCCCAAGTGTGTCCTATCTTGGACCCAAGTACACAGCCAAGAGACTGTGCCCTCTGTAAGATAAGGTAAAAGCAATCAATGAGGCTCCGAGTCCAAAGAGTATCACTGAATTGAGGTCACTTTTAGAGATGGTGAATTATTGCAGGAAATTCCTACCTGACCTCTCAAAGGTTCCTGGCCCCATTGTACAAGCTGCTTCACACTGATACAAAGAGTGTAAGTGGCCACCGGAGCCAAATAAAATGTATCTATTCATGTTCCTGGTTGAGTAGCCTGAACGGAACGGATTTAAAGGGCAAAGCTTTCACACACCGGGTTTGCATCAAACTGATTAGGCTTTCCTTGCGTTCAGAGAACCACAGCAACACGGTATGTGAAGTGTTTCATTTAAGAAAGTTTCTTTGGTGTTCGGTCGGGGAAAACTCAAATATGCTCTTATTTTGCGGAGCAGCACAATATGTCGGGAAGAGTCGGGTTCTTAACTGGATGATGGTCTCTTATAAAAGTTTGCACTCTTGGCAGGTGAAGCGAGGTATGTCGCTTTCAAGTTCGTTTTTTATGTGTGTCAGGACGTGGCAAGATTTTGTATGTTGGGATGGTGCAATGTTTTGGAAGTTGGGGTTGTGCAATTTAAATGTGTTTATGGAGGTGTGTGTGTGTGTGTGTGTGTGTGTGTGTGTGTGTGTGTGTGTGTGTGTGTGTGTGTGTGTGTTTACCTTTTTGTGATGTATTTTGATATCGTATTATTGAAAGAAAATGTAAAAATGAATTAAATATTAACATGAATTGATGTATTTATAGTTTCACGGTGCCAAAATGGATTAATAAAGAAGAGTGTGCACCAGTCGAATTCTCAGTGCGATCATTGATGCCAAGGGCTGCTACAAAGAGGCAGTGGAGTAAAGAGCAGAAGGAAGCCTTCAAGGAAGTAAAAGAGTTCCACTCTGTTAAAGTGCTGGTCCACTACGACCCCTGTAAGGAGATCACTCTCTCTTGTGATGCTTCACACTATGGAGTTGGGGCTGTTCTATCGTAACACATACACATAATGGAGGACAATTCAGAGAAGCCTGTTGGTTTTGCTTCATGTACCCTGACAGCTGCCACTGATGAGCCTGCTCAGTGATACCAAATGAATTCCATCGCTGGCCTCAGCCAGGATCCAGCGCTGGGTGCTCTCATTGTCAGCCTATCAGTACACTATAGTGTACAGGGCTGGTAAAGACAATGCAAATGCCGATGTACTGAGTTGATTCCTGTTACTTGAGACACCAGTAGCCACGTATACGCCTCCAGAGACCGTGTTTTCTTTGGAGCTGTTGGCAGAGACACCGGTGAAGGCAACCCAGATAAAACAATGGACAGAGAGGGACCCCATTCTTTTTTTTTTCTGGGGATGGAAACTTTTTCGAAGCCTATTGGCCTGAATAACACCATCTGCTGGTGGGTCTGCTGGTTGACACTACCTGCAGACCCTGCCTTTAAGTCCATGTGGCAGTTTCTGATTGGGTGAGCACCCCTTTAAAAGGGCCTATTACAGCCTGACATCTGTTTGCATGACTTCCTGATGATTCTTGACGCCAAAACGCGTCAAAGTTTGTTTTTAAGGTCCACATGACCATGCCAACATAATAAAGGCATTTTATTAGTATAAAGAGAGTGCCTTGGAGTCTCTTCTTTTTGTTTCAAGGACCTTCAATTCCTTTCCAAAGAGCACCTCAAACAAACTCTGCCAAGTCCAGATTAGCACTCCTTCTCTTTGTCTTTTGAATGCTTCAGTTATCAGTTCAATAAGTTTATGTTAGAGGTCAAACCATGATGATGTAGCAGCTTGAAGAGTCATGTCTATTTTCTAAAGCATTAAGTTTTCTTTTTACTGTTAATACTTGTGTTCTGATCTGTAAATCCCCACTTACGTCACATCTGTGACGCGGAAGAGTGGGGCGGTATCAGCGCATGCGTTAGCGTCTGTTCCTCCCGCCAGATGTTCTCCTGGAAAGCTAGACTTTTAACGAGTTTTTATAGTTTTTTGTTTAACCTTGTTTTAACCTTTTAGCTGGATTTGATACATTTTAAACTGGGCCTCAGTTCTCAGCCACAAGAACAATCATTTCGGCTGATTTTAGTACAAAATTTCTGCGGCTCGTCACCTCGGCGCCAACAAGACCCGGAAGAGTGGGTCTAAAAGCTCTTAAAATCTCTAAATGGCTGTGTGTGTGGAATGCAAAAGAGAAAACTCACGGCTGGAGGAAAAACTCTGCCGTGTGCAAAAGGATGTCCGGGAAGAGGACAAGCTGCTGGAGGGCTTTATATCCATACCCTTCATTGCGCTCTTCTCCTCGTCCTCTCCCCCCCCCCACCACGTTGATCATCGGAGACTCCATAACCAGGTACATCAGGTTTTTTAACGCCATTACTCACTCTTTTCCTGGTGCCACCGTTCCCGTTATTCTGGACAAACTCCTCCATTTACTCCCCTCCCTCCCCTCCTCTGTCTCGAAGATCGTGGTGCACGTCGGCTCTAATGACACCTCCAAAAAGCAGTCCGAAGTCACAAAGAGTGATTTTACCTTGCTTTTTAACGTTCTTAAGGACACTGGAAAGACAGTTATTATCTCTGGCCCGATCCCCACTCTTGGTCGTGGAGCAGAACGTTTTAGCAGGCTACTCAGCCTCCACACCTGGCTTCAACTCACCTGCCCCACCCTCAACTTTTATTTTATTGACAATTTTGATCTCTTCTGGGACCGAGCATTACGTTGTATGGTTCCTGTATCGTCTGGGTCCCTGACTATGCTTCCTGTTGCCCTCATACATGATGTCTTTCTCCACAAGTGCGTCTTGAACCGTGTGTTTTGTTTTTGTACTTTTTGTCCTTTTGTGTTTATGTTTATGTTAAAGCACTTTGTAAACTTGTGTTTTTAAAAGGTGCTATATAAATAAAGTTATTATTATTATTATTATTACTTAATGTCAACTAATTAAACAGATGTGGAGTATGTCGATAATACTTGGTAAGATTAAATATGGAGGAAGATGATGTTTGCTCAATGTATTGAAAACTGTTTTCCATAATTTATTTATTTCACATTTCTTTGTTGTGAGGACAGGCTCATGCACCCCCCAAATTGCTGAGGTCTTCACAGAAAGCATCCTCAACATGATGGTCATGGACATGAGACCATTGTCTTTGGTAGAGGATGAAGGCTTCAAGCAGATGATCCAGACCTTCCATCCAGGCAACACTTTGCCCAGTAGGTCACATTCTACCAAAATGTTGGAAGGGAAATATGAGGAAACTGTACATGAAATCACAAGTGCTCTCAAATTAACCAACAGCAAGATTGCCCTGACAGGCGATGCATGAACCAGCGTTGCTACAGAAGCATATCTTAGCATTATTTGTCACTTTATAAATGATGAGTGGGAGCTCACAGGCTTTTGCCTTACCACCATGCCGCTGGGAGAACGACACACTGGACCCAATATTGCTTCATGGATTGAGGAGGCTTTAGCAAGATTTGAGATCCCTGCTAACAAGATTGTGGGAATCCTCCATGACAATGGATCTTATATTGTCCTGGCAGCAAACATTTTAAACAAAAAGTATGGATGTCAGTCCACTGTGCAGGACACACTTTGTAGTTGGTGGTTAATCATGCCCTGAAGCAAACTCGGATAACAAAAACACTTGGAGCAGTGTGTCTTGTGGAGCACTTCAGAATAAGTGAACTGGCATCAAGCAAACTGAAAACCAAACAGCAGCAGATGGGGACCCTGGAGCATAAATTCATCCAGGATGTCTCAACCCAATGGAATAGCACTTTTTTACATGGTGACCAATCTGCTGGAGCAGAGATGGCCCCTAACTGCAGTACTGCCTACCCAACAGTAACACAGAGCCAGAAGCAATACCTCGATCTGAAACCAGATCAGTGGGCCCTGCAGGATGAACTGGCTAAAGGTCTTCTGGCTTTTTGAATGTGCCACTGTCTTTCTCAGTGGTGAGAGTTATGTGACTGTGTCTGCGCTGCCTCCTTTGGTCGGAGGGCTTTTAAAGGACACTCAGATCAGTTATGACACAGCTTTTCAGGCAGTTGCTTCAGAGGAGACCAATGCACGCTGGGCTAAAGAAATCACAGTCACAGGTGATAATCCAAGCAGACAGATCATTGGAGCTGCATTAGACCCTCGGTTTAAGAAACTGAAATCCCTTACACTCGAGGAAAGGTTTAGTGTTCAAAGTCAGGTTCAAGCTTTGGCACTCCAGTCCATGCATGACAGTCTAAAGAAACTTCAAGCCAGTGAAAAGGACAATGCCATTTCCTTGGCTGAGGGTTTCAGCTGCTGATTCACTGCTTGGGTTTGACCCCTCAACAGACAGTGACAGTGAAACTAATAAAGAACAGGAATCAAACGACCAAGCCATCACAAACCAGGTGTTGATGTACTTTGGAGAGCAGCCTCTCCCAAAGTCAGAGAGTCCCCTTACTTGGTGGAACATAAATAAGGCAAAATATCAATTTTTTGCATCATTAGCCAAGTCATTTATGTGCATTCCAGCAACTTCTGGCGTCTCTTCCCAGCTGCTGGAAACATTGTCTCAAAGAAGAGAGCCAGCCTCACACCTGAACATGTTGACATGCTCACATTCTTGCACTGTAATTTAAAGAAATTGTAATCTACTGTTCAGCTGTTATGGCAGGAAGGTTGATTTTTTTTTTTTTTTTTTTTTTTTTTTTTTTTTTTTACAAGAAACTTTTTTTGTACCTTTGGACCTTGGATGCACTGTTTTTTTTTTTTTTTTTTTTTTTTTTTTTTTTACTTTTATGGACATACCAGTCACTTTAAAGAAAGCCATCCTTCAGTTATTTGTAACTTGCAAGGTGAACTGCTACAATTTTGAGTTGTTTATACACTGAAGACTACTTGCACTTTTGTTTGCACACAAGTTTATATTACTCAGTGTGTTTTATTTTGTTTTCACTGTGATCCAAATGGATTTTCTTGAAAATATACTTATAATTTTCCAAATTCATGTTTCATGTGCTATCATTTTGATTTGCTTTTGATGTCATTGACTTAAAGAAAGCATTCGACACAATAGCTCATGACATTTTGCTCAGGGAGATGGAACAATGCCATAACAATGGTATAAGAGGAGTTGTTTTAGACTGGTTAAGGAGCTACATCAAAAACAGACATCTGTTTGTGCAGCTGCATGACTTCAAGTCACATGTATTAAACATTACTTAAGGAGTACCACAGGGGTCAGTATTAGGACCAAAACTGTTCATGATGTACATAAATGACATATGCAATGTATCAGACATATTAAGACCTGTTGTTTTTGCAGATGACACAAATATTTTCTGTACTAGTGATGATTTGCAGCAACTGATGGATATAGTCAGGCAAGAACTCAGTAAATTGAAATCATGGTTCAACAGAAACAAACTGTCATTGAATTTTGAAAAAAAAAAAAAAATTCATGTTATTTGGTAGTCGGAAAAAGAATATAAAAGCTGAACTGATGACTGACAATGTAATGGTTGGGCGGGTGTATGATATCAAATTGCTGGGTGTAATACTTGACCATAAACTTTGTTGGAAAAGCCACATCACATACATTTGTTCCAAACTGGCAAGAACTGTTGGGTCAAGCACATGCTGAATGAGAGAGCATTACCACTGCTGTATTGTTCACTGGTACTACCATATTTAATGTATTGTGTGGAGGTGTGGGGAAACACCTACAAAAGCACCCTACAGAAGATGTGCACATTACAAAAAAAAGCAATAAGAATCGTGCACAAAGTGAGTTACAATGATCACACCAATCAGCTTTTTTTAAAGTCAAAAATTTTTGAATTTATGGATCTGGTAAAACTAAAACTGTATAGATTATTTATAAAGCGAAACATAAATTACTACCTGGTAACGTAAATAAATGGTTCATGGAAAGGGAGGGAGGGTGTGATTTAAGCAGGGGGTTGTACAATTTTAAGCAACCGATTATCTACTCTACCCTAAGAAGTATGTGCATTGTCTGTGGGGTGAAATTATGGAATGGTCTGGATGAACAAACAAAAATGAGTAAACGTGTCCATCAACTTAAGTCAACTTATAAAAAAAATATTTTTGAAAGGTATAGAATTATGGAATTAGAGTCAATTAAACTTAAAAGCTGTTAATTAATCTGGAAGTGAATGGCTTATTCTTGTATTGTCCGTTAAACTATGCATATACCAAGGCAAGTATGTGCATTTGTATATTTTATGTATGTGTCTGTTTATATGGGTTAATATGTGGGTGGATGGATGAGTGAAGGGGTGGGGGTGGGGGGTGGGGGGTTGGTAAGGAACATATTTTGGTTAATTTAGAGGGAGAGTAAGTGGGGGTAGGACATGAAAAGCTTTTGCTTCTTCCTAATCCTTTTCGGACACATTGAATGTTTTATTTAATATTTATAAGCAACTGTGGTATGTTGTACCCCTAATTTGACTATTTTTTATTTTCAACTGTTTTCTTTGTCCGAAATAAACTGAAACTGAAATGTTCACAGGTGTGCACACTTTAGCAGGTAAGGTTAAACTATTAAAACAAAACAAAAACAAAACAGTGTGCCTAATAATCGCGACTAATCGTCTAATAGACAAAGTAATTCATAGAATAGTCGACACAAAAAATGATCATTAGTTGTAGCCTTACACCTAAGCACTGCAGCAAGAGTGACACTTTTTTAACACACACACTAATCAGTTTTAATACTGATAGGACCTGTGGTGTGTGCCAATCTGCCTCCTTGGCTGGTTAAACCACCATGAGCTGTTCTTTTGGGGGCCAAAATGCTCAGTACATGCTTTTTTGTTCTTTTTGGCCCTGCCCCTCTAAAAAGTCTGTGTACGCCCCTGGACTGGCTGTCCAAGGCTGAGGCCAATCCTAGCCTCAGGGCCGGTACACTCTCTGCAGAAGCTGTTTAGCATTCAGACCAAGAAACAGACCAGCAGACACACTCTGATTCACATCCACTGGTAGTCTTTAGTTCCCAGCTAAGCTCAGGAAGAAAGAGTTCTTCACAGAAAAGCAGAGAACATGGAAAATTCAGACCCACAGAGAGAACCAGGACTTCATACTGATGAGCATGACGTTTGTAAAACATGAAACACTAAAACAACAGCAGCACCTTTACACCAGAAGTCATAAACAAAGTGATAGCACAGATACGGAAGCGTTTTGCACTCACTTGAAGAAAATAAAACCAACTCAGGTTTTTCAGAGTAATATATTCTTCAGTTTGTTTATTTGTGGTAAGTAATTTTGTTTTTCTGAATAATATTTTCTATAATATATATATATTTTTATTTTGGTTTGTTTTTTGTTATAACTATTTCTGTTTTTATGAGTAAATTTTTGTGGTAATTAATTTTGTTTTTCTGATTATTTTTTTTTATTGGTTTGTTTTTTTGTTATAATTATTTCTGTTTTCATTAGTATTTTTTGTAGTAATTAATTTTGTTTTTCTAATAAATATTTTTTATTGGTTCATTTTTTGTTGAAATTATTTCTGTTTTTATGAGTAATTTTGTTTGTTTGTTTTCAGATTACTTTTTTCCTGTTTTTCAGAGTAATTTTTTCCTGAAGTATCGAGATACTTAGAAATTCAGCCAGAACCTCAAACTGCTGTTTTTCGAGGTAATTTTTTCCTCCTGTTTGTAGGAGTATTTTTTTTTCCTGAAGTATCGAGCTTCTTCGAAATCCTGTGAGAACCTCCAACCTGCAGACGACTCCCGTGGATGTGTGGTGGCTCCTGTGTTCCGCACAGATCAGAGATCCTGTTCGGCACATATATGCCTTATCCTTAACTTTCTACTGGTCAGTACCGGGTCAATAAAGGTAAGGTATTAGCCACACACAGGGTATGATACCCTTGTTATGTTTTCGACTTTATCCTTATATTTTATATAAGCCTATTGTTCAATGTAATACTTAAGGAATAGACGAAGATGTGGCATTAAAAATGCATTGCTTCTACACTGGAAAGCCGGTAGAAAGTTAAGGATAAGGCATAAATGTGCCGAACAGGATCTCTGATCTGTGCGGGACACAGGAGCCACCACACATCCACCGGAGTCGTCTGCAGGTTGGAGGTTCTCACGGGATTTCGAAGTATTTCGATACTTCCGGAAAAATTACTCAGAAAAACAGGAAAAAAGGAATCTGAAAACAGAAAAAAAAACTCATAAAAACAGAAATAATTATAACAAAAAACAAACCATTAAAAAAAATCTTAATCAGAAAAACAAAATTAATTACCTCAAAAAAAATTACTCATAAAAACTGAAATAATTATAACAAAAAAACAAACCAATATAATAATTATAACAAAAAACAAACCAATAAAAAAATATTAATCAGAAAAAAAATTAATTACCACAAAAAAACAAACCGAAGAATAAATTACTCTGAAAAACCTGAGTTGTTGTTTTTTTTCTTCAAGTGAATGCAATACACTTCTGTACAGAGCTCTTAAACCTCTGGATATCCACTCTAAAATGAAAAGTTAGAAATGAAGCACCTTGGCAGAGCAGGGAGCCCTCAGTGTGTTTAGTTTTGACTCTGGTGGATCATTACTGTGCCTGAATTCATCATGTCAGAGCTGGTAGGTGGCTGTTTTAACATTTTTATACATTAAAAACATTTTCTTTCATTTTCCCGGGGAACAGGGGTGCCTATTGCTGCCAATAGGGCGGCTCACCCTCCAGAGGGGAGCTTTCTCCTCTCTGGTCTTACTTTGCCCCACAGCCCTCACTCCCCCGCTCATCTAGAGCATCCACACACTTAGGACCTTGAGGTGCACGTTCGTCAGGTGCGGTGGTAGAGGTCCTTAGGGACCACTTCTGCTACACCCTGATAAGACTTGCGCCTCAATTTTACTTACACTTAGACATCCCTACATGATACCAACTACTCTACACAACACACACAGAGACCCTTGGGGTGGGCCAAGTGGTATATGGTAGGCAGGGCACTTTGAGCTAACCACCTGAAGGGCACTGCCCCATGAGCTACGAGGCCGTCCACTCCCCAATTTTAACTTTTCTTTTTAACTGCATTAGGATCACAAACATCCACACACTACAGAGCGGGGGAGGTAGGGCAGGGGGCTCTTCTCACACCCCTGTTTCTACCATGCCCCCTGGGGCATGGGGTAAAAAGGGGATCCGCTGCCTTGGGTTCTGGGCGAGTGGCACAGCAGGGGTCCCGCGGCGCCCCGGAGGATGCCCATGGCTTTATATCTACTTATTTACTTATTTACTTATTTATTTATTTATTTAATCCTCTTTTTAAAATTATTTATATATGTATGAATATATATATGTATGTGTATGTGTGTGTGTATATGTATGTGTGTATGTATGTATGTGTATGTGTGTGTATATATGTATGTATGTATGTATGTATATGTATATATGTATATATATATATGTATATATATATATATATGTATATATATATATATATATATATATATATATATATATATATATATATATATATATATATATATATGCCGTGTTGTGATATTGTTGTGTGGTCGTCTTGTGGTGCTGTGGTGTTGTTGTGCTGTTGTGTGAACGTATGGGTATGGATGGACAGAATGTTTATGTGCGGGTGTCAGGGTCCACGGTGGAGGGCTGGTGAGCTGTGATAAAGATGAGAGGGGGATAGGGGTGGGTTGGGACAGTAGGCTGTGTACGGGGGATACTGGGTTTCTGGGGAGAGGACTTCTGTGGTCTCTGGTGTCTGACCGGGTGCGCTGGGGGCCGGCACCGACTCGTGATAGGTGGTGGCCTGGGCTGGGTCCGTCCTCCCGGGTGCCTGGCCGAACCCCCCATCCTCGGGGGTGAGTGGCCCTTGGGCACAGGTGACCCCTGGTCTTACCCCCTGCACTCGATCGGGGGCCCTGCGTCTAGCGGGGCCTGCAGACCTCAGTCCCTGGCCCCTGGGGTCCTCCCTCTGCAGTGTCGGGGGCCTGCCTCTAGCCTTCCCGGGACGCTCCCCCCTTGCCTCCTCCTGGATTGGCGTGCTGCTGTCTCCATGGTGGTCTGTCTGGGACCTGTGCTCTGTTGTGGCTGCGGGACGCCCGGGGATGAGGGCTATCTCAGTGCATGTCTGGCCTCTGGGAGCAGCGGGGCCACATCTGCATGATCACTCCTTGGCATGATCACCTGACCCAAATCAAACCCAATTTTCTATACTGCCACCTGTAGCCCTATATGTGTAGGTGAGTATATGAGTCTGTGTATAGATCTATATACGTATATGTACCTCTTTGCAATTGTCATTGTTGTGCTCACTGCTACTCATGATTTCTCCAGTTCATCTCTCCAGGTTCTTCTTGTGATTATGACTTCAAAGACCCCAGGATACTGTCTCCTTTCAGGCTCAGTAGCTGGTTATTTGTTTCTCCTGTCTGTAGTCATCTGTTCAGTTGTTGTGGTTGTTCTCTACTGTTGTTTTGTTGTCTCTCTCTCCCCCCCTGTCTAGTCTCTTCTCTACAATCTTTTCCTTTTTCACTGTTTCTTTCCTGATATCACCTTGTTCTGGTTAAGCAGTAATCTTCAAACTTGGCAATATACGGGAGGGAAACTGTATGGATACATGTATGCGTATGTATATGTATGTGCATACATACGTATGTGTGTGTGTATGTATATATATGTATGTGTATTTATGTATAAAATATAAATATATAATTTAAAAAAAACAAAAAAAACAAACACTAATAAAGAGTATTATTTTAACACTCAAGGGCAGCTCTATACATTAACGGCTCCCTTTGGAAAAGCAAATGTGTTCTGCACAATACGGCAGCCAGACCATAATTCTGTTGTCGTGACGCTGAACAGGACAAGGGGAAAAAAAAAAAAAAAAAAAAAAAACATTTTCTTTGATACTGGCTTTGAGAGCAGTGAGCACATTTTACTTCAAAAAAATCTGCTCTCCGTGTGCCTCCTGTTAAAATGGAGCGTGTCCTCACTTCGTCCCTCCTATCACAGAGAGAGCGTTTTATTTTGCTGAGAACATGGCAGCACAGGAAGCACTGCTGAGATTAGATGTTCATTTAAAGCTCTCTCCTTTATAACATGGTCTACGGATTAAAGCAGCATGGGTGTCTTTGAGGCTTAGCAAGCACTTAAAAATCTCCTATTCTTCCCGTATCCCATTTGCCTATTCATCCCTGTGAAGGCACACACAAATCTGTCCGTCCTTTCTCTCTGCCACTCTCCGTCCAAAAGGGTCAGTAACATTTTAGCTCCGACCAGCTGGCACAGCCATACTGGAAGTGATTACAAGCATAAGCTCACACACACACGAACGCGCGGGCACGCACACATATACACACACACACACACACACACTCACTATAAAGGGCGAGGCTGCCACCCCTCTGGGCCAGCTGGCACTGTGTCAGTGGATCAGAGTACAATGGGACAGAGTCAAAGCGACGTGAGATAGACACAAACAGATCATCTTTCTGCCGCATCGTGTGAGCCAATTTGAGAGCTGCAAGCGTCGGGAACGGACAATCTAAGAGTCTGCTGCTGTGTGACTCACCTGGTTGTTTGCCAAGTACAGATAAGCCAGCTGTTCCAGCATCTCGAAGCCTTCATCTTCAAGGCCTGTGAGGAGAAGGAATCCACAGGTTGACAAACAGGCGACCTTCTTTCAGACCCCAGCGTCCAGCAAACAGAGGCCATGCAAGAAGAAGAACTGACATTTCAGCCATGACTGTACCAAGCCTGTTTCTGTATTAAAGAACTGCTGAGCTTTACACAAGTCCTTAAGCTCTGAAATAGCAGTGTGGTATCTGTAACATCCATTTAAGACTTATGATCAAAGTCTGAATCAAACTGCTTGTACAAACCGAAATGAATAAGACGACAGATTTAAATCGCTTTCATCCTTTTTGCAATACTCTACTTTTCATCCACTGATAAGTCGTTTTCAAGTGAAGATAACAAAGTGTCAATAGATTTGATATAGATGTAGGATATTAAGAGGGTGTTACCAGTGCAAGAAATTTGTATTTCATGTGATTGTTTTTATTTATCATTTCATTTATTTTAGTATTCAATATCTTTTTATTCTTTCATTTGAAATTTTTTACTAATTACTTTAGTTATTCTTGAATTACTGATATAATTCCACTTGTTCTGTTTTTTGGTGTGTGTTTTTTTTTTTTTTTTGATGTTTATTTATTGAATGCATGTATAGTTGTTGTGCCAATATACAGACCTGATCAAAACCTTAAGACTAGTTGAAAAATTGCTAGAATTGGCCTTTTGCACATTTGGATCTTAATGAGGCTTCAAGTAGAGCTACAACATGCAAAAGCAATAAGGGGGAGTGTGACAAAAAGTACTTTGAAAAGGTAATTTATTAAAAAAAAACATCAAGTTAACTAAAATGGGCTGTTTATCATCTGATGAAAAGTTTAAGACCATTGCTCCAAAAATTACACAAAAAAAAAAAACTCTCCAAACCAGAAAAAAAAATCTCAGTAATGAGTAGCTCCGCCATTCTTGTCAATCACTTCAAAAATGTGTTTGGGCATGGTTGATGCCAGTGTTTTTAAGAAGCTTTTGGGAACATTGCTCTAAGTGGTGAAGATGGCTTTACAAAGGCTGGGAACAGATGTCTACTTTTTAGTCATTCTGGTGCAGCCAGCAGTTACAACGACAAAGCTGCCAAGACTCCCCTTCCTTGGTTCATTACATCCTGTGGAATCAGAGGTGGAAGGAATACTAAAAGTTTTTACCCAAGTACAAATACTGTTACATTGGTAAGATTGTACTCAATTACAAGTGAAAGTACTAGTGTTAAAATAATACTTCAGTAAAAGTACAGAGTGCTCTCCTCAAAAACATTTTTTTTGTTTTAGTTTAGGCAATAATGAGAAGCTCTGTTATATCCGCGTTTATCTGGAGGAAGTTGTTATCCATACAGTCCTGTACAGCTGTCAGACAGGTGAGAAGCTGTTTCAGTTTTATCAGGCCAAAAAGAAACATATGATTGAAGGAGACCCTCTCAAACTGTTTGAACACATGGCCACATGGCATTATACTGTCTGTGGGGAAAATAATACAGGTCTGAGGACAGAGCCCTGAGGCATAGCACATGACAGAACAGCTGTCTGAAACATGTGAAGACCAGACTCAGAGAAACCTCTATCCAAGAGATAAGCTAAGACCCAGTACATTTACATGCACACAGCATTTAGACTAAGGTTACAGCTGTATCGTAAAGTCCCAGCAGGGGATCTTAACTTGTCTGCATATACATGCAATAAAGGGAACCAGATTTCTGGCCAAGAACCTCTCACTCTGCTTTGAAACAACATTCAAATGAAGATGGTAAAGATGGATGCAGCTGTAGCGCTTCATGATTTTATATTTGCCATGTTTGTTTTTTGTTGGAGCCATGGATTGTGTGAATGCAGTGATCCTATTTGTCATGGTCATCTACTTCCGCCAAGGTCAGTCAAGCTATGGTTTGTCCAAACTGGGTTCAATACAAGCCCTGTTCCACCAAGCAGTTCACTTTAGTTCGTCTTGATATGGCAAGTAAAACTGAGACAGGTCCCCAAATTACCAACCCGTACCGTCCCACTTTTTGTTAGCCTTGTGTTGGGATGGCAGACACACGGAACCAACCCCAGTAGGTGGAGAAACTACGAGAACGTCTCACTCCACTACAACAGGTAGCGCTGTGTCCTTTTTTGATAAGCAAAGCTGCGTGTGTATCCGATTGGTTTCAGTTCACTCAAAGAGAAAACAGTTGAGGCGTACCGAGACCTGTCGAGTCCTGCTACATCCAACAGCATAATCTAGGTGTGTTAATCAAGCTATGCTTCGTCCATTCTTGGTTTAACGAAGCTGCTTACATGTATTTTGACAGTCCGATCTCATGCTGACTAAGCTCATAGTCTAATTTCTTGAGCTGCATGTAAAAAAACAGTGATACGTCATCCGACCAGTGAGTCTAACAATTCAAAGTAGGGCTGCAACGAGGAATCGATAAAAATCAATTAGTAAAAGCACCAACAACATTTCTCCATAATCTATGCACTGTGCTGCACCATTACTGTATTAGTTTCTCTTTAGTTTATTTGTCTTCTTCCCTTTTGTTGGATTATTTAGCAGCTGGTAACTAGCCACCTACTTGACTGGAGTGTAGATTACCTGGGCTGCGGGGCTGTATGCGTCACACGTAAACAGATCAGCGTGGCGGAGGAGAAGCCGAGCTGGCAGGTGAGGGAAACAAGTTAACACGTAAATAATGGCAGAGCTGGAGAAAGGCCAAAGGCGAAAAGAAAACTCGAGTTTGGGAGTATTTCACGCTGAGAAAAAGCACATAGCGTGTTAATTGACAAAAATTACTTTGCATGTCACAGCTACTATTTACTTTATAAATGTAGCATCTGGTTAGTTTAATTATGTTCAAATATGTTGTTTCTTTGTTTATATTAATATGCAAACAATAGTCATCAACTAAAACAACAACGTATGTTTGGTTTTGCAAATTTTACTTTTATGCATTCTCATCCTTTTTTTTCCAATTCATCAGTTTTAATATAAATATAATTGTCAGAGACATGGATTACTAAATTAATTGTTAGCTGGAGCCCTAATTCAAAGATCATGGTGAACAGTATCAATGCTGAGCCAAGGTCCAGGAGAGTAAGACAGATATCTGTAGGTTTTGTTCCCCTTTCATGTGAAATATGCCTGCTGTAAAGTCAGTCAGATGTGTCAGTCATTAAAGTTTTATTAGTATGTCTCTCGTTGCTGCAGATAACAAAAAAATGGACCATTACAAGTTTGGACCTTTGGCTTTGACCAGAGGGGAACCCTCTGGGCCTTCAAGGTATTCAGTGAAGGCCTAATAAAAAATATTAAAAGAATTTTTGTACTCCCAAATAATCATTTTATTTTGATTTATTTTGTTTTTGTTTTTATTTATTTATTTTACTCGATGAAATCATAGCAATGAGTTTTATATTATTTTTATAAACTTGTCCTGGCAAACAATGGGTTAATATAACTAAATGGAAAATGGACCAATCACAATTTTTCTTTTGATGGTATCTGGGTAAATCAGCGACACCTTCTGGCAGGCAGGGCCTTCAGTAACTGCAACGAATGCCTGTGTAACTCAAGCGAATGTGGACACAATTTGACAATGACAGCTGTCTTAGCCAATCATATTTTGTTAAGTTGTGGGCGGGATCATTTCTAGTCATCTTCCGGGGATTCGGGAATACTTAATGGATAAGCGCCTAACTGTAGCTGTGAGTGAGTGAGTGAGGAGAAAAGAGAAGATCTAGTTGGCAGAACGTGAAGAGAAATGGTGGAAAGTAGCGGAGAAGACTGTGTGGTTGCTGGATTACTTGAAACTCTGTTTTCAAGGCTGTCTTTTCAAGAAAAGCTTGAAATTGCGCTGAAAGCTCACCAGCTCCAACCTGGTCTAGCCTCGGCGCAGGGCGGAGCGCACCCTCCGCAGCTGTAATTTGGTGACAGGCGCACATGTGCGCACATGTCAACAAAGCCTCAGAGGCAGGTTTCCAGGGTGTCAGGCCCATTTTAATGCAACAAACAATCACAGCAATCGCTATTTAATGTAACTGTCTGAACCAGCTCAACATTTGTATCTATATTAACTGTCCCGTCACATCTGATGTCAGATTAAAGCCGTTTGTCATAATGGAAAGTTAACCTGACGGCAGCTGGAAGTTTGATGCACATCTTACAATTAAACAATAAACAGCCTTAACATCTGATACTGAGTTTATATCTGGCTTCTCTCATTTCATTTAATTCAAAGAAAAAAAGGAGAAAAGAGACGGAGAAAAAAGAGAGGGAAAAAAAGTATGTTACTCTGGATGTACCTGTTATTTCCCATATTTCTCTGTTTTAGTCTTTATTTTTAACGTGGTCTAAAAAGATGGAGTACATTATTGTAAGGAGGATGAGGAGGTGACACAGGGAGAGTATACAGTATATCACTAAAGGTACTGATTTAAGCACAAATTTGTGCGTACACACTGTTGGTGAATGCGGCCCATTGTGAGCACAGTGATTGATTTTAAGTTGAGTTTTTTTAATTTGATATCTTAATTTTTTAATTGTTTGAAGTTGTGTTAGGTATTGCAGTGTTCAGGCACATGATAAATTTGTAATCCCGCAAAACTATCAATATCCTGAACTTCCATGTCACATGATTCTGGCTATTGTTTTTATTTCTTTGTTTGATTGTTTATTGCCACGTGTGGTCCCATGGTCCTACTGAAGGCCCAGTGGCTGGGGCCACGGTTTGCCATTGGCTTTGACCCATCTCAACAGAAAAAGAGAAGTTACTACAGTTAAATGTCACACTTAGATGGGGAGAATGACCAAGAATCAGCAACTCTTACTGACATATTTATTAACCGTTAAAGTAACCTATAAATGTTCTGCTTGTTAACTGTTAATGGGAACACCTTGGTCATGCATTAACCGGATGATTTTAAACCAAATTTGGGGACCAGTTTGCCTCCTCAATGATTGTTGCAGTGTGACTTCATTCAGAGTGTCTATAACCAATGATGCGTCCGGTAAATCATCAAGTGTGTGGTGTAGCAGTGTGACGCAGTGTGTGTGGTCCAGTCTTTTACTGCCACATGAACATTGTAAATTAACAAATGAACCACTTCGAGTTTTCTTGTCCAACATCTTTTTCAGTGAGGCACTGACGCCTTAAATTGCTCTATTAGGGACTTGACTAAGACAGGATGCCTTTTCCTCAAAGATTTGAGGAGTATAATAAAGTGAATTAGCAACATAAACAAAAGCCAGAGGAGGCCACAGCTGCTCGTATCGGTGAACGGATGGAAATGGCCAACTGGCACCATTCAGACCTGATAAACAGCTGTTATCAAGAGAACTCTCATTTAGTGCTGATTGAGACAGAGCTTTGGGTGCCAGACCACAGTATGAGGCAGATCTTAATCTAGAACAAAACACCACATTACAAATGTTCCCATCACTGGAGGTTTGTAAATTGATTCTGACGTCCCCATCGATTTCCCAACTCTTCCTGGATGAGCCTCGGCTGAGAGCGAAGGCTGGTGGAATGGGAGCCGCTGAATTGGGCAATATTTAAAAGTAAGCCAAACAAACTGCATCTGCTCTGCCAGAGGTGGAACTTTTTGGAAGATTTGCTGGTGGAATAATACAGAGGTCATTTTTGATACTGACCAAACATGAGCTCCCATTTCAAAAGCATTCCTGAGTCAGAAAAACTTTTTCCCATACAGAGATTACTTCAGTTTGACTCCTCAGTCTGATTTTAAAGAAGAAGCAGAGTGAGGTAACAAAACCACAGCTTCCTGCTTAAATGTTTAGATAGTTTCAGTGTTTACCATCTGATGTGAGCCAGTTGTTCTGGAGGTTCAGAGTCTCAAGCTGATGTAGATGAGAAATGTGCTCCACTGTGATCTCCTCAATTTTGTTGTTCTGGCATCAAAGAGCAAACACACACAGAGTTTAGTGTTTAATTCCTGAGCACAATGGTTAAACAGATAAGTGTTTATAACTGTGTGTGTAGTTCTGACCTGCAAAGACAGCTGGCGAGTTCTCTCCGACAGCTCCGGGGGAAACTCTGTGAGGTCCACTCCAGCGCAGTCCACCGCCCCCTCTGCTGTACAGCTGCACTCTGCCGGACACTCAAACTCCTCCGATTTCGACACGATTGTTGTGATGTTGGTCTCTTCCTCCTCCTCTTCCTCTGGATCAAAAGGGGCCTGGCAGCGCACCAACAGCCCAGCCAAGAGCAGCAGACTCAGGGCCCGTAGGGTGGAATGCTTGGGAAAGGCCATGTTCAGCATGGAGGTCTCCTGCATTAGGACAGCGGAGAGAAACACTTGAAGCACAGAAAACGCAGTTCCTAGAAAGACTACCAACTCTACAACTCTGCATCCTTTATGTAGGAAGGGGCTTCTCCAGTATTTAGACTTCATTTTTAAACAGGAGAGTAAGATGGACAATGTACCACTGCTAATCACAAAATGGCCAAAATATAAAGGTTAGAATGACATGAACGGTGATAAATATCCCAAAGAAAGCAGGAAACAACATGGTCACAGACTCTCATGTAATCTGCTCACCAGATCAGATCGTGCTACTTAAAGAAACAAGATGTGAGCTTTCCCAGATATTAGTGTAATATCAACAAAACTAAGCTTTAATGTTTCAATAATAATGCTTTTTGAGCTGCAGGCTGGTCTCTACACTGGTATTCCTCTTGGGTCTATCATTCAGGCTAACAAGAAGCAAAAATCATACAACTTTTTATTGAAACCTTCTGATAAAAATACTTTTTTTTTCTCATCATCATAAATCCTTCTTCTTGAGTATTAGATGTCTTTCCTTTCTCATGTTAAAGTCTTTCCTCCCAATGTTACAACTTTTCTCCTTGTATCATTATTAGTGGTGGGACTTGATTAAAAAAATTAATCTAATTAATTGTGCCATTTGTAAATAATTAATCGTAATTAATCGCATTTTAATCACATCAATATTCAACATCAGAAGCAATACTTTTCAATTGAAACAGATTTTGTAGAAGACTAAATCATTGAATATTCTCATACACAAGTTGAAACAACAAAATCCTGTTTATTTTGGTTAGAAGATGTTTTTTTTGTGCACAGATTAAAAAATAATCTAATTATCTACAGGATTTGTAATTAATTAATCTAATTAATCACATTTTAATCTTGTATCTGCTTGAGGTCCCCACATAAAGAATTTGAATTTAGAGCATTACAAAATTATAGTGAGTGACTAATGGAATGAATACACGAAATAGAGAAGATTTGTAAATCCTTTATTTTTTCAACTGGACAATATTAATTAAAATGTCTGTGTTCCCTGCCATTGAGATTCGATTACTGTTTACTGCGTCTATAGAAGTAAATTATATTTTTCAGTGGAGGGAGGCGGGGTCTGGTGGAGCTTGTCAATCAAAATCCTGCTCGTAAACTACTGTGGATGGTGCGCTCTTTAGACGAGAGCTCAGCATGGATATGAGGAGAAATGTAGATGACAGAGACATAGAGAGACGCTGCGAGTCAGAAAAGTTCGGGCAGCTCACGCTCCAACTGAGGATGTGTTGCTGTAGTTCAGAGAGAAAGAGCGGCGCCATCGTGAGTAAAAACGACGGAGATCATGGAGAGAATCAAAGGATGGAGAAATGAACACGATCAAAAAAGTTTGATATTTCTATTTTTTGGACCAAAAACAGGAAGAAAGACATAAAAGAAGAGAGTCCACTCTTCTTAAGTAACTTTGGTGTTTACATGGTCAGAGAAAACATTATTATTTGGGTCTTAAAATATCGTTCAAGATGCTCTGAAAATGGCTGGCAGCCAATGAGTTAATCTTGCGTTGATTTTTATAATGCGTCAATGTGTGGTGTGATTAATGAATCTAATTAACGCGTTAAAGTCATAGCCCTAATCATTATACTTTCATTCCCTTGACACTGCAGCCCTGTGATATCACAGCATGGGCAGCTGAGACTCTGGGGTAAAAACACTCATTCATTCATTTTCTGAACTCCTTATCCTGTTCGGGGTCGCAGGTGACTGGAGCCTATCCTATCCTATGGTCACCTGTCAATCACAGGGCTGACACAGAGACAGACAACCATTCACACACACACTCACACCTATGGACTTAGAGTGACCAATTAACCTGATGAGCATGTTTTTGGACTGTGGGAGGAAGCTGGAGTATGGTATGGATCAGTACAGTTTGATACAGTTCAGTGAAGCCTGATCCTGTTTGCGTTTCCACAGCCAAATGTGTCCTTCTTTGGTAGACGGCGTGTGAAGGTGGGTACACACTACAGGATAATTGGGCTGATTTTTGTCCTGATCTCCTCCTTACGATCAAAGCCAGCAAAGTCCCAATGTCTGTCTGCAAACAATGCCAAGTCTGATTTTCCTGTGGATGTGTAAAGAGTGATTTTGTAAATCCTGTAGAGTGTGGGGCACTCCGAGAGGATCTTGGCAGTGTTTAAGGGTGTTTTCACACCTGATAGTGCGCACCCTGGTGCGGCTTGGAATGTCATAATGATACTTTGTTGCAATTTTGCAGTTAGCGCGGTTCCTTTCACTACTGCTTTTTGTCACTCGGGACCAAACGCCGCAGTATTTTGAGAGCATCATGTTTCCATGAAGACAACGGCTAGAGCGCGTGTAGCGTACTTTCAGTTGGAAGCTGGAAGCGCCGAGAGAACTGTTTGCTTAAATCAGAGATGATGGAGAGTCAAATAGGCCTATGCCAAGTTTTTATAGTGCTTAAAATTCATTTCTATATTGTTTGTGTGTATAACCATCTGCAAACGAAAGTGTTTGAAAATGAAGCGCAGCTGCGGCTTGAAAAAAGCATACAGATGCACTGGAGACGCCGATACTTTTTTTTTTATCCCCGAGAGGAAAGTCAGAAATAATGATTCTTACCATGTACCGTGAGATCCTCATCAGACACAGATACAGACGACCAACAAGGTAATTAATGCCTGTTATATGATAGGCCATATAAAACGATGTGTTTTTGACGTGAGGAGTCAGGGGAGAGCCCTGCTTTTTAGATGAGTATATAAGGGTAGTTAAGGATGTTGGAGTGCGCAGCTGTCCTGCATCACAAACAAAACTCCACGGGAGCCCTCTAATGTCAAACTCACCGAGTTCGCCTGACAGTTGCATCGCACCACAGTGCGGCTGCTTTCACACCACAGCTGGTGCGCACCAGAGTGCGGCCAGAGCTGAACCAAGATCACCTCCCCTGGCCGCACCGGTTTGGTGCGCACCAGAGTCCGATTTTGGTTTCACACCGACCCAAACGGGACCAAATATAGGTCGATCTAAATTTGGGTCGACCTAACACTGTAGGTGTGAAAACATCCTAAGTCCTGTGTACCGGAGCAAAGCCAATCAAGACATGAGCTGACTCAGCTGACTGACCGAAGAGGAAGTAAGTCTACATCCTCTCACATCTGTTTGTGATCAGTCAAAGTGGAAAAAATGAAAGCAATTGTTTAAGGAGGCAAGTTATTATTGTCAAGGCTCAGGACATCAATCAAAGTTCAAAGCAGGTCAGCCTGCCCACTGCAGCTATAAGTCTGAAATTCCTCAACCAACAGTTCTAAATAACAGTCTCTGATTCTATTATAACACCCCACAGTGTCTCTTTTTCTGCCAGCTCCCTTGCCTCGCTCTGAAGCTCAATTTATTTTACACCTAAGACTCAGACGAACAAGCAGCTGCTTGAGACAAAACCAGAAAAGATGATTTTTTAAACCAGAGCTGGACTTGTTCATGTTTTGTTCTCTTTATTCACAGAAAGCAGTCTCCTCCCTCAGCCTCAGTCTGAAACTAATTCAGAGACATCTCTCCTTTATGGTGGGCTGGTCTGTGGCTGGAGGCTGACTCCTTCTAATCCAGACCCTGGAGGGTGAGGAAACTAATCCTGCTCTGAGCCCAGCACGGATGAACTGGTAGAAAAATATTGGCAAATGGAAATTTGTGGATTAGAGCTGGAGTCCAGAGGGACAGTGAAGTACTTAAAAACTTTCTAAGTCCAAAGTCAGTTCTAAAAGATGTGTCTGGGATTCAGAATCAAATGAGAAGCTGAACTTTCAAAAATCATCAGATGATAGTGAAACCGCACATTAACAAACGCCTTTTAAGGGATTTGACTCACACAAAGGTTAAGGTGGCTGAAGTGATGATTTAATTTAGGGATCTCTGTGCAGTTCAGAGTGGCTCAGACTTTGTCATAAGACATTTGAAGAGAAGACTTATTATTTGTCGTTCCACCTTGGTTTCTCTGACTATGCAGTCTGGTCTATCCATTTTTTTGTACTTTACTACACAAAACCATTGGTTTTAATCTTTACAAATATCACAGAACAAACTGTTCCTTGTTTTGAGTTCAAAGGTAAAAAATTATTTGAAAAAAAGGAGATCTCAAAACAAGAGATAAACAAATAGTATGTTGGATTTAAGGCAATTCATGACCAGTTATCAAACTGTGCTAATAGTACTTAATACTGTGCATCACTTTCACGTTATCACCATCTAACTCCTGACGTAACACAAGCACTGAAAACGTTGACAAAGCTCTGCAGATCTGTGCAGTTTACTCCAGTTTTCACCTGATGTTGATCGAGATGAGCTGTTAGCATCTCTTCTCTGTGTGGGGCAGAGTTGAGCTGTGTGCTCTCTGCATATTGTCTATGATAGATTCACAGAAAGGTAAGTCCCTACCCAAATGTAAAAACTGTCGCTGTAAGATGACAGTAAGATAACAGTCAAATACAGGCAGCTGGGATGGTTATTTCCTGTTATTTTACAGAGCATGTGCTGTAATTTATCTTGACGGTATAATACTGTATACTGGGTTAGAGGATATGAATGTGAATTAATTGTTAAATACTGGTGACCCTGCTATCAGTGTTTTACCACTCTTTTAGAGCAAAGTAATTTTGTTGTGACAGGGTTTTGTAACCATGAGTGAGGAGGAAACACGGTGTATATGAGACCCTGCTGAACACTGAGGTGTTGAGCAGGGGGACTGACTGTATGTGCTCCAAGGCGTTGACCTGCTGCCTTTTCTAACCCTAACCTATCAACGCAATTCATTTATCAACGAACCCCACATAACCAGTTTGTGCCATGTGGGGTGAAACACAGACAGCCTGTCCATGCTGTTGAGTAGACAGCTGGTCCGTGCCTTGGACAGCTGGTCTATGCCATGTGGAGCAAAGACAGGTAGTCTGTGCCACGTGAAGCACAGACAGCAACAATTTTTTTTTTTACAATGTTAAATTAAATTCAAACATCACCGACTGCCCTCTCCTCACACTGGGAGAACTGCACCATTCCTGTTGCCTCCAAAAGGCGGGAAAAATAACCAAGGACCCCTCTCACCCCGGACACCACATGTGTAATCTGTTACCGTCAGGCAGGCAGTACAGGTCAATCATCACAAGGACAAACAGGTTCAGAGACAGTTTCTACCCAACAGCAGTAAGGGCAGTGGTGTGCGGTCAGGGGAGGCAGGGGAGGCAGTGCCTCCCCTTGGCTAACAAGAAAATATATGTATATATATATATATATATATATATATATATATATATATATATATATATATATATATATATATATATATATTTACATACATTTTTATGAAAATATTTTATTCAGTTGTTCGTATACAATTTGTCATAATTAAAAAATAAAAAAAAGGAAATTGCTGATTTGTCAATAAGAGGGAGGCTAACAGAGGGGACAGACAGCGTTTCGCGCTGGCTACATGCTTGTAATGTGCGTTGGAGGCAGAGACTCCGAGAGAGAGAGAGACCGTTTACTTGAAATCACAACGTTTTGCAGGTTGGCACATGCATACTAAGGTCTCACGCTGATTAACATGGGCATCAATGAGGCACAGCGCTTCTCTGCCTCCGCAGGTTGTAATGCCCCACCCTCTTTGAGGTCTCGCGATAGTTTGTTAGTGCAGACGTTTAATAGAGTATACCGGAGGTGCCTGGCCTGAGTTCTTGTGTTGGTGAGATACGGGTTATTTTTGTTTGCATTTTGCTCTTGCTCCTGTGATGTAAATCCTGTAGAAATGCAGGTGAACGTATGTTTCAGGTTTTAATTGGTATTTCGTCTCGTTAACTCCGGGACTTCAGTCTGTCTCTGAACCGTAGATGGGAAAGCTGATAAACATTTATTTACTTGGCTCGTTGCTGGTAACTGGTGTCTAGGAGTCCGGGCCAAAGTGAAGGAAAAGACTAAAGAGGAGGAAAAAAAGAAGCACCTTGTGCACAACCGCACATTTATTGAGGAAACAAAGACCAAAATAATGTACTCCCACCCCACACACACCATGCATGCACTCAGACCGTCTCTTCTTCTGCTATGTCACATGCACACACACACACACACACACACACACACACACACACACACACACACACACACACACACACACACACACACACACACACACACACACACACACACACACACTCACAGCACAGACTGTCACCGCGTTAAAGGGGCAGGGCTGGCCAGTAACAGTTTGTATTAGCAAATGTGAGCAGTGCACTGTATATATAACACACACATATAGAAACTTCAACTTTAGCTGGCTGCCTGCCTCCCTCGTTATACACCTCACCGCACTTTACTGAGTAAGGGTCCTGAACAAAGACTCAAATCACTTCCTCATTTGTCGTCATATAATTACAATATAACAACTACCTCTACGTCATCAATGCACCTGAACATGGCAGCTATTTTGCACTTTGCACTGTTTTGCGCTGACTAAAGGGCTTTTGCAATTTTGTTGTACTTGATGCAATGACAAATAAAGTTCTATTACTATTCTATTACTATTACTATCAAACATGACAGGATTTAACTATTGTCGTTTCCTTGTAAATCTATGGTAATTTGTTACAGTGATATGTCGAGCTGATTCACTAAGGATATGGATACAACTTATGTGTGCAGGGGATAAGCCTCAGGCTGATTTGACCCCTGATTATTGTAATGACAGCTTGTCAAAGTAATAAAAACTGACTTTTTGTACAGATATAGTATTTGTTTAAGTCCTCCAGAGGTCAAAATGCTGTTAGAATCACTGTCCCTTTCAGCAGATGGTAAATACTTTCTTTTATCTGCTTGGGGTTGTCAGTGCCTGGGGTAGCAGGCGCAAAAGTAGCACAATATTTTAATGAGGCCCAAAATTCTGATTGGTCAAAACAACTACAGTGTTTAATTTTTCTAAACGGTAGGCAAACACATTGATAAAGTTGAAAAGGCATGAACAATGAGAAGGTTATCGATAGTTTGATATCTTTAATGTCATCTTTGAATAAATATTTTGTGAAGCTTTGTTTGCTTGATGAGATAGTGAAATACTTAAAGACAATCCCTCCAGCCTCAGCTGCAACCTGTTTTCAAAGATGATAAGAAAATGTTTGCAGCCCAAATGATCAGAGAGTCCTACTGAGCATGTTATCTCCTTATTAATAACACTGTCTGTGGGAGAATGTGAGCAAGCTGACACCAGCGCTGAGTTTAGAAGACCTGATTTCACAAACTTCCCAGACGATCCAGTTTCTCAAACTGGAAACTTGTTTTTTCAGCCTCAGTGTTCATCATCTAATCTAGGTCACTCCACGAATACAGCAACAGTCACATCCTGTTGTCTCATTACAATTAGCAAAAGACCCAAACGAAGAGTGAGTTTATAAAATCTCTCTGACCAATAAAACATCATTTACTCACAGTTTGACCTCAAGTATGTCAGCTCAGCAGGTCGTAAACTAGACTTTTTCCCTGACAGTCTGCATTGTTGTTCTGAATATGGGACACACTGACAAGAATTTTCCTATTTGTTCAGACTTTTTGTGTTTGCAGGCCAAGTTCAGTCTCACAGAAACTTCCAGAGATATTCAGTGATTCAGAGGACTTACCAATCCTCTGAAGGATCCCTGAAATACGTTTTTGCTCAAGCTTTTGGGTTATTAATTTAATAAAAATAAAAATAAAATAAAAAGAAAAAAGAAAATCCTTATGTAATGCTTTAGTCATTTGAGAAGATCTCTTTAAGGTCTTGTGCTATTTTTTTAGATGGACAGTTAAAGTTATATTCATTTAAATACAGTATGTGTAACCTGGTTAAAGCTAAAAAGGATTTAAAAAGCTATTATTGACCCAAGGCAATGAGCCAATCACAGTCCATATAGCCATTCCCATACACTCAGACAGTGTCTGCCTGGACGCCCATTGAAATGCATTACAGAAAGTCAGATTTTGTTCAGTTTATGAGGCTTTTCTGGGACTTTAAGTTAATAAATGGTCAAACAGTGTTCATGGGGAATATGCAACTGTGACACAAAGTATCCTGAGAGGCTGGGTGACGAAGTGTATTTTTTACCCTTTCCTAAGACACATCTCAACAGAGAAAAGTGTCTTCTTTGGATAAAGTTGTGCAGTAGACCACAACATCAGCTCTGTGTGAATCAAATGGAGGAGGATGTCTTCTTCAGTTCTAAGTAAGCTGACATTATATCTGAGGCATCAGATTGTGACTTCACCGTGAAGAAATATAAAGTTATCTTTAAGATTTGAACCACCACTGCAGTCTGATGGATGCTTTGGGATTTTCTCTAGCGTTAGCTAAAGTTAGCCAAGCGTTAGCCAAGCGTTAGCCAAGCGTTAGCTCCTACCTGCGATGTTCATCATGTCTCTTTGTTTGTTGGGCATTCATTGGCCTGTTTTGTTCTAGATTTTTGTTCTTTTGTGATTGTATATCATTGTTAGCTGTTGTCCAAAAGGCTCCAGTTAAATTTACATTAGCTTCTGGAGCTTTGCTTTATTAGCTTATCAGTAAAAGCTGAGATGACAAAAGTTGCCAAACTGCTGAATGATTCAGTGTAAATACTGTAGCTCCAAACTAACAGAGACTCACTCTTGGTAAAGATGGTTAAAATATAAAACAGGTTGTATTTTTGTCCTGACCAATGCTGATCCTCGATCTTGTTGTCTGAGATGCTGATGCTAACCAGATGCTGTTTATCAGGTTTGCTCTGGGAGCTGTAAATTTAGTCTGTAACTGAAGCTTTTTATCGACCTTCTCAACAATAAAATGATTCATCTATCCCTCCAAGGTGGACTTTAGAGCCTTTTGGTGACTTTTAGATGATCTGTGATCATTCTGTCTGGAGAAATCCCCAACATCATTCTGTGAAATGTGTCCTACTGTGACACCTGCCATAGCGCCTGTTACTGAATGTTTGTCAGAGTGAGTGGAGGGGGCGTGGCTTAACCATAGATCAGCTATTGATGACACTACGGACTTTGGGGCTTAAGACTATAAAAAAGGTAATGTTTTTGTTGAGTTTTTGCGATATAATCACATAAAAATAAAGGAAAATATGTCTGAAGGGATGACACCCTTCACCCAGCTGTCTCCAAACAGGTAACTGGAATAAATAATTAAAAAAAAAATTTTACCTACCAAAACAAAAGCCAAGTTCAGCTGGCTCTCCGTCCTTTCTCTTTGCTGAGTGTAAAGCGTCAGGTCTTACCAACTGTGAGGGCTGATAAAACAGAAAACATACAATTAGCATCACTCTTACAGCCAGCTCTCTGTGGTTTTAAAGGTCCCATATTCTGCTCCTTTTCTGCAGTTTAATATGAATCATTGATGTCTTCATGTAATGGTAGTAACATGTTTTAGTCCAAAAAGCCAATAAATCAAGCACAGCAGCATTGTTTCCAGGCTCTCATAGCCCCTCTGTTCAGAACGCTCTGATTTAGTGGGCGTGGCCTTCATATGTAAATGAGCCACCGCTGATACCGCCCTGCTCTTCTGCGTCACTGAGTGCACAAAGTTTAGAAAACAGCGAAGCTTGTTTACTGTAACATTACAGGATAAAACAACAGGCTAACTGCAGCTAAAGTTAGCATCCTGAAGCTAACACAGAGACAGGGGGGACACTGAGGAAAAGCTCTTACATCTGCTCCACAGCACACAGCATTTAAAATACTCACATTTCCAGGGTTCGGGGATTGTTGGTGGATGGTTGGTAATGCGCCTGGATTCAGGACCAGTCTATTCTCTAGCCCTCTGTTGTACTGTCCAAAGTTGGAAAAGCAGGCAGCCGTGAAGTGACTAGCACACACATGCACAGTTTTACTGAGTGTAGCTGGTACATTCCCTTTATAAATGAACTCTAGCCTCTAGCCTTTCTTCTTCTGAGATGGGAAGCTTATGCATGGAACTATGTGGTTGTTTACAGCCAAAAACAGCCATACTAGCTGCTGGAGAGATTTCTCTCCAGATGTGGGGAGAGGAGTGGGCGGGGGTATCTGCTCCGGTGGACCAATCAGGTCAGACTTGCTCCTGATTATTCAAAAAAGGGACTCGCTGACGTCGGCAAACCCCGGAAATTCCAAACAGCTTGTTCTAGGTCAGGATTTCATATTCACAAGCACTACTAAGTACAGGTTTTGTCATTAAATATCACCTTTTGTGGGCTGGGAGGAAAGACAAAGACCCAAAAGTGTAACTAAAAGACTTAATAAAGTGATTTTTGCATAATATGGGACCTTTAAATCATTTGTTCACATGCATTCACAAACATGTGTAACCTCAAGACAGAAGAAACTCTAGACACAGAAAAACGATCAGTTCAGCTGTTTGCAACCACCTGACTTTAGCAAAAGATCTGCAATCCCAACAGGGGGAGCAGTTATTGACAGAAGCCCTCAAGGTCAAACTCAAGGCAGACTAAAAGCCCACCATCAACTGAGCTTTCCAGGTGGTCCAACCTCTGTAACACCACAGAGTCTTCAGCAAACACTCACACAGAGAAAATCCAAACACAGCAAATGAAAAATAAAAGCTTGAGCAACTTCAAGCCCTTGTTGTACGTTGTTGACCCTGGCTGGAGTAAAAACATACAATCAAGAGGTTGCAGAGGACCGACACAAAATCAGCAGCACTCTCATGAACTGCTCCAACATGAGGGATAGTGTTTGTTGGCAGAGATGGTGAGCCTGTTGACAGTCATCATTTTTGTTTCTGCTCTCTCTCAGCCGAGCAGAGGTCATCAAGTAGCTTTACAGCTCTGTTTAGTGGTCTGGCTTGTCTGAAGGGTTATCATGCAGGGATGAATGACGCTGACACTTAAAGCTCCCTCAAATCTCCACAAAATGTTACAGCTACCCACAAACATGCAGCAGTAAAATTCCTGCAAAAGCAACATTCTGGTTTGCTACTTTACCCCTTCTGTCCGACGTTTGCTGAAAGGCACTGAAGTCTGACGTCCAGTCCGAACACACACTGTCCCATAGCAGTTGAGAAGTCGCACATCCACTGTAGCTACCCTCCAGATGTGTGAGGGACAGTGGGAGTGGGAGAGGGAAAGTTAGGAAAGGAAGGGAAACAGGCGAGAGTGAAAAGGAAGGGAGTGAGTAAGAGGAACAGCTTTGACCTGAACAGGAGCCAAATACAAATTCTTTCCTTTTGTTTTTTCATATTTCTTTCCAAGAATTTATTTTTTTCCCTTGACGTAGCAGGTCTGTGCAGTTTAACCGCAGTGAGTTATGGTTGTTGTTGTGGGTTAATGAGCTGAAGTTTGCCAAATTACCTCTGGATTTAACAGAAGAACAAACACAATCCCTCAGGATTTGTGTGAGATTATAATCAAAGACTTCAAAAGAGGCAGAATAACGTCAAATAGGTACGGAGACAGTCTTTTCTCAATACAACCTGAATTTAAACCACTAAAGTGCAGGAGATGATTGAGAAAAGATGTGAAAAAATGTGCTTCAGCTTGTCAACAGCATTAACATCTTCCCATTAAATCTCCGTTTGGGCACAAGAGAGACAAATCATCCCAAATATCCAAGTCATAAATAAAATTATGGAGGAACACTACGCCAGAGAGGGGAGACAGGATATGAGCTAATGCCCCATGTGTTCTGGACCACGCATCTTTTCAATAAGCTCATCTCCCCACAGACACTGTGAGTGGACATCTGTGGGCATCAGCACAGAGCACTTAACTTCACACTTACATGCATGATTAGACGCAGGGAGCGACAACATTCAAATTGAGCCTTTTTATTTGTTACATCAGAGATCTTTCTCAAATATCTGTTCAAGGCGTTTTTCATCTATTGCTGGATTATTGTTCCTGTGTTGATGACATATCACTGCATAAAATTACATCCGATATATTCCAACTTGGTAGAGCAGTATAATGTTAATATTTTGTGATACTGTTTGCATAAAGATGCTGTAGGGAGGATATGTTTTAACTGTGCCTCGTCACCTTCTGGCCCGGATTCTTGAACAAATTTTCTAAGTTTAGTCAACTTTTTACGGGATACAATGCCACCAGGTAAGGTATTTCTTGGTACAGTTACATGGCCTCGTTGTTTGAAACGTGACAACAAGCAAACCTAAGTTTGTACCGTATGTTGGTAGCCGGCTTTATGTAACATTATTAGCAGCCCGTCGGCTAACGACGTAAGTAGCGACTACTGTAAGTAGTCTAGTAGCTGTCTATATTAAGTGCAGCTGACAGTCCGGTGTGTTGAATGGATGTTCCCAATTATTACATGTTGTTGGTTGTTTATCCTTATGGGCTCTAATTTCATAGACCAGGCGCAAGCGCAGGCCCACCTGATCTGCGCCGGCCTTCGCCACACAGACAAGGTGTGACCGGCGCACTTTGCAAGTTACCGGCAGTGCCAAGAGAAGCGCAGTCAAGGCGCAGAGGAGCGCGTCCACGCCTCCCTCCGCGCAAATGGCAGAGAGGGAGGAGAAAAGCAGTGAGTGGGTTTAACACAGCCGAGCGCTGTTTTCCCCAATCAAATGAGCGCCTCTCCTTTCCTTTAAATGCCCTGCGGCCGAGGCGCAGCTTCTGATTGGTCTGAGTGATCCCCAGCACCCCGGAAACAGTGTACTGGAAAGACCTGGTAGCGGAGACAGTCAGAGCCGCTGTCCCTGCAGCAGGAGAATGGACAGCGGGGCGCATCGGAGGACAAGAAGAGCGTCACAGTGTGGGCCAGCTCCCGGGACAGATGTAATCTGTTCCTTTGTCATTAATAGGAGTACAAAATGAAGAGACAGTTACACAGCTGGCCTATCCATTCAGAATACTTTTGATCCCCCTGCACTCCTGGTTTGTCATCACCAAATAGCAGAACATTTGGTGATATACTGTATACTCTCCCAGTGTCACCACCTCATCCTCCTTTCAATAATGTACTCCATCTTTTTAGATCAAGTTAAAAATAAAGACTAAAACAGAGAAATATGGGAAATCACAGGTAAATTCTGAGTGACATACATTTATTTTTTCTCTTTTTCTTCTTCTTTTCTCTCCCTCTTTTCTTTTAATCAATCAATCAATCTTTATTTATATAGCGCCAAATCATAACAAATGTTATTTCAAGACACTTTACAAAAACATCTACAGGTCTAGACCCGTAAATGTTAATAAAATTTTATTAGCAGAAACCCAACATCAAGACAAGATAAGGAGTCTTATCTTATCTTAATCCACCATGAGTACAGGACTTTGCAGCATTTAGCAAGCTACAATGGAGAGGAACAACTTCCCTTTAACAGGCAGAAACCTCGGACAGAACCAGACTCATGTTAGACAGACAGATAGAGGAGAGAGAGAATGGGGGGGGGGGGATAGGGATACACACACACGCACACAGACACACACACACACACACAGAAAGAGAGAGAGAGAGAAACAGACGCAGTCTGAAGTTTGGCGCTGTGGCGACAGTTAAGGTGAAACCAGCAGGCCAAATCCAAAGCTGTAGTAGCTGGTGTCGGACAGGAGCACAGCAGCAGGCCGTCTTCTTCACCGATCCCCAGGAACCTACAAGACAAACTCAGAGCCTCCCAGAGAGGTGTATGGTCAGTAACTATAACAGGACATTAAGACTAGACGTTAGACTGACAGATAGAGAGGGAAACAGGAGTCCTGTGTGTCAGTTCCCCCCAGCAGTCTAAACCTATAGCAGCATGACTAAGAGCTGGTTCAGACCTGATCCAGCTCTAACTGTAAGCTTTATCAAAAAGGAAAGTTTTAAGTCTATTCTTAAAGGTTGAGACCGTGTCTGCCCCCCTGACCTCAACCGGTAAGTTATTCCAAAGAAGAGGAGCCTGATAACTAAAGGCCCGACCTCCCATACTACTTTTAGAGACCCTAGGTACAACAAGCAGACCAGCATGTTGAGAACGCAAAGACCTAGACGGATTATACGGAACAATTAAGTCTTTAAGATACGATGGCCCGATGCCATTAAGCGCTTTGTAAGTCAAAAGAAGAATTTTCAACTCTATCAGTGTAACCAGTGTAACCAGTAGAGACGCTAACACTGGAGAGATGTGCTCTCTCCTCCCAGTCCAAGTCAGTACCCGAGCGGCAGCATTCTGAACCAGCTGAAGAGTCCTAATAGACTTATTAGGACAGCCGGATAAAAGAGAGTTACAGTAGTCCAGCCTAGAAGAAACGAAAGGATGGACCAGTTTCTCAGCGTCGCTCCGAGACAAGATGTGTCTAATTCTCTTGATATTACGAAGATGAAAAAATGCCATCTTTGAGACCTGTTGGATGTGAGAGTTAAAGGACAGGTCCTGATCCAAAAGAACTCCCAGGTTCCTGACAGTGGTGCTGGAAGCCAAGCTGATGTCGTCAGAGGCGGCGATGTTGTTCAAGAAAGCTTCTCTGAGATGTTTAGGTCCAAGAACAATGACTTCAGTCTTCTCTGAGTTCAGCAGTAAGAAGTTTCTGCTCATCCAGGACCTTACTTCTTTGAGACATGCTTCAAGTTTAGATAGGCGGTTGGTTTCTTCAGGCTTCATTGACAAGTAAAGCTGAGTGTCATCTGCATAGCAGTGAAAGTTAATGGAATTAAATGAAATGAGAGAAGTCAGATATATACTCAGTATCAGATGTTAAGGCTGTTTATTGTTTAATTGTAAGATGTGCATCAAACTTCCAGCTGCCGTCAGGTTAACTTTCCATTATGACAAACGGCTTTAATCTGACATCAGATGTGACGGGACAGTTAATATAGATACAAATGTATATGCTGGTTCAGACAGTTACATTAAATAGTGATTGCTGTGATTGTTTATTGCATTAAAATGGGCCTGACACTCTGGAAACCTGCCTCTGAGGCTTTGTTGACATGTGCTCACATGTGCGCCTGTCACCAAATTACAGCTGCGTGGGGTGCGCTCCGCTTTGCGCCTAGAATAGACCAGGTTGGAACTGGCGAGCTTTCAGCGCACTTTTTTGGCACGAAATTATCACTTCGCCAACATGAATCTGCCGACACCTCCCCCTGGTGCGCCGTCACACCCATCTCTGCGCAGACGGTCTACCAAATTGTCAAACTGGCAGCACACGGCGGTGCGCAGCACGAAATTAACACTGCACAGAGTGCGCCAGGCTTGCGCCCCCTGCACTGCGCCACCAAATTAGAGCCCTATGTGTTTATTATGGGAAATCTAATAATGTTTTTTTTATTGATTGTTCGAGTTGAGTTGGGACCGACTAATTGAATGATTGTTTTTGTGGCCGTGTTTAATAAGTAACTAACTTGGCCGTTCAGAGGATATTAAGATCACAAGCTCGCCCAATCAGAGGCACAGTTCAGGGTCACATGACCTACAGGTACCCTATAACTGTACACAAAGCCCTTGCCCTTACCAATATGGTCGCTATGGCCGATGGATGTGCTTCATTTACCGTTTCAGAGACAGACGGGGAGACCATGTCCATGTTTGATACAGTCTATGGTGGGTTCCCTCTGGGTACTCCAGCTTCCTTCCACAATCCAAAAACATGCTCATCAGGTTAACTGGTCATTCTAAATTGTCCGCAGGTGTGAGTGTGTGTGTGTGAATGGTTGTCTGTCTCCATATGTCAGCCCTGTGACTGACTGGCGACCAGTCCAGGGTGTACCCCACCTCTTGCCCAATGACAGCTGGGATAGGCTCTAGCCACCCCGTCTATCCTGTTCAGCCACCCTGAACAGGATAGACGGTTTGGAAAATGAATGAATGAATGAAAAATGCTAACTTGTCTGAATTAATGGAGCTGAACACTCCTGCTGCGGTCAAGATGAGTGTGCAGCTTTATGATGACATAGACTGATAATTTCTCTATAGATCTGTGTTCTATATTTTCTGTATTCATAATAAAATTATTAAACCTATTTCGTCTGTTAAAAGAAGGCCCAACACTTTGTCTTTCATTTCCCAACAATTAGCCTGAAATTCTGTCGAATAATTTTTTCGACAGTAGCCAGTCCAAATGTAGTCCAGATGTTTCCGGAAACAGACTGCTGTTCATTCTACAGATGAGAGAAATCCTTGGAGTAATCATTCTCTATTGTTTGAAAGTGTAAAATAAAAAAATAACATTCCCTGAACTGAAAGTTAGTTTTTATACAATTCACTGTCATCTACACGGACTACTCCTTTACTGGTGATTACTATCTGGGGTAATAATTTCCACCAAGGCCGACTAAAAACTGATCCACCTCACTGAATCCTCCAGAATTGGTTTTTGGAACAGAAGCCACAGAGTGCAGAGCAGAGTGACAGTGACGCATGCCTGAACTCCAGATTCTGGGTCACTTGCAGTGACTCTGTTCGGTTTTAAGCCAAGAGAGAGAGAGAGACAGACCTCCTTGAAATGGGAGCAAACACTCTGATCCATGCTCTAGTCATTACTCATCACATTTTCTGGCGGGATGTTTTCCCAAAAGAGGGGCTCAGGACACTACAACATGTTTTTAATAACTTTCCACAGATTCAGTGGAACACGGTTTGAGGACTGTCTCACAGTGATCGCTCCTTCAACAACACACTGAACAGACTGGAGCAGGTTGCTGCTCCTCATGTTTCCTCATGTTGTGTAAGCTGTGTTGAAGGTAATGAGGGAATATTCTGGCTTTTGTCTCGTTTGAAAAGCAAACAGAGCTCTGTTTTGTCTGCTCTTTTAAAATATGGACACGTAGTCGAAGAGCCCAGGCAGGAAAATGTTTAGTTTACACATTCTATCACTACCAGCTGGGATATTTCCTGCTGTCTGTGCTCACAGATGTCTGAATTTTATAAACTGTGTGTTTTTGTTGTTCTTAAACTAACTTTGTTTTCTGGGCGGTGTTTTTCAGGGGGCTGCTGTCTTGTTTCGTGTAAGAGCAGATAAACAAATCAAGGTGTTAAGGCTCTTCTGAAACCAAGAGGCCTTCACAGCATGCAGCCTTCACTTGTGTGTTGGTTTCCAACCCACAGTATCTGAATCTTAATGTTCTATTTTCATAGTTTTGCTGCTTGTGTTGATGTTTCTTTGGAGGTCATTTCCCAGAGTGCAGAGTTTGTCCTTCAAACAAAACCCTGGAGTTTCTGGAGACGTTCGTCAGAGGACCTGTACCCAGGCTGAGCCACTGTTGGGTTATATAACCCACAGAGAGCAACAAACACTGGGTTCAGGTCAGAGTGACAACAGAGCAAACTGGGAAAAAGAAACTAGGGTAAATACAATTAATGTTAATTTGCACTTTAAAGGTGCATTCCACTGATTTTTGTGGCATTCCTCCATCTTGGGAATAAAAATAAAATAAAATAAAAAGACCAACAAATTGTTGGTTCAAGAAAGACAACTTTTTAATGTATGCAATGCGCTGAGGTAAGGTTTTCATCAACAGTTGGGTAGAGCCATGCTTTGAAACTTGACAAGCAAACTACACTCAACAAAAATATAAACGCAACACTTTTGTTTTGGCTCCCATTTTTCATGAAATGTACTCAAAGATCTAAAATTAATTCCAGATAAACAATACTACCATTTCTTTCAAATGTTGTTCACAAATCTGCCTAAATGTGTGATAGTGAGCACTTCTGCTTTGCTGAGATAATCCATCCCACCTCACAGGTGTGCCACATCAAGATGCTGATCTGACACCATGATTAGTGCACAGGTGTGCCTTGGACTGTCCACAATTAAAGGCCACTCTGAAGTGTGCAGTTTTGTCTCACAGCAAAATGCCACAGATGTGGCAAGCATTGAGGGAGTGTGCAATTGGCACCGCCGTGCGCTGCCAATTTGGCAATTTGGTAGACCGTCTCCGCAGAGATGGGTGTGACGGCGCGCCAGGGGGAGGTGTCAGCAGATTAAAGACACAACTCAGCAGAGGGCTAGGTGAGTCAGCACATGACACTACTGAATGAGTTATGGTTACATTGACAGAAAAATATATAGCATTAATAGTCCTTTATTGGCTTGCATTTATCTGGTGGAGCAATTTTTGACACTCCAAACTAGTGATGATTTTGTCATACTTTTTGAAAGGGAAAATGTAAATGTCAAATGAAAAATGCTGTAAAAAAAAAAAAGATAAATTGAGTATATATATATATATATATATATATATATATATATATATATATATATATATATATATATATATATATATATATATATATATATATATATTTTTAAGGTATATATAAATTTATAAAGATATTTTTCTTTCAGTTGTTGGTATACAATTTGTCATAATTAAAAAATAAAAAAAGGAAATTGCTGATTTGTCAATAAGAGGGAGGCTAACAGAGGGGGACGGACAGCGTTTCACGCTGGCTTCATGCTTGTAATGTGCGTTGGAGGCAGAGACTCAGAGAGAGAGAGAGACCATCCATCCATCCATCCATTTTCTATACCGCTTATCCTGTTTAGGGTCGCGGGTGGCTGGAGCCTATCCCAGCAATCATTGGGCAAGAGGCAGGGTACACCCTGGACTGGTAGCCAGTCAATCGCAGGGCGAGAGAGAGACCGTTTACTTGAAATTACGTTTTGCAGGTTGGTGCATGCGTACTAAGGTCTAACGCTGATTAACGTGGGCATCGATGAGGCACAGTGCTTCTCTGCCTCCACAGGTTGTAATACTGCACCCGCTTTGAGGTCTCGCGATAGTTTGTTAGTGCAGATGTTTAATAGAGTAAACCGGAGGTGCCTGGCCTGAGTTCTTGTGTTGGTGAGATACGGGTTATTTTTGTTTGTATTTTGCTCTTGCTCCTGTGATGTAAATCCTGTAGAAATGCAGGTGAACGTATGTTTCAGGTTTTAATTGGCATTTCGTCTTGTTAACTCCGGGACTTCAGTCTGTCTCTGAACCGTAGATGGGAAAGCTGATTAACATTTATTTACTTTGCTCGTTGCTGGTAACCGGTGTCTCGGAGTTGTTGGAAAAGAGGTGAGTTGTATGACATACATCTAAGTGTCACTCCTACTCTGCTTTCCCACACTGCCTTGCAGGGTACCTCTAACTGGGTGCTCAGTATCTTCCCACACTGCTATCCTGACAGAGCTACTTTTTCCACGCTGCCTTACAGGGTACCTTTAACCGTGCACTAAGTCATGTTCCCACACTGTTATCCTGACAGGGTACATTTTCGCACTGCCTTACAGGGTACTTTTTACTGTTCACCTCAGTTAGTTTCCCATACTGCGATCCTGACAGGGTACCTCACAGATAGTTTGTCACTCTCAAATGATGTCTTAGCTCTAAATTTCTCAAATACTTGAACTACTTCTTATTGGAAATGTGATGCTATCAATCTGACCAAAATACACTAAAATTATTAATCTGACTCCATTCTCCTCTCACCTCTTTCCGCGCAGTTCGTTGATGGGGAAGGATCAGGAGACATCCTGGTTCTCAGTTGAACACAAATTTATTAACAATATGTCAAGAATATGCATTTACAGAGATCTCTGGTGCAGCCTCATTTCCCTGTTCCCTACATGTTGCAGAGACAGTTCATGAGACTGACCCTGACTCTCTCTCTCAGCACCAATATATAGTCACTAACAGAGTTTCTCTAAGGAATGTAGGTTGAGTCATCTTCTTATTGGCTCTCCAGGTGTTGTCCCCCTCTGATTGGCTGCTGGCCGTCTTCTGGCTCTGTCTGTGACTGGCATTCATCAAGTGGGTGATCAGCCCCCCTTCACTTATCTGTAGAGAAACTGTTAGACACACAAATCTCGCTTCCTTCCTTCCTTTAATTGTTTACCTTCCTCACTTTGACTGAAACACCTCAACTCTAAAAAAGTAATGCTGACTTGCGTTATTGGTGTTACACAGTTACTTCTTTTTATTATTGTGTATAAACATTAACTTCACTTGTGGTCACTCTCTACTCTGGGTGCTCCATAAAATCCCAGAAGCCTCCAGCCCCCCTCAAGTGTCCTGCAATTCATACCAACAACAATGAGCACATGTGTACAACCAAGTTAGTAAAAGCACATCTGTATAGTATTGTTAATAAAAACATGTCTACATGGGCTATACATTCTTTCAGAGTCCAGGCCAAAGTGAAGGAAAAGACTAAAGAGGAGGAAAACAGGTGCACCTTGTGCAGAACTAAACATTTATTGAGGAAACAAAGACCAAAACAATGTACTCCCACTCCACACACACCATGCACACACTCAGACCGTCTCTCCTTCTGCTGTCACATGCGCGCGCACACACACACACACACACACACACACACACACACACACACACACACACACACACACACACACACACACACACACACACACACACACACGGCACAGACTGTCACTGCGTTAAATGGGCAGGGCTGGCCAGTAACAGTTTGTATTAGCAAATGAAAACACCGTATAACACACACATATAGACATTTCAGCTTTAGCTGGCTGCCTGCCTCCCTCGTCATGGACCTCACCACACGTTACTGCATGTCAGCCATCCTCAGATTCTAATCAATGAACAAGACACCTCTTACAGACCTGTCTACCCTCTTTTTATAAGGATACAATTTATTGTGGAACTTCATGAATATTTTGTTTTTGTAACAAAGTTTGTTTTCTAATAAAAAAAAATGTCATACAATAATTTCATGATGTTATCCTTTATGTTCCATGTTATTTACTACTTCAGACTGATTAGATCCTTTCGAAATAAAAAAAAAAGACCACTGTGAGTTTAAAATATTTATTGAAAAAATATAAATAGCACCGTTAGCTAAAACGACAAAATACACACAAATGAGAAATCTTAATTGTTGTATGGTACATGGACTATCAGCATTCATAGAGAAATCACCAACCATCATCTTTACAGTGTTTTTAGTGTGCTTGATCAAAAATAAAAACACTAGGATACACTGGTTTGTTAGTTATACTACATTACTTATTATGAATATTACAATGAGATGCTCGGCGATGGATTATAGTCAACCCCAGAACCAACTGCACTATCATCAAAATAGCTCTTACAAGAAAAAAAAATTAATAAACCCAATGTGAAAATCTGACTGTAAACAACTGTGTACCAAAATACACATGTATCCTCCGTAGTCATTCAGTAGCTCCACAAAAGGAGATACACTGCTCAACGTACACAAACACTCAAATCAATCGTGACTTTTTATTGCTGACTGCTGTTTCCAGCTCTCTGGCTAGCAGAAATTGTTAGTCAGGCAATGATAAATCTGTCATTTCTTATCTACCGATCAGATAAACACAAATGCACGTGCTAGCATAACCGCTCGTGCATTAAAAATCCTCATCCTATCCCCAATGTGGTAGATTGAATTTACGTACATGACAATGATTCATGCTTTCTTTTCTTTGATGAAAAAATACTGCAAACGATGTAGCAAGTTGTCTCTCCACCGCTACCTGTACTCATCCTCCAGCTGTCGTCTGCCTCTGCGCCTTCAAGTGGTTCAGGAGGCGTGGTTTCAGAGGAAGTCTGGAGGGAGGGGGTGGGGTTGCTTCTGTTGTATCGTTTGAAAATCCACCTAAGTGCTGCTGCTCACTCAGTCTGACCTACCCTACCTTTAATCATTATTTCAAACATTACAATGTTTCACAACAGTGAATGTAGCGTGTTATTATGCACTGGTGTCAAACAGCTGATTTCCGTCCTGGTTAGCTCAACTAGACTCAGGACAGAAGCTGATATGTGGTTTTTTTTTTTTCCTGATTGCTCTTTTTTGGTGAGGAGGGGGAGGGGTGACGATTGGTTAAAGGTGGAGTACAACTTCATGCACTTCAAAAAATAAAATCTTATCAGATGTTTTTGTCTTATTTTCAGTGTAAATTGTATTATAATACTCTACATGAGCTACATTCAACTTATCAGTCCAGAAAATGTCTTGTTTCAAGTTATTTTAAAAAATGATGTCTGAATTGTTTGTAAGAAGTTAAAAAAAATCTACAAATAGAATAGAATAGAATAGAAAATACTTTATTTATCCCCGAGGGGAAATTCAGGAGTCACCGCAGCATTTAAGAAAACAAAAGTAAGAAAGTGTATAGAAAGTGCAAAAAGGTCTGTAAGAAAATAGATGACAACATCCCGTCCACCACTCTCCAGCCCAGCCAGTCTCCACCTCCACAGGGTCCAGGACTGAGCCTCCCCAGCAGTCCGTTCAGTCTCTGTCTCCTGGATCCTGTCTGCTCACAGCAGGCGAAGCTCCTCCAATGTGGGGCCGGCCTCCGATGTCAGCTCCGTCAGCCACGTCCGTGAACAGCACGATGCCGCTGGGTTAGCACAGCTAGCTCATCCATCCCCCGGAGTGAGATCCCACGTTCCCAACAACAATGGATGGAAGGACAGGTCCACGTCCTCCTCCTCAGCTCGAGGGAAATCATCACGCCCTACACTAGTTAGCATTGACATGCTACAGGCTGCTAACAGCTACATGGTTACATGGTTACATGTAGGATCTCCAGACAAACACAGGAGAAAAGTAGTAAAAATATCGCTGAAGCCACAAAAAGTTTGGTGTCCATGACCAACAAATGAGCCATACAAAGTGATGATCCACTCCAAATACAAAGATGACGAAAAAGAGACGAAAAAATTACAAGAAATGGACAAAGACGAGAGAGCTGCTGCAACAGGCAGCTACTTGGGTAGCGCCTAGCAACCGTGATGGAATGAAATGGAAGAAGAGAAAAGTCATTTGTATTAAGACATTATTTTAGCTTCAAGAAAATTTCTAGACTAACTTTTCTTGTTCCATTGGCAGATATTTTAAATTTGTTACAAGCAATTTTTGTCTTTAAACAAGACATATTTGTGGACTGGTCAGGCGAATGTGGTTCACATTTTAAGTGTAATAAAGACATTTTCTACTGAAAATAAGACAAAAACACTTCAACATTTCAGTTTTTGTCAGTGTGGTAAGCCAGTCAGAACCAGAGTAAAGTGAGTGTGTTACAAACCTCAACGTGGCGCAAACAGCCACACAAGAGATTCCACAAGGTCGGTCTGTGCAGTCTGTGCAGTTCATGCTGGCTTTTTTTTTGGAAAGAAGTACAGACACTTCTTAAACGTCTTGAGTGAAAAGGCGGGAACGTACATGTGACGTGTACATTATGTCCCAGAGAAAAAAACAACAACATTATTATATACATATGAAGGTTTACTGAAAAAAGTAGCACAATAATTACTTTCCCTGGTAACTAATTGCTAATTACTAGTTCAATTACTTTTGGGGGGTAAGTTAGTGAGTAACTACAACTAATTACTTTAGATTTAACATATACTGCCGGGCCAAAAAAAAAAAGTTGACACCAAAAAAAACAGTCACTCACTCTAATATTCCATTGGACCACCTTTGGCTTTGATAACGGCACACATTCGCTGTGGCATTGCTTCAATAAGCTTCTCCAATGGCACAAGAATTATTTCCATTCAGAGTTGCATTAATTTTTCACCAAGATCTTCATTGGTGATGGTAGAGTCTGACAGCTACGCAAAGCCTTCTCCAGCAGATCCCAGAGATTCTCAGTGGGGTTAAGGTCTGGACTCTGTGGAGGCCAATTGTTGGAAACAAGGTGTTTTTTCCCTTACCTTGTAAATACTTAATTAATAATTTATCAACTTTCCACACCTGTAATTATCACACACAATCACCAGGGTACTTTAGATAAACACAATCAAGTCCTACACAGGGTACTCTTTAAAATAAAAACATCTGACCCCCTGTTTTTACCTTAAATTCACCTTGTTTCCTGGCGTTCATTGGTGATGATAAGAGATGACGAAGAACGACTCAGTTCTCAATTGATACTGAAATTTATTGATTACAAATGAGCCTAGAATTACAGATCTGGGTTCAGTTACCTTTCCTTGTCATCAGACATATGCTGGGGTAAAAGAACCCCCTCTCTTGTCCCTCGAACCCTTTTATCATTCTTTTCAGCTCCTCCTAGTTTAGACATGTCATTTCCCTGGTCTGAGTCTTCTGGTGTGCGTCACGTTGTTGTTCTCTTTCAGGACACAGCTCCATCGATAGGTTACCTAAAAAGGAATTATATCATACACATACAGACACATGCAGACCCCTACACGCATGGCCTTTGTAAAGACAGACCTTCAACTTCTTCCCTTCTATGTCTGTTTTCCTCAAAACCACAGTTTCAGTTGAACTTCCTGTTTTTATCCTTTACACCTGCAGATTATAATAACCACTGTTCCACATCTCAGTCTTCCTCATTTTAAAACTGAAAACACATCATTTACATGAAAAACACACAATCATACAAGAATACTTCTTTGTCACAGCTCAAAGCTAAATTCCTCATAGTATGACTTTTATTTCTTTTTAGTTCTGGGTGATCTGTAGCCTCTCAGGAGCTTAAACCCATCTGTAAAGAAACTTGTTAATTTATGACTGTTTATGAGCACATTTTGATAATATTTAAGCAAAGCACATATACACAAGCTGAATAGTCTAACACCAATCCATATGTGAAAATAATGTCTCATGCTCCCTGAACCACTTTTTCACAGTTTGAGTCTGATGAATCCTGGCGTTGTCATCTTGGAATATTGCCGTGCCATCAGGGTAGAAAAAATCCATTGATGGAATAACCTGGTCATTCAGTTTATTCAGGTTGTCAGCTGACCTCATTCTTAGCACAGACTGTTGCTAAACCTAGACCTGACCAACTGCAGCAACCCCAGATCATAGCACTGGCCCCACAGGCTTGGACAGTAGGAACTAGGCATGATGGGGGATCACTTCATTTGCCTCTCTTCTTACCCTAAAGCCTATCACTCTGGAACAGGGTCAATCTGGACTCTTCAGACCACATAACCTCTTCCATTGCTGCAGTCCATTCTTTGCTCCCTAGCAAATTGAAGCCTTTTTTTCCTGTTAGCCTCACTGATCAGTGGTTTTCTTAAGGCTACACAGCTGTTCAGTCCCAATTCCTTGGGTACCCTTCTCATTGTGCATGTGGAAATGTGCTTACTTTCGTTATTAAACATAGCCCTGAGTTCTACTGTTGTTTTTCTTCCATTTGATTTCACCAAACGTTTAAAAAATCTTCAATCATTCAGGATTTTTTTCCAGCCACATTTCTTCCTGGAAGACGATGGGTCCCCACTATCCTTCCACTTTTTAATAATGCAGTGAATGGTTATTAATCTGATTTTAGTTGTTTCTGCAATCTCCTTGGATGTTTTCTCTGCTTGATGCAATGATTTGACCCTTCTCAAACAGACTAACATCTTACAGGGTATATGCTAAAATCCTGAGGTTGATTTCCATACCTTTTTAAGACTTTTTCAAAAACCTTTAAAAAAGTTTTAAGACTTTATCACAACTTTCAGTTGTTGTTGGCATCCACTTTTTAACAGTTGTAGTTTACATTTTTACAGAAATGATGTAAGCTAAGGAGGAATAAAGATAAAGAACAAATGAAACTGAAGGCAGGTTTATGGACACTCCCACAACAAGAAACAGCAGTTATTCGAGGCCAACTTGCTGAAGAAAATTAAGAATTATTTAATCATTTTGAAAACTTAGGACATGTGCCGGAGATTGTGTGATTTGCTTTAATGTTGTATCTAATTTATCTTTATGAAACTAGAAATGACATTATTTATAGCTGGTGTTTATACCTCTCACAATCCTTATTGTTGTATTTCATTGTAACTAGAGTCTTTATGTATTTTCTTTGTTCTATTCTTTTTCATTTTTGTATTTTTGTACTGACTCCATCGATTTCTGCTGTTAACACAACAATTTTCCAGTTTGGGATCAATAAAGTAACTCTATTCTTTTCTACTCTATTTTAGAACTTTATCAGCTGAATGTTGAATGTCCCAATCAGGGGACAGTTGCAAGGAGGAAAATAGATATTCGTGGAAATTTTTTGGGTCAAAGCTTGAAAACCTATGAAACTTAATACCTCATAAAACCACAATTAAGACTTTTTAATACTTTTTAAGGCCCTTAATTTACCCAAAATTGAGTTATCAACTTTTAATACTTTTTAAGACCCCGCGGACACCCTGTCCTAACATCTTTTCCACCACCATGGGATGTGTCTTTCCACATGGTTGTTGAAGAAATGAGAAGCAATTTATTGCGTCAGTTGGGGTTAAATAACTTGTTGCCAGCTAAAAGATAATCGCCAATCTCCAGCTTTTGGTTATCATTTGTTGCCTTCCAGGACCAGTAAGGTGACTCTTATGAAATCCTTTTGGCACCTTTAGTCCCACACTCTACAAAACTCGTCCAGAACCTCAGTGAAGTGCCAAAACACTCACCAGCCCAGTCTGCCTGTGCCAAATGAAACACAAATTTGGAAAAAAAATATTTTGGTACATTAAGCTGAGAAACTTAATGCCATGTCAAGCTAAAATATGGTATCAATCAGTGTAGTAGATGCAAAACCTTCAAAAAAAGATCATGAAAATGAGTTGTTGTAAGGTACAACTTTAAATAAAAGTATCTTATTCTGAACTGGAATTAAAGCACTCAGCCTTGATCGTGCTAGTGAAGTGTGTATGTAATCATGTTTCATGTAAACACTGACGTTTCTGATCCATTTTGAGGGTAAAATAAGGTTTTAAACTTATGAAATCTCATATGAACATGAAAGCAGTCATTATTGACATATTAAATAACCCCACTGTGTCAGCAGAGTAAGACTAGGAGAACTACAAGAGGCGAGCCAAAGCTGCAGTGGAATCTGGGTCAGAGCTAGTTAACAGATTTGTGTTTCAGCCATGCTCCTCCACTCACAGAGGAAAAACTACAGCGTGGCAGTCGGAAAAGTGCAAGGTCCTCCAAAAGTGGGAACATACACCGAAGCAGCCAGCTCTGACAGTAACATCCAAGTAGTGTCACATCTGAACAGAGCGCCATTATTGTGAAAGGTCACAGTAATATAACCTCAAACAGGACCCCTAAAAACCGTGCAAGGAGACTCATTTGTGTGCTTTAATTTCCTGTGGAGCCGGGAGGAGTGTGAGCTTAATGTCTACACTTTCACGCTGAATAAACACTGAAGCTTGTGTTTGGACATCTGGGTAAAATTTCCATTTTAGCGTCTATAAACTCAACATTACTGAGCGATCATTAAAGCAGGGAGGCACCGTCTTAAATAACCAGAACCATCATGTTTGTGCTTTCATGTCTTTTCACAGGTGATCCAGTTTAAGTCTATGAAACAACTCAAAACACTGATGCAATGCTTTAAATCAAGCCATTACTGCTTCACCTTAGTCCTGTGTTAAGGTCAGCACTGATTGGTTTTTAGTTTATACCTAAAAAAAAAACCACATTATTTTTATGTATTTTATTTATTTATTTATTTATTGCATCAAGTCTTTTATACTTTGTCAGGAACTTGCACTTCAACAAAATAAAAACGGAAAAAATGAGTTAACTAAACTATAAAACGCTCTGTTTGAAATTACAGCACTTGTCTGATTAGGGTCACTGTCGGCCCAGTCGGAAAATTATAGGTTATTTGTTTTGCTAAGGTGGCCAGTGGGTGACGATTTGTAAAAGCCACGACACAAATGCATGAGCAAAAACATGAGTGCAAAAGCTACAGTACAACAAAAGTTCAAAGAGATTTTTTTTATTCAGAGACAGAAAAGTTGTGAAAGTAAGTAAATAACAACCTTTTTACCTTCATCTATGATAAATATAGCTTTTCAGGGGTCCAGCCTGTAATATTTTTCATAGTACCTACACTCACCGGCCACTTAATTAGGTGCACCTTGCTAGTACCGGGTTGGACCCCCTTTTTGCCTTCAGAACTGCCTCAATCCTTGGTGGCATAGATTCAGCAAGGTACTGGAAACGTTCCTCAGAGAGTTTGGTCCATATTGACATGATAGCATCACACAGTTGCTGCAGATTTGTCGGCTGAACATCCATGATGAGAATCTCCCTTTCCCCCACATCCCAATGGTGCTCTATTGGATTGAGATCTGTTGACTGTGGAGGACATTTGAGTACAAGGAACTCATCATCATTGTAAAAAAAGGCTAGTGCTTATGGTTGTCATGGTAACGCTGTTTTCCTGTGCCACAAGAAATCACTTCCGCCCGGCCAGAAGTAGTAAAGAGTGAGACGTATAAAGAGTTTGGAAAGAACAGGGTGAATATTGTGTGCCTGGGGGTCAAGAGTTTATTAGTGCCTGTAATGCCTTGTCGTACGGATGTGTGTCTCTTGTGGACGCTCCATGTTACAGTGAATGTAACATGGACGGCATATATATGTTTTCGGCGGCATATATATGTTTTCCTCTATCACTCGTGAAGTGTGTTTTCCACGTGCCTTTGTTGGTTGTTCTCGTGAGTTGTTTAATGTCTGAATTTGCGCCGCTGTGAGCACTTTTCTACACCCGCGTCCTTATGGCGGGCAGTGCTCATGCACCTCTCTGTTTATATTAATGTCTCAGCATTGTAGGATAAAGCTTTAAAGGGTTTTGTAAGATGAGTAATAACTGTGTAATCCATCCTACTGTTAAGTGGAAATACAAAAAGGAGATTGTTGGAGTAATATTGTTTATTAATGTTACTGTTTCAGAACTGATTTGTGAACATGGGCGTGACATAATAAACCCAGCCTGAAGAGTCATCCTTCTCCTCCTTCCTGTGTCCTGACCAACACCCGTCCTGGATGTTGAATCAAACCTAAAATAATCTGCCTTAGAAACCACATCTCCCTTACAATCATGTTGAAGAAACCAGTCTGAGATGATAAAAAAATGAAAAGATAAAATATACTTAATTCATCCCCGAAGGGAAATTCATGTTTCATTTTGATTTCATTCATGATTCCAGCTTTATGACATGGAGCGTTATCCTGCTGGAAGTAGCCATCAGAAGATGGGTACACTGTGCTCATAAAGGGATGGACATGGTCAGCAACAATACTCAGGTAGGCTGCGGCGTTTAAACCATGCTCAGTTGGTACTAAGGACCTAAAGTGAGCCAAGAAAATATCCCCCACACCATTACACCAGCAGCAGCAGCCTGAGCCATTGATACAAGGCAGGATGGATCCATGCTTTCATGTTGTTGACGCCAAATTCTGACCCTACCATCTGAATGTCACAGCAGAAATCCAGACTCATCAGACCAGGAGATGTTTTTCAGTCTTCTATAGTCTAGTTTTGGTGTTGCTGTGTGAACTGTATCCTCAGTTTCCTGTTTAGCTGACAGGAGGGTCACCCGGTGTGGTCTTCTGCTGATGTAGCCCATCTGCCTCAAGGTTGGACGTGTTGTGCGTTCAGAGATACTCTTCTGCAGACCTCGGTTGTAACAAGGGGTTATTTGAGTTATTGCTGCCTTTCTGGAACCAGTCTGGCCATTTTCCTCTGACCTCTGGCATCAACAAGGCATTTTGGCCCACAACCATGCCACGTTCAAAGTCCCTTAAATCACCTTTCTTCCCCATTCTGATGCTCGGTTTGAACTGCAGCAGATCATCTTCACCATGTCTACATGCCTAAATGCATTGAGTTGCTGCCATGTGATTGGCTGATGAGAAATTTGCGCTAATGAGCAGTTGGACAGGTGTGTCTAATAAAGTGGCCAGTGAGTGTACATTGTTTTTATTTACTGGGAAATACATCATCTTATATTTAGCTTTATGAATTAATAACATTAGCATTAAAGCATTATTTATCATAGCTAAAGGTAAAAAAAGAAAACAATCATTTACCCACTTTCACAACTTTTCTGTGTCTATAAGGATAACTGTCCTCTTAACTTCTGTTGTAGATGTACTTTTGTTGTGTTGTAGCTTTAGCAAATCAGCTGACACCTACTGGCCACCGGATCCGCACCAGATGTGCGAGGTCAGTTCACTATCAAGTTGGTGACTTGCAAAAATTGCATCTCTAGTTTGCAGCCTGCAAAAACGAGAAAAAGATGTACAGTGGGCAAAATTCAGGATAGTATTTTCGGTGAAAATGACACTGAGCAGTAAACACAGCCACAACCCCACTCAGACCACGTGACTCCAAAAGAAAGAGACGTCAAGTCTGCCCGAGCGGTAAGGACAGAAAGACAGATGTGCTGAGCTTCCACTGCAGGAAATAAATCTACAGAGAACACACTGGAAGTGTTGATAATAAATCTAATCACAAACAGACTGCTTTAATTTTCTTAAATGATTGTTTGTTTGACCTTACAAATCTACATTATGTGTTTTAACTTGTTCTGCTTTTTTTCTTTTTTTGTTTGCATATTTCTCAAAGTAAATATATTTATGAGTTGAAATTGACCCTTAACACAGCAGACGTTACTTTAGTCAATAATATCAAAATGAAGTAATTACATAACAAATTTATTTCAGAAATGTTCTAATACCCCTCAGTAGGGATGAGTGAGCACCAATCAGGAGGCTTCTTACAGTTTTCAGAGGAGGCCCCGCCCATGAAGTTTAGGAAGAAGCGTAAACAAAACTTTTAGAAGCGCAAACAAAAATTCAAGAAGCGCAAACCAATCTGTGTTTCATGAGAGCAAAATTTCGATTTGTAAATTAACCTTGTCTGTTGCAGCAGTTCTCTCTTCTTTGTCCGTTTCTTGTAATTTTTTTCGTCTCTTTTTCGTCATCTTTGTATTTGGAGTGGATCATCACTTTGTATGGTTCATTGTTGGTCATGGACACAAAACTTTTTGTGGCTTCAGTGATATTTTTACTACTTTTCTACTGTGTTTGTCTGGAGATCCTACATGTAACCATGGCTGCATTGTTTACATGTGAAATTAGCTGTTAGCAGCCTGTCAATGTCAATGCTAACTAGTGTAGGGCTTGATGATTTCCCTCGAGATGAGGAGGAGGAGGTGAGGACGATGTGCTGGTTCTCAGGTGTGAGCTGGGAGGTGACGATGTGGACCTGTCCTTCCATCCATCGTTGTTGGGAACGTGGGATCTATCTCCAGTGGGATGGACGAGCTAGCCGTGCTAGCCCAGCGGCAGAGGGGCTGCCGGAGGGCAGAGTGGCATCATGATGTTCACGTGGCTGACGGAGCTGACATCGGATGCTGGCGCCACATTGGAGGAGCTTCACCTGCTGTGAGCAGACAGGATCCAGGAGACAGAGACTGAACAGACTGCTGGGGAGGATCAGTCCTGGACCCTGTGGAGGTGGAGACTGGCTGGGCTGGAGAGTGGTGGACGGGATGTTGTCATCTATTTTCTTGTGGACCTTTTTGCACTTTCTATAAACTTTCTTACTTTTGTTTTCTTAAATGCTGCTGTGACTCCTGAATTTCCCCTCGGGGATAAATAAAGTATTTTCTATTCTATTCTATTCTATTCTATTCTATTCTATTCTATTTAAAAAAGAAAAATCATAATCTCAGAGAGTTGTTTGTGTTTTATTTTGGACTTAACGTCAGAGTGACTGTGCTGTCAAAATGATCTGTCAATGTTAATTTGAATTTTATGTATCAAAAGTATAAGTAGTATCAGTACTCAGATTTGGCGAGTACTCGTACCAGTATCGGTGTGTATGATCTTTGTATGTCCTTGTCATGTTTGTGCTCAGAACAGACTCAATGGGGGGGACGGGATCTGAAGTCTCAAGGTCCACCTTCCATGTGACTCATCGATATGTAGTTCCTCATGACTGTGTACAATGAACTGCTTACTCAGAAGTCTCAGAGGTCACAAGTGGATTTGTTTTTTTACATGTCCATGTCAAATCTTGTGTGTGTGTGTGTGTGTGTGTGTGTGTGTGTGTGTGTGTGTGTGTGTGTATGTGTGTGTGTCTCTCTCTCTCTCTCTCTCTCTCTCTATATATATATATATATATATATATATATATATATCTCTCTATATATATATATATAGCAGATCCTCGACTTATGTCGTTTCGACTTTACAGCAGCAATAAATATATGTATGTAACAAAATAGAGAAGGTTCCAAAGTTACTCGGTTCCGTTCATAAGGCTCTACAACGTGTACTCGTTTTTGACGTGGAGTGCATATGAATACGAAGCTACGCAGTCATCAGCATAGTCCACTTTGTGTTGAGTTGCATCATAGTGTAGATTGTGTGTGTTTAAACATATGACCTTTCTTTTTACTATTTTATTAAGTAACTCCTACCTTTAAGCATTGACAATTCCTTTATGTTTTAAGTGTTTAAAAAAAAATGCAAAAAGAGATCTGTCCATTTCTGTCAGTTGAATTGATAGGTCCTTACTTCCCACTTCGCGTTAAGCTGGGCTCCCACTACAGGAATTTAAAAATCTTCAAAGATTATGAAATTGGGTTGTATCACTCATATAAGGAAAATCTTCACAGATCACCTTCTCTTAAATCTTTAGCATGCACTAACTACAAGATTTGAAAATAAAGACAGGATTTCACCGAGATTTTCTGACCAGAGGAGGCTATGCACCCCGGTTTGACCTGACACTTTAAGTGCACTGGTGGGACAGGGGGAGAGAGCAGCGGAGCTGTCTGCATCGGTGCCTTTCATCCATTACGCGCACAGAGGGACAGACGTGAAACTGACGCTAAATCAGTCAATAATGACGTTATCTCACACTGATCTCTGCCAAAACAACAGTTTGATAAAGTATAACAATGATGTGATTATGTGTTATTTTTAAAGGCATTATTGAACTGGCTCTAGTGAGCCAGTGGGGCGCACAGTCAGCTGACCCAGAGCCTTTCAGCTGCGCTGTAAGCCAAGCGAGCTTCTGCTGCAGACTCTATCTTTAAGACACCGACCTGTTAATACATTAGATGTGTAGTGAAAGGTAACACAGGAGCAGGGCTAAGACAAACAGACTCCAGTCCAGAACACCCAAGAATCAGCAAAGACGTTTAATTAGTAAAAATCTTTCAGGAGAATTGTACAACGATGAAAGCACTGCTGAGAAATCCACCCCTCTTCTGTTAAAATGACGGGCGGCTGTAGTGAAAAACATTTCCCCTGTGTCAGGTATCAACCTTTTAACAAATGGTGAGTCAGAAATAAGGAGGCACTTTGACTGTGGAGTTCATGATGGTGGAAAAAAAGACATCAATCTGCTAATCTAAAGGACAGACTGCCAAACTGAGTACACAGAGAGAGAGATTTCATAAGCAAGAGAAAGTGACTGAAAACTGAACATAATGTGTATTAGTCTGGAGCTCTCCAGTGTGCTCAGCGCACCTGTTTACTGAGACGGACTTGATTAGAGAATTCATTTTCTTTCCATCTATCTCTGTTAGTGGAGCAGGGACGCTTACTAAGCCCTGATCCATCAGTGAGGTCGCTATTAGATGAAGTGGTTTAAGTCCAGAGTGGAGACTGTTTCCAGAGCTCTACCAGCTACCTGAAAACAGTTATTTTCTTTATGCTTAAACTTTAATCAGTGTTACAGCAGCTCACACCTCTCGTCTACAGCTTGGCTTTGGGCGGCTGCAGCTGCAGGCTTTGGAGCTTCATGGCCAATCCCATGTTCCCTGTGATCTTCAGCTTGCCCTGGAAAAAGGCCTGTGAACCAGAGAGGGTGAAAAACAAATATTATCATCATCATCATCATCGTCCGAAGCATTGTGAAACTGGAGTACGGTTCAGAGCCTGTTGGAGGGAACTACATGCTGCTGGTTAAAGGAGTTATCGTGAGAGATTAACTCAACTCAGGGAAAGTGGGGCAACGTCAACAACAGCTTATGAAATGTCAGGAAACTGCATGACACACAGGCATGGAGTGTGTGTGTGTGTGTGTGTGTGTGTGTGTGTGTGTGTGTGTGTGTGTGTGTGTGTGTGTGTGTGTGTGTGTGTGTGTGTGTGTGTGTGTGTGTGAGAGAGAAAGAGAGAGAGAGTGGAAGGGGAGAGGGGTGAATGCCTGAAAAAAAGAGAGAGATGAAAGGGTAAATCAGATCAGGAGGTAATTATTTGACCACTGTGAGCAAGCAGCAGACATTCTTTCATTATTACCTCGGTTCTCTGGAGAGTAGATTAAGCTTTTTCATGTGAGGTTGTATTTTTTAATTTGTCACCCTGACCAAATTTGAGATCTGGAGGTTGGGAAAGCTGGACTTTGTTCTGTCGCACGCACAGCTATCTTTGACCGGACCAACTGTTCAATAATGAAGATCCCTGATGCATCAAACTGTTTTAAATGTAAAATGACAAAGTACGTCAGTGTGTGTTTATAATTTCAAGAAGAAAAATCTGCACAGCATTCAAAGTTGATTCTTTTGGTCAGGGATGCACCTATCCAACCTTTCTGGTAGGGCTGGGACGATATGCTTTTCTCCTGATTCAATTCTTTTACGATTGGGGTGCTGATTCTATTTAAATTGCAGTTCTTCGATATTTCCAATTTTTCAGATTATTAGTCTGCTTTTTTTAAGACCATGTAAAGAAGTTGTATGATGATGATGATGTCTACAAGCAATATCAGGTTTTCCCAAAAATGCATATCACATGTGAGTCAGTTTTTAGGATTTATTCAGGGGATCTGACATCTCAACTTTTTTCCAACCCAGCTTATAAACAAAGACTGAAATGAAAACACATCAGTTTTTAGACAAACAATATATAAGTTAAAATCATTAAACAAAAAATCCTAATACCACAACACGTTTTTTTTTTACTCTTCCCCTATTTTCTGGTACCTGGGCTTTTGTTGTTAGTCGATACTCATCCGTCTTATAATAATAACCTGCATGCCGAACTGTGGGATAAAGCTGTGTTCCATTTGTGCTCAGAACTGAGAAGTCAGGGGTGGAAATGATGTCATCTCCAAGTTAAGTGTTCCAGTTGCCAAGTCGGAAAATAAAAAGAATTTAACAGAAGCGTAATTACTGTTTACCCCTGAATATTTGAATACCTCATGTGATGATGGCTTTGTCTTGTCTGCAGAAGTTTGCAGTTTTATGCTCAATGCTGAAGCTGTTGCGCATCCATTTTACATAAAAGCAGGTTGAGCAGGATAGGAAGTTATGCACAGTTACCACCCAAAATCTCTGGTGACTTTCAAAATAAAACAAACTGTGTCCAAACTGGATCGCATTTTACTTGACAACAGCAACAAACTGACAAAATACTCGGAGCAAGACCAGGGGGGTATTCCACGAAGCTGGCTTAGCTCAAAGCCTGGCTTATTGCAGTTAGCCTAGCTAAGTTTAGAGATAGTTTGGTTCCACAAATGAGGCTTAGGGCTAGCATGGCTTGGAAATCATAGTATATTAGTCAGCGCAACAAGCCTGGTCCCGGGCAGGCTTAAGCCTGGCTCACACTACAGGATTTTAAAAATCTTAAAAGATCCTGAAATCAGGTTGTATCTCACACATAAGGAGAATCTTCACAGATCATCTTCTCTTAAATCTTAAGCACATTCTAACAACAAGATTTGAAAATACTGACCAGCACACACTACAGGATTTCACCAAGATTATTCGACCAGAGAGAGTGATGCACCACATGTGCTCAGTTGTTTGATCTGAGGATTTTAGAGCACTGGTGGGACAGGAGGAGAGAGAAGCGGAGCTGTCTGCAGCGGTGCCTTTCATCCATTACGCGCACGCAGAGGGACAGAGGTGAAACTGTTGCTGTATCAGCCAATAATGGCATGATCTCACACCGATCACTGATAAAACAACAGTTTGCTACTGTATGAAAATGGCGTGGTTATGTGTTATTTTTAAAGGCATTATTGAACTGTCTCGAGTGGGCCAGTGGAGCACGCAGTCAGCTGACCTGGAGCCTTTCAGTTTCACTTTGAGCCTGCGTTTGTTGTCTGTTGTCCGGTCTCTTGTAAGGGGGCTCTCTCTATCTCTCTCTCTCTCTCTTAGCTGTTGGCTGGCCTTAGTGAGAATGAATGTTGTAATCATCCAGATAAATATCAAACATGTTTGAAAATTATGAGACGATCGTGGGGCTAAAGATTCATCTGTCAACCGCTCACACTAGAAGATAATCTTGCCCGAACATCAGGGCCGATTTTAGTCCCCGACCAAATTTCTTCTCCGATTGTCTGGAGGACCGAATCGGGGTTAAATCGGGGCGAGAATCCTGTAGTGTGAGCCAGGCTTTACAGTCAGGCTTACCTTAGCTGCAGCTCAGAAAAGGTCAGACAGGCTTCTGAAATACGCCTTGTGAACTGCACGTGTCACATTAAATTGATCTGGAACTGTAATGAATGATGTTCTTGTTCAGAAACATAAATTGAGACCTTTTGGTAACTTTTCTGACACCTCCTGCTTAAAACCCCAAAAGTCAGAAGGATCGTGAGGCCCCGCTTTCACGGTCTGTATTTATACTGAAAATCAAGATCAAGCAAAATTTTGCCCTTCAGCTGCACAGGTTTCCGTCCTCCCTGAGCTCGCCTTAGGGACACCTGCGTTATTGTTTGACAGGTGTACCGCCCCAGTCATACTAGACTGGGTGACCGTGAATCAGGACACGTCAGATACAAGACTGCCTGTGCGTGACACAGGGCTGTCAGTGGCTGAGTGGTGAGAGTGCAGGATGGAAACTCGCAGTAATCCGTGTTTTACTTTTGGCATGGGTTCGATCCCACCAATGGTAACTATTTAAAAATATCTGATTTTCTTTCTTCTGTCACCCTCAAAGTACAGCCAACATATAAAAGAATAAAGGCACAAATTGTTTTATGATACAAAAGGTGACAACAGCCACAATTTTCAACGGTGGAGCTTGTTATCTCCCCCGGACCCCGTTTAGCCGCAGCTTGGATCAGCCTGGCTGAAATAAGTGTCTCTGAAAATCAGCTGAGCCTCGTTAGTGGAACGAGTTCCAGCTAAAATTAAAGTGGCTGCTTATTCAAGCCCCGCTTACCGGCAATAGCCCAGCCTTTTTTAGCCAGCATCGTAGAATACCCCCCAGGAGTCAACAGGCTGGAGGATTTACAGCCAACACAAAACAAGGAGACACTCAAAATGAATTGGGAAGTGCAGGAACTCCTTCAGAAGACTTAATGAAAATGAGGTGCAGTGCAAGCTCTGCGAGGGTAGGTTAGCATATCAGCTAGCCTAACACAGAACTATTTTTATTGTCTTTGTGTTTATTTCTGAGTTTGTGTTTGTGCTTTGTTCTTTGGATACTTACGAATTATGGATAACCGCAACTAGCAACTAGCAACTAGCAACTAGCAACTTCTAGCTCTTTGCAAGGTGAGTCCAGTGGACCTCATTCTTGTTTTTAAATGCAGGTTTTTTGGTAGCTTGAAATGCTTCTGTGATTATTTCATTAATGATGGTTTTTGTTCACTGTGGATGTAGCAGCAAAACTTTTGCACAGATTGAAGTGATTCAGCTCCAGCCTTGACTTGGAGGTTTGAATTGTTTGACTTGTTTTGTGTTAATGTTGTATATGCTTGAGTTTTTCCTCCTGTTACTGTTCGGTCCTGCTCTTATGATGACTCAGCACTGAAACAAAGGAAACAGAGTGATTCAACACATCTGCTAAGAGTCAAACCATGGACTAAACACAGGTCGCACACTTCAAGAACCACAGTCTCTGTAACGCCAGACCATACTGGTGCCAAACACAATATCCGTTGTTAAAATAAGTTCTTATCATGCTATCTGTGATGTATGATATCCAATTTTTTTGGTTGCCTGCCATTTTTGATGGACTAGGTACCCTTAGAGCGATCCAGTCCATCACTTTCATTGTTATACAAGCATTCATTAACCACATACAGCACCTACAGTTGACAAACAGCAGACACATTTATTTGGGCTGATATAGTTGAGATCTGATGGGATATGAGTGGTTTCTTAAGAAGAAGATGAACTTTTACACTGTAAAACCAGACTTTGTATCAAATTAAATGATTAAATTACAATATACATCAATTATTTAAGTTTGATTGTTTTGCTTTAAATGCCAAGTATATTCTACTTATTTGCAGACATAGACAATAGACAATAGATTATGAATTACAGTTAAATGTCCTCAAGAAACAAAGTTTTAGCCATAACCACGCCTCTTCATCTCCTTTGTCTCAAGAAGGGGCGCCATTTGAAATTTTAGGTTGCAGGTGAAGGTATCTTCTCTACAACTTCATGCTCTGGACCGTTAAGTCAGGTGCCACTGTTTTCTCATCATCATGAGCTTTACTGTTATAAATAGAAAGGCTGAAAATCTTAAAAACTTCCAGGAATTTATAAAGCAAGGCATCATTTTTCTTTGCTACAACAACAACAACAACAACAACAACAACAACAACAACAACAACAACAACAACAACACATATTAAATTGACTTCATTTTATTAGCTTGGTAAGATCAGCTTGTGATTTAGTGCAATGGATTTTAAAAAGTTTAATTATCATGCAAAGTAATTTGCAAAAAAATTAAAGTTAAATAAACTTGGCATTTGGTTTGTTGTAATTCAAAACTTAAGTTAAATTCACACACGTTTTCATTAATAAATACTTTTTTCTTTTAGGGCAACTGGATTCCTCAAAATTTAAGCAAATTCAACTCATCCAGGCTTACAGTGTATTAAATCCTGTGGGAGAAATTTTTTTTTTTTTACTGTGGTGTTAAGTCATGCTATGCACACAGGCTGACACACACACACACACACACACAAGCACACACATGCACTACTAGAGCGATAGTAGGGCTGCCACCAGACCAGTGCCCCAGGAGGATTTGGTATCTTGGAACAAGGGGGCCTTGGCAGCATGGATGAGTCTTCCAGATACTGGAATAATGGGTTCATCATTAAAAAGATCAAATCATGTACTTCATGTGTGAACTATCTCATCTTAAAATGTATTTTATCAGATGTTTTTCAAGCCCATGGGTAAAATAAGATATGACAAATCTAGGGCTCCTGAAAGCTGTTTTCTTTTTCCCATCAAATAACAAAAAACTGTCTCAATAACATGAAAACATCCCCAAAAACATCTGAAACCACAAATGCCAGTTGCTGGTTTACAGATGTGCCACTGTGAGATTCAGAACTGAACAAAGACAGAAAAACTTCTGCACCGTCAAAGAGTTTTGGGGAGAACTTTTATAAAAATCAAAACAAAAATGAGGTTACGTTTAAACTCTTGGATGTAAATAGAACTAAACTAAACTAGAATTTATATGTCAATCATATCCATAATAAACTATCCATTTATGAATCCGTCTTTCCTCATGTCTGCAGAAGGACAGGGCACTGTTTTAACAACCAGTGAGAAGTTAGTATTCCATCTTAATAAGCTGTAATATGGTTTTGATAAGGATACAACATTTTCAGCCAGGAACATCTGACTAGTCCTTTTTATGCATCAAACACACGTTGATGTCCCAGATTCAGGCCTGACACCATCCTGTTTGGTCATGTCTCTCTCCTGTCGGCTGCTTACTGGAAATCTGAAACACGTTTTTTTCCTACACAGTGACAACTTTACAGCCTGTTGGCTGAGGGCTGGAAATTGGCTCAATCAGCTTTTAATGAAACAGTTCAACATTTTCTTTAAGCGTCATGCAGGGGCTAACAAAAAAAGTCATGTTAGGGGTACATCCAAATGGCAGATAGTTTTTTTTCCACTTAAAAGGCAGGCTTTGGATGGGACAGGACAATATAAACTGGAAGGGAAAAGTCAGCAGGCCAGTACACTAACACCACGTCACCCCTGTGTTTAATCAGACTGTTGCAAAACTGAGAAACAAAACAATGTGCTGCAGCCCAGGAGTGACTAGATGTTACGTGTATTACAATTAATGCACTTAGGTTTTCTGTTTCTGTTTTTCAAAAAGAAGATATTTAGAAGAAGATCAGTTTCATTTTGTTGTTAATAAAGAAACTCTTCATTGAATACTTAATACAGCTGCAACTAATCATTGATTGGCTAATTGACTCACCAGCTATTAGTGAAATGATTGAACCACATGACGGACTGCAGAATTGTTTAACAGCTCCTTTTTAGTTAACTGATTTTAAATTGTTTCACAAACGCATCAAACAAGTATAAACAAATGAGTCTCAGTGTCCACTGCCTCTGCTTCTTGCCCACCTTTCACTAAGCGGCGAGCGCCTCGTAGCCAGCTGTGGCTCTGCAGCGGAGGTAGCACCGTTTTACGACACGATGAGAACTAGAGCCTTATTAAGCGGTGTTTTTGTGTGAAAGTAACACGCTGAAAATTCTCTAAATAAAGCGTGAATGCAGACCCATATCAGATTTTTTTGGTGGGAGTCCGTTTATTTGTGTTTTTGGTCAAGTAAAATATGGCCCTGTCTGAGTGCAGAGGAAACCTGCAGAGGAGCAGGGAGGGGTAATTTCTGCCCTAAACCTTGTGATAGGGCCCAACTTGTTCCATCCCGGGGGATCACTTTAACGTCATTTTCAGGATGGGAGTAAACAGACACCACTTCAATGTCATAGATGGAAAAGGCAAGAAAAGACAAGTGAACTTCACTTCCTAGCAAAACCAGCTCAAAAACTGAATTCTTTACAAAATTAAAAGTTCATCAAAAAAAGTAACACAATAATTATTCTCCCTGGTAATCAATTATATTTATGAGGGAGTAATTCAGTGACTAATTCAATTACTTTTTGGGTAAGTAATTTGCCCAACACTGTAATGACACCACGAACATTTCCATGTGAAGGTATGAACTTTGTTCCTCCTGTTCATCCTCCTGTTCTGCTGATAAAAAGACTCACACTCACCTCTTATAATATTTTATGCTGCATGCATAATGCATGCTGCATGCTGCATTATCTAGCTCTGTGTTTTACATCAGGACCCAAAAGGTATCAGTAATTTTGATCTCAGACAAAGAAAAAAGTGCTCATTCTGCTTTTACTGTTAGAGAGATGGTACCTGAGTCAGACGTATTTTACTTTGGTCGGTGAAATTACAAGCGCCAATAGACATGTATATGATGCTACACACATGATCCCATCAGCTATGTCTTTCTTTAAAATCTTTAAAAAACTTTGTTGTTAAGTCTATGAAGTTTATGTGCTGCAAGCAGAGATATCATAGTTGTTATAGTTTGTTTTATAAGCTATTTTTGGGGCTTTTTATGCTTTAAAGAAGAGAGGAGAGGACAATGGATACAGCAGGAAACAGGGTAAGAGTGGAGGATGTCATGTGGGAAATAGGCAACGGGCCACCTTTGACCCAGGCCCCCCATTCCAGGGTCAACTTCAGGGGGTGCTACATAGACTGCCAGGCCATCTACGCCCTGGCACATAATAGTTTTACTGATAAAAATGTGTATGTGCATTTATTTTTTAATTCAGTTTAACTTCAGTGGAAGCTTTAGCTGTATCCTAAAATACAATAGATAGTGCAACTCCCTTCTGTTGCGACTTGACTGCGTTTGTCAACTCAAAAAGGCTGTGTGTTCAGTCCAACAAGCTGCACGACTAACAGACAGCTGGAGTCACAGACCAAGGAGTTCCCAATCTTCCCACTCCATTGCTAAGTCTCTCTTCATTCATGTTGGGCTGTAAAACCTCAAACCTGTTGACTCCTGGTCTGGCTCCATTCATTGTGTCTTATTGTCGTCATAGTCAAGATGAATACAAACTGATTCCGACACAGTTTGTTTTATTTTGAAAGTTACAGTTTTTTTGGGGGGTAGTTTCCAGTCACTACTTCCTGCGCCGCTTGAGCTGCCCTTCATTGAATTTATGCATCACAGATCCACGTCAGGGAAAAAATAGGATGGCTGCGTATTACCAGCAACACTTCTGCACAGCAACACAGACAGACTTGAATGGAAACCTATCTGATCTGTTGCCGTGACTAAGCTGAGTCACACTGTAGAAGCATCTGGTGAATTTCAGTTGTCATCCTGAGTTTTGTACACAATCCCATATTTTCAGTGATTGTGTTTACACAGCGGCTGAGTAGAAAATACAATCCTGCGTAACACAGACAAGAACATTCTCAATGACACATCTTTAATTTAAAACGTAAGTGTCTGATGTGACATGAGAATGCTTCAACATTAGAATATCAGTTTAAGAATGAAATGAGGAGATCTCTTCATGTCATGATCCTCCAGTCAGCTCCACAGCCAACACATTTGTCGTTAAAGCTCATTTAAAAGAAGACTTTATGTCTCAGAGCTGTAAGATCATGTGTATCATGATAACAGAGGTGATAACAAGGTTGTTCAACCTGTGGACGTTGGCACAGCAGACACTGAGGTAATAAAAGTGTTAAAGCTATGGTCTACGATCTGAAACCCAGTTTGGCTGATGAGACACATTTAAAAAACGCAGCCTCACTCACCCCTCCCATCCGTGTTCCAAGATCCCGCTCCCCCAGCTCGTATGGCCCTCTTCGCCTCCTAACAACACACACTCTCCGAAAGAGCAAGAAGCGGCCGGCAGAAAATGTAACAAACAAGACAGTCACCCTCCTTGTAACACACAGTGGTAGCTTTTTCAATTAAAACTGCGCGCTCAAAACCATGAATTAGCCGACGAAGCAGGTCTGCCGTTGCCACTGCCAGCTGATCAGAGCAGAGCCGACTGTGGGTGAGGCTTTACCTTTCTAAGCATGTCTTCACCAGCTCAGTTTACAATGCTAAAGATGTGTGGCTAACTTATGCTAAAATCTATTGACATAGCCGACCTGTTCAGTGTTCAGTCATTAGCCAGTACAGGCACAGACTAACCAGAGTTATTCAGCTGACATCTCCCACTGTGGTAAACAAAGTCATTACCTGTTGCAGCGAACAGCTGTTTGCCAGCTGATACGTGAAGCAAAGCCTCAGTTTCCCCGTGACGCGCACAACACGCAGCCAAACTCCTTCTAAGATTTCTGTGGTTTTTAAGGAAGCACTCACCAGAGCAGGTAGGCACCTGTACCTGGAGCGGTCCTGGTGGGTTTTTAAGTAGTTCGGCACGAGTTCGGCTACAGTGGGAGTAGTAGTATCCACTGTTAAAGCTAATTAGTTTGTGTTTAGCCTTATGTGTAACTGTTGCGGCGAGCGCCCAGTCCTGTCAGCTGGTTCGTGTGCACGTTAATTGCTCAACTGTGTCGAATCAAGCAGGAGGAAAGGAGACGGTAAATGTGAGCAGGTCAGATCAGTTCGGGTTTCTCATCAAGCTATCTACTGAGCTGTGTGTGTACCAAAATCCAAGAGCTAAACAGACAGCCGGTAAGATCACACTTATTTCTTTTGTGGATACAGCAAGGCACTTGTCGTGGTGGTGAGGCACTGTGGCGTGAGGGAGAAATGTTTGTGATTGTGTTGGATCCATGGCCGCTTGTGAGGAAATTAGAGAAAGTGATCATTTTTCCGCCTGAAAGGTCAAGCTGAGTGTTTCACTGTTCAACAGAAACTCAGCTGTCTCGGAGTCAGCAGCTAGCTGACGTGAGAGGGGTAGTGGGGAAGGACAAGGTGGGACCATTGGCATGACGGTGCGAAGCGAGCGAGATGGATTGGATGGACTCAAGTGCGCGGTTCGGATAGGTCAACTAGTATGCAGCTTTGCAGCGGATATACGGAATGGATTTTTTTCGTTCTTTTTGGTCTTTATATTGTGTAGATTGGACCATAGGACCATTACAGCCCTTTAACCAGTATTATTAAGATGTAAAAAGCTTCCAAATCGTACGCCATAGCTTTAATACATTTAAACTAAAGAGTCAGAATTGATTCTAAAAGTACTCTAAGGACTGATCCTGATAAAATACTCACAGTCTGTGGGTTCATCTTTCCGGTCATCAAAGCCAACAAGTCTGTGTCCGACATAGAGATGGTGCAATCTGCTTTCTTCTCTGCAGGGCAGAGACATGAAGACTCAGCTCAGTTCAGGAATATAAACATACATCCCTGGGGGGTTTGTTTAATGACACAGGATTTACATACAGAGATAGTAGTCACAAAGTCTATTTTTCAGGAAGATAAAACAAAAAACTAATCTCTGTAGAAAAACAACAGCCACAAAGGCCTTGAGCTTTGACTTCATGCACTGTAAAACATTAACTGGATAACATGTTCCCATAGGTATACAGTGTGTGTCATGAGACGACACAGTCTATGGTCTCACCTGTGTCGTTGTGAACGCAGCCATTACCGTTCTTTACATCCACATACCAAGTGGCCTCCTGCCCGTTTGGTCCGTCTTTTACTTTGAAGGCAAACACTCCCCCGATCTTTTTCACAAACTGTTCTCCCTCCTGTCAGAGAAACAGAGAGTTCACCTGCTGTCTGCTGAAACTTTAAAACCAGTCAAAAAGGTTTTCATAGTTGGGATAAGTATGCAGGCTGAGAGGTGTTCTATCCAGAGGATGTTATGACAAATTATATGTGAAGGCACATTTTTAAGGAAGAACATTTGTGTTACGCGTCACTTTGGACAAAAGAATCTGCTCAATGAAACTGTAGAATTGTACTTACAGAAGTATCTAATTTCAGACACAGCATTGGTTCTCTCATTATCTTAGAGATCAGTCTCGGTGTATTGGGTCTGATGTTCTATGCTTTGAAATTGTTTCAGTTTGTAAAGGCATGCCACAGGGCTCTGTTTTGGGTCCACTCTTATTTTATTGTTTATTGTTTGTGTTTTTTTGGATTATGATAATTTCTTGTACATTTATAGCTCTCTACAATGTCTTCATATGATCAATACAGCTTACTATGCTTATAAAGGCAATCCATAGACTGACTGATTGGTACACCTTCATTTATAAGGTGATTGTGCTCTACCGCGTGTTTTTATCACGCAGAAAAGTGCTGGACAGAACTTAATGCGTTTACAGGACCTTTTTACATAGTTACACACCTCTATCTAATTTATCTTTGATGAAAAATTTTAGAGCTTGTCAATTGCATTTCTGTTCCCTGAGAGTCTGTGCCTGGCTTGTTAAAGGTTCAAACAGCTAATAATACTAATCGGCAACAGGTAACCATACTATCACGGTGACAAGCTCTGCACTGCTTCCTCTGTCAGTTTCTGTTTTGAGCAGCAAAGATGCCAGTGGAGTGCTGCATCCACTACCCTTCATACCCTTATACCCAGTTCCTTATTTTAGGCTGTATCTGTGTCATTTTGGGAGCTGGACTTCAAATGTAGCCCCTTATGACACATCCAGATCATGTCCAACCTCTGTTTTCAAAGCACAATAATAGATGTAAGCTTATGCTGGCTCAGTTAAATGAATTGCTTCCTCCCAAACTTTACATCTGATTTATCTCGAGCTGCCTGGACGGGCCATTGGAAAGGATTAATGGAATGTCAGAGCAGAGTGGATGCTTATAGACATGGTTTTAGTGTAATGTCAGGCAACTCGTGACAGATTTAGACATTTTGAGTCTGAGCTTATCTTCACTGAGAGAGTCTGTTGTCCCACTTTGGTGTTTCTATATTGGTAACGATACAAGTATTTATTTTTCTTCTATTCAGATCCTCATATTTTCAGCAGATTGAGGTTTATATCCCTGCCCACTGGTAGTGATGTTAATCCAGCTTCAAACTGAATCAGACTTAAGGAGTGCCACAAGGATTAATACTGGGACTATTCTCCATTTGGATCTTATTTAAAGAGTCTCTTTTAAGTTTTTTTTTTTTGCAGATGCAGCTCATTTTGTTTGAAACGGAGCATGAAAGAGTCATTGAGACAACAGAAATTGAGTTAGTAAATTTAAGAACACGATTTGATTAAAAAAAAACAACAATTTGAATAATCAACAAATTTCATTTAATCCATTATTTATTAAATCTTTGACTTTGAAATTTGAAGACCTAGTATCTTTGAGAGGAAGTAACAGTCTTCAATTTGTCTTTAACATTTGTTTAAATTAAGAAGAGGATAAACAAAAAAGTATAAGTAGAGATCACAAGTCTGTGATTACCAATCATTGACCAGTGTAAGAAATGTAACCACCTCCTGGAGCTTCTTATTGATTTCCTGGAACACAGCATGCGCCTTGAACCCCTCCAGTCCGCCACTGGCACTGGTTTCTACGGCCTGAACCCTTGACATGATGGAGACATTATACAGAGAAGTTAACACAGAACAAAATTTGATCTGGTTATACACATGTACCTACTATAGTTGCAAACAGGTGGAAAATTTCAGGTAAATTTCCAGAAAGTGTCCAGAAAATGTTTAAGGTAAATTTAGCTCAGTAACACAGGGTTTTGTTGCTGCTTCACCATCTTTTCTAAAGATGACAAATTGTCCTAACAAAAGAGCAGCCACTGAAGATGATGAGGTCCAGGTTATTAGTGAGGAGAAAGAATCGCCAGAAGAGAAGCTTTTTTTTCTATCTTTTAGTGGGACTTTTTTGGGGTGCTCAGGGAACATAAGGAATATGTCTGAGCTATCGTAAATGCCTGTATCTTCTTTTATTTTTCATCATTCATGAAAAATAAACCACCCAATGAAAGAAACCATTAAAGTTCTACAGTTCTAAACACTGATTAATGTCATTTATAAATGTTTAGTACCAACCACAGTTCACTCCCTTTGATGCATCTTTGTTTAAGTCATCATCGTTGCACCGACATACTCAGTCATTTGCCGCTGGTGCTCAGTGTGTGTTTATTCTAGTCCAGGGGTTTGCAACCTTTACTATCGAGAGAGCCGTTTTGCCTCAGCTCACGTGGATGAAAGTCATTCGGGAGCCACAAAATCTACTTTATCTTCACATTAAGACAAAAAAGTTTATAATCTGTTAAATAATTATATATGCTTTTGTGTTAATAAAATTGTAAATGTAATTTTTTAGTTGTTTATTTTATTGTCAAAAAAATTGCAAATTTAAGTAAAAAAAAAAAAAAATTAGTAATGTGATAGATTAAATAAATATGCAAAATTTATGACAATTCAATTTGTAAAAAAAAATAAAAATTGAAAAAATTGGAAAATAAAAAATGAAAATTAAACTGTGCAAAATTTTGCTATTTCAAAAAATTTGCTGAAATGTCATAAATTTGCAAAAAAAAAAAAAAGAAAAAAAAACGCTGTTTAATGCAATTTTAAAATTTTGCTTGGTTTCAAAATATTTTAAAACTTTCTAAAATCACAAAAAATGGGTATTTACATTTAAAAAAAAATCAAAAATGTGTTTAATCTCCAAAAAAATTGGGATTTTTTTTAATCTGCAAAAATCTAAAAAAAAAATTGACAAAAAAAAATTAAAAGCTTTATTCTCAAGGGGTGATGCAGTTTTAGTACAAAATGTTAAATCATGATTTTACTTAGTGTCCATGTTGTTTTCATTAATACCCTCTGTAGAAAAAAAAAAAAAAAAAAAAAAAAACTGTATTATAATAATATTTCAAAGCTACAAGGAGCCACAGGTTGCAGACCCCTGTTCTAGTCAGTCTCCCATTATAACACGTGAAACCACCAATTATAACACGTCATCACTTCATTATTGCCTCGGCAGCTGGTGCTTGGTCCATGACAGACTCTGAGATGCACATTGGCATTCTACCTGTCTGGTTTCCAGTTTCTAAACATCCCTTCATCTACTCCATTTAACACCTGTAAGCACCTGTCAGTGAAGCTCTCCCCACCTCACAAAGAGCCAGACTGATCTGAAGTATACACACACTTTAATATATGTTTCCGTGTGCAGTATTGGGAAAGCTATACTGAGCTAAAATGACACATTATTGAGTGTTTATTGTGCTGTCAATAACAGATTAAGTGTAAAATCTGAATCTTTGTATCAGTGAACCAGAGCTACAGGTACGAAGCTCAGAGGTTGATAAACTTAGCTAACTTCAATGAGGACATTTCACTGCTAACGGGCTGCACTTTAACCGGTAACACCGATGCTAACCAAACGAAACCATTACAAACATCATTATAAACGTGTCAGTTTAACCAAACTAAACTGAATTGGTGTCCTTACCTTCGTGTTTGTATTTCGGGCATTTTGTCGCTTTAATGTTTGCACAAAGTGAGCTTCAGGTTGAGTAAACACACTGTTATGAAAGCTAACCTTAGCCCTTCCTGCTGTCCGCTCACTTCCTGCTTTCTTCTGATCCTCCTGGATCTGCAGACTCGATAAATCGATGCCTGATATTCCAGACTGATTCAAGCGAGGGGATCTGAATTTGTTTCTATATTTAAGAAATTAATAATCCGCCAAACACTGAAAAAGAAACAACAAAAGTGGCTCTGTTTATCACAACACGGGTTATTTTCTACCTTCCTGAACTCGTTGAAAGGTACGAAAAAATGTTTGTGTTAGAAATCCAGTAAAGTTTGCTGTTTATCACGTCATTCTTTAAATGCGGTGCCTTTTGCGTCCCCAGCCTTAATCCAACTGTATTTTCTGAAAATAACAGAATTTAAAATAAACCTTTTTATTTTAGTGAAATTTCACTAATCATCTGTTAAGAACACAAGGATATAACTCATAAAGCTTAAACAGTTTTTTTAAAATACCATTTAAAAAATTAGAAATGTGCTATTTTGCCATGTCCCCAGTGCCCTTTCCACTGTTTTGCTCAAGAAAATTATGTTTTGTTTTGTTTGTTTTGTTTTTGTTTTTTTAATATTTCTGGATATCTTTATTCAGCTATAAGGGGTTCTTCATAAATTTAATAATTTCATCAGCAAAAAATTATATTTTTGTCTAAAATTGCAGTTTAATATTTGTCCCTGGATTTAGTGTCCACTGTGTTATCCTAAGTTACTGTACCTCTAAGAAGGCTCCACCCACATCAGCATGATGCAGTCTTTTGATGTGATGTCATTCCAGAGGAGGGAAATTCAACAGTGGTAAAATTACTCACTTTTCTTTTGTTAACTATGTTACAGTTACTCTTTTATGATGAAGATCGAATGTGGTCAATCATAAAATGTCCACCGTGTTATCCCAGTTTTATGAGGAAAATTATCAAATATCATAATTTTAAAAGGTCCCTGGGTAAAAATGTTGATTTCTTGTCAGCTATCCAAAATCCTGTAAGTTTAAATGCTAATAAGCTAGGCTAAAAGCTACTTTTGTTGTAAAATGTCCATGGTGTTATTGTCCACACGTGTTATCCTTACATGGATAACACATGTTATGCTTATATGGATAACACGGTGGACACAACACAGTGGACACATTCATTGTGACATATATTTTTAAAAATTTAAAAAACATGTTAAATTTAGCAGATTGAGATAGACCTTTATGCTTTTCATAAAGCTTAGAGTCATGTTTGTAAGAAGAAACATCAAAATAAAATAAAGTTATTATTTTTTTCTTAACCATTTCTATGACCCAAAAGGCACCGCATTTAAAGAATGAACATGGAAACCAAAGTCCAAGTAAGTATTACTCAGAGGAACAGAAAGTTTAGTTGAAAATTGACTTGTCAGCATTTGTAACTGAGTTTTTCCTGTTTGATTTGATGCACAACTGAATTTATACGTGGTAAGTGTTTTGTTTCACGCCTTTTGATGAGGTGACCCCAGAACCCCCAGTTAGCAGACCTCAGGATAAGAGGTTAATTATTTATTCAATTATTTAAGTAACTATTCTAATATTCATTCGTTTCCTTTTTATATGTTTTTTTTTCTCACAACATTCTCAAAAGAAATGATTAAAAAACACATTCTTTAAAAAAAGAACATAGAGCAAATGCAACAGTTTTTTTGTTGTTGTTTTGTTTTGTTTTGTTTTGTTTTTTTTTAATCTGTTTGTACAGTGCTTGACAAATTTATAAGAACACTGTTCAAGTTTAAGCTCTTCATCATGCTGGATGGTTTAACTTTTTCCAAGACAGGTGGAGATTATAATAATAGTAATAATTATCATTATTATTATTATTCCTATAACTATTATTGTTGTTGTTGTTTAAACCATTGGAAATAGTAGTACTGCTTATTAATTAATTTATTTATTTATTTATTTATTTATTTATTTATTTGTCATTATTTTTAAACTGTTTCCCATTCAGGCTCCCCTTTCCCCTGGAATTTGCCCAGAGCTCAACTTTTATTCACTATTCATCACCTCTGTTGACCAATAAACAAGTGTTTTGAAGTAAACGTTAGTTCTGGCAGTAATCATAATGATGAAGTCAGAAGAAGAGATAAGCTACACACTGTTTAAAAATACTGTTCTGGGTGAGTCTTTGGATGTCATTTTATCAGCCAGCCAGCCAGATCACAGGTTTTAAATGCCGCTGTGTTTTTGCTGCAGGCTATGCAAAGAGGGCAGGTCAGCAAATGACACTGTATTGCATGAACACAGCATGAGCGGAGGCAAACATCAGAAAATCTCATCAGTCTAATGGAAGCAGTGAACTATCACCCTGAATGCAGGCTGGGTGAGAGGGAGGGAGGGTGGTAGCAGGGGCTGGTGTGTGGGGGAGGGCTCAGGCAAGCAACCAACTCCCACTCATGAATCATAGGCTCACAGCTATGCCAGGCGATGCTGTACTGTCACAGGATTCTGTCGGGTCTCTGTTTCTCTCATAGCTGATGTGAGGGGTTTAAGCTCATACACTCAGACCACACATCCTGCTGAGAGAAGGGGAGAGCAGTGAGCAAACACTGCCCTCTGCTGGCTGCTAGCCTGCACAGCAACATGCTGGAAATAGTTTTACGGCAAGAGGGAAGCTATTCATTCATTTTTTTAACCACTTATCCTGTTCAGGGGTGCATCTCAAAGCTCCAAAGTTCCATCCTTCCTTCCTCCACATGCGTTGTTCACTTGCGTCTTAGTCCCTTCCACCAGAGATGCATGGGAGAGACGAGAGGAAATGAAGAGAGGAGAGAGGATGGAGGAGATTCGTTTTTAGAGCAATGGGACATCCTCTCCTCCAGAGTTTCACATGAAGCGACGTGTTTCAGTGATGACGGCATCAGCTGATCACCTCTGGATCATCTGTTAGTCAGTGTAACAGAGCTTTGTCTGTTCCTTTAACCTGTTTAACAAGCACGTTACCATGAAGAAAACATGTTTATTCTGCTTGCAGTTTAGAAGTTCATGAATCACTTTACTGGTAAAATGCGTAATTGTTAGGTTATTTATTAATTATTTGGCCTTTATCTAGAGCGCATCTGACTGTGAACTCTGAAGCTTGTTAATATAACCCAGTTTATTGTGTTTCAGGAAGATATTATTCATTAGATTTCAGATTTTAGCATTAATCCTCTATTATATGGATTTGATGATGGTTGTGTTCATCGTTTGTGCTTTAAACTCACAACAAACACTTTATTACCAGATTTATGAGCCATTTCTGAACGATCCTCTGTGCCTGTTTTCAGTTTGTCTTTTCTCTCTCATTAAACTCTGTCGCGTTTGTGAAGTTTCATGTAGAGAAGTCTGAACCGCTGCAGCGTCCAAACCATAGACTGTACAAAAAAGTTGATAATGATAATGTTAAAGTAGATAATGATGAACTGGAATCTGAGGAAATTATTTTTCTAAGTGGTTTAATTTCCTCTATCCATTTTAACAGTAACAATATTGCAAACATTTCTCTTGTGTATACTGAAACCCCCTCATTGACCAAGGCGTGTCTGTCAGTGAAAAGACTTCTGCAAAGCCAGCTCCCGTTTTTCCTCGATCATAGCTCCTACGGTCAGTCTCCTCTCTTCTCCCTCCTCTCTCCTCTGAGCACAATTATCGATTTGGGACAGTTTTCAAAATGGCGACTAAGAAAGTACTTCCGGTTCCGCGGAGGAGATAGGACGGAGGGGGCACGAAGTTAACGCATTGAGACGCACCCAGGGTCAGGGGTGGCTGGAGCCTATCTCAGCTGTCATTGGGAGAGAGGCGGGGTACACCCTGGTAGGGATGGGTACCTTTCACATTTGAAACGATACAGTACCGATGCCTGGTACCTGGCAATCAGTACCGGTACTCAACGGTACCAAGTTTCGGTACTTTTTTGTGTTTATGTGGTAAAAAATATCAATTTGTTTAATAATGAAATATTAAAAAATTCAAATTTAACAAATTTCTTCTTCAATATACAACCTTGCAATGCTGTGTTCATGTCTAGCATGGAAAATCACCTTCTCGTCCACTCCCTCACAGTCACAAGGATGCATTGAGGTACCTAAACATGGTACCTTTCGGTTTTACATGAATCGATACCGGGTACTTTTGACAGAATTGGGTTGGTACCCATCCCTGCACCCTGGACTGGTCGCCAGCCAATCACAGGGCTGACACAGAGACAGACAACCATTCACAGCACTCACACACCCACACCTAGGGACAATTTGGAGCGCTCAATTAACCTGGTGAGCATGTTTTTGGACTGTGGGATGAGCCGGAGTACCCGGAGAGAACCCACGCATGCACAAGGAGAACATGCAAACTCCACACAGAAAGGCCCACCGGCCAAGCTGGGAATCAACCCAGCGACTTTCTTGCCGTGAGGCTGCAGCGCCACCATGCAGCCTAAGAAGGAAACCATTCAAGCTAAATTTCTGCACAATTACTCTCATAAATATTGTTTGGCATGTTTGAAATTTAACATCCAATCATATTACACCTTTTAAAACTCAAGTTACACTGTGTTGATGAACTGAAACATTTTTACATGCAGAACTAGCAGAGTGAATCTGATGCTGAGGTTAACAAGGTGTACTTATTATTCCAAAACTTGACTCCACTCAAATGAAATATTTATAAAATCAATCACAACATGCACACCAAGTCTTCAATATAATACTTCTTGAGTCATTGAAAATCCCAAAGCTGCGGACAGATTTCAGGATAAAAAAAGGTTGTCAAACCTAAAAAAAACCCTAAAATAAGTACTGGAACAAACTTTTGCAATGAACATCAAAGCTCACTTTTTAACACCATAAGACCGGTATCCGGCTGTGTAACTGTTTACATTTTGTAAAAGCTGTTGGCTACATACCTGCAAACATTGTAAGCTAACAAATGAAACAGGCTTTGCTTCGTTAAACTTCTTTGTTAAAAAATAATAATAATTAAAAAAAAAAATCCCCCTGATGAAGACAAGAAAGAAGAATAACAATTTTCAAGAATTGGCCCTCAACTTTTCTCATACCTTTTCTCAACCACCACATAAGCCTACTATACACTGTGTCTGTTGTGCCATTCAAAAAAGATCATCTGAAAGCATCAATTATGATAAAAGTAATAATCCAAAAAAGTTTCATTATTATTATTATTATTATCATAATTTTTTAAATAACATTTTTCTTGTATGATACTTCAGTGTAAAAGGGGCCTGAAGCTTTAAGTTCATCCCTCATAAAACATCAGTTTCAAACAGGGTTTAAAATCACAGATATAAGTAGTAGAACTCACCTTTGAACAGTGTCAGTTATGTTTAACCAAATAATGTTACTTCCTCTGAGTAAAAGCTTGTAAGGTGTGTGCAACACTTTTTCATGTAAATGTGACAGACCTGCCAGGAAACTTCAGGACAGTTCTAAATGAAAATAAATCTTATTTCCGCTTTGCTACATAATAAACCTAACAGAACAGTCAAAGTACATACTACATTCAAGTGTAGTAGACAGAACACAGTGCCTACTACATACTACTTTCATACACAGTATGTAGCAGGCGAATTCGAAAAGAGCCTGCAGTTTCCTTGTGACATCACACATTTGACTTTGCTCTAGTGGTTTCCATGGTGATGATAAATCTCCATTCATTTAAATGGGAGCAAAATAAAGGAATCTATTCATTTCCATTGGTCTGAAACTTCAAAAGAATTTAATAAAGCCAAAAAAAATGTGATATAGACCTGAAAAGTCATAGCTGCATCGTCCTTTTGAATAGGAAATGGGCAATCAGCAAGTGTTGTTTACACATAAACATCCACTTTATTGACTTCAGATGTTATTTCTGTGAACTTTAACTGTATATTATTCAATTCATCATGAACAGAGCTTCAATTATAACCCTATAAAGACTCTGTAACAATACTGAAAAAAATGCCCCCAAAACGGCAAAAACTCCCCCAAAACCCTAAAAAAACACCCAAAGTGGCGGCCATCTTGAATTTGAAGGTTAAAATAAGGTCAAATCATTATGTAACCCTGAAATATGTATTTCTCAACAAAAATAAGGTCTGAAAACATGTATTGTCCATCATTGTAGGTCGAGCCTTTAAGGAAATAATTTTCATGACAGCCATTTTGGATTTGGGTCTCTAAAAAATTTTCCCCGCCATTTCAAAAGATACACCCGGTTAAATTTGTTTTTTAGCCCTCCTAAATGACAAATCCATTGAGAAATGGACCTTTGCTCACCGCGGACATGTTTCGCTCCAAAATGACCCAACTAATAACCAACATGAAATAAATGTGGATCTTTTACCCCAAAATGTATTTTTTTAAATATTTATTTATGTCCCTTTTTGTTTGTTATTTTTATTTATTTATTTATGATTAACAAAACTGCAATTTTTGTTGCCAAGTTTTGCAAGTGATAGGCCTGACTTACAGAAATGTCCGTTTAAATAAAGGTTTTAAAATAGAAAAAAAATAAATCTAGCAGTTCATATACTCCTTGCTGAGAAAGTCACAAAAACCAGCCATCTAGTTAGTTAAAGGCATTTTTAATTGCGAATGGGACTTTTCTAGTTAAGTGAAAACAGGCTATTGCATCAAAAGAATCTAGAAAAAAAAAATTTCATTCATAGAGAGAGCTTTTATGTTCTCCATGTATATTTTAGCATCTCTCTGAACAAACAGAGTGGGTATTTGTTGTCAATAAGAAAAGCAAACTCAGTGTAACCGTGGGCTGTTTGTCTTCTGTGTGTTCTGTGTAGAAGGACCTTCTGGCTGACTGTAGCTCAACCTCTTTCTAACTGCCGAAGAAGAAGTAGTCCTTCAGGTCACGTGACGAGTTTTGCCGGTTTGACTTCCTGTTTTTGATTCATCCTGGCTTTTATTTTTTTAATATATATATTTGCTTCAACACTGTGCATAACTTATGACAAAGAACACGCGTGTGTTTTTTATTATGAAGTTCATAGCCAGGCCGTTTTGACGCATCTAATATGTGTTATTCATTTGGAAATTTCCAGATCAGCTAGGAGCTCTGTCAGCTAACGCTTCCTGATAACCGTACATACTCAGAGTGACAGCCGAGGCACGGACTCGTCTTTGGACAGAGCTTCAGTCGGTCAGTCTGTGTCAGTGAGCCTTCACCTTAAGTCTTTTTAACAACCAGTTCTCCGTTTGATAGCTGGCACCATGGCCAATCTGCTATCGATGCAATGCCTTGTTTCACTGAGGAAACCCGGAAACCTAATTCATTTAAGAAGTGCAGCTTTAGGCGTCGATAAGAGAAAGTACAGCAGCAAAAAGGGAGACTCAAGCCAGTATCTGCACCAAAGTGTCGTCCCTTCCATGCATTACCAGAAGAGTTTACCCAGGTAAGGAACTACAGGTGACATTGGGTTAGCAGCTTTTACATTACCCTAACATATGGCACAATACGACAAATGTTGGGTTAAATATAAACGCCAGTACATGTTTTGGTATGTTATATGGACATAGAAAGGTGTTTTCATCTAAAGAAGGTGACCTGTCTTGGTTTTAAACCAATGTAGGTGAAAGTGCACAGATGGTGTTCATGGAATGACCACAAGGGGGCGGTGGCAGGACACAGCAATGCAGTAGTTTCTAGTCTTTTTCTCTGATTACTCAAACGTGTCATTGTTTAGGCTTCCCATACCCAAACTGGAGGATACTATTAAGAGGTATTTGGCAGCCCAGAGACCCCTGTTGGATGACGAACAGTTCAAGTAAGTTTCAGTCAAACTAGTCAACCATGCATGCTTATTATTTGATTTCTTTTTACAAATTTTCTCTGTTCTTTAAACTCATCACCAGTCATTGTTTCCATTTACCTGCAGAACAACAGAGAAACTTGCACAAGATTTCCAGAATGGCGTGGGGAAACAATTGCATGAAGAATTGGTTGCGCAGGATAAAAACAACAAGCACACAAGCTACATCTCAGGTACATTCACCATGTTGTCCCGCAGAGTGAGCAAAACAAAGCCATGAAGTTTGTGATGAGTGTAGCTGAATAACACCTTCCTTCTCTTGTTTTCAGGACCATGGTTTGACATGTATCTTGCTGCACGGGACTCCGTGGTGCTAAACTTCAACCCCTTTATGTCGTTCAATCCTGACCCTAAGACAGAGTACAATGACCAGCTGGTGCGAGCAACCAATATGGTGTGTTCAGCCGTGCGCTTCATGAAGACACTGCGTGCTGAATTGTTGGAGCCAGAAGTTTTCCATCTCAACCCAGCAAAGAGCGACACAGACCGCTTCAAAAACTTCATCCGCTGGGTTCCATCTTCACTGTCCTGGTACGGAGCGTACATGGTTAATGCTTACCCTCTGGACATGTCTCAGTACTTCCGCCTCTTCAACTCCACTCGAATCCCCAAGCAGGGGCGAGATGAGCTCTTTACAGACGCTAAAGGTCGACACGTCCTGGTTATGAGGAAAGGAAACATGTATGTGTTTGACATTGTGGACAGGGATGGGAATTTGGTGAGTCCTTCAGAAATCCAGTCCCACTTGAAGTACATCTTGTCTGACCAGACGCCAGAGCCTGCCTTCCCTCTGGGGGTCCTCACCAGCGAGAACAGGGATACCTGGGCTGGGCTGAGGGACAATCTGATAGCTGCTGGAAATGCTGAGGATTTAAAGGTTGTTGACAGTGCTCTCTTTTGCCTTGCTCTGGACGATGAGAGCATGAAGGACCACATTCATATCTCCCACAACATGCTTCATGGAGACGGCTGCAACCGGTGGTACGACAAGTCCTTCACCATCGTTTTGACCAAAGATGGACAGGCAGCTATCAACTTCGAGCACTCATGGGGCGATGGCGTGGCTGTGCTTCGCTTTCAGAACGAGATCTTTAAAGACACGACAGAGAAGCCTCTGGTTCACCCCAGCTCTGCTCCTGCTGCTGTGGATTCAGCCTCTTCAGTTCGCAGACTGCAGTTTAAGCTGAACAGTGAGCTGGAAAATGGCATCAAGACAGCCAAGGAGAACTTTGATGCAGCCGTGTCAAAGCTCACCATCGATGCCATGGAGTTTAAGAAAGGAGGGAAGGAGCAGTTGAAGAAGAGCAAGTTGAGTCCAGATGCAGTAGCTCAGCTTGCTTTTCAGATGGGCTTCCTGAGGCAGTATGGACAGACGGTGGCCACGTACGAGTCCTGTAGCACTGCAGCCTTTAAGCATGGTCGCACAGAAACAATCCGTCCTGCTACTATACACACTAAACAGTGTGCACATGCCTTTGTGTGTCAGCCAGGACAACACAGTGTGGAGCAACTGAGGGGTATGCTCAGTGAGTGCTCCAAATATCATGGACAGCTCACCAAGGAGGCAGCTATGGGTGCGTATAGAGCATGACTTACAATGCATTCAGTTAAATTAAGACTCCAAATACCAGAGTATCATATATTAAAAGAACTCCTAAAATATTGGATATGCCCATACTGCATACTGCATTCACTTATTAAAAAAAATGTCCCTGTTTTTACAAGATTCCTTTTATTTTAGTTGCGGAAACAATGAAATTAAAGGATAAGTTCGGTTAATACAGCTTTTACATTGCTTATAGAATGAAGTAGAACAAAATACTCACCCAGAAGGCTTTCCTGATCCAAGCAGTGCTTCGGAGATATTTAGATCTAAAATCGTGCAGCGGACGTCTGTATAATGGGATCCATTGGGGCATAGACAGCGCCGCTCCTAAAACTGCATTAATCGTCCAAAAACTCATGTTTTTCATCAATATTCCATCATGGTCCGCTCCGGGTTAGTCCTCTGCTGCAGTCTGTGTCACTCCAGACAGCGCTGTGTGGCTGTAATGAACTCTGAACTGACGAAGACTTTGTTTACATTTGTTTACGGAGGAAGTGGAGTCAGCTCTCCAGAGAGTACTGTGCATACGCGGAGGGGCAAACGTAAACAAAGTCTTTGTGAGTTCAGAGGTCAGTACAGCCACACAGTGCTGTCTGGAGTGACACAGACTGCAGCAGAGGACTAACCTGGAGCGGACCATGATGGAATATTGGTGAAAAACAAGAGTTTTTGGACGATTAATGCAGTTTTAGGAGCGGCGCTGTCTATGCTCCAATGGATCCCATTATACGGACGTCCGCTGCACGATTTTGGATCTAAATATCTCCCGAAGCACTGCTTGGATCAGGAAATCCTTCTGGGTGAGTATTTTGTTCTACTTCAGTCTATAAACAATGTAAAAGCTGTATAAACCGAACTTATCCTTCAAGCCAGTTTGTGGACGGAGCCACATAGGTTATGACGCTGGCTTGGAGCTTCCTTTTTAACAGCTTTAGGGCACCTGTTAGTCAGGTAACCTGAGCTGTGTCTCTGATTGGACAATCAAGTCAAGTTAGAAAAAAACTCACCCGTGTACAGTGTGTGCAGATAGTAAAGTAAGCGTTAAAGATGGATAAAACAACAAACACTTTGCTTGTTACCTTTCTATGAAACTCATTCCCTTTGCCCAATAAAAGTTACAGCCACACTTCCTTTAACTGTGACACACTCCACATGAACATTGTATTGAAAGTTTTATGGGACGCTTATTAAGTCCAAAGGTTATAGTGTTCTTTATCTTGAGTATACAAAATGCAGGTCTCGTCAGTCCACTTGATTTGTTGGTTCATTGAAATTTTGTTTATATACAAAGACATGACTGTAAAACATGTAGTTTGTCTGCTGTAACAGTTTCTCTGCTCTCCTTAGGCCAAGGCTTTGACCGTCACCTCTTTGCCATGCGATACCTCGCCAACTCAAAGGGCCAGACTCTGCACAGTCTGTACACAGACCCCGCCTACGCCGCCATCAACCACAACATCCTCTCCACCAGCACCCTCACCAGTCCAGCTGTGAGCCTGGGCGGCTTTGCCCCGGTGGTGCCTGATGGCTTTGGTGTGGGTTACGGCGTCCATGACGAGTGGATCGGGTGCAATGTGTCCAGCTACCCAGCTCGTAACGTTCACGAATTCTTGCAGTGTGTCCACAAGTCTTTAGAGGATATTTTTACTGTCCTGGAAGGAAAAGCACTTGGATAAGAAATGTTTGTTTATGACCACCAAAGAGACAAAAGTTTTGTAGAGACCTGAAGGTTAATTTCATTTAACTATGATTTACTGATCTGACCCATTGACAGGAAGCAGCATTACTACCACATTCATACACACAGTAGAAATGCTTGGAAACTGATGGGGTTTGGGTTTATGTTGGAAAAACTTTGAAGCACAGCAATAGATGATGGAATCTAATGTGTAGTTGTTGTCCAGTGATATTAATGTGTATAAAGAGTTCTTCAGTTCAACTGCAGACACAAATTATAGCATCTACTGTAAGATTCTCATTTCATGTAAGAAAACAAAGCTAACCTTCTGATGAGTGATCAGTGATCAATTCCCTGACTCAGGAAAACAACCATTGTCTGTAGTTGGTAACAAAATTTAGAGCATGCTCACTTCAAAAGATAAAAGCTGTGTGTGGTGACGGAAAACATTGTTTGTTTTAGTTTCATAAATCTATGACGACAATGATTCTAAGCCCTGTAAATATTATTTATGCAGTGAGACTTTTGAGATTTACAGATGTGAAGTATGGAGCCAAATTCTGTGCCTTATAGAAATGTGAAATTCACAGAGCATTTGCTGATCACTACTGTTAGAGATACTCATGTAACCTTCATCACGATCATCATACAGCCTTATTGATGTGAATGTCTTTTGAAATAAACTGTAATTTGAAAGAATTTAAGGAAAGATGATTCCTGGACTGAGAAAGTGGTGTGAGTTGAAGCAGTGTTTCCCAAACGTTTTTCAGGTGACCCATTTTTTTTTTTTGGGGGGGGGGCAAGCCAAGGTGACCCAATCCAAAATATGTCCAATCTGTAAACCAATTGACAGAATAACTGTGCAAAGATTAAAAGGGTTCTTAAATCATGTTTCTGCATCATCTTACATCCTTTGTACCAGCTAACAGACCTAGCATATTTGACGAATGCTTTGTAAGGCTTACACTCTGAAAATACTTGCATTTTTCCTATACAGGGTAGCCTGCTTCCTTTTCAGAATTGTATCCCAGTCATGTGATATTCAGGACGAGATATTAAGATGCAATGTTCATCCAGAATAAAGGTAACAGCTTCTGTCTATGCCTCTTTTCCAGCGTGACATCACTGTACAGCTGTGACAAGCTGTAACAGCCCTGTTTCTGCAGCTGGTGCCTGTCCAAGATTCAGCAGTGATTTTTGACTTTCAAACTCAAAGGGGTTTTGAATCTGACTTCACATCTTTCTTTTGAAAACTAACGATCAAAGTAATCAATGGGTCAATCTTTATGTGTGATGGTGACACTGACAGCGTTTTCCTCTGAGTGCTGTAAAACAGTAAGAAACATACAGTGGTGTGGCTTTAGTTGTTTGAGTAGTGCCAGAACATAGCTTCAGACTTTTGAAAAACTGTGACATGTTTCCAGTTACAGTAAACATTGTGGCAATGACCCTTCCAAAGGGAAACTTAACAAGCTACACAACAATACAGTGTGAGGAGCCAATCATCAGTTAACAAATTGGCGAGGGGAGACTTCCTCTGGTTAAGGAAAGCATGAAATTCTTGTAAATATTTTCAAAAATAATTTGATGACCCATAAAAAATCTGGGGTGACCCACCTTTGGGTCAGGACCCAGGGTTTGGGAATGACTGAGTTAAAGGTTACTTTTGGACAGGGATACATGCAGTCTTTGAAAACCAGGACACTCTCTTATGAATGCTGAAATGCTTTGTTTTAATGTTATATCAGTGTTTACCCCTAAAAGCACAGTTAGAAGCAACTTGGGATCAAACCTTCAACAGGAAGTCAAAGCCTGAACTTTTTTGCAATAAGTTAACACTAAAAAAATGTTATTTGTAAAATGAAAAATCCAGCAGAGGGCATTATTTGGCCAAGTTTATGATACAAAGTCAACATGACTACACCATTAAAATAAAACACCTCTAAAAAGCTCAAGAGACTGACATGTTATTTTTTTTATTGACTTATTTAAAAACTAATTTAATTGCAAGTTGTATAAAAAATATTGTTTTCTGAACACGAGTATGACATGATCCCAGTAAGGAAAGCATCAGAACAACACTTTGAGTCACTTCTAACAAATCAAGATTTTCACTCTTTATTTAAAATAAAAAAACAGTTCCACCAAAAGCAAATGGAAAAATGCGGTAGTCAACAATAGAAACATGAGCTAAAGGAATTAAAACAAACAGATTTCACACTTAGATGGGCTTGATCTTGAAGTGAAGGCCAATGAGACTGAAGACCAGACATTTCAGATCTTGCACCAGGTAATAGAAAACTCGAAGACCTTCAGGGTCCCTGAAACATAGCACAGATTTTAAAGTTAGGCCACCTGCAAGGATGTAAATTTAACTAACTCTGACCATGTGGTACTCACTTAGACTGGTTGACGTCAATCAAGGAGCCAATTTTGGAAGTTGTAAATGAAATGTGCTCATCTCCGATGACGATCTCCAGTTCCTGCAAAAAGTTTCAACAAACATAAGCAAGTTATCTACAAGAGTAGAATGATTTCTGGCAGACTTGTTTTTAAGAAGTTAATTCATTTGAATGCTAGTGCTGACATCACAATCTGTAACCTACACAATGTTAATGTCCCTGGAATAAATACAGTGAAAGGCATCAGTTGAATGATGATACTTAAAGGCAGAGTGCTCTTATGATAGGACTGAAAAATCGTCTTTTTGAGCAAATATGTCCAATGACTTTTGGTGAAAACAATCAAATGTGTTAACTATGAATAGGCCTGTCACAATACTCAATAAATCAATTAACCGCACGATCAATAAAAACGTCCTTGGTAAGTTTGCCAGCGTCGATAAACTGACACGTGCATGCATGTTTGTTTTCCTCAGGGATAAATAAAGTATTTTCTATTCTATTCTATTCTGTTCTATTCCTCTCTTTGGACCAAAGAGGCTGAATGAGAAGATGGCTCACTACGTCTATCTTTCCTAACATCGGGGTGCAAAGGTTCTATAGTGGATTTAGCAGATTTATAGCGGAGTAAGCATCTGTCAAAAATGCGATCTTTGGGGTGAAGACGGGGCTGCTCGCGCGTACACACGGAGAGAACTGAAGCGAGCGTCCTGAGGGGTAAGGAGAAAACACACACTAATATGAGTGATGGCACGAAAGATACGGTTCTTAAGCCGCCTGCCACAGTCCCAGTGTGGGAATATTTTGTTTTTTATCAGAATGAACAAAGTGTGAGCTCATGAACACCAACGAGCTGATATGTCGCATTTGTTTGAAAATAGTAGCGACGAAGAAGAAGAAGAAGAAGAAGGGGAGGTGCAGCGGAGCCTTGTTCTTTGACAATCCGCTCTTACTGAGGCTTTTGGTCTGCAAAGTACATTGAAATAAAAGCGCCAAATGGTGGGCGCTCAAAGACAGCTACATTGGCAAAGAAATGCAGCCCTTCAATACGGTTGAAAGCCAGAAATGTTAAAAATGTTTGACAGACAGTACAGATTGACTGGGAAAAAGTACATGTTACAAACAATTCAGGAACTGTATAAACTCCCTTTTATTTAGGCAATAGTTTTTATTGTTGTGTTTTTTTTTTGAGTTTCGTTTTTTCATTAGGTCTATGTTTTATTTTTTTTGATTAGTATTAATTATTTTCATTGACATGTATTTTTTTCTAAAAGAGAGTCCATTTCATTTTCACTGTATTTTTTTTCTCTTTCTTGTTTGTTAAATTTATTATATTTTTTGTCTAATTTATTTTATTGAAAAGATGCTGACCTTTTAATTACAGTTAAATACTCTTAAGAAATTAAAGTTTCTTGCTTCTGATATGGTGTACTCACTTTATTATCCCATTTATCATAATTACATCAATGAAAAAATGGGAAAAAAATCAAAATAATATTGCCAATAATATTGTTTATCGCCAATATTTTGGGAAAATTATCATCTAGCAAAATTTGTTATTGTGACAGGCCTAACTATGAAGCACCAGCAAAGGAGACCAGAAGCTCAGTGGTTGGTCACAGTGGAAAAAAAAAAGAGGCAAACTGCACACTTTCTGCAAGTAAGGCAGTAGGTGCTACACAAACGGTAACTTTTTCAGTGACAGGTTTAAAGACAGAAAATGTGATCAGTGGTGAAGAGGGCCACACACCTGTCTGCCGACTCTGTCAGGAGGTGGCCACAGAGCATCATCTTCCTTGGTGATCTCACTGTCGTCAATGATTCTCTTCAGCTCCTCCATCACACTCTTGTGCACATATGCCTGAGACGACAAAGAAAAAATAAACATGTGCACTGAAAAGTGATACGGCAATCGTTTTATACTCTAAGTGGACAAAATACATGTGTATTTGGCATGCTAATACTAGTTTTAGAATATAAACCCAATGCTGAGTACAAATCTCTTCATACAGCTATGACCCAAAGAGATTCACCACACATTTAGCTTTAGTTCATGACTGCCAAAGTAGGCACAGATCAGCAGTGAAGCACAAAACACAGACACGTGACCACTATTGGGAACTACTGAATACGTATACAAACTTCTCTACCATTGATTCGTTACCTACAGAAATGTCTCCTAAAGAACTCACCTCTTTTCTGATCATAACGTCATTCTTGTAGTTGCTGTTATTCGCGTACCTCAGTTTACCTGAAAAGATAGAGTAATGAGCTGAATGAATAAGCCTGAATCAGTGCATAGCAGTAATAACATAGATGGAATCGTTTCTATCCATATCGGCCGCATGGTGCTCACAGATCACGTTTGTAACAAACACATAAGATTGACTTTACCTATTCTTAAAATTAGTGTTTCTTTCATAGTGAAATACTGAAATGGGAGATTTGGCGCTAGTAGGTAGATCTGCGGCCTAGCCTTTGCTGGTGGCTACTGCTAGCCACGCTAGCTCGACCGCACCATTGCTAACACCGCTGCAATACCGCCAAAATAAACTTACCGTCCGGTCTGAACTCAAACTCCAGGAACTCGTGCCCAAACTTTCCCTTGTGTCCAACATAATATCTCAAATAGAAGTCACTTGTTGACATCTTTCGCCCACAGTCAGCACTTCTGCTCAAATTCAGGAACAAACCTTTAGCTCACAAGAGCAACCTGGAGCTTCGTTTCCCCACTACGCATGCGTGAAAGAGTCTCGACGAACTAAAATACTCAAGCCCTGAGATTAGTCTCACAGGATTTCTACTTGTTATTCCAGCCTTTGCTGTTGAGTGTTTCCTTGCGGTCATTCGCTAGAGTTCAATTTTGTTGCAGTTTCTGTTTATTTGGTTGTTTGATTTTCTGTATGTTAACTGTATGAAGCCGGGTTTTAGGAATCATAAAAGTGTCAATTTTTTCTTAAAAAAAAAGAGAAAAAGAAAAACGAAGAAAAGAAAAAGAAACAAAGAAAAGAGAATACTACCCAACAACATGAATTAACAAATTAATTTTGTTTATCTTTTTAATACATTCTAAGTTTTCTGATACGGGATAATCCCCAAACGGCCTTTCTATTGTTTCAATCGTTGTTTTTTTATTATTCTCAGTCATCTTCTAAAACAAAAAAAAAGATAAGTGTTGTTTGGGACGACCCACATTTCCGAGAACCACAGAATTTGCTGTCCGTGAAAATGCTCCGCCTTACAGTCTCTACCCAGGGAATAACATCGGCTGCGAGTCGAGAAGCGTCGCATAATAACACCGTCATCACTTCCCGCAGCTCGGAGCGGAACTAAACACGTGTGGAGTCTATAACCATGGAGGGCTCATTTTCTCAGGAGCTAGAGAATTTGTTGAATCCTTTGCCTAAGTTTGCTGATCCTGAGGATGATGAGGATGAAGCCACCAAGGCCAAAGTGATAGAAACGTTTAACGAGGACGATGAGGACGATGAGGACGGTGAAGGGGTTAGCCGCAGCTCTCTGAGGAAGAACATCACAACCCTGCTCTCGGACACAGACAGACGGTACGCGGGGAAAACAGTCTCCCGTCAACAGCTGATGATGGACATGGAGGGATCTAGTGATAATGAGGAGGATGATGATGATGAGGATGGGGAGGGAGATGAAGATGGTGATGAGAATTCTATGGACGATGAAGATGGTGATGAAAATGATCTGGACGATGATGAGGACTTGGACAGTGATTCGCAGCTTGATGTGAATAAGGCAGACGTGACTTTTCCTCAGGGAGTGGACTTCCATAAACTCACTGAGGGCATGGATGATCTTGGAGTGAGTGAAGATGATGATGGTGACAGTGGAGATGAAACAGAAGGCAGCGATGGAAATGAAGGCTCTGATGATGATGATGATGATGACTATGATGACATTGAGGAGGATGGAGAAAATGATGAGAATGAGGGAGCTGTCCAAACCTTTTCTCAGGATAAAATAGACGAGGAGATGGAGAAAGGGAAGGCTGTGAAGAACCAGCTGGCGCTGTGGGACCAGCTCCTGGAGGGTCGCATTAAAATCCAGAAAGCTCTGGTGACCACCAACCAGCTCCCACAGCCAGACACTCTCCTAGAGTTTAAGAGAAGTGGTGGAGCTGAGCTTGCCGGGGAGCTAAAGAACACCAACAAAGCTTTGAAAGCCTTACAGAGATCCCTGGTGGAGCTGCATGATCAGCTGCTTTACAGAAACTCAGACACAAGGAGCATCGCTCTGGGGGAGACAGACCCTCAGGGTGACTACGATGACGAGGAGATAAACAGTGATGAAGAAGAGTCAGTTCAGGAGAGTGGTGCTCCTAAACGAAAACTGGACATGGCAGAGTATCCAGACTTAATGGCCAAACGATTTGCAGCTTTCCAGCCTTACTGTAACGCTACACTACAGAAATGGCATGACAAAACCAGACTGACGATGGGTAAATCCAGCAAAGGTTTTGGGGCCTTTGATAGAAACATACTGACACAGGTGGACCAGGTTCTGATGGACAAAGAAAGACTAGTGCGGCGCACTCAGACCCGCCGCTCTGAGTACAGGATCCTGGGGAAGAGAGAGGCCTCTGCTCCTTCAACAGAGATAGTCTTTACTGAAGGAGAGGAGGCAGAACAGCAGCTCAAAGCAAACACACACCTCAAGGACCTGGATGAAGATATATTCGATGACGATGATTTCTACCACCAGCTACTGAGAGAGCTGATTGAGCGCAAGACGAGCGCATCAGACCCCAACGACCAAGTAGCCATGGGCAGACAGTGGCTGGCCATCCAGAAGCTCCGCAGCAAGATAAAGAAGAAGGTGGACACCAAAGCCAGCAAGGGGCGCAAAGTGAGATTCCACATCCACAGTAAACTGGTCAACTTCATGGCTCCAATGGATCACAGCTCAATGAGTGATGAGGCTCGCAGTGAGCTGTATCGAGGACTCTTTGGTCAGAACTCCACAGCCAGGGAGTGATGGTAGGAGTACTGAACAACTAACCATCAGTGCTTCTTTCTAGACTGTGGCAGCTGCGTGACGAGACTCTTTCTGTGAAGGAGCTCAACAGTGTGGGCTCATAGTTATTGTGCTCTGACATTTATGAACATGGAGTCACAGGGCACAGACAGATCTTTAAGTCACCTCTGAACAGATGAACTGTTTCGGGATGAGTGGCCAGTATGTGTATGTCATGCCGTGTAACCACCTTGTTATAAAAATGCAATACATACAGGTGGTAAAGAAAAAAAGAACTGCAGAGTTTTGAATGAAATTTGATGAAAAAATGTAGTTTTTCTTGTCACAGAGTCTTTTAAATCAGATATTTTGTAAAACAAACTGTGATTTCAGAGTAAATTTTGATAATCCCAAATCCAAATATTTCTGCTTGTCTCTGTTGTTGTTGTGTCTTTGTTAATTTAACTGCGGATAAGAAATCAATTTAAAACTGTTGTTTTTTGGGCTCTGATGCAGCCATGCTTCTCTGTGTGCTGTCACTCCTCTGTCTCTAGCATTGTCCCACCCACAGTACCATCTAATTGGCTATATATAGAGCATTTTTTGGAAAACTTGACTTACTGTGGAAAACTTTAGGGAGCTATTTTCTTCTTTAAAGTTTTCATTTAACTTAGAATGACATGCTGCAGAGCCTTGGAGCTGTTTGATAAAGATACGATTAGAGGCATTTAAACAAAGTTAAGTTTCAGGGTTTGTATTATTCCATTATAGTCAGGGGGCCAATTCTGAAAAGTGCTTCTGTTAAGACTTTTGTGGGCATGTCAGGGTGCAGGCTGGTAACCTAATTTTTTAGTTAGAGGGGACCCACAGGTAAATTTCTAGGGTGGTTGTCAAGTTGAAATTTTTGGGTGGGGACTTTTATGAGCAATTTTAGGCCAATTTTCAGGTTTTCTGCGCAGGACAACATGTCAACAATAAATGTTGAATATCTCCACGACGGTAAGAGTTATAAACATAGAGTTGGTACCAAATGAAAGCTAACAATCACAGGCTGCCTGCTAAAATGTATTATCAAAATTTTGTGAAATATTATATTTTATTCATTATAAGCAATATAATAATGATAATAATTATTATCATTTATTATTTTTATTTTTGTTATCATTACTGTAAATGGAGCTAGAACATGTAAAAAACCTCTCTCTACCTAGAGAAAGCTTTTTTTCAAAGTGAATATAATCTAGTACAGATAAGATAGTACCCCCAGGCCCCTATCAATTAGTGCCCCAGTTTATGGGCAAGAGTCATGCCAAGTTTAAAGCTTGTGGTGTGAGCCAGTGCAACCCTGCACAAGTTTAAGTAACTGAAGGTCCAGACGGAAAAATTCTAGGTGCATTTAGTGATATTTGACCTTATTAATGCAATGTTGAAATGGAATTATATTTAAAAGATATATCACTACAGTAATGATATCCACCCTCACTTCTTTAGAGTTGAGGTTTACAGCTGCTAGTAGTAAGTAGAAAAACTATGTTGTATTATTCTTATTTAAGCTTTGTATTCAGCTGCAAACACAAGTTTACCCTTTTTAAGTGACCCAAAAGTGTTTTCAAAATAAAATGATCAGATGTGATAAAACCAAATGTTGTTAGATGTGAACCAAAAATTAAACATATGCTATGAGCCAAAAGTGTGGAAGCAAGATCAGATTTGTACAAAATAAATTGTAGTTCCATTGATAAACTGCAACTTTGCAACAAAGTAAACATGATAACTAAATAAGAGTAACGCATCAGAAGACATTTTGAAATTAATTATCAGATATTTGGGTGGTTCTTGAACTGCTCCTTAGACTCCCTGGAAACATTAAGCTAGGCTAATAAAATGACCTTAATATACAGTAAATCATTTTACATAGTTTGTGGTAATAAGGTAACTTGGGAGCTAAAAGAGCTTTTCTATATTTCTTCAAATTTCTTATTTCATATTCCAACTCTATTACTACTCTATTTTTTAATGTTATTGCATTTATTGCACTTTTTCTGTAAGCTGCTGTGGCAAAAAATTTCCCTAATGGGAGATCAATTAAAGAATATTTTATTCTGGCACATTATCACATACAGCAGGGTCTCATATCCACCATGTTCCCGACTCACTCACGGTTACAAAACAAAATGTAAAGGAGCAATTTTTAAAAATTGTGGTCACAGAAGAAATTAGGATTACTGTCCTTTATTAAAAATTCCAATCAGGTTTTGTCTTTTTTATGGGATCAGTTTTAGGATGGTTTTTAGCTTGCTTAAAAAACAAAATGATTTACACTGGTTTGAGTTGGACAAGTGTAAATCAATTTCACTTTGTAGTAGGGATGGGTACCTTTCACACTTGAAACGATACGGTACCAATGCCCGGTACCTGGCAACCGGTACCGGTACTCAACGGTACCAAGTTTCGGTACTTTTTTGCATTTATCTGGTAAGAAATATCAATTTGTTGAATAATAAAATATAAAAAAAAATTCAATTTAACAAATTTATTTTTCAATATATAACCTTGCAATGCTGTGTTCATGTCCAGCACGAAAAATCACCTACTCTTTCACTCCCTCACAGTCACAAGGATGCATTTAGGTACCTAAACATGGTGCCTTTTGGTTTTACATGAATCGATACCCGGTACTTTTGACAGAATTCGGTCGGTACCTATAAAAGTACATAATTCGGTACCCATCCCTACTTAGTTGATACAATAATTTCATCTTGGCTGTATTTTTTGCATGTTCTCCCCGTGTATGCGTGGGTTCTCTCCGGGTATCCTGGCTTCCTCTCCCACAGTCCAAAGCCATGCTCATCAGGTTAATTGATCACTCGAAATTGTCCCTAGATGTGAGTGTGTGCGTGAATGGTTGTCTGTGTATGTGTCAGCCCTGTGATTGATTGGCGACCAGTCCAGGGTGTACCCCGCCTCTCGCCCAATGACAGCTGGGATAGGCTCCAGCTACCTGCGACCCTGAACAGGATGAGCAGTATAGAAAATAAATGAATGAATAAATCAAATGCACCCAGTTATTAAAATGATTTTGTCTTGATTTATTTGTAATAAATGAGTTGGACTAGCTCATCTGTATTGTATTGCATGGATGTACTAAGTTTGAGTTAGAGCTACATGTACTTACTGGATGGAAATCCTGCCCAAAATTTAGTTGAGCGCACTCAAAGACTTATTTTTCTTAGTGTGGTTTTAAAGATAAGCATTATGAATAGAAACTTAAAGTTGCAAAACGTTTGGCCTGTAGTGCACATGTACTGATGCTAGGTTAAAATTAATCTCAAACTCTGAAGCAGTGACAGAAATCTTAACTCATGCATTCAGAGAACACCTGAGAACTTTATCATCATGAAACTGTACAAGAAGAGAACGCCATTGAACAACATGTACACAACACTTCTACAGCCTGGATCTCAGACTTCAAGGCATTTTATAGCTCACTGCATTTATTAACATGACAGTCAGGGTGACGTTTGACTTCTGGGTCATAAATATTGCATACATGTGTACATCTGAGGATTCAAGTTTATGGGATTCAAAAAGAAAAGAAATCCATCTGTCTCATCCCATGATAACAGAACAAAATCTTTATGGAAGTAACATCTGACTCACACTGAAATTAACTGAAACACAATTTATCCACAAACATTCAGATGATTCTTTGGTGATGATGTCATACATCACATGACTTGAGGTGAGAATCGGTTGTTTTTTTTTTGTAGTAATACTGTTTCATCGACAATACAGAGTGAGCGCAAACCAGGCAGCGTGACAAACAAATCATAAATCTCAAACTGTCTGAACATGTCAAAGCCTTCCGTATCATCCAAAACATTAACTACATGGAGCAAAAACAAAAGGCAGGTTGCTTTGATAAAGTAAATCAGTCAGGTTGCACAGTGCAGGTTTTACTGCAGTGAGATAGGCCAGTTCCCTGTCATTACACAGCATGGTGCTACACAGCATTGATTGTGGTTGAAGGCTGTCCAGCGTTTGGATATATTCAAGACTTCTTCAGCGAGTTTCACTGCTGCAGTGGTGTGGTAAAGGCAAGCTGTAGTTTGAATTAAACAAGTTGGAGTCTTCTCCCTTTAATCTCTCAATGTACAGACAAACAGAACTGAACACACCTGCTCTAACCTGGCTCTAAGAAGAACACCTTCATTTCTCATTTGTTGTCTCAGTTCAAGCGGAACCATATCAAAATAAAGTCTCTGTACTCCCTGGTAAGAACTACCCCCCTGGTAAAATGTAAAGCACTTTCTTCACATGTAGACTAGCCCTCCTCTTGTTTCTCTGGGGGTGGTGCTGAGCTCAGTGGGGCCGGCTGCTGGACTCCATGGTTGGCTGCTTCTTTGTTGCTCCATAACTGTTGAACCAGTCGTTCAGCCGTTTGGTCAGACCGCCAGTCACAATATCCTGGATGTGTTGAACGATGAGGTTTATGGCAACTGAAACGAGTGGAAAAGACAACATGGTCAGAGTGAACTTCAACTATTTCACTTATTGAAATGGATAGCTCTTGACAAGGATTTTAAACCAGGAATGCATGACTCAACTTTCAAGAGTTGGCTTAATAAGGGCATTACAGCCTTTTGCACTTTAATCAGTCATTGTACAATGTAATATTTGAAAGAAAATTTAATCTAAACAACCAGGACTTATTTTTGCATTTGCAACTAAGGGAATGTTACAATAATGAAATCAGGGGAAAAGGAAACAAACCCAGTGTAGTGTTAGAAACAATATGTGGTGCATGCAAACACATTACACTGTGTGAGATACTAAAATACCCTATTCTCCTGACTTGTTACATTGTTCCTAAATGTACATGGACTATTTTTCTGATGTTGTGAAAAAGGAGGATCATTATTTAATTAAAAGAAGTAAGAAATAACGCAAAGCTGGCTTGAACCTGAGCTCCCCAGCCATACTCAGTGGATGAATAGTGTACAGGAGATTTTCAACGTGGAAATAAATGACTTTTGCCCTAAAACACTAAAAAGCTGAATTTTAAGAAAAATGGACCAAATGGATTGCCTTCAATAACTCAAAGAACATGTTTTGACTCAATCTGCCTCCTTTATATACACTCACCAGCCACTTTATTAGCTGAAGTTCAAACAGAGCATCAGAATGGAGAAGAAAGGTGATGTAAGTGACTTTGAATGTGGCATAGTTGTTGGTGCCAGACTGCCTGGCCTGTGTATTTCAGAAACTACTGATGTCTTGGGATTTTCACGCACAACCATTCCTAGGCAGGGGCGTATTTAGTCGTTTGGGGGCCCAAGGCAAACCCAGTCAATGGGGCCCTCCATGTCCTTGTAACTCATCTTCCTCAGAGCTAGACTGGCCTTCCCTGGGTCCACTGTCTCTTTCCCAGAATCAAGGCATGAGACAGTGCTAATCTTGTACATGGTAACTTAACACAACTAAATGCATTTCCTCAATTTCTGTACTTTAGTTGGATTTTGAAAAAAGTGAATACATAATTTAGTCCACTTTGTCCTGGATATGAAATCTTTTATGGTCAATTGAAGCTTATTTGTCCCACAGTGGGGAATTTACAGAGTAACAGTAACAAACAAGAAAGTATGAAGTGAAAAACATTACAATAGATAAATATTGAAAAAAAATAGCTAAGTAGAGAAAAAATATGTAAATATCAAGCACAACATAAAACTGGAAAAAAAATCTACTGAAAGAGGTGATATTTACAGTTAGCATACTTTTTGGTACTATTATTCTAAAGTTAATGTATTTTTATTTGACCCCTTGTCCAGTGAGTTATGTATCCAAAAAAGAGATTTTGTACAATAATGTTTATTACATTATCATTAAAGATTAAGCCTTTTGATGTATTTTGAAGCATGTGAAGTAAGATTTAGGAAACAAATGCTTTCAATTGAGGAGAACTTCATAAATCAGTTTTTAAGAGATACTTTGGGGGCCCCTGGGAATCTTGGGGCCCCAGGCAACTGCCTGTCTTTGCCTAATTGTAGCTACGCCCCTGTTCCTAGGGTTTACAGAGAATGGTCCCAAAAAGAGAAAATATCCAGTGAGCAGCAGTTCTGTGGGCCAAAATGCCTTGTTGATGCCAGAGGACAGAGGAAAATGGCCAGACTGGTTCCAGCAGACAGAAAGGCAACAGTAACTCAAATAACCACTTGTTACAACCGAGGTCTGCAGAAGAGCATCTCTGAACGCACAACATGTTGAACCTTGAGGCAGATGGGCTACAGCAGCAGAAGACCACACCGGGTGACCCTCCTGTCAGCTAAGAACAGGAAACTGAGGCTACAATTCACACAGCAACACCAAAACTGGACAATAGAAGATTGGAAAACATCTCCTGGTCTGATGAGTCTGGATTTCTGCTGTGACATTCAGATGGTAGGGTCAGAATTTGGCGTCAACAACATGAAAGCATGGATTCATCCTGCCTTGTATCAACGGTTCAGGCTGCTGCTGCTGGTGTAATGGTGTGGGGGATATTTTCTTGGCTCACTTTGCACCCCTTCGTATCAGTTGAGCATGGTTTAAAGTCCTCAGCCTACCTGAGTATTGTTGCTGACCATGTCCATCCCTTTATGAGCACAGTGTACCCATCTTCTGATGGCTACTTCCAGCAGGATAACGCTCCATGTCATAAAGCTGGAATCATCTCAGACTGCTTTCTTCAACATGACAATGAGTTCCCTGTACTCAAATGGCCTCCTCAGTCCCCAGATCTCAATCCAATAGAGCACCTTTGGGATGTGGTGGAACGGGAGATTCTCATCATGGATGTTCAGCCGACAAATCTGCAGCAACTGTGTGATGCTATCATGTCAATATGGAGCAAACTCTCAGAGGAATGTTTCCTGTATCTTGTTAAAGCTATGCCACCAAGGATTAAGGCAGTTCTGAAGGTGAAAGGGGTCCAACCCGGTACTAGCAAAGTGTACCTAATAAAGTAAGCGGTGAGTGTATTGTTCACTGCAGCCTTTGACCATCAGATGGTTGAAAGCAGAACCTCTCTCGTACAATATATAAATTCAAAAGGTGTAGGATGTTTATCAAATGGACAGATCACATTCCCACTAAGGCTTCAGAAAGTCAGCTTTATTAAAGGACAAGAACCCATGCTAGCTTTATCACTGCAAAAAAAACACCTATTAGTGAAGCAAAATTCTCAAAATGCCGTCACCCTGTTTCTGACTGGGATTTGTGCCTGCAACATTATACTCAGGAGCGGACATTATCTCTTTATTTGCCATAACTGATATTGTTTTCTTTCATTTCTATCCTCTATCCCCTATGAAGGGTTTTAAAAATATACACACAGTTGGAAAAAGGATCAGAAACTTACTGAACTGTACTGAAGTGTACACATTGTGTTGTACTGAAAAAAACCCAAATCAAAACTAAGTTTAATAAAACAGCTTGGGTCAGAATAGTTCATTTCTGTAACAATGATTGTTTTTTCTCAACAGTTTAGAAAATATCAAGATCACAAGTTTGTCCAACCAGAGGCTCAGCTCATGTGACTGACAGGTCTGGCACCCTGTAGCTCTTAGTGTGAGGACTTTCATTGTCGTGTTGTTGTTTTTTTTCTTACTTCAGGCTAACCCCAGTGTTAGGACAAATATCTGCACCCTAATTTAATTATTTTTCATCAGCCAAAGAAGAACTTGTTTTTGTGTCCCGGGCTGATTAGCCAATCTCAGAATGCTAACATGATTAACTCTGATGATTAAACTGTCCAGGGCCCAGGGTCGTGAGCATGTTAGCATCAAGCTGAAAGAGACACTACCGTGGCCTCGGAGCGAGCACAGTAGCTTGTGTGTAGCTATTTGTAGAGTCCACATGGTTTTTCTACAGTATGTGTTTGATGATGACCTGTTTGAAGGTATTTGAAGTATGTACAGTAGTTTTTTTTAATTGTTTTGAAGTTTCAATAACAGAATGATCTTTCTCAAAGCTGCAGCATCTCTTCCTTCCTCAGTTTTCAGCTCTGAGGTCAACAATAAACACAGCTGTGTCCTTTAGGATAACACTGTTTAGACTGCTGTCTCAAACCTTTGGTCTCACTTTCTTTAATATCACCTCTGAGGGCCTTGGATTCAAGAACTGAAGAGTACAAATACTCACCAAGGTTGTCTGCTCCTCTTGGTATAATCACATCAGCATACTTCTTTGTCTGAGGAAAGAAGAACAAAGGTTTGACCATGAGACAGAGCTCAGAGTCAGGTACAATATGTGGTGGAAAAAAGCACTTACAGGTAAACAGAACTCCTCAAATGCCGGCTTGACAAAAGTTATATATTGTGCTAGAACACTCTCCAGGTCCCGTCCACGTTCACTTATATCCCGAAGTACTGAGGGTAAATAAAACCAGAGGAAAGATACAATGACAGGACCATGAGCTCTGCTTTGAGTCAGTGCATTAAATTACAAAATCTCTAACCTGACGCTTTTTGAGCAGATTATTAACACATTGATACATCCCACTCAGGTAAGACAGCTCACTCAGACTTATTTTCCTTTTCACTGAGTCATTGCTCCTTTTCCCTTGCTGTGTCTTTCTGCTCAAATCAGCTTCACATAAACCTTAAGGATGTGGTTTGCATCTATCTTATCATCCAGGTCCACGCAGTAAGGAGAAACAGTGTAATCTAAAACCTTTGATTCTCTCTCTCAGTCGTGTTAGCCTGTCTCACCTCTTCTTGACAGCCGCGTGTCTGCATCTGTGTCCACAAACAGCTTCATCTGGAAAAGGTCTCGGATCTCCTGAGAATAGAACATCAGGATGCCTTCAAACAGCACCACGTCAGCCGGGTACACCGTCACTGTCTCCTCTTTCCTGCCAAACACAAGGTACAACATTAAAAACACATGGACAGTACCATGTTAGCATGCCACATTGAATTTGTGTATTTCAGGTATCCTGGTGATAAAGAAGGTGCTGTTAAATGAAGCCCTAAAATGGCTACTCCTCAAGAAAAGGCTCCATGTGTGTCATGGTTTACTAAAACAAAATCAGACACAAGGACTCAGCAAACTACAGAGCTATATATCCAGTATGGAAGAGATCTACCATCAAGTCTGTGAATTCATGTATGGCACAAAACATTAATTGAGACAGGCACTGTGTTGGATAAAGGGAGGAGTGGACGACCGTGAACATCTGATGAAAACATGTATCGTGTAAGACAAGCCTTTCAGTGTTCTCCTGCAAAATTCGTGAAAAAAACCTTAATGTCTACTCGTCATTTTGTGTCAATGTCATGTTTTTCTGTTCATTTGCTTTTTTAATGCAGATTTGAATTGTAAAGAGACTTTTCGGACACCCTGTGAATCCTATATGTGGGAAAGTCATTATGTGTCTAAAGTGAGACAACAGAAGTGGAAGGATTTTTCATTTGCTACTGGTCTTTTCTGTAAGGGTGAGGCAAAAAGAAAAAGAAAGGGGAGAAACTGAGAAACATTGGCTTCGTTTACATGCAGTCATTAACCTGAATGTTTCAGGAACCAGAATATTGACCTTAATCCCAAAACTGACAGCATGTAAACGTGACCATTCGTTTTATTACTGCAAAATTCAAGGTACTGTGGGGCCCACAGTCTCACATACACTGTGGTGAAGACGTAACTCGAAACAAGGCATGTGTTTGTTTTGGAAATAAATGGAAATCAGAGTTTCTTTTTAACTCTGCTTTTCTTTGTTTAAGACAGCTTTTTACCAGATACAACACCATGACGTAAGGTGTTTATCAACAGTTGGGCAGAGTTACGCGTTGAAAAGTGACAACAAGCTAACTTTGTCAGTTTGTACCATAGTTAAGTAGCTGGCTACATTTAGCTCTACTCCCAGCCAAGTGCTCTTAGACATGACTGTAACTTGTAAAGTGAGGGAATCCTGGTTAATTTCTTCCTGTACTCATCTACCAACTCCAACCTCACCAAGCAGAACTAAAGTAACCTTACTATTCGTGTTATTGATAGACTCTCAAGTTTGAACGGACCACTGCAGAATAACTGCTGACTGTGGGTTGAGATGAACATTAGCAAAGAAAGTTGAACCTGTGTTTTAGCCTTTAGCTCATGTTTCAGCCTTAGGTTGTGTTTTGGCCTTTAGCCTGTGTTTTAGCTAATGGCACTTGTTAAAGACTTTAGCTTGTGTTTTAGCCTTTAGATGCGCTCGAGATGTGCTCGCGGTGATTATACGAAATGGATCGCACGCGCTGTCCACGTGCTTGTGCTCAAGTAAACTGTGCTGAAGCCCACCTCTCCGAAGCGTGCCGAAGCACGGAAGGGAATCGTGCTTGAGCACAGCACAGTTGCGGTCACACTGGCCATTCAAAACGTGCTTTAGGGCTGAAGCGTGCTTAGGCACGGCACGATTGGCCAGTGTGACCGCGTCCTTAGGTTGTGTCTTGGCCTTTAGCCTGTGTTTTAGCCAATAGCACTTGTTTCAGCCTTAGGTTGTGTTTTGGGCTTCAGCCCTTGTTTTAGACTTTAGCCTGTGCTTTGGCCTTTAGCTCGTGTTTAAGCCCTAGTATGTGTTTTGGCCTTTAGCCTGCATTTTAGCTTTAAGCTAGTGGTCAAGCCTGTGGCCTGTGTTTAGGCCTTAGGTTGTGTTTTGGCCTTTAGCCTGTGTTTTAGCCAATAGCACTTGTTAAAGACTTTAGCTTGTGTTTTTGCCTTTTAGCCCATGTTTTAGCCTTAAGGTGTGTTTTGGGCTTCAGCCCCTGTTTTAGCCTTTAGGCTGTGATTTTGCCTTTAGCCCTTATTTTAGAATTTAGTCTGTGCTTTGGCCTTTAGCTTATGTTATTAGCCTTTAACTGTTGTTGTAGCCTTCAGCTAATGTTTTTACCTATAGCTGGTGTTCTGGCCTTTAGGCCTGTGTTTAAGCCTTCAGCCGGTGCCCAAGCCCTGGGTTGTGTTTTGGTCATTAGCCTGTGATTTAGCCTTTAGCCCTTGTATTAGCCCTAAGTTTGTGTTTTAGCCTGTGGCCAGTGTTTCAGCCTTCAGCTGGTGTTTTAGCCTGTGGCCTGTGTTTTTGGCTTTAGCTCATGTTTTTTAGCTTCTAGCTAGTTTTTAGTCATAAGCTCAGGCTTTATCTATCTCCCATTTATCTTTCTTCTGCTGTTATGGTCCTTTTTCTGTCCGACAGTTAGGCTCCAGTGTCTACCATCCCTACAAAATTAATCACAGAAATCATTTTCAGCAGAGGAAAAACACTGATCTCTCTACTCTCAACTAAACTTCATCAGTCATCATGGTCTTATGATGGAGAAATAGACGTGCCATAAATCAATCAGGTCCTGCTCGACCCAATCAGGAAGCTATAGAGTAGCATTTAGGGAAATCCTACATTGATGCCGATACTCTCATTTTAAAGAGTGGATTACGATCAGGTATACAAGGGAGAAATTTTCAAAACCACTTAGAAACTCCTCACAGCCCCTTTAAAGGTCCCATGTTTTGCAAAAATCACTTTATTAAGTCTTTTAGTGAAATTTGTGGGTCTTTGGCTTTCCTCCCAGCCCACAAAATGTGATATTTGATGACAAAACCTGTATTTAGTAGTGCTTGTGAATGTAAAATCCTGCCCTAAAACGAGCTGTTCAGAATTTCTGGGGTTTGCCGACGTCAGCAAGTCCCTTTTTTTCAGGAGCAAGTCTGACCTGATTGGTCCACCAGAGCAATTAACAACACTGATGAAAACAGTCAGGAGCTTATCGTACAGTGTTTTTTTCCAATGACTGTAGGTTATTGGTTTTATTTCTCAGTGGGTACGGGTAGGGCTGCACGGTGGTGCAACGGTTAGCGCTGCAGCCTCACAGCAAGAAGGTCACCGGTTCAGTTCCCCACCTCGGCCGGTAGGTCTTTCTGTGTGGAGTTTGCATGTTCTCCCCGTGCATGTGTGGGTTCTCTCCGGGTACTCCGGCTTCCTCCCACAGTCCAAAAACATGCTTACCAGGTTAATTGGTCACACCAAATTGTCCCTAGGTGTGAGTGTGTGCGTGCATGGTTGTCTGTCTATGTGTCAGCCCTGCGATTGACTGGCGACCAGTCCAGGGTGTACCCTGCCTCTCGCCCAATGATTGCTGGGATAGGCTCCAGCCACCCGCGACCCTAAACAGGATAAGCGGTATAGAAAATGGATGGATGGATGGATGGGTAAGGGTAATTGATTAGCATAGGTGCTAATCAATTACCCGTACCCACTGAGAAAGGTAAAAACAAGATCATGGAGGGTTTATTCTTTATTTTCAAAGGTTATGTTACTTTGACTTCCTGTAGCATTTCAGATTTTCTTTTTAGTCTGAAGGCAAAATGCATACCAACCTGATAAGAAGCTCTCACCTTGAATGAGACACAAAATCATAAACAGGGATGTGAACTGTCTTCCCCTCTTTAATGTCCCACAGAGTAGCAATTATGAGGTCATTGTCGAATGCATCTGCACACAGAGAAAACAAAAAGAGTACAGATAAATGAAAATTCCTCTGATAAAATGACTTGTCACCTACTCCAGATCCTGAATCACATACAAACTGAGAGCCAAATCAGCCTCAGTCATACAGCTGTGTTAGAAACTTGTTTCTGATTGGCTTATGGCATTCATCACGTTGGCATGCTGAACCAGAGACAACCAGATTGCAGGTATCAGTCCGAGAGAGAAGTCCCAAATATCTGTAAAGCTGATTTTGCCTTTTTCTGTTGATTACACATCAAAAAGTCTGTTTCTGATCATTTAACAACATCAAAGGTATTCTGTAAAATAGCTCTGTTATTTGAGTGCAGAGGTGTGCACAGGGAAGGGGCACAGGGGGCTAGTCGCCCTTCTGTTGAAAAATACACACTAAAGTGCCCTCCTGGTTGGCCATGCAGTGCCCTCACAAACATGCTGAACTTATTGCCTTGTCAGTGGGGAGATCCTGCTGTATGTGTATTTATTTTTCTTTTTGCCCCTGCCCTTCAAAAAGTCAGTGCACACCAGTGTGTGAGAGCTTAACACACCTGGTTGATGGCTGACCAGACACTGGTAAAGAAAGGAAAAGGAGTGGCCGATAACTGCACAGCAACAAGCAGGAGATGTGAAAGAAATGCCAACAAAACTGGAGGAAGCAGGCATGAGGCCAACACAAACCACAAAACTGTAGACAAACAGGAAAGAGGAGCACGAACAGGTGCTGCCGTTATTCTGTATCTGATGAGGATGCAAGTAAAAGAAATAAGAACGGGAAATTTCAGACTCTAACATGAACGGAAATGTGTTAAAATGATCAGTAAGCTAAAAAGAACACTGGTGTTGCTCAATTATTGTCAAATGGATGAAGTCATCACTATGTAAAGTTAGTAGGCCGTTATTCAAAGTAGAATCCAGACAGGGTGAGACGAGCCTCACATGTACAAAAAAATCATCTCTCTCACTGGAGCCTGCAAGATTTCTATCCTTCAGACAAACTGTACCTGGGTGGTCAAAATTGAACTGGCCCTTGAGTGCCTTGGCCTTCTGCTCCGGGGTGAGGACCCTGTAAAAGCTGTCCTGGCTAAGGATGGCCACTTGTCGCTGGTGGTGGTCGATCTCATTCTGTCCCAGGAGCTCCATGATCTTACTGCATACAGAGGACTGGAAAAACAAAGAGAGGCCACAAAACAAAACCTGAATGAAAAAAAACTGTTCAATTTCTATATGGAGGATTAGGGCCACCTTGAAAAACATATATATCAATAATAATTTACAAGATTAATCTCATAAATTCACAAGAATAAAGTTGTTACTAGGGGTGTAAATCACCAGTTTCATGACGATACGATACAATATCGATATACTGGACAACGATACGATACTTGGCGATATCACAAAGTCTGCCACGATACGATACGATGCGATATAGTAGCCTTCGATCTATTTTAGAAGATATTTATGTACGCATTCAACACCATCACTTACATCAAAGTCATCTAAACCAAGAACAAATACAAAGCAATTGACAATTTTATTGCTGAAACATTTCAAGACATTTGAATGGAAATCATTTTTTGTAACAAATAGAAAATAGGTCTGTTTCACTGTTATGTGCCCCATTTTTCATGTCATCAGTTAACATTAAGAGTCACCTGCTAGTTGCAGTTATAAACATAACTTATACACAATTCACCACCTTGAATTGACAAGTTTCTGCATAGGTGCTGTGCTGAGCGAATCTCATCCTCTTCTTTAGCCTGGCTGCTAGCCATACTCTGCTAGTGTTGTTTGGGGGCACAATTGGGCGGAAACTGTGACACGGATATCCCGGTTGGAATTTCAAAATAAAGGCATATATTTGAGATGATAATGATTATCGATGTTTTGAATTTCCACCGATTTGATTGAATCGTTGCTTAACCAATCTGTGTATCGATATATATTGATAGATCATCACACCCCTAGTTGTTACTGTAAGAGAGAAGCAGCAAGAGCTGAACCAATGCCTTGAATAATTCGAGGTACTTGATTACAAGAAATGGTCGAGGACTTTTCTCTGCATGGAGGAAGCCTTTCATTTTAAAAAAGATCAAAGAGTGGTATTTCAAATAGAGCTGACGCCATATTTAGGTCTTAAGGTAGGCTGTTCCACAGACAAGGGCCACAATAATAAAAAGAGACTTCTCCATATGTTTTAGTCCTAACTTCAGGTACCATCAAAGACGACCTGAGAACCCTACTTGGCTCAAATGATAAAAGCAAATCTGATAAATATAAGGGAGCAAGACCATTAAGAGATTTTTAGACTAATAAAAGAACCTTAAATTCTATTCTAAATCTTTTCTAGTTACTTAAGTGCCAAAATTTTATCAGTCTGACTCCAAAATACAAAACTATTATTGTGTTGTCTGTGAAAGTCTTGGCATTAGCCTCTATGTTGAGCAGTTATTAACTCTATTTGTTGTGTTTCGTTTGTTACACATTTGATCATTTGCATCTCCTGGGGCTCAAGCCCCCCGTCCCTAAATAATAGTGACGTCCCTGTACTGTAGAATAGGTTTCATAATTAAGGAATTATTTAATCTTTGGCCACATCAGTATAATACTGTAAAAAGTACAAGTACCCTATATACCCCAGATAGCTGAGAAACTGGACTATTTTTTTAAGAACTTTGATAGAGTTAGAAAGATATTCACAGATTTGTCTGTCCCTGATCAATAACTCATTAGTGTAAAATTGTTTTTGCAAACCAACACCTCTCTGCAATCACAGCAAGGCAGACTCAGAGCTACAAATGTATTTTCCTCAAAACAAGCCATCCTCAGATGCTCTTGTTCAAATGAAGAGGGGCTGAGTGAGAAATTGAAAATAATCAAACCAACAGTTAGAGCTTCGACTGATGTAAATCTGCCATGCAGATTATTTCCATTCTTGCTGATGTGTGTTTTCAATTCCGTTGTGTCAATAAATAATCTTTAACTGTTTTTCTGTGCATGTTCATTTCAGTTAGTTGTTTCAAAATTACAGTATAAACTGGGTAGAGAGTGGGATAATCATACATTAATCAAAACCAAGGTAGAAGACTGTTCTATTAGTCGTCATTTTGATTTTTTCCATAATCACAGCCCTAGAATGAAGCATCTGCAAATTGCAGCATTGATAAAAAATTATACAAAAATATTAAACAACTTCACCCAGGAGAGGAGTAGAATCATCGAAATCATGCTAGACATGTGATCTCATGTGTTTTATACTACATTTCTGAGATTTTCTGAGACCTATTCAGATAATAAGTGTGTCCTCATAAATATAACTTTTTCCCCATAAATTTACTTTTTTCCTTGTTAATGTACAACTTTTTTTCCCGTCATTTAATTATTTCATTCAAGTTAATTTATGTGATTAATCTCATAAATTATCTTTTTTTTTATTTAAAGTGGCCCTTATCCTCCACCATAGATCGTCTCCTGAGCTGAAAAGAAAACTTTATCTGTTGTTAAAGGGGCTGTGAGGAGTTTCTAAGTGATCTTGAAAAACCCTCTCTTCTAGATGTATACCTGATTTTAATCCACACTTTAAAATGAGATCATCGGAACCAATTAAGGTTATTCCAGAATGTTTTATCTTGGCTTTCTGATCAGGTCGAGAAGGACCAGGCCCTAATTATGGCACGTCTAGGTCTCTATGCCAACACCACGCAGACAGATAAACTTTAGAAGAGAGAAGAGAAATCTGTGTTTTTCTCTGCTGAAAACAATTTCTGTGATTAATTTTGTAGTGATGTTGGACACTGGAGCCTAATTGTCAGATAGAAAAAGGACAGAAGAGTAAAAGAAAGAGAAGAGAAGTGTTTGTGCTAATGTTGACTCCAACCCACAGTCAGCAGTTATTCTGCAGTGGTCTGTTCAAACTTGAGAGTCTATCAATAAAATGAAGAGTGAGGTTACGTTAGCTCTGCTTGGTAGATGACTGACAGGACATAACCAGGATTCACTAACGTTACACCTTACAGACACGTCTTAGAGCACTGGGCTGTCAGCGCTACATATGGACGGCTACTAAACCACTGTACAAACTGACAGTTTGCTTGTTGACATATTAGTCTACAGATACGTCGTAGTACAGGGATGCTAGTAGCGCTACTAGTAGCTTACGTATGGTACAAACTTAAAACCTTTGATTGTTGTCACATTTCAAACAACAGTGCTATGCAGCTGTACTAATAAATACCTTCCCTCGTCATGTTGTATCCAGTAAAAAGTTGTCTTGAATAAGAAAAATTTGTTTTGCTCCAATCTCCACTCTGGGCCAGAAAGTGGCTTTGCAGTCTAATTAAGTAGTAGCATCTTTTAAGATGTTGACTTGAAAGCTGCAAACTTGGATTTTTTAATTTCATTTGTGCACCTGGCAGACAGCTAGGCAGTCAGCTGGAACAACCCCCCCCCCCCCCCACACACACACACACACACACACACACACACACACACACACACACACACACACACACACACACACAGAGTACAGTGGACTCTGTTCAGATAATGAGTGGGAGGACAGGTGTTTTTTTGACAGTTTCTGTGGGAAACACAGATCATAACAGCGGGAAGTCAACAAACAGCCGTCTGTTAAACCACAGCATCAAGATCTGTTGATTAAGATGTCCACGAAATCAACCTTCAACTCACTGTAACTTGTTGTGTCAAGGACTCACTTAATATCTCACCAAGTCTTCACAAATTCATTCATTTTCCAACCGCTTATCCTGTGCAGGGTCGCGGGTGGCTGAAGCCTAGCTCAGCTGTCATTGGGAGAGAGGCGGGGTACACACTGGACTGGTCACCAGTCAATCACAGGGCTGACACATAGACAGACAACCTTTCACACACACACTCATACTTGCGGACAATTTAGAGTGACCTATTAACCTGATGGGCATGTTTTTGGACTGTGGGAGGAAGCCAGAGTACCTGGAGAGAACCCACACATGCACAGGGAGAACAAGCAAACTCCACACAGAAAGACCCACCAGCCAAGTTGGGAATCAAACCTGTGACCTTCTTGCTGTGAGGCTGCAACACTAACTGTTGCACCACCGTGCAGCCCCTTCACAAATTAGCACAGAGAAATGCTTTCATTGAGCCTCAGGGTGTGAAATGAGCAACAACTCAACAAAATGTTAAACAGATGCAACCTTTTCTGATCTTTAAGAGGGAGAGCAACTTCATCATGTGCACTAGAATATAGATCAGAGGATGATAATGCAAATACTCAGCGGCTCATAGCACTGAGGACATCATTGAGATGCCAATGAGCAGGCCTATGAGTGTTAATCAAGGGAGGAACAGCTGTGACAGCACATGGAAGAGTAACACTGGATGGTACCAGCTGATCAACAACATGTCAACAAAAACAACCCATGATGCTTAATATTACTACCACCTGCAGACACTGGGAGACTTATGAAGACTGAGGAGTGATCTAATATTCAGTATATGTAGATTATATCATGACTTGTTTTGACTGTTTTAGAGCCTGTGACCACAGACTTGCACAGCTGATGCTCATTATCTCATATCTCTCCGTTTCTTTCTGGCCATGACACCATTTCTATCCTCTGAACCTGCAGTATGTGGATCACGGGAGCCTCCTAAGGGGGCTTAGTTTTAATTCTGTTGGCTTTAAATTTATCACCGTTTTATCAAAAAATATTTTATAAAGCACGTGGTTTCCTGTTTTAACACGCAGGAAAACAAAAACTAAGAAAAACGGGATGAGGCAGAGACTATAGATGGGATCTGCACCTTAGATTGATAAGTCATCTTGATGCTTTTAAAAAACATTTCGGATGTGTGGACTGAAGTAATACTTAACTGCCACAGTTTCAGGTACCAACCTTGCCGCTGGCTGTTCCTCCAGCAACTCCGATGAGGAAAGGCTGCCGGGTGTTGCTCTCATTCCTGGCTTGGTCACCTGGCTTTGTCTCGCTGTCGCCTGTCATGCTTCATCTACAGAGCGATGCGGCCCTGAGTTGCTGCTACTGCTGCTGCTGGAGCTCCGAGTGCGCTCCTCCCATCAGATGATGGTATCGATGATGAGGCTGGCGGAAATGAGCACACAACGAGATGATGTTGACGTAACCGCAATCTGATGTAAAAGTGCTCGATGTCCTGAAATCATGGAATAACCTTACTGTAACAAACAATATATAGATTCTAGATATCTCAATAATTATTTTTATTTCTTTCCTCTTTTTTTTTCTTTCTTTTTTTTGTTTCCCTCAAATTCTAGTTTATGTATGTATTTATTTTCAGGTATTACTTCATTCATTTTCATTTACTGATATTTGTTTTAAATACACTTGTTCACATTGGGATGACTACCTAGGTTCATCAAGTAATGAAATGACCATTAAGTGAGTCAAACTGAGAACTGTAAGATGAACTTCTTAAAAAAAACAAAAAACAAAAAAAAACTAAGGAATAATATGGAAAATGTAGAAATGATTTTGTGTATTGTCTGTATTATTGCTATTAAGTGTGAAAGCATCTCCTAAATGATATTTGTGTATGTTAATATAGGTGTTAAATAAAAATTAAGTTCCAAAAAAAAAAAATCCTTACTGTAGAATTCCTCTCACCCACATTATAATAAAACTGTATATATTTTTTAAGATTTTCTAAATGAATAATATCTTTTTTAAATGCATAAATCGTATTTTTTCTATTATTAAATCAGCAAGGAATAGCCTAGGTGTTGATGCTGACACTGTCCTCAGGATCATCTAGGCTAATTTATTTAGGCCTATTTATTTATTTATTTATTTATTTATTTATTTATTATTTTAAAAAGAGATTGCATGTTAAATAATTTCTGTAATTTTTCCCCTCAAATGTTATCATAAATGCATGCTACAGGACAAACAGCGTGTGCATCCAGAGGTACCAAGGACCAAGGTACCTTTTAGACCAAGGTACCTTGGTCTCTTATGGACATGACAGTAGATGAGCAAAAAATATGAAAATTATATCGACCAAGTTACGTTTATCAGTCTGTTTCCTGGGTATAGAAGACAAAAGCAGAAATAAGAAATCAAGCTGTTTTTTTCCCGTTGTGTGCATAAAAAAACCCTGGGAAAAAAAAAAACAGGAAACGGCTTGTTTTTTCGTTTTTGTGTTTTGCACCAAAAAAAAAAAGGAACATTTTTTTTTTCGTTTTCACACAAAAAAATGAAAATTCCACTTCATGTTTCATTTTGTTGGTGGGCGGGGCTTTAAAGCCCGACAGTGCTATGCCCTTCACAATAAAAGTCCCTCGGCGGTATGGAGAACCCGACTTTTAGTGCATTGCCTGCATTATTCCAAATCAGCTCAAGCGGTACACACATACACACACACACACACACACACACACACACACACACACACACACACACACACACACACACACACACACACACACACCAAACACACACACACACACACCTGTAGGCCTATATCCTATCTGAGTCAGCATCTATTTTTTTAATGAGTTTTGGGTTCATCAAAATACCCATAAATGCCGAATAAATATGCACATCTTGTCAAAAATGACTTTTAAAAAACTAAAAATAAACTATAAATACTGGACTACACTGATTGGGCTGGAATTTTATGCTGAGTTGATGTATGCTAAAGTAGCGTGTCGGATCATGCTTACTTCACAGAGGTCATCCCTGAAATAAGTATTAACGCTCATGAATCGCATTAGTTTCCTCCACCCCCCCCCCCCCCACCCCCCTCATGAGATCAAGCACCGACTATGTAGTGTAGTGTAGCATATATGTCAGCAGCTGAGAGTAATCTTAAAAACTTGAAGTGGAACAAGCTCAAGCCTTAAGACTGTGCACAGGGGCATTAAAGACATCACCTTTTAGTGCTGTACAGGTTGAAATGGGAGAAATGCCCCTGCGTATCAGAAGAATTCAACGTTTACTTGCATATTGGGTTGATTTACAAGGACATGAGGACTGACATCCTACAAAGGCGGTACTGAAGGAATGCTGCTTCTGGAGTTTGGGGTGGGTAGGGAAAATTAAAGCAGAATATGCATGCCTACATAACATGTTACAGTCCAACAATCCCATGTTCGAAAATCCCTCCATGGTTGATAACAGAACCAAAGGTAGACATGACCAATCAAAAGAAAATTAAAGCAGAAGGTAAATCAGAGAAAGCTCTGTATGTAGCCCAAAAACATCTTGAACAAGTCATGTGGGATATAACAGTAATCTTTACAGGTGGCTCAAGAGATCCATTGACAGGACGTACTGAAGCAGCAGCTTTCATACCCTCACATAACATAGCTATTAGTTTATCAGCCCTCACAAGTATTAAAACTGGAAGATCTTGCAGAACAGATATTATCCATAAAAAATAAACCATATTCTCCACAGTCTGGAAAGCAGTGGTGCAAATGTCAGTTTTATTTGAGTTCCTGCACATGTTGGCATAGAAGGCAATGAATGTACAGATATACTAGCGAAACAGTCATTGAGAATATAAACAGCTGATTTACAAATCACATTAAGTAAAACAGAAGCTAGATCAATCATTAAGACTCAACAATTATGGCAAGAATACTGGGATATTAGTAAAGCTGGAAGGAATTTATACAGTATACAGCAACAGGTTAAAGATAATGGGAAAATGTTCACTACTCGAAGAGAAGAAGGAATTATAACAAGACTCAGAATTGGTCACGCAGGATTAGATTGTACTCTTCATATTATAGGCAACAATCCTACAGGACTATGCTCTCATTTCAGTGAACTGGAAACAGTGCAACATTGTATCATGTGTTGTAGCAGATATGCAAAGGAGAGGAAAAGACTTAGAGAACCACTCAAAAAAAAGAATATTTATCCTATAATGCCAAACGTATCATATTTGACACATGACTTTTTCAGCCCTCCACATAAGCAGTGTGGTATTTTTTAACCTGAAAAACCTGATGTGTACAATTAGATACATGCAGTGCACAGATAAACCAACACTGGGCAGTAAGTCATTCATTGGCCGCCCTTCCAGTGACACTCTAAGACTGCCATGACTCAGGAATTGGACACAGGTGGTTTTTCCAGAAGAACTTTGCCAAGTTTAAAAAGGTTAAGGTAAGAAAAACATTACAGTATTTACTGGCACATCAACAGGACCAGTTACTGGGTCCATGCAAAGTAAAAGTATTTTTTCCAGGCTTCCACCCAGCCAGTTCCATCTGTGTCTTTCTCACTACTGCATGATGGTAGCACTGTTTATGTTTGGAAGTACACACTTGTTAGAATTGTTTGTGATTTATTATGTTTTTGTTTGTTCAGGTAAAAACAATCGTTGAGCATTGTGACCTGATGAATGAAATATGATACAAATTGAAACTCAAATATGGAAAGTGATATTTGAAAATTTTTTGGGGGGTTGTTCAGAGGGACCAAGGCTCCAAGTTCAAAGAACTGGAATTTTCTGTCAATTATTTAATGGTTTGGGCTTTACAGGGTTAAGTTTACATTAAAGTTTATACTCGGGAAAATTTGCAAGAAACATAAAAAGAGATATTCATTTTTCTCAAAAGAACAAATCTGATTAATAGAATTTAACAACTGCCAAATTCAGATCCACACTCCAATTCAGTAGGTAGCGGTAATGCACGTTTTCAGTTGGTTGCCAACCGCCATAAAACTCCAACGAAGAAGAATAAGAAGAAGACGTCGGTGACCCGGATGTGTTCTCCTGATCACCCCCGTAATGCTGACAGAGCTCTATGAAGCTAAAACTAACACATGTAATGAGCTTAGGATCTCATCTTTAATTAAAACAAACCAATTTTATTTTATTTTTTTCGGACAACGGGACAGTGAAAAATCAGCACTACCATGAGCACCATGTTTGCAGACACGATCCTGATCGTGTTTATTTCCGTATGCACGGCGCTGCTAGCTGAAGGTGAGTCAATCCTACTGACAGCTCTGCTGGGTACAGGAGCATCAAGACGGTTTAACCCACGACCCAGAAATACATCCTGTAGTTTATATATTTAATTTACACCCAGTGGAACATTGTGAAACACATTCTTTTCGCTTTTTTTGCGTTAACAGCTGCTTTATATTGATGATTAGCTTACTAGCTTGACTGGCTAGCCAAGCTAATGCCCGGATGTAACATGTGAAACTGCCCTCAGTTACATCTTTAGTACAAAAAGTGTTGAAACTAAGTGTGTATGATGATAATAATAATAATAATAATAATAATGATAATAATAATAAAAATGATTTAATTGTCCTTCATGTAAATTGTTTTAGTAAAGCCCACCATATTTTCACCTCAACAGGCAGAAACAGAATCCAATAGAAACTGAACCCAGCTTATATTATACAGTCTATGAGTATATCTGAAATTGCAAACCCCAACATGGTGATTATAATGTTATATTATTTGTTCAGGTAAAATAAAGGGCACTTTGAAAATTTACTTTGAAAATAAGCTTTAGTTAACATGCAACGGAATGCAATATCCTACAACTGAATTCACTTCTTTCTTTACTAAAGGGGAACATATCATGCTGATTCCTGATTTAATACTTACATATAATATAATACATTTGAAAACAAGATCTTTCACCCCCTGAATTTTCAAAAAATGAGATATTGTATTTTTTCTGATATCCTAGAACGAGATTTGATGCCTCTGAAAATAGGTCATTGCCAGTTGGCCGCAAGATTTCGACCGTCGTGACGACACGAGGATCCTTTCTTTTTATTGGAGTAATCTGATAAAGCAGCTCCTCCTCTGTGATGTCAGTTAGTCACACAACCGCCTTCGAGGGATACACCCACCAAGAGCCGAGTATAAATACAGCTCCCTAGCAGCTCTGGCTAACTTGACTGAGTGCTGGATGCAGGGACTCTGCTCTGCTGAGCAGCTCGGCTTTACATGGTGAATTAGCAGTTTAAACACTGTAGTTTTAGCAGACGTAATATTTGTGAGGCTGTGATATTTGCATGCTTGTTCTGACATGCACTGTGAACCTGGACCACAATAATGCTGCGGTAATAACATAGTGAGGAACTGACGGTAGAGGGGATCTTTAGACTACACTTTCAGCATGATGGATAAAACAGACAGAGAAAAGTGAAGGAGCAGGATGGAGCCCTGTTATAGAAATAGTTTATTGGTGAAGTCTGCCTATATTTCCACGTATAAACTATACATGTTACAGTACCGCTTTGACTCACCACACTGAAGCGTCCTGAGATGATCTGTGTCCAGGTGGATTTTCTTCCTCCTGAGCTGCAGAACCGTCCGGGTCTGACTCGGGGTCCAATACAAAAGGACGTATCCTATACTCTGCCATTTTATTAGTGCTATCAATGCCTTACGGTGAAGTTTTGGCAAACAGCAAACTTGCTCGGTCTGCCTCATCCAATATGGCGATTTTGTAAATACTGCCATGCTGCAAAAACCGCCCCCCTGGCTCTACCCCCTCCGCCCCTCTGATAGAACTGACCAATCAGAGCACAAAGGGCCGTGACGTTGCGAGGTTACTGGAGGTCATTCTCCAAACGGAGCGTTTCAACGAGATCTTCAGAATGGCCTAAATGAGGATATTGAGAAAGCTATTGTGGGGCACTGAAGGAACTAAATGACTTGTACTGAGGGCAGAAATGCTTTACAGGCATCCTAGTCTGGCATAGTGAAAAGGAGAAACAAGCATATGTCCCCTTTAACTGTGTTATTTATCCTCACTCAAAATCAAAGTTTGCGTTCAGGTTGGCCAATTTAAACTCAGTTCACAGAAAATATCTTTTCACTCTCCAGAAAAAGGAATCACATGCATATTTACAAATGCCTATTCATGATCACTTAGTCTATGCTAATATGGCTAAGACAACATGAGATCCGCCCCTACAGCAGTGCTTTTCATAATGAATTAATTTGGTGACATATCCATCACATCAGGATAGTTTTATAGTCCCATTTTCATGTGTAGAGTTTCCTGAAATGTTTGCCCTATATTCTCAAAGTACTTATGTAATTGATTTTCTTGCATTAGCTTGCAATTAAGTTGCAGTGACAAATTCACAGCTCTTCACGATTAAACTCTTCAATCCATAAAAATCCAAGACAGTATTTCTTTAATATAAATTTAGGTAAGGTAGAGCATGCTATCCAACAAATGTGCAAAAATATGTAAGAAATAGAAAAAGAAAAAGATCTTCACCATGTATAACTGCTTGTGCCAGTCCACGATTGTTGACACCAGAATGGCATTTTCAGGGAGGAAACTTTTTTTTAACTCTGCTGTGTTAACCCTCGCATTGTGAAATGATAAATATACTGTATGTATGGCAGTGTAATTAAGAGTTTGTTTATCAATACACAGTCTATACACTTCACTATATCCAAGGATATGTGGATATAGTGAAGTGTATAAGTTTCCCTAAGCGATACTATTCTTAAGTGTTGAGTTATGTTTATTCTTAAAAAATTTCTGGCTTTCTTTCTCTGTTTTTCTCAGGGATAACTTGGGTTTTAGTATATCGCACTGAAAAGTACAAGAGGCTGAAGGCTGAAGTGGAAAAACAAAGTAAAAAACGTAAGTGTCTGCAACACACACATCACTCACTGTATGTTTAGAACAGGCTGTTTTTATTCCGACTGATTGGTTTATTCTTCTGTTGCTTGGTTATCAGTGGAGAAGAAAAAAGAAACCATCACAGAATCTGCTGGACGTCAACAAAAGAAAAAAATTGGTAAGAGCTTAGTTGAGTTATATATTGCAATAAAAATTATCTTTAAATGAATGTGTTTAATTCAGACACGAAACACAAGAACATTGAGTCGTCCACTTACACAGTCTCTCTTTGTGAGTAATCTTTACTTTTATTTTTCCAGAAAGACAAGAGGAGAAACTGAAGAACAACAACAGAGACCTGTCAATGGTGAGTGACTATCTGTTCACAATGAATATCGAACCTGAATTTTTAAAGCTCATTGAATGTTTTTCATAAGGAGGTCGAACCTCTGGTTACTCTGAGTCATATTTACAACTTGTTAGTTTGATTAAAAAAGACGCAATATGGATAGTCAAGTTTTCACTGGCTCTTGAATCTTCTTTTTGTAGGTGCGCATGAAGTCCATGTTTGCCATTGGCTTCTGCTTTACAGCTTTGATGGGCATGTTCAACTCCATGTAAGTGTCATGTGTCTTCACAGCCAGATGATAAAGTGTTTCCTTCTTTGTGAGGAAAGAAATCAGGTAGGGGTGGGCGGTATACTTGTTTTATCACCGTCACTGGTATCATAAGTTGCTAATAATTTTGTTTAAGTTGTGGTGGGAGATTTAAAAAAAAATAATGTTAATTTCAACAAATTTATTGGCATTCAAAATGTTTTTAGGCAATTGCTCACCCTTTTTAAATAAAATGCAAAAAGTGATTTTTTTCTCAGACCCAGTGTGCTCACCAGTAAAGTGCACTTAAAGCTTGAAATGGGATAAGTTTCTCTTCCAAAAGTACAATGTGGGCAAAGGCCCTTTTCTAACCCAGTATTAGACATTTTTCACCTGCTAGGTAGGATGTGTACACTTATAACACAGAACAGAGCCAGAATCATGTTTTGGAAAGACTTCACTTTTTTAATAATAATAATAATAATAATAATAAATTTTATTTGTATTGCCCTTTACATCAAAAGATCTCAAAGGGCTACCAGTTAAAAAAGGGCAGTTAAAAAGATCTAAAACAGCGACAACTAAGAAGAACCAAAAGCCTTGTTAAAAAGGAAAGTCTCAAGGTTCCTTTTAAAACAGTCTGTGGACTGTGGAGCCCTCAGGGTATCAGGGAGGGCATTCCACAGACGGGATGCAGCAACACTGAAGGCCCTGTCACCCATGGTCCTCAGTCTAGACCTGGGTGTCTGGAGGAGGTGATTTGAGTCTGTGGAGCGGAGGGAGCGTGATGAGTGTTGTGGAGTGAGAAGCTCTTTGAGGTAGGGGGGGGGCATGTCCATGGATGCATTGGTGAGTGAGGAGGGAAACCTTGTATTTGATTCTGCTGGGGACCGGAAGCCAGTGTAGTGAACGGAGGATGGGGGTGTGATATGGTCATGTTTGTGCACTCTCATCAGGATCCTAGCTGCAGAGTTTTGGATGTATTGTAGCCTTTGCAGGCTCTTGCTAGGGATCCCAATGAGAAGTGCATTGCAATAGTCCAGTCTGGAGGAGATGAAGGCATGACAAGTTGGAAAACCGTGATATGATACTGTTATTGCAATATAAAGGAAAAATACCGTAGTATAAATTTTGGGCCATATCGCCCACCCCTACAATGAGGGTTAAGTTCACACAGTGATTACTTTGTTTGTTTGAACAGGACAAAATAAATCTGTCATGGTCTGAAGCCAACACCCACTGTCTAATTTTTGTCTTTTCCAGCTTTGATGGAAGAGTGGTGGCAAAACTGCCATTCGTGCCCCTTTCATACATCCAGGGGCTCTCACATCGCAATCTGCTGGGTGAAGACTACACTGACTGCTCCTTCATCTTCCTCTACATCCTCTGCACCATGTCCATCAGACAGGTAAAAGACACACTTTATCTAGCAGAAGGGTTGCTCTCTGTTACTATTTGTTTGTCTCTGGAAAGTTGTACAGGAGAGACTGCCTTTTTATACTTCCCTACCCAGCAGAGGATGGGCTATGGAGAGGATTTCGTTTCTTTATCATTCAATCAAAAAAAAAAAGTAGATTTGAAACCAAAAAAGAGATTTGTAAGCAAAAGAGAATAAGTGAGAAAAAAAAAATTGAGATCAAAATACAACACTTTGCAATTGAAAAAGAAAACGGATAACATATTTCTTTCCATTTTGCATATAAATCAGTCCTCTTTGCTTTCAAGTTGAAAACCTCTTGTAAATCAGTCCTCTTTGCTTTCAAGTTGAAAACCTTCTCTTGAAAATCAGTCCTCTTTGTTTGCAAATTCCAAAGTTTTGCTAGCGAATCCTACTGCACTTAATGGGCAGGGCCTACGCCTGTGGATGAGAGATGATGAAAGAATAGTTTCTATTGGTTGGTTTGACCTGGCTTTACCGAGTGCGAGCACCAGCTACCACTTCCCTCTTACACAACGCCTGGAGTTTAGTTGATAGCCTCTGGCTACAGTCTGCCCTACACTCTCAGACAAATCTAGACACTTTCCTGGCATTTGGAGACTCTGTTGTGAAACCATGTTCTGATCCTTCTGTCCTCAACGAGCGACCTACTACATTATGTAGGCATTTGTAAAACATTTTAATATTACTGTAGGTATACAAAGTCAACATAAGAAAATGAATAACTTATTTTTTAAACTTAGAAAATACATGGGCATTATACATAAATAACTGCAAATTGACAATTAACAGTCAATAGAAAAACTTTCAGTGTTATATATATATTTTTTAGTAAAAAATATTTAATCAAAAAGACAGAATTAAAAGAATTAGATAAAATAATTAAAATTAAATGTTTTTTGTTGTTTTGAAGAGCTGAGATTGTATTACATGGGGATCATATAGGATGCAAATCAAGCCCAAATGAGCAACTGCACTTTAGAAATAAACAAGCCCAAAGACCCACAGTCCATGACTGATGAGATTTGCAAGTGACTGTACAGAAAAACATGCTCAAAGTCACTTATAATAAGCAGACTTGGCAACCGTGGTAACTAGGGCTGAGTATTGCCAAGACCCTCACAATTTGATCTGATTTTGATTCTATAGGTCGCGATTCGAACCTGTATCGATCCAATTCGATGTTGATTTAAAAGCTTCAATTATCGATTTTCATGGCCCATGTGAACACATGAGGTATGTCACCTCACGTTTTGGAGCAATAAAACAACCCAAACGTCAGACTTTAAAGCCGAAGGATTTGGCTTTATGCTGCTGCTGCTTTGGCTGCCATTTTTTTGTTCTTTGGTCTCTGGTGGCCCTCGTTCATACAACACAAATAACATGCACAGCCCCCCCTTACTTGCCAGGAGTTGAATCAATTCAGAGGATTTGCTGAATCGATATTGAATTGGGCGAGGAAATATTTCGATGCATCGATTCATCAATATTTTTACCCACCCCTAGTGGTGACAGCACCAGCACAAGTAAAACAAAAATCTTTTGGGCTTTGTGAAATAAAAATCCCCTGCATGACATCAAAAATGTGTTCCCGTCTGCTCCGTCTCAGCCTTTTTGAATCATCACAGGACCAATCAGCAGTCTCTGAGTGTCTTGTGCTGTGTCTCCTCTCCAGAACATCCAGAAGATGCTTGGTCTGGCCCCCTCCAGGGCGGCGACCAAACAGGCTGGAGGCTTCCTGGGACCTCCTCCTCAGGCAGCTAAGTTTTCATAACTGTCAGGAAGGTTTGAAAGAGCCCATCTTGAAATTTGACTCTGTGTGTAGATATGGAAGTGCTTCTGCATTGCTGGAAGCAAAGCTATCACTACTTTCTGTTAGGCTATTTCATTAAATGTTTATTTATCATGTTAAATTTGTCTCATTTAGAAATAAGAAACTCGAAAGTTGTTCAGAATTGTATTGATCACCAAAAGGTACAAACCTCAAACAAGTTTTCAGTTCATCGAATCCATTCTGGGTATTTTAACTTCTAACTGGCACTGTAAAATTTGATTCATTTTTCAGTATTATGGTGTATCTTGGTCTGTACGCTTATTTCTTACAAATGAATAAAGTTTTATGATTACACTCAGGAGTCTCTATCGTTGTCTGTGTGCTTTCTGACTTTTCTCAAAAAAAACCAAATCCTTCTCTTTCATCTTTCATCACTTGCGTATGTATTAGTGGTGGGACTCAAAATTATTTAATTAAAGGCTTTGTAATTAATTACTCACACTCCATTACTTTTTTATTTTAATTAAAGATCAATATTTGATTCAGGAAGGATTTTTTTATTCATAAATATAGGTACTTTGAAATTAAGCCCAATTTAAATTTTTGGAAGAGTAAGTTGTAACTCTTGGGTAAATCCCTGAAATTTTTTAAAGATAAGAAAGCCGTGAAGCTATAGTCATTTCTAAACTGCTAAAATTTTCTTTAAGTAAGTCTTAGGTTGTTATTTCATTTATATCTGTTTAAGTTATGACTAAATTATATGGCGTCTTTTTCTTTCACTTTATGATCATACTGAAATTTAAGTACACGGTTGAAGTATTTTTTTACCCATGATTGAATTTGCTCAACTCGTTTTTTTTTATTTATCTATTTTTTTTTATGTCTAATGATATACAGTTACAATAGATAAATGAACAAATAAATAAACTTAAAGAAACAGTATGTAAAATCCCGCCTCACCAGCAGGGGGCAGACTGCAGTTACAGACACATTGCTTACCTGGGGGTGGAGCCAAGCAGCGGAAGTGAGATCGATATCAACAACCTGAGTTAGGAGTTAGAGAAAACTTTACAGCAGCTAAATGAGAAACGTTTCGTATGTGGACATATGTGGGATAAATGCCTTAATTTAACGCGGTAGGACATAATGGGTTAAGTATTTTCCCGCGTGTCCTGGACGTGGAGGTTTTTTCTGTTGGAGCTCGGAGGCTAGTTGAGCCTAGTGCAGCAGCTAAGCTCACTTTCGGTCAGCTGATTTACTAGTTTTTCTCAGGCAGTGCGTTAACGGTGCTGTAATATGCACAGGTGTAGCTCTGCGCTCAGTTTCTCAAAGGTTTCAGGTGTAGCTGGATTGTCTGCTAGCTGCCGTTCACTCCTCCAGGTGTTTTTTATGCTGCGCTGAAGGAGCAGTGCAGTTTGCCATGGTGCTGCAGCTGCTCCCACCTGTCAACTAGCTGGCTCCTGTCCTCCTGCCTCCTCTCCTCATCTCTCCTCTGCCTCTCCTCCATCTCCCGTCGTCACCGATGGCTCACTGCGGCTCCTCCGAGCCAAGCGCTAACGCCCAGGCTCCACGTCCCGACGGCATCGCGCCGCCACAGGGCAGCGTGGACCAGAGCATGAAACCTGTCCTGTTTGAGATCTTCGGGGAGATATGGACCGTCCAGTCCAGGCTCGGTCAGGGAGTCTCGGCCTCGGTGTACCGGGTCAGCTCCGGCAGAGCCGCCACCGCTGCTGTGAAGGAGTTCCAGGCCGACACTCAGGGAGGAGACTACGGGTACCACAAGGAGAGGTCCGTGCTGGAAGACATCCAGGGCCACAAGAACATTGGTAACACTCCCGTCTTCCTCAGTGTTAAAATGAACAATAGGTGCTGTGGTCTTGGTTTGTAAAACTGCTGTGTAGTTTCTGTTAAAGCCAATTTCCCCTGAGACCAATCTGAACAGAACTTTCTAGTCATTGGTAGTGTGTAAACTAAATATTTAAGACCATTTCTAGATAGATTCTGTCTTTTCAAACATAATCTGACAGATTTTTTTTTTATTTTAGTGACTCTGTACGGGGTGTTCACCAACCACAGCTGTTCGGGTGTTGCCACCCGCTGTCTTCTGCTGGAGCTCCTTGATGTCAGTGTGTCAGAGCTGTTGGTGAGAGGCAACAGTGGTACTCAGGGTGGCAGGTACATAACATAATGCTACTTCTCTGTGAGGACTTAATGAGTCATCTTTAAATCATCCTTTTATCTATATATGTGCCTGTACATAATCCAACATTCCAATTAGATTGTCAGCACCAAAAATGGTTCTTTCTAATTGCTGTTTCTCTGTATTCTACTGAGCAAAGACATGTTCAAAAGACGTTCCACTGTCACTTTTGGACGTCTAGTCACTGCTGCTTTAGTCATCCTCATTGTTTTGGTCCTCCTCCTAGTTCTTTTGTCTAACTGTAGTCCAGTTTCTGAAGGAGTCAGACTGGTCCTGTACATTTTCCTATGGCTTCATTTGATTTTCTCAGCAGCAATCAATCAATCAATCAATCTTTTTTTGTATAGCGCCAAATCATAACAAATGTTATTTCAAGACACTTTACAAAAACATTTACAGGTCTAGACCCGTAAATGTTAATACAATTTTACTAGCAGAAACCCAACATCAAGACAAGATAAGGAGTCTTATCTCATCTTAATCCACCATGAGTACAGGACTTTGCAGCATTTAGCAAGTTACAATGGAGAGGAACAACTTCCCTTTAACAGGCAGAAACCTCGGACAGAACCAGACTCATGTTAGACAGACAGATAGAGGAGAGAGAGAGTGGGAGAGAGGATGGGGGGGGGGATAGGGATACACACACACGGTCAGCAGGTGGTAACTGTAAGTACATACAAAGACATTATACATTTCCACCTCAAAGCTGCTGCTGAGCCAATTGAAGCTACAGGAAAATTAACCTCTACAGAAAAACGCATCACCATTATAGACTGGGAACAGGATAGGAAACAAACAAATATTACTTTGATACAAAACTAAAGTTCAAAATATGACTACAGGAGGTTGAGAGGGCATCCTTCGACGTCTCTTTGCTCACTCACTCACTCACTCACTCACTCACTCACTCACTCACTCACTCACTCACTCACTCGCCTTTTAGCAGGGCCATGGTTAGACTTCCAATTAATGGGCCTAATTTGAATATTGTGTAGACGTCTAGAAATGGTCTTGGACCAACAGACGCGATTTAGATTCGATCTGCACGTCTATCGGACGTCTAATGTTAAGTGGGTTTGGACAGGTCTGATTTCCCCGTGAGAACTGAATTCATTGACAGCATGAAGACTGAAAGTCCCTTTAATGTCAGTGCATCAGCCAACAAAGTTTAGCAGCTGAAAAGAATTTCATCTGTTTATTTTGTATTAATGTTGGACACTAGAGCTGGACTTTCAGACAGAAAAAGAATGCAACAGCAAAAGACAGCTAAAAAGTAGAGTAATATAACACAAGCCAAAGGATTCAACTTAGGCTTGAGGGTAAAACACAGGTAAAGGCAAAAACAGGGGTTAAAGGCTAGAACACAAGCTAAAGGCTAAAACACAAGCTATAGGCAAACACAGGGATTAAAGGCTAAAACACAAGCTAAAGGCAAAAACAGGGGTTAAAGGCTAGAACACAAGCTAAAGGCTAAAACACAAGCTATAGGCAAAAACAGGGATCAAAGGCTAAAACACAAGCTAAAGGCAAAAACAGGGGTTAAAGGCTAGAACACAAGCTAAAGGCTAAAACACAAGCTAGAGGCAAAAACAGGGATTAAAGGCTAAAACACAGGCTAAAAGCTAAAACAGGTTAAAGGCTAAAACACAAGCTTAAGGCTTAAACACAAGCTAAATGCAAAAACAGGTTAAAGGCTAAAACATAAGCTAAAGGCTAAAACACAAGCTAAAGGCAAAAACGGGTTAAAGGCTAAAACACAAGCTGAAGGCTGAAACACAAGCTAAAGGCAAAAACAGGGGTTAAAGGCTAAAACACAGATAAAAGGCTAAAACACACGCTTAAAGCTAAAATAGGGGCTAAAGGATTAAATTTAGGCTTAAGGGGAAAAACACAAGCTTAAGGCAAAAACATAAGCTAAAGGCTAAAACACAGATTGATGGCCAAAACAGAAGCTAAAGGCTTAAACACAAGCTCAAGGCCAGAACACAGGTTAAAGGCAAAAACATTGGTCAAAGGCTTAAACACAGATTAATGGCCTAAACACAAACTCAAGGCTAAAACAGTGGTTAAACTGTTTGTGTTATGTTGATTCCAACCCACAGTCAGCAGTTATTGTGCAGTGGTCAATGCAGTTGGTAGATGAGCACTGGTAGGACATAACCAGGATTCACTAATGCTACATGTTATAGACTTGTCTCAGAGCAACGGGCTGCGAGGAACGCTAAACAGAATCTGCTCTCCTTTGGGACACAAAACTACAAACTAAACTTTTATTGAGTTTGATTGTTGCCAATATTTAAACAATAGCTCCACGCAACTATAGATAAATATGTTATCTCTTCACTTTGCATCCTGGGAAAAGTTGCCTTGAACCAAGAGAAGCAGAGTTGAAAAAAAGATCATGGAAAATGCAGTCTTCCTACAGAAATGAATAATACTGTATATGTGTATGTCCTACAGTCAGGGGGAAGCCAAACTGTTGCTTTATCACACCTTCATGTCTTCAAATTTTAAAGCAACAAGACCTTGCAGGGAGGACTTTTAAACTTTAACAGGAGCAGCTTTTATCCACGCAGCTCCTGCTTCTTGAACCTCTGTGTTTGACATTTTTGGGCAGAATCCATCAAGGTCACTCGATGTGGCTCGTCCAACACTGTGCCAGAGACATCTTGGAGGCCCTCTCCTTCCTCCACAGGGAAGGCTATGTCCATGCCGACCTCAAGCCACGCAACATCCTCTGGAGCGCTGATGATGAGTGTTTCAAGCTTATCGACTTTGGCCTCAGCTTTAAAGAGGGAAACCAGGTGGGTGTGTCTGGTGCTTTAAAGATAAAGGAAAGAGGAGCTTGGATGCTTGGGTTATTTTTGTTCCTAGTCTCTCCCTGCTTCAATTCTCCCAGGATGTAAAGTACATTCAGACGGATGGGTACCGAGCTCCTGAGGCTGAGCTTCAGAACAACCTCGCTCAGGCTGGAGTGGAGATGGAGGGAGACTCGGGCTGCTCGTCTGCAGTCGACATGTGGAGCCTCGGCATCATCTTGTTGGAAATGTTCTCAGGAATCAAGCTCAAAGACACTATCCGCTCGAAGGAGTGGAAGGTACGACCAATCCTGACTTAAGTCAAGTATCAACTGAGGGAGAATAACAAGCTCAAACAGTAAAGTGACACATTTTTTATAGTTACAAACGTGAAAAATAAAGGAATTTTTTTTTTTTTTACATATTTTGAATCCTCTTTGTTGTAGAGTAAGGGAATGTCTGTAAATACAAGCTCTGTCTTGATTGAGAAAATTTGAATTCTTAACCTCATTTTCCTCTTTTCAGGATAACTGTGCTGCCATTATAGACCATGTATTTGCCAGCAACAATCTTGCGTGCCCTGCCATCCCTGTCTATCACCTCAGAGACCTGATCAAAAGGTAAAGCGTTACACAGGTGCTGTGATCACTCTGCTTTGTTTTGTATATTGACTCTTTCACTCTGTGCTCTGCAGCATGCTCCTCAATGACCCGAAACTAAGATGCACAGCTGAAACTGCCCTGCTGAGCCCATTCTTCAGTATCCCCTTTGGTATGTGCCAATGTTTGAGGCAAAAACCAAAAACACCTCTCAGTGTACCATATTTATTTATCTATCTGTGTGTGTGTGTGTCAGCTCCTCACATTGAGGACCTCGTTCTGCTGCCCTCTCCTGTCCTGCGTCTCCTTAACCTGATTGATGACAGCCATCTGCACAATGAAGACGAGTATGAAGGTACCACCTGCCTTTATATCCTTAATTTTTGACGAACTGGGAGATTTTGAGGTTGGTCCGCAACAAAAAGCCCGAAACTAAGCACTTATCACATACTAATACACTGCCCGGCCAAAAAAAAAAGTCGCCACCTGGATTTAACCAAGCAAATAGGTATGAGCCTCCTATTGGATAATTATTGCATGGGTAATTATCTTTCAGCTGGCAACAAGTTATTTAACCCCAACTGGTGCAATGAGTTGCTTTTAATTTCTTGAACAACCATGTGGAAAGACACATCATGTGATTGTGGAAAAGACGTTGGTCTGTTTGGGCTGTGATTGGCTCTGGCTGTGATACTTCTGTCTAGTGGTGACCATCGACTTGGTCAGGTGGGGGGTTTGCAGCAGTGCTTGTAGCTCGGTGGGTGCCTGGGTGGAGGTGTCCTGGCCTTTGAGCCGTTGGCAGCGCCCTGTGCAGATGACCTCCTGACTGCGTTTCCTGACCTGGCTCCTCTGCTCTCAGCCACATATTCCTAAAATACATTATCCTTGTGTGTATGTGTATGTGTGTGTGTGTTTTTGTGGGGTTGGGGCCTGGGTGGGTTGGGGGGTGGGAATGGGCAAGGGCCTATAATCATGTAAAGCACTTTGTGCTACGTTTGTAATGTATGAAAACAAAAGTGCTTCATAAATAAAATTAGATTTGATTTGAAAAAGAAGCCGGGGCTTTAAGTGTTAAAGGGGCTGTGAGGAGATTTTAAGTGATTTTGCAAAAGTCTCCTCTCTAGATATTTGTCTGATTGTAATCCCTACTTTAAAATGAGATTATCAGCGCCAGTATTACAGGTTACAGGATATTTCAAAATACTACTTCTTAGCCTCCCAATAAGGTCAAGCCGGACTGTATGGATTTACAGCACGCTGGCTGACAAAGTTTAGTAGTGAGACGAGAGATCTGTGTTTTTCTCTACTAAAAATTATTTCTGTGATTAATTTTGTAGAGATGGTGGACACTGGAGCCTAAGAAAGATAAACAGGAGAGAGATACAGGACAAGATAAAAGCTAAATCACGAGCTAAATGCTAAAACATGATCTAAAGATAAAAGATAAAGATAAAGGTAAAAAATACTTTATTAATCCCAGAAGGGAAATTCATTTGGTTTGTAGCTCATCTTTCAAATATTAAAGAATTGAAGACTCTGGTGGCTGCAGGGAGGAACGGTCTTCTGTATCTCTCAGTCCTGCAGCGCACAGACGTGAGTCGTCCACTGCTGCTTTTTCTCTGGTCCAGGATGGTGTGGAGTGGGTGATCAGTGTGACGAATGATGGCCTTCACTTTCTTCTGTGTATACCTTTCCACCACAGCCTCCAGTGAGTCCAAACTGGATCCAACCACAGAACTAGCTCTCTTCACCAGTTTTTCCAGTCACCTCTTGTCCTTCTCCTTTAAACTATTTCCCCAGCAGACTGCACCATAAAACAAAGCACTGGCTACCACGGACTGATAAAACATCTGCAGCAGCTTTCCACAGACATCAATTGATCTGAGCTTCCTGAAGAAAAAGAGACGGCTCTGCCCCTTCTTAAAGAGTGCATCTGTATTAAGGGACCAGTCCAACTTGTTGTCCAGATGTACACCAAGATATTTGTAGGTTGGCACCACCTCCACGTCCACCCCATGGATGTTAACTGGCTGATGGCAGAGCCCAGACTTTCGGAAATCCACAATCATTTCCTTTGTTTTTGAGGTGTTCAGTAGGAGACAATTTCTATGACTCCAGTCACAGAAAGCCTTTATCAGATCCCTGTATTCAGATTCCTGTCCATTTTGGATACACGCCACAATAGCAGTGTCATCGGAGTATTTTTGGATGTGACAGGACTCAGAGTTGTATTTGAAGTCTGCGGTATAAAGTGTGAATAGGAATGGAGCCAGAACAGTTCCTTGTGGAGCCCCTGTGCTGCTCATAACTGTCCCCGAGACGCAGTTTCCCAACCTGACAAACTGTGGCCTCTCTGTGAGATAGTCTGTGATCCAGGAGACAAAGGATGATCTACAGGCTAACAAAAATTTGTCTGGATAAGATATCCATTCATTCCCAAAACAAACGCACACCTTTTTAGGAGTCAGATGTGAGTGACTGTGGGTCAAAGGGTGGCGCTGCAGTGTAATTAAAGAAGATCCTCTTCACAGCCACTTCAAGTTTACACGTGGTTGAAGTGAGTAAACTGTCTCACGTCATTATTTCTCTTAGACATCTTGGAGGACATGAAAGAGGAGTGCCAGAAGTACGGCTCAGTGGTTTCTCTGCTCATCCCCAAGGAGAACCCAGGAAAAGGACAGGTGAGTCTGCTGTGCGCTAAAACAAAAAAAGTTACTGGTAATGGAAATGAAAAATGTTAAAGCCGTTTTGGACAAAACAGTTCTGATTTGCTTTGGTAAATCATAAATGTGGAACAGCCACATCAAATGTTTATGGGTTCCTGTAAGTCAAAGTTCCTGAAAGTCAAGCCAAGTTTCACCCTTGTTTAGTAAAAAGCTTTATCTGGTTGGTGTTTCGTTTTACTTTACTGCTTACTGGGGGGGTTGAGGCAGACACAGACACTGACAAATATGAACAGAGGCCCAGAGGAGACGATTGAGCAGGAAAATCCGGCAGACTCCACCTTTAAAGAACTCTAACTCGTCTGATTGAATGGAGCTTAATCCTGCTTCCGTTTCCAAAATTCACACACAACCAGATGTATTAGCAAACATACAGTTGATTTAGTGTATTTGTTAAACAAGCTCAAACTTATATTTGGCATAGGTCTTCTGATGAACCATCTATTTAAAATGCTTGAACCATATCATTCTGATTTTTGACTTCATGATTTCCAGGTTTATAACGATCATTGTGGGGTTTTATTATAAGAATCAAAATCACCTTCTGAATATGCTCCATGTCGTTTTGTTTAGGATGACTGCAGCTTTCACCACGTTTTTCAAGTGTCCTTTATTAATAAGTAGTTTGCTCATCAACTCTTACCACTTCACTGTTCTCAGTGTTCTCAGTGTTCCTGTAGAGCTGCTCATCCTGTCGAGGCTAGGTTGGATTTGGATTGTTATCAAAGATCAGATGTTTGACAGTTAGAAGTTCTATGAGGATGTGAAGTTGTTACCAAGCATAGATTTAAAAGGAAAGGCTGATTTGAATAGAAAATACATTCAACATAGATATTTTCTTGGTTTTATATTTGTTTATTATCCTCGGTCCTGTTACTCTTGCACTTTTTTCCCCAAATATGTTAATTCACATAACTTCACTCCTAAAAACTAAAACACTGTGTTTGTGTATGAAGCGGACAATTATTAATGAACCAAGCCTTAATAGTCAGGTTGCTTAGGTCAATATGTAGGATGAAGACAGAGATTTGTAAAACTATACGGGTTCAGAAACCTTATGACATAACAAATCAGAAAACCAATGTTGCCATTTTTTCTGAGATCGTTATGGTAGCCATCTTGGATTTTTAAATATGGCCTCTTTCAAAAACAAATGTATCCATATCTCGTCTCCTATATGACCTAAATTCATGGTTTCCATGTTTAAATCTACATTTTTGAGGGCAAGGAATCCAATGGAGTTGACATTCCTTCTAATTAAGGCATGTATGGTTGTGCATTTTGCATCTTTACATGATAAAATGGTATTTTATGGTCATTTGGATATGTATATCGTCCAAACAATGTAATATTTCACTAACATTTTTTATCACATCTTACAAAAGACAACCTGCCCATTCATCAACTTTGAGGGTCCTTTAATCAAGAACTTAAAGTGGGGTGCTCTTATCATCGCATACCATCATGAGAGATCATCAGACACTATGACAAAATATGGACAAATGTCGTCTACTGTAGGTCTACTACACATGAGTAGAGCAACATACCTGGATCTGAGACACAGCCTGGCTCACTGTAGACTTATTTATCCCTGCTGAGTACACAGCTACTCCCTATCAAATATAAATGACAAGTAATATTGATTAAGAAATGATTTTACTCCTGAAAATATAAGTAACCTTGCAGTAACACAATGCAATTTCTAACTAGAGTTACCTCGGTCATGCCATGTAGGCCCAGCATCAACATTACACTGATAAAGCAACATACCTGGATTCATCCGAGATGTACTGGCACCATTTGTTTTTTTCACAGCCAAAAATGTAGAAGCCAGTGGAATCTTGAATTAGAGTAATATAAGAGTTGAGCTATGGTAAATCAATGTTCAGTTAGGACAGGCGTTCTCAAATGGGGTTCACGTGTACCCCTGGGGGTACGCAAGGGCACTCCAGGGGGTACGCAAGATTCAAAAATGTATATTAAAAAAATATCAACCAAGAAAAATCCCTTTAACACTATTTATTCAATCCATGTTTGAATCCAAATAAGTTCAAGTTCCTAAACCGAGTACTTTATCCAATAGACACTAATTGTACCGCGCTGTTTTACCTTTTTTTTCCAACCAAAACTAATTTGCGCTTGTTAGGGGTGACTTGGCGGAAAAATTACATGTCAGGGGGTATGTCACTGAAAAAAGTTTGAGAACCACTGAATTAGGATCTAAGGTATTGTCATGATGATCTGATTGCTTCATTATGCCAATTCTATCCAACACTGTGTGATGTTATGATTATGGGAAGCAAAGTACTGATATAACAGCCTTGTGTTGATTGGTCACTTTCTTGTTGATTTTTTGTGATTGGTGCTCTTGTTATGGGTGTCTAAATTAATGTTCTATTCTGTATTAATCATAAGCTGTGAAGTTTAAGTAGAGAGATCACATTTTTTCTATCACACTACCACACCTCTATTCTCTTTCCTTTGCATCAATTTAAGAATCAAAACTTTTTCTACATGCATCAGATTTGTGCTCACAGTTTTTGAAGGTATCATATTGAGTGAACTGAAAATATACGCCTCTATAGGGACTTTTTTATTTTATTGGGGGGACCATTCTACAAAATGCAAGAAAAAAAAGCCAGGCATGTTTCAATCAAAACAGCCAGCTATTTTATCATGTAAAACACTCTAAGACATGATTAAAATGCAAAATACCCACCCATACATGTCTTATTTACAGTGTAGTCAGCTCCATTGGATTCCTTGCCCCCAAAAATGTAGATTGAACCATGGAAACCATGAATTTAGGTCATCTAGAAGGTAAGATATAGAGGAACTTGTTTTTGAAAGAAGCCATTTTTAAAGCTCCAAGATGGCTGCCATAACGACCTCAGAAAAATGGCAACATTGGTTTTCTGATTTGTTACATTATAAGGTTTCCAAAAATGTATAGTTTTACAAATCTTCATCATACAAGCTCATCTGTCTGAACGTAGTGGCCCTGACTATGATAGTGTCTTTAAGTGACAGTTATTAACCTGTTAATCCATTCTCACGTCCTCTGTGTATGTCCATCAGGTGTTTGTCGAATACGCCAATGCCAGTGACTCCAAAGAGGCCCAGCGGCTGCTGACAGGCCGCACCTTTGATGGGAAGTTTGTGGTGGCCACCTTCTACCCTCTCAGCGCCTATAAAAGAGGTTACTTGTACCAGACGGTGCAGTAAAGTCATACAGCTCTGTCTCTACCCTGCACTGGAAACACACACACCTCTCCACAGAGCAGCACTGGGGGGGGTTCCGAGCCGAGGAAATGCAGTTTGATTTACGAGTGTTGTTGACAGTTCTGCATGTTACCTGTGACTTTTCCACAGTCAATGTTTCATGCAGAGTGCATACTGAATTACAAGTGCACAACTATTCAGTGCTTTGAGAAAATCTGCACCTTTATTTGTATTAACTCTGAAGCAGACGTTCATAGCTTCCATTGTAGCTTCATTTCACTTTCATTCATAGATTACAGGCTGTGTGAAATAGACACTATCTCCTGTCATGAGGAGAGCAAAAAGCTGACGTGAAGCATGAGAATCTGTGCTCTGCAGTTCAATAGTCTTGATGAATTACTAGTGAAACTCTTCCTGTCGTCAGCTCAGTCAGGGATCGGGTATGCAACTTGTAGCAGGATTAGGATGAATGCATGGGGGAGGATCCCCGTTATCTGGAGAAATAACCCTAGCTGTGAGTGGTGAGTAATATTATTGTGTTATTTTTGCTTATTTATATTGTGATATAGACTTTAAGGAGAATGGTGCAGTCTGGTCTGCAGGTCTCCTCTGCTGGCCCCTCAGGAAGGTTTCAGGGAGCTTTGTTCGGAGGTGGCTTTCACCCGCTCACTGAACCTCTGCCACTATCTTAGCACAGGTAAAGGGCTACTCACACCCTGCCCTAGCCTTATGTATTGTAGCTTTTTTATCTATAAAGTCTACACATCCAAGATGATGTTTGTCAGCAGTTTTTGTGAGTTTGGTGCAACACTAAAGGCGTGTGAAGACTTTTTTAAACACATGCTGAAATGATGGTGTGTAGTCAGCAATGATGATGCATAAATGAAGTCTGAGCTGTCTTCTTACTAACAAGATTATGAAGAGAATATGAGCGAATTCAAGAAGGGATGCACCGATCTGATCCTGGTACCTGATGTCCATCCGAAAAACTTTGACCAGATATCAATGACAAAGGTCCGACCTCAGTTTGACCTTCTCCACTGCCTAGATTTACAGTTAAATTATAATTCCTTTTAGTGTTGTAGATCTACTCACCACAAATTTATAATCTCATAATATAGCAATAGTCATTTTAATTTTTTTTTTTCATGTTAAAGTGAGGAAGCACAAGCTAACTCTCAGTCTCATCCTCAGAGTAAGGATAAGAGGACAGTTAATTCATACTGATAAGAGATAGACCAATTTGGTTTCTTTCAGAGCTGATTTACAGTAGTTAAGGAGGCAGATAAACGATATTTGGGGCCAATATTCATTTGCAGTAAAAGTGAAAATATGGGATTAGACGAACTCCAACACTTAACTTTGTTTAAAAGCCTTTAAAGGGGACATATCATGCTGATCCCTGATTTAATACTTACATAAAATTAAACAAATTTGAAAACAAGACCTTACACCGTATTTTTTCTGATATCCTAGAATGAGATTTGATGTCTCTGAAAATAGGTCATTGCCATTTGGCTTTGAGATTTTGACCTTTGTGACGACACAAGGATCCTTTCTTTTTAATGGAGTAATCTGATAAAGCAGCTCCTCCTCTGTGATGTCAGTTAGTCACACAACCGCCACCAAGGGATACACCCACCAAGAGCCGACTGACTGAGTGCTGAATGCAGGGACTCTGCTCTGCTGAGCAGCTCAGCTTTACATGGTGAATTAGCAGATAAAACACTGTAGTTTTAGCTGACGTCATAATACTTGTGAGACTGTGATATTTGCATGCTTGCTCTGACATGCACTGTGAACCTGAACCACAATAATGCTGCGGTAATAACATAGTGAGGAACTGACGGTAGAGGCGGTCTTTAGACGACACTTTCAGCATGATGGATAAAACAGACAGAGAAAAGTGAAGGAGCAGGATGGAGCCCTGTTATAGAAATAGTTTATTGGTGAAGTCTGCCTATATTTCCACGTATAAACTATACATGTTACAGTACCGCTTTGACTCACCACACTGAAGCGTCCTGAGATGATCTGTGTCCAGGTGGATTTTCTTCCTCCTGAGCTGCAGAACCGTCCGGGTCTGACTCGGGGTCCAATACAAAAGGACGTATCCTACACTCTGCCATTTTATTAGTGCTATCAATGCCTTATGGTGAAGTTTTGGCAAACAGCAAACTCGCTCAGTCTGCCCCATTCAATATGGCGATTTTGTAAATACTGCTATGCTGCAAAAACCGCCCCCTGGCTCTACCCCCTCCGCCCCTCTGATAGAACTGACCAATCAGAGCACAAAGGGCTGTGACGTTGCGAGGTTACTGGAGGTCATTCTCCAAACAGAACGTTTCAACGAGATCTTCAGAATGGCCTAAACTGAGGATATTGAGAACACTATTGTGGGGCAATGAATGAACTAAATGACTTGTACTGAGGTCAGAAATGCTTTACAGGCATCCTAGTCTGGCATAGTGAAAAGGAGAAACAAGCATGATATGTCCCCTTTAAATTTTCTACAGTAAGTCAAGCTCCCAAAAAAAGGCTCTCTGTGTTGATAATCAGATGGCACTGTGGGTGGGTCAATGCTAGAGACAGAGTAGCGACTGCAGACAGAGGGGTGTGGCTTTAGTAGAGCCAAAATAACACAGGCTGAAATGTATTTTCTTGCTGGCCCCTGGATTTGGAAAAAGGCTGATGCTGATATGCCTCAGAATGCTAAATATTGGTGCCAATATCAGTCCATCCCTTAGACTGATATTGGATCAAATCAGTATCAGTTGATAGCAAAGCCCAGGTATTGGTATCAGTATCATTATCAGTATCAGGTTAAAAGAGTTGTTTGGGTGCATCCCTAATTCCTTTGTTTATTTGACCTTGTTAGGTTTGTGAATGAGGGCTCAGTCCATCTTTGCAGCCATCTATTGCAGAAGCTGTGGAAATGCTCAGCTATAACAAGACATTTAAAGCCACGAGGTGAGAGACAGCTCAGGTTGTCATCTGTACAGACAGAGACAGTCATGGTTGGAGCGTGTAGAGTCTGTGCACTTCTTGATCCAAACTTCAATTCATTAAGCAGAATGAATGAATGTGATGAGCGTGCTAATGCTAGCTAAGGAGATACTATGCAGCAGCTGCTGAGCTGAGCAGTCAAAAGAAGTGATGTTTTATACAACCTGCAGTGCTTTAAACGATGATTTGAGAAACATTGTGATTTGTACAGTCATGAAAAGACAAATAACTTTGCTAAGTTTGTTCTTTAATGACTATAAAACAGTTTTACTGTGAAGAGAGGGAAGAAGTGGGATTATGATGGAGACAGTTGGGTGCTGTGTTTGTTTTTGGTGGCCTTTTTCAGAGCGGACAGAACAGTGGATGGAGCCTGAGGGGAGGGAGGTGGGATTCATCTCATTGGTCACAACTTAAACTGCGGGGCCATCTGCATCCGTGGCTCTTTTTTCGGCCATGTTGCCTGAATATGAAAGAGACAGCTGTTTAGAGATGACTTGCAGCAAAGGTCCGGGTTGAAGCTGTGTCTAGGCGGCTGTGATAAGGACTCAGCCTCAGTGGTGTCCACTCTGCTTGGTGAGTGTCACACTGACGTCTTATTCAGACCACGTTGAGTCTTGGTCCAAGTTTTGTCTGTATCCACAAACATTTTGATGCCAAAAATTCCTCTTTGGCCCAGAAAGTATCTTAAAGACCAACTTTCTGAAAGATTTTCTTCACTGTTGGAAGTCTCAAGTTTAGGCCACGCCCAGCAAGAGAAAGACGTCTTCTTGAATCTGGTATCCTGGTCTTAATAATTCACTGGATGACCCAGACAGCCTTGTGTTTGTACAGTGGACTCTTTATTTGTTGTTATTGAATTAGAACTTTAACATTTTCTTCCCTATTTTATAGTTTTCTATGTCCTGCCCCCCCAGAGAAACACGAGGCAGTTTCTACACAAGTGCTTTAAGACATTAAGGTTAGCGCGCTAACCAAAGAGCTGCTATAAAACAAAGAGGTTGTGCCTCAGCCCTGTGTTGCTTCCCGTTAGCATGTAGCCCAAACTGTTACTAATGCCTTACAAAATGTTTCCCTTCCAGCAGATGAAGTTCAGTCCATCACTAACCATAGGAAGGGAGACGATGAGTCATACGTTAGCTTCTTCGTAATGATGCTAAAATCATATTTGTTAGTGATAAAGTGAAAGCACAGTTTAACTTTGATTGATATGTGTGAAAGTAGCGTTGTTGTGCAAGTGCTTCCAGGCAAAGAAAGTCATAAATTAACTGACAGCTTTAAACAAACATTAAGTGCTACAAATACTTACTAGCCCTTATCATCCATCTGTCAGTGGATGATATTTTAAACCATATTTAGAAACCGATCAATTTTTATTTTAGTGTTTATGACAGACTTGTTCGTTAAAGACAAAAAAAAAAGCCATTTGGCTCAAAAAGGATTCAGTCCTGCTTTAAAATCTGCTGTGAAGAGCTGCGGCTGGTTCACCCATGGAGTCTCAGAGTGGCTGTTTGGGAGAGGCAGATGCGTCGAAATGTCATGAAAATATCTGATGCTTAAGGGGGAAAAAACTTTGAAACTTGATCATATTTGATGGTGTGTAGCTCAGTCCTCTGATCCAAAAAGCACCTGCATTAATGACACTAATGAGATGATGTGTTTTAGTCTCTTTTTAGTTCTCTTTTCACCTTCAGTTTTTTTAAGCCTAAAATGCACCAAGGGCACCTGGCCTGAAAATCTTGCTGGGGTACTCACAGTCATGACAAAAAGTTTTGAGAATGGAACAAATTTTGATTTTCACAAATTTAATTTTTCATGTGAGTGAAACAAATTTGCAGTTACTTCCAATTCATCCGGGCCCATTTGCATATCCAGCCATGAATGGGCTGTGTAGGGCAGCTGTGGCTCAGTGGTAGAGTTCGATTCCAGCTCCCGCAGTCACATGCCTTGAGCAAGACACTGAACCTTAAATTGCTCCCTCTGTTGGTCAGTGGTGTGTGGGTGGGTGTGCATGTGTTGCATAAAAACTGATGGTTTCCATAGGAAATCCACCATCAGTGTGTGAATGTGGTGTGTATGGGTGAATGAGACTAGCAGTGAGACTAGAGTGGCCTGAGAGACCAGAGAAGCGCTATATAAGTACTGGTCCATTTACCATTTGTACCAACAGAGAAAAGAAATGGATTAGTTGTATGCATGAGCCAGGTTAATGGGCCCAAAAAATGTGTTAGACATTAATGGAGGTAGACCCCAGCATTACAGTGCCTGCTCAGCTGTTTAAAGGTAGACATCACACAATGTGTTACCGTTTGAGACAAAATACACAAAGGCAGTGGACAATCCTTTGGTGATGTGTAGCCATACAGCAAATTTGGATTTCGGACCCACAACATTTTTTCAGTGAACAGATGAGATAAGGGAGACAAAGTCTCAAAAAAAAAAAAAAAATTGATTCGCTCTTTGCTTTTATACGCCATTCTTCAAACTTTTGACCATGTCTGTATGGATGGTGGTCAGTGTCATCAGTTTTGGTTCTGGTCTTGAACACATTTTCTTTCACTCTTTCTTATAAGTTATTCAAAGCCCTGTACAAAAACATAGTTAAAAGAAGATCTTCAAGTGGTGTAAAATAAATGGAGGGGAGTTATTGAACAAGGCTTTTTTTAAAGGTTCAGTTATAAGGTAGTTTTATTGTAAATTCTGTAATATCTGTAACACATATAGATGATTAAAACTGCAATACTCGAGGGCCCACGGTGCCACAGTTGAGGCTAGTATAAAAATAGTAAACATTCAGTATAAAAATTAAGAGTATAAAAATTGGTTTGGACATTTTGAAAAGATCCCTTCTTGTTGTTGGTCAGTGATGTCCAGGCACTAAATATGTGAAAGTTAGGCTGTTAATGTGGAGTTCTGTCCAAACCAAAGAAATAAACTTGTAATGATTTTTCTTTCTTCATATCTATCTGTTTGTAGGGATTGGATTCATGGCCAGTGATCAGATTAGAAAAGAGATTTTATTTTGTTCTATTTTTTGAGTAGATGCCATCTCCAGCTGAACCTTTAGCTTAGCTTGAGGCACAGAGTTGAAGGAGAAGCCTCCTGACCATCAGCAGATCTGACATGCCTTGAAGTGACATACAAGAATCAAAAAGCGGAGTAACCAAAACCACATTCAGTACCCAGCTGTGGCATTCTGTTGTAAACACAGTCTGTAATGTGGTTTGGTTTCAAGGTTACCCCTTGGGAAGAATAAAAGAATCTGGCCTTCCCTGTTCCAGATACTTTGTTTCCCTCCAGTCAGCGTTAAAGAGCACTGCTCTTTTCAGAAAGCTTTACAGAAATTAAATGAATACCTGTGAAAATCCTGTCCAATGTTTGCTTTCTGAGTTGTGAGGTTAAGGTCCAGCTCCAGGTCTTCATTGTGCCTTTATTATTGTGAGAGAGTTTACACTGAAATCCAGCAGGAAAAAGGGGGTACGTGTCAGGGTTTGATCTCAGTCCTCTGCCAAAATGAATCTGGGGATGTTTGAAGCTGCCAGTACGTGTCTTACTCACTTATTCTCTTGAACATCCCTTGTTGCTTATTTGGGGTTTCATTTTTTAAAGTGGGATTCACAAGTTAAACCAAAGTGTGAACTGTTTTTCTCTCGTATGTAACCACCTGCGAGGGGGGTTTATCCCCACATATGAGCACAGCTGAACTGATCTGGACTCTCAGAGTCAGAGCTTGTCTGTTGGTCGAGAACGTTGCCAGGCCTGTCACATGTGTATTGGTGTAAATCTTGTGTCACTGGTTGTGTGTTGAGTTGTGGTCTTAACTGCATGTAGTTTACAAAGAAAAGAGCCAGTGTGTAATGACTCAAATTCACACTTTTTGTTAAATTAAATTATTGTTGTATTTGCAGAGTGCTGATCTTTATCAGGGTGTGAGTTTATTTGCAGAGTGATCTCCAAATTAACCAGTGTGAAGTTGTTTTGTCACTTTAAGTGATGAAATGATGTAATTTTTCGACCGTACTAAGTGTGAGCCATGTTGGTGAATAAGAAAGCATGTCGACCACCTGTATGGAGCTTTGTTTACACTTTACCAACACCTTAGTCTTCCTGTATCTATTCCTACAGCTCCTTACCAATGTGATTTGTCCTGTCTGCATTAGCAGTGAACAGTGAAGAGAAAGAAAAGGAAAGAAGTAAAAGGCTACAGATCACAGTCAGTCTTACAGCTGGAATACACCAGATGCGTCTATGTGGCTTGTCCATCATGTCGCAGGTAATACGCAGCCATCCTGTTTCTGACGAATGTGGAGCTGTGACGCACAAATTCAGCTCAGGGAAGATCAAGCAGGACAGGAAGTCGTGACTGGAAACTACTCAAAAACACCCAGAGCCTTTCCAAATGAAACAAACCGTTTCAGAATCAGTTTGTATTAATCTTGACTACAACAAACAGACATAATGGGTGGAGCCAGACCAGGAGTCAACAGATTTGACGTAAAACAGCCCAACATGATTGAAGAGATACTTTTCAATGGAGTGGGATGCATGGGAACTCCTAGGTCTGTGGCTCCAGTATCTGTCAGTCATGGAGCTTGGACTATGTATTAGCTGAAAAATCAATACAAGCCAATGAGTTTTAAAAATATTAAAAATAGAACTGTTTATTAGGGTGTCCCCTTGTTTGACACCTCTGGCAGAGGAATCAGTGGTGTAAAAACTACTCAGAGTGCTGTGGTGTTTATAATGTGTGTTTCAGGGAGCTCAGGCAGTGCCGGTCTGCTGAGACAGAGACAGGGTATGGAACTGAAACAGGTGCGTTTTAAAGCTTTATCAGACTCGTGTGACCCGTTGCTGGAAGTGCTTGTCTCTTAGCGTGTCTTCAGACCTATGGCTCGTTTGCATTGTTTGGTTCAGGGGCATAAATGATCCAGTTGTTGCAGTCATCACTCGATTCGTTGGTGTTCACTCAGCAAAAGTCTCTTGCGGTCTGAAGATATCAACAAATTCCACGTGCCATCAAATTTTGCTCTCATTGGTCAGAAATCTTACTCTGAAGACAGAGATTTTCCTTATCTTCACTTATTTATTCAGGTTCCTAACAGCTTCCAATGGGGAACAGCAACATCCATGGAGCATCAGCAGCGTCTGTAGCCAGTTTGTGTTATGGTGTTCACAGAGCTGCAGATGGGCAGTTGTTTTGATGAACAGTTGGCAACCCCATCACTACAGTGTGAACCACAGTAATGAGTCAGTTGTGCTGGTTGCTGAGCTGATTGTTCTCACTGCACAGGAACTGCTACAGGGCGTACGAAAGCGAGCAGAGACCACCCTATTTTGGCGATCTCTACCTGCTAGTTTTGTCTTGCACCCAAGTGCGATTGTTATAACATATGCCCCATTTGAGTTGGACTTAAGTAGGGGGCACTTACTGTTTCAGAACACTGCCTTAAACAAGCCAGGTGTGAATACACCCTTAATCTTTGAGCTAACATTAGCCACGTTTACATGGAGCCAAATGTTCCGGTTAGAAACCCAAACGGAATGAAAATGCTCCATATAAACACCTCATTCGGAATAAACAGGCCGAATCCAAATGGAATTTCATTCCGATGCACAGAGGTAGAATTTTCCTTTTCCCATTCCGATTAAAAGCAAAATCCTGTCATGTAATCGGTGAACCGGAAAGTTGTCAGGCTGGGTTCTGTCTGCACATGCTCTGTCCTGACGTAAACAAGCAGTGACGTATGACATTTACTCACATGGAAACATGGCGGCTTCCAAACAGAGCACACAGCACTGGTCTGCGTCGGAAAGTTTGTTTTTAATACAAACTCTCAAAGAACTAGACATTGTCGCACGCTTAGACGGTAGGAAAACAAGAAATACTGAACTATTTAAAAAAGTCCACAAAAAATATGGCACATGCAAACACCAGATCGGAATAGATCACTTGACATGTAAACAGTTCGCCTGAGAGCTTCAATTGGAATGATTATAATCCGAATGAGAAAAAAGTCTGTATGTAAACGTGGCTACTGTTGGGTTGCTTTGCTTGCTCTGCACTGACAGACCTGAGCTTCATCGTCACAGCTCCAAACCTGAAACCAGATTTCAATTATGAGTGATTCTTTGGGTCTTAGGGTCACCGGTGTGTGTGATAGTGTGTGTGTGCCTGTGTGTGCACGCGTGTGTATAGGGACTGATAAAGCTTAAAAAAGGTGTTCAGGTGTTTGGAGGCAGCGTTTATTTTTTTTAAGAGCTGTCTGCTCTGTACTTGGTGGCGGTGTTTGTGTGTGTTAGTGACATCATGTATCACACTTTCTTCCTCATCAGTGTGTGTGTTTGTGTGTTTGTGTGTGTTATAACGTAGGGGGTTTTTTTGCCAGCAAAGGCAAACGTTTGTAATTGTTTTGAAACAGAAAGCAGCCGGCCATTGAAACTGTGACATTTAAAAATATCCATTCCTATTAACAAAGCACACGATGCTCAAGGCAACTAAAGAAAATCTGAACTTAGGGAAGAAAAAAGGAGAAGTTCAGCAGTGTTCAGGGAGATTTAATGTTGAGATGATTCAAGTAAGGATAACTCCAAGACCGAAGTGGTGAAGAAAAAACTCAAGGTGAATAAAAACAGTGATATAACAACAGTTTGAAACGTTCAGATTGGATCTTTGAGTTGTTCCTGCAGGTTTTTATGACGTGTGTTTGACAAAGTAAGTACGTTTGAAACAACAGAGCCGAGTTTCCTTTTTTCTGTGATTGGGATTAAAAGGTGCACTGACCGATTAATAAATGTTTGGGTTTTCACTGAAGTTTAGAGGCGCTTAGGGATGGGAACCAAATTTGGTACTTTAATCGGTACTGATCAAATTCCATTGGTAGTAACAAGCACTGAGTCACACTAAGTCAAAAGGTACCATGTTTAGGTAGCTAAACTTATCCTTATGACTGTGAGAGAGTGAAAGGGTATATGATTTTCCATGCTGGACATGAACACTGCATTGCAAGTTCATATACTGAGAAATAAACATGTTAAATTGAAAAATGTGTACATCTTGTTATTAAACAAACTAATATTTATTACCACATAAACACACCAAAGTACCTAAAATTGGTACCATTGAGTACAGACAGCGATTGCCAGGCACCAGGCATCTGTACTGTATCGTTTTAAATGTGAAAGGTTTTCATCCCTAGAGACGCTTCACCTTACACTTCACCACTGATTTGAAAAATAAATATATCACTGCAGCTTTAGAAATCTGAACCAAACAGTGAGAGCAGCCTCATTTTCCCAAACCTACAGAGCTGAATCAGTGACTTAAACCTAAACCTGTTTTCTAACCAAGAGATCAGAATGTGTCACTGCACATCTGCTGGGGTCTAAAAAGACAAAACCCTGAGTGAATTTTCAGAACTTTAACCAAAGAAAAGATTGATTAAAAGAAATAACTTGCACATGTGTTGATATTCAGAGTCCAAACAGCTCCATAGTGATGGGTCTGCTGTGTGAATTTATTTGAATTAAAAGACAATCCTGATTTTTATTTTTTCCCCTTATTAGCTTGAGCTTCCTGTGGAGATTTTTTTTTGATGTGATGTAAAGATTGAATTTCACCATGTGCCAGCATCTTCCTCCAGCTCAGCCTGTGTTTCAGAAAGATGGGTTGTTGATGTTTTTCTTGGTGAGTCCTCGAATAAAAAGAGTTGATGTGGAATCACTAATGCTTCACTGGACTGAGCAGAGAACTGTTGTATCTTTTTGTGTCCAAATGTTTGAGGAAGCACAATGTGAAGAGGAGGTTACTGTGTCAGACACAAGCAACATGAATGAAACTGTGTGAGTGTGTGTTTGCTTCTACTGAGAGCGAGTCATGACACTCGTGCTGTTTGTCAGAGTATCTCAATAAAACAATGCTTAACCCAAACTGAGCTTTGAGGGTGCTTTTCTCCAGACATACATTTTTTTTCTTTTTAAAGGATCATTAAAAGTGAGTTAGACACTTTCAAAGTAGAACCTTTTGGAAAAAACAGTATCAGTCTGAATGAATCCTATAAATGCTGCCACCATTCGTTCATTAACTTCTGCCATCCGCAGTTAAAATTAATGGGGATCAAACAGAATTTTAACTGTTTTCTTCTAATGCACATTGACCAATAAATGTCTGTTTTTCGCCTCCCTGTGGCTTCAGATAGAACTACAATCACTAAACCCAAGATTAATGAGGAGTCGGTAACACTTTATATTAAGGTGCTTAAGGTGCTTTAATGTTCTTCTTTCTAACAGGATCAGGTGAATAACTAAAATAAAAAAGGTTAACTAAAATACCAGCCACTGTGTCTACTTCAAGGGTGCTTTCTTGCTATAAAATACAAAATGTACATTCAAGCAACACAAAATTAAATCCATTGATTAACATAATGTCTGAGGGAGACAGAAGAAGAAAAAGAAAAACATTTCACAATAAAAAAAATAATTCAAAAAAACCCTATAGAAACAATTGCGTAAATGCCTCCCTCACTGCCCGGCCTGTCAGGTGGTCAAGCGTGATGGGGTCCACAACATCCAGGGGCTGAAAAGCAACCTGGGGCTCTCTCCCTTTTCTGATTGTGGCTATATTGTGCAAAACACAAGTCGATATAATCTTGCATGCTCTGCCCGGAGCCACCCACAACTCGCGCAGGCACGCCAAATAGGACTTCAGGACCCCAAAGGTGTTTTCAATTCGGGCCCTGGTTCGATTGTGAGCCCTGTTGTACCTTGCCTGTGGTCCTGGTTCAAGCTCGAGGTAGGGAGTCATCAGAAACGGTTGTAGGGCATACCCTCTAGCCCCAAGCAGCACTTCACTGAAGTCTCCTGTAGATGAGAGGAATATTGGAAGGTTTATTATTGCAATGTCCAGTTTTTATTTCTTATTTTAACTTTAGAATTGCCTCTGCAGTAGCTACTTGTTCCTATTTTTCATCTTTTACCTGAGCATCAAAGTGATCCATGTCAGATTCCTTGTATGTGTATATCTACTTGGGAATGAACTTGATTCTGATTGAAGCACATATAAAAAAAAACACAGTAGCATGTAATGTAGAGTTGCCATACCTGGCTGCAGTCTGTGGCAGAGCGTGCTCTCACTGAACACACGGGAGTCATGAACGGACCCAGGCCACCTGGCGTAAAGGCTGGTGATGATGTGGTTTGAGTCACTCGACATCTGCAGAGACATTTAGTAACAATGATCCATAGCATCAGTCCAAGCAGCATCAACCTACATTTGTAGCCTGTACAAATGTAGATGTGCTGGAGATTTGCTGGGGATTTTAAGGCCTCTGCCCAACATGGACAACTGCAGGGCACATACGTTTTGCAAGGTCAAATTCATGAAACTTTCAGACCTCCAAAAAACATTATAATTCAACCATCTTCATGGAGTTCAAGCACCTGTATGAATCCTGTAACTGCCTTTGCCTCCTCTTTTGTAGGAGTAAGCTAAAGCAACCAAATGCAATTAGACACAGAACGCAGAGGCACAGTGCAAAGGGTGTATGGTCACAACAGAGGTGAATATAGAGAAATAAGAATATCTTTAAGAAAGTCAGTCTTTTTGATCAGTCGTTTGAAGAAGTGACAATGATAACACTTGGATATTATTTGTCAGAAATAGCTAACATAAAACACAAAAACCTTTTACAGAGTGTGTAAATGCAGAAATGGTGAACTTGGGCAGATTAACCACTGATGACGTGCTCAGCGACTGTAATATAAATTGTAATTACAAGAATTACCTGAAGATTGAGGCTATGCCTGTTTTGCTGGTCCACATAGTCCTCCTCATCCTCACCCAGGGGCTAGGAGATGGGGATGAGGGTGCCATCGATGCAGCCCAGCACTCTCGGGAAACCTGTGATAACATCAGGCTGCATTTAATGCAAAAAATGACAACAGTAAAACTAACAAGTGTTGTGGAGTCTGCATTGTAGATTCAGGGATAAAATAGCTTATGGTAGGCCTACCTGCTATTTCATATAAGCCCTGTTAATGATGTGTGTTGATAAGTGGCCTGGGTACACTATGATTTCATCCCTCAGGTGTGTCGGGGCAGCAGCTACTTGATGTACGTCCCAGCAAGCCGTGAACTTACAGAGTCGCTCAGCGCCCCCCACAGAATACATGTAGCTGCCTATTGGGAAGAACCGCAGGGTGAAAGAATATATAGCCTATGTAGACATGTTTTTATTAACAATACTATACAGATGTGCTTTTACTAACTTGGTTGTACACATGTGCTCATTGTTGGGGTATGTATTGCAGGACACTTGAGGGGGGCTGGGGATTCCTGGGATTTTATGGAGCACCCAGAGTAGAGAGTGACCACAAGTGAAGTTAATGTTTATACACAATAATAAAAAGAAGTAACTGTGTAACACGAATAACGCAAGTCAGCAATTACTCTTTTAGAGTTGAGGTGTTTCAGTCGAAGTGAGGAAGGTAAACAATTAAAAGAGGAAGGGAGAGATGTGTTTCTAACAGTTTCTCTACAGATAAGTGAAGGGGGGCTGATCACCCACTTGATGAATGCCAGTCACAGACAGAGACAGAGGACGGCCAGCAGCCAATCAGAGGGGGACAAGACCTGAAGAGCCAATTAGAAGACGACTCAACCTACATTCCTTAGAGAAACTCTGTTAGTGACTATATATTGGTGCTGAGAGAGAGAGTCAGGGTCAGTCTCATGAACTGTCTCTGCAACATGTAGGGAACAGGGAAATGAGGCTGCACCAGAGATCTCTGTAAATGCAGATTCTTGACCTATTGTTAATAAATTTGTGTTCAACTGAGAACCAGGACGTCTCCTGATCCTTCCCCATCAACGAACTGCGCGGAAAGAGGTGAGAGGAGAATGGAGTCAGATTAATAATTTTAAGGTATTTTGGTCAGATTGATAGCACCACATCTCCAACAAGAAGTAGTTTAAGTATTTGAGAAATTTAGAGCTAAGACATCATTTTGAGTGACAAACTATCTGTGAGGTACCCTGTCAGGATAGCAGTGTGGGAACATGACTTTGTGCACGGTTAAAGGTACCCTGTAAGGCAGTGTGGGAAAACAGTAGAAATAACTTGGATGTATGTCATACACCTCACCTCATTTCCAACAAGGGCGATGCACAGTGTCTGTGGGACAGTCAGTGCACCGCTCCTAAGGGTCGCACTGGCAATGAACGGCTCCAATATCTCGCACAGGTACACAAGTCCGGGTCGCAAGAACCAGTACCTCCAGAGCATGTCATCAGGTTCACAAAGTAGGTCAGATCGGTACCAAAAGACCCTGCATCTCAAAGCTCTTTGGACAAGCTGTGCGCCTCTCTTCACCAGGTTCGGGAGCAAAGGACAGACCATTGTTTCAGAGAAGCTGATTGGCCAGTGGGAGGGGCATTTTATAGGATCAGATTCAACCTCCAACAAGCAGATTAGCTTTTCAGAGTAAGTCTGGTGATCCATCCTGATAAGAAATGAACTAGCTTTGTGCTATGGATTAACCAGGGTTACCGCTGAAGTTACCTCGCTAAGACATTATTCCTGCTTCATGATATAGGCCCCAGGTGTCAACAGGTTTGAGGTTTAACAGCCCAACATGAATGAAGAGACTGTCAGGATTTTGTCCCTTCGCAATTCTAAGAGCTCAGTATAACTTTGATGGTTCTTACCACAAAAACCCCTGACATAAGTAGAAAGGAACAATGGTCATGAGACGACTGAAGCAAAAATTTGAGCTTTAATACAGCGCCGGAGTTTACAACATGTCAACAAGATGCTGGATGCTGAAACTGAAGAAGTGTTATGTGCTCTAGGTATTTATGAGAGAGTCAAGAAGTGTATGTGTGTGTGTTATCCTTCGTACCTCACTGTCTTGGAATGAGCCAGTCTGAGCTGGTGTGGAAGGTGCCCCCCAACAGATAAGAGGTCGAAAGACAGTGTCCACACCGAGGTCAGATACAGAGGTCAGATGAATCAGTATATATGCTATGTGCTTAAGAAATGTCTAAGGCATGTGGGTGCATGCTGTGTAAGTGTCAGAAGAAGCTAGTAGATAAAAATTACAAGCATGATTACATGACAGGATTAGAACAGGGTTTACATACAGTCAAATACATGAAAAGGTTAGGAGGTTAAGTGATCATACTGAATACATAAACTGTACAAGGGTCAAATTATTCTTCACAGAGACTGATCAATGGAGAGAGAAGCGCCGGAACTCCAGCTGTCTGTCAGTCATGCAGCTTGTCGGACTGAACATGCAGCTGGTGTAAATTGAGACACACAGTCGACACAGTGCAGCACAGTACTACTGAAGACCTACATGGTGTATGTCAGGCATAAAATATCTAAAAAATTTGCAGCCATATCAGGGGTTAGATTGTGCTCCTTCACACAGTTCTCAAAGAGATCTCCAGCTGAATGAAACCAGTGATGTTAAAAAAGTACCCAGTAGAGGTCAGAAAGAGCCAGATCGACAACAGACACACTAGTTGGCAGGCCATAGGTGATGACCAAGTCCAGAGTGTGTGTTACGGTCTTAAACCAGTGGTTTGAGTTTGAACCCAAAAGCAAAGCAGAGGCGGAGGTGGCAATTTCAGCATCTTTATTGTACAGTGGAGTTGGGGTGGTTTCTGTCCCAGAGAGGACAGCGTGGCAGTGTGGCAGAGCTTGTGCGGGAAGCAGGAGGTAAGTGGAGGCACTGGGGAAAAAAAGGAGAAACAACAGCAGCTAGCACCAGGTAAAGCTCAAAAGGTGATCACAAAAACTAGAATTCACAAGTACTCAGCCGAGGTACCGCTTGTAGCAGCCGGAATTCTCTTACACTGGTCTTTTCTCCCCTCGGAGCTTAATGGTATGAACACACCAAACACGAATTTGCGGCCAGATGACATACAAAGTCAATGCAAAGGCGGGTTTAGACGCTGATTTGCCCTGGACGGCGTGTTGGACGTGTTTGGGGAGTTTGTGCGTTTGGAGCATTTGCGCGTTTGGAGCATTAGCGCATTTAGAGCGTCTGCGCACTTGGGCAGCAGATGCGAATTCCCTCCAGTTGAAAATATTGAACTTTTGACACAAATTCGCATGAAGGCTGTGCCGCAGCAACTAATCAGCGATGACATTTCCCCATGAAGTCATTGATTTGATGACGTCATGGGGGAATGTCCCGCTCCAACTCCAACCCCGCCGGAAGATGGAGGAGAAAATAATCTGCACGGTATGTCGATATCCAGAGTTTTACGATACGACGTGTGTACTCTACAGAAGAAAAAAAAAACAGGAAAAAAAAGCAGCAGGCTTGGGCGAAAGTCTCTGAGGAGACAGGTTTTGAAGGTAAGTTATGTAAACATTCGTTTCCAGCTGGATTTGCCTGCACGGGCTATCACTGAGTCCGACTGTGTTTTTCTCAGTGGAGTTTTGAGCCTGATAGAGAGGAGGAAGGAGCGGGGCAGGGGCAGAGCCAGGGAAAAGATGGAAATTCCCTGCAGTCCTCTCTTTCCTCAACTCCTTCATTATCCCCAGGGAGACCTCCAGAAGCATGGGTCGGGGGATCAAGGATGAGGTCTCAGAACAGCCAGGCAGGGCCGGTGGATTACCAGGGAGGCAGCAGGCCTTGATTGTGATCTCCAAAGCTTTCACACACTCTCCGGTCATGCTTTTGAAACCACAGCTCATTGTTTTTCAGATGCTCTTTTGGGCTTTCAGTTTTTAAATGAATGGGCTCTCTACTCCGCATGCATAGTGATGCTCTAACGTGTGTTCACCCCTCAGCTTGTCGAAATTGTCCAGTGTCCAGAATCGGGCGTTTCGCGTGGTTAAATTCGCGAGTTCGCATTTGGTATGGCCGCAGCATAAGAGCAGGTCCCTGATGAGCCTGATAAGGACCAGGTGTGCAGGAGCAGGAGCAGCCAGAACAGGAGAGAGAGCCAATGCAGGAGAGTGGGAGCTGTCCAAGACTCTGTAGGGGAGACCAGAAAAAACACTCCACCATAGACAACTTCAGGAATCACCACAGTGTGCCCCCTGTTGCGAGCCCAATGATTGACGTGTTGAATAAAATCAATATAGTTAAGAACATTTCAAAATTCTGTTGAAATCTGGTCTGAGGAGTTATCTATGTGTAAGTTAAAATCAAGGGTTAAAACAAGAAGTAAGAGCTGTGGATGTCTGATAAAAAGTCAGAAAATTCACTGATAAAAGCAGCACATTTCTTAGGTGGTCTGTATTTTGTGACACATAAGATTGGAGGACTTCTAAAAATGATTGCACTTTGTTCAGTTAAGTTGTATCCTGATTGATTAAATGGGTTTGGTGGCCAGAGTGTTTAAAGCTTTAGCTGCTGTGCCATCTCCCCTTCTACGACTTCTAACAGAAAATGCTTAGTTAAAAATAGGTGGGGAGGTCTCAGTGAGAACAACCGGTGCAACGGCACCCAGCCATGTTTCAGTTTAAAACAAACAGTCAAGTTTGTGGTCTTTAATTAAGTCATCGACAATAAAAGACTTGTTCAGCAGAGAGTGGATGTTTAGAAGGGCCATATTTATAGAGAATGTGGGCTGATTAACTTCAGGTGAGAGATTTAAGGAGTGGTCTGAGATTTTTTAAATTAGTGGAAGAGTTGTTGGAGGTTTTGTGCATATGCCGCTCTACGCTGATGATTACCAGAATGTGAGACGTTGGACTTGAGATATTCAAGTCTATTGGAACTGAAGTGGATGTTGAAGGGTGATTTTTATGATATAGGCATATTGGTGTGGTATGTTCTGCAGTGGCGATCGTCATACACCAGTAGGTGGGGCTGCAGAGTTTTCTTGGAGATGCCTGATAGATGAAGCAGGCATTCCAGTTAATGTCATTTCCACAGTTCAGGTGTTCTCCATTTGTAATTTTTCATGTCCATTTTGAGGTGAAAAAGGCGTAGGGTATGATTGCAGCTCATACACAGGCGCCTACAGGACTGGGGTGAATACCATGTCTGTTAAAACATGATGGATGCTGCCAGAAGAGATTAACATTGTCAACAAAAACAAAGTTGTTGGGGGAGCATGCTGATCGAGGCCTGGTCGGGAATCGGACTGGAGATGAAACAGATTTTAACAGTCTTTAAGAACACTAAAAAGACTGTTAAAATCATGTTTCAGTACCTCCAACTGCTGACAGGACATGTCATTGGTACCAACATGGTTGACCATGTTCGTTACATGAATATGTTTACTCACAAGGACCAACATGGGACACAGCATGCTCCTATGAAACCAAAACAGTGCATTTCTATCTTTTTAAATATCCAATAGTTATAAAACTAGGATACCTAGTTAAGATTTTTTTAAAACAGCGACTTGTTGCCGGCATATTAGGCATATTGCTGTGGGATCAGTTTCTGTACAAAAAATGTACTCATATTCCCAGCTATTTTTAAACTTTCTCTTGTTAGAGTGACACTGTTTCATCAGCTCTATCTCAGCCATGATGCTGCATCTTGTCCCTCCCTGGTCATGGACGTCCAGATCTGACCTGACGGAACCAGTGACAGCCTACTCCCCATGTAACACAGTGTTCATTTTTGGTCAGGAGATAAATTCAACCTCACTTGCCACCACCACCACCTCCACCACCACCACTACCTCAGCCCCAATCAAACAGGTATCAAAAAGATCTCAACCCATTGACTATTGCAGTTGGGCTCAAAAAAAAGTACACCAGGAGATTTGCCTTTCCGATATAAAGGCACTGCAATAGAAAACCCCTTTGGTTCCCTTAAAAGGGCTAACCAAACACACTCACATAATCCAATCAGTAGCAGTTGCTGGATCTCCAGGATGTCAACCAAATTGGGCTTTTCCATCAAATTTAGCAAGTGCAACAACCCCCCCCCCCCTTGCCACCACCGCCCCATTCTCAACCAAACAGGTATCATAAACACCTGAACCTATTTGATTTTTGCAGTTGGGCTGAAAAAATTCTACAAGCAAATTTGCCTTTCTTATATAACTGCAATGCAAAAGTAAACTCACCCTTTGGTACCCTTAATAGGGTAAACCAAAACCACTTTAATTTCCTAATCTGTTGCAGTTACTAGATCTCAGGGATGTCAATCAAGTTGGACTTACCATCAGATCCAGTAAGTGCTACAGCCCTTCCTTGCCCCCACCATCACCAGCTCCGCCCCAAACTAACAAGTATCATATTTGACTTTTGCAGTTGGGCTCAAAAAAATATACCAGGAAATTGCCTTAAGTAATTCAAGGCAAAGCAATCGTTAACCCCCTATGGTACCCTTAGAAGCGTTAACCAATAGCACTCAAATTATTCAATCTGTAGCAGTTGCTGGATCTTAGGGATGTCAACCAACTTGGACTTTTGGGTCAGGTCCAACAAGTGCAACACACCCTTCCTTGCCCCCACTACCACCACAACCACCACCTCAGCCTCAAACAAACAGGTACCATAAACACACCTTAAATGACCCACTCTGTTGCAGTTGCTGAAAATAAGGCATAACAACCAAATTGGACTTAACCTTCATATCCAACAAGTGCAACATCCTTTTCGACGGAGCTGTCCTTCCGTCCATCGGTTTTGGGAACGTAAAATCTATCTCCAGTGGGATGGACGAGCCAGTCGTGCTAACCCAGCAGCAGAGGGGCTGCCAGAGGGCAGAGTGGCGTTGACAGTGCTGTTCACGGACGTGGCTGACGGAGCTGACATCGGACGCCGGTGCCACATTGGAAAAGCTTCACCTGCTGTGAGCAGACAGGACCCAGGAGACAGAGACTGAACAGACTGCTGGGGAGGCTCAGTCCTGGACCCTGTGGAGGTGGAGACTGGCTGGGCTGGAGAGTGGTGGACGGGCTGTCGTCATCTATTTTCTTGTGGACTCCTGCACTTTCTATACACTTTGTAAGGCCCAGGTCAAAATTACAGTCAGTAGAGGCCTCAACGGAGCGGGAGATATTGTTGTTTTTATTTGCTGTTCTGTTTTGAGGTGAGGTAGCACTTGATTCCTTCACGTAGCCAGGCACACGGGGTTATTGGGGTGTTTATGTTTGTTGTTGTTTTTTTTGTTTATGGAGTCGGTAATGTTGGGGCTGGGTTATTCTGGATGCGTTTTGCTGTATGTTTTTTTGTTCTTATTTTTGAGTTCACTTCCGTTGAGAAGTGTGAAAAGGGGTGGGGAAAGAAACCTAAAGGGGAGTACGGTGTGCACCGGTGAGGAGCGTGGTGAAGCTACCCTGACAGCAAGGAGCTTTTTCTGATTATTCCTCTTTTTTTTCTTCGATTATCACCCCACTGCTCAGGGTGATCGTCAGCTTTGGAGGAAGCTGTGAGGAGGCAAAGTATCCTGAAGGGAATTATTATTTCTTCATTATTATTTTTCCTTGTGGAGTAAGAGGCTGGTGGGCGGACACCACAGGTTTTTTCCTTTTGTTCTCGTTTGGATAACTTTGGTTTCATTGGGATTACAGGGTTGGAACTGAGAGAGGACTCAAATAACTCGGGGAGGGACGCAAGGGACTAAGGACTTTTTTTTTTTTGGACTGAGTACTTTTTATTTTATTTTTGAGTTGTGTGCTACGGATTTGTCCGTCCAGGTTGGGCGTGTTTTCAGTTTAAGTTTTGAGCAAATATAGGTTTCGAATCAAGCACTGATCTGAGTTTTCATTCTTGGTTATTTTTACCTTCCTTTTTCATTTATAAAGTGCGAGCAGAGGGATCGAGATCGTTAAGATCTCGGTTTTTCTTTTGTGTGTCGGCCCCGGCTGCTGTCCGCCTGCCCTGGTGAGTGCAGTTTCGCATTATTCAAAGGGATAAAGTTGAACTGTTAAAATTTTCTTGCTTTTGTTTTCTTAATTGCTACTGTGACTCCTGAATTTCCCCTCTGGGAAAAATAAAGTATTTTCTATTCTATTCTATTCTATTCTTTTTTGCCCTCATCACCACCACCACCAGTACCCAATTAAACAGGTATCATCAACACATGAACCTATTATGTTATGTTGGAGTGAGGCATAAAAAAAATATATACCAGGAAATTTGTTTTTTTGATATAAAGGCACTGCAGAATCAGACTGGTATCACAAACCTACTGACTGTTGCAATGGGGCTAAAATAAGTTTAGTTGGTGATTTGCCTTTCCGGAATAAAGGCACATAATGAGTAAACCCCTCTGTGGTACCCTTTGAAGGGTTAACCAAAACACCTTAAATGACCCAATCTGTAGGGGTTGCAGGACTTCAGGGTTGGATGCCAAAATGACTTTTCCCTCAAATCCAACAAGTGTAAAAGCCCCTCCCTTGTCTCCACCACCACCTCCAACACATCCACCACCACCTTCAGCACAATCAGAAATGTATCTTCAACACTTGACCCTATTGACTATTGCAATGAGGCTCAAATAACTATACCAGGAAATCTGCCTTTCTGGAATCAAGGCATGGATTTAGTGAACCCCCGTATCGTACATTGTAAAGCGGTAAACCAAAAAGCCTTTAATGACCCAATCTGTTGCAGTTGAAGGGCTTCAGAGTTGGATGCCAAAAATGACTTTTCCCTCAAATCCAACAAGTGCAACAGCCCCTCCCTTGCCACCACCTCCACCACCTCCACCACCACCTTCGCCCAAGTCAGACAGGTATCATAAACACCTGAACATATTGACTATTGCAATGGGGCTCAAATAACTATAGGAGAAGATTTGCCTTTCTGGAATCAAGGCATGGCATTAGTAAACCAAGCTATGGTACCCTTTGAAGGGTTAACCAAGAATCCCTCAACCCAATCTGTTGCAGTTGAAGGACTTCAGGGTTGGATGCCAAAAATGACTTTTCCCTCAAATCCAACAAGTGCAACAGCCCCTCCCTTGCCTCCACCACCACCACCTCCACCACCTTCGCCCAAGTCAGACGGGTATCATAAACACCTGAACATATTGACTATTGCAGTGGGGCTCAAATAAATTTAGGAAAAGATTTGCCTTTCTGGAATCAAGGCATGGCATTAGTAAACCCAGCTATGGTACCCTTTGAAGGGTTAACCAAGACTCCCTAAACCCAATCTGTTGCAGTTGAAGGAATTCAGGGTTGGATGCCAAAAATGACTTTTCCCTCAAATCCAACAAGTGCAACAGCCCCTCCCTTGCCTCCACCACCACCTCCACCACTACCTTCGCCCAAGTCAGACAGGTATCATAAACATCTGAACATATTGACTATTGCAATGGGGCTCAAATAAATTTAGCAGAAGATTTCCCTTTCTGGAATCAAGGCATGGCATTAGTAAACCCAGCTATGGTAACCTTTGAAGGGTTAACCAAGACTCCCTAAACCCAATCTGTTGCAGTTGAAGGACTTCAGGGTTGGATGCCAAAAATGACTTTTCCCTCAAATCCAACAAGTGCAACAGCCCCTCCCTTGCCTCCACCACCACCACCACCTCCACCACCACCTTCGCCCAAGTCAGACAGGTATCATAAACACCTGAACATATTGACTATTGCAATGGGGCTCAAATAAATTTAGGAGAAGATTTGCCTTTCCGAAATCAAGGCATGGCATTAGTAAACCCAGCTATGGTAACCTTTGAAGGGTTAACCAAGACTCCCTAAACCCAATCTGTTGCAGTTGAAGGACTTCAGGGTTGGATGCCAAAAATGACTTTTCCCTCAAATCCAACAAGTGCAACAGCCCCTCCCTTGCCTCCACCACCACCTCCACCACCACCTTCGCCCAAGTCAGACAGGTATCATAAACACCTGAACATATTGACTATTGCAATGGGGCTCAAATAAATTTAGGAAAAGATTTGCCTTTCTGGAATCAAGGCATGGCATTAGTAAACCCAGCTATGGTACCCTTTGAAGGGTAAACCAAGACTCCCTAAACCCAATCTGTTGCAGTTGAAGGACTTCAGGGTTGGATGCCAAAAATGACTTTTCCCTCAAATCCAACAAGTGCAACAGCCCCTCCCTTGCCTCCACCACCACCTCCACCACCACCTTCGCCCAAGTCAGACAGGTATCATAAACAACTGAACATATTGACTATTGCAATGGGGCTCAAATAAATTTGGCAGAAGATTTGCCTTTCTGGAATCAAGGCATGGCATTAGTAAACCCAGCTATGGTACCCTTTGAAGGGTTAACCAAGACTCCCTAAACCCAATCTGTTGCAGTTGAAGGACTTCAGGGTTGGATGCCAAAAATGACTTTTTCCTCAAATACAACAAGTGCAACAGCCCCTCCCTTGCCTCCACCACCACCTCCACCACCACCACCACCTTCGCCCAAGTCAGACAGGTATCATAAACACCTGAACATATTGACTATTGCAATGGGGCTCAAATAAATTTAGCAGAAGATTTGCCTTTCTAGAATCAAGGCATGGCTTTAGTAAACCCAGCTATGGTACCCTTTGAAGGGTTAACCAAGACTCCCTAAACCCAATCTGTTGCAGTTGAAGGACTTCAGGGTTGGATGCCAAAAATGACTTTTTCCTCAAATCCAACAAGTGCAACAGCCCCTCCCTTAACTCCACCACCACCTCCACCACCACCACCACCTTCGCCCAAGTCATACAGGTATCATAAACACCTGAACATATTGACTATTGCAATGGGGCTCAAATAAATTTAGCAGAAGATTTGCCTTTCTGGATTCAAGGCATGGCATTAGTAAACCCAGCTATGGTACCCTTTGAAGGGTTAACCAAGACTCCCTAAACCCAATCTGTTGCAGTTGAAGGACTTCAGGGTTGGATGCCAAAAATGACTTTTTCCTCAAATACAACAAGTGCAACAGCCCCTCCCTTGCCTCCACCACCACCTCCACCACCACCACCACCTTCGCCCAAGTCAGACAGGTATCATAAACACCTGAACATATTGACTATTGCAATGGGGCTCAAATAAATTTAGCAGAAGATTTGCCTTTCTAGAATCAAGGCATGGCTTTAGTAAACCCAGCTATGGTAACCTTTGAAGGGTTAACCAAGACTCCCTAAACCCAATCTGTTGCAATGTAAGGACTTCAGGGTTGGATGCCAAAAATGACTTTTCCCTCAAATCCAACAAGTGCAACAGCCCCTCCCTTGCCTCCACCACCACCTCCACCACCACCACCACCTTCGCCCAAGTCAGACAGGTATCATAAACACCTGAACATATTGAGTATTGCAATGGGGCTCAAATAAATTTAGCAGAAGATTTGCCTTTCTGGAATCAAGGCATGGCATTAGTAAACCTAGCTATGGTAACCTTTGAAGGGTTAACCAAGACTCCCTAAACCCAATCTGTTGCAGTTGAAGGACTTCAGGGTTGGATGCCAAAAATGACTTTTCCCTCAAATCCAACAAGTGCAACAGCCCCTCCCTTGCCTCCACCACCACCTCCACCACCACCTTCGCCCAAGTCAGACAGGTATCATAAACAACTGAACATATTGACTATTGCAATGGGGCTCAAATAAATTTGGCAGAAGATTTGCCTTTCTGGAATCAAGGCATGGCATTAGTAAACCCAGCTATGGTACCCTTTGAAGGGTTAACCAAGACTCCCTAAACCCAATCTGTTGCAGTTGAAGGACTTCAGGGTTGGATGCCAAAAATGACTTTTCCTTCAAATCCAACAAGTGCAACAGCCCCTCCCTTGCCTCCAACACCACCTCCACCACCACCTTCGCCCAAGTCAGACAGGTATCATAAACACCTGAACATATTGACTATTGCAATGGGGCTCAAATAAATTGAGGAGAAGATTTGCCTTTCCGGAATCAAGGCATGGCATTAGTAAACCCAGCTATGGTACCCTTTGAAGGGTTAACCAAGACTCCCTAAACCCAATCTGTTGCAGTTGAAGGACTTCAGGGTTGGATGCCATAAATGACTTTTCCCTCAAATCCAACAAGTGCAACAGCCCCTCCCTTGCCTCCACCACCACCTCCATCACCACCACCACCTTCGCCCAAGTCAGACAGGTATCATAAACACCTGAACATATTGACTATTGCAATGGGGCTCAAATAAATTTAGCAGAAGATTTGCCTTTCTGGAATCAAGGCATGGCATTAGTAAACCCAGCTATGGTACCCTTTAAAGGGTTAACCAAGACTCCCTAAACCCAATCTGTTGCAGTTGAAGGACTTCAGGGTTGGATGCCAAAAATGACTTGTCCCTCAAATCCAACAAGTGCAACAGCCCCTCCCTTGCCTCCACCACCACCTCCACCACCACCACCACCTTCGCCCAAGTCAGACAGGTATCATAAACACCTGAACATATTGACTATTGCAATGGGGCTCAAATAAATTTAGCAGAAGATTTGCCTTTCTGGATTCAAGGCATGGCATTAGTAAACCCAGCTATGTTACCCTTTGAAGGGTTAACCAAGACTCCCTAAACCCAATCTGTTGCAGTTGAAGGACTTCAGGGTTGGATGCCAAAAATGACTTTTCCCTCAAATCCAACAAGTGCAACAGCCCCTCCCTTGCCTCCACCACCACCTCCACCACCACCTTCGCCCAAGTCAGACAGGTATCATAAACAACTGAACATATTGACTATTGCAGTGGGGCTCAAATAAATTTAGGAAAAGATTTGCCTTTCTGGAATCAAGGCATGGCATGAGTAAACCCAGCTATGGTACCCTTTGAAGGGTTAACCAAGACTCCCTAAACCCAATCTGTTGCAGTTGAAGGACTTCAGGGTTGGATGCCAAAAATGACTTTTCCCTCAAATCCAACAAGTGCAACAGCCCCTCCCTTGCCTCCACCACCACCTCCACCTTCACCTTCGCCCAAGTCAGACAGGTATCATAAACACCTGAACATATTGACTATTGCAATGGGGCTCAAATAAATTTAGCAGAAGATTTCCCTTTCTAGAATCAAGGCATGGCATTAGTAAACCCAGCTATGGTACCCTTTGAAGGGTTAACCAAGACTCCCTAAACCCAATCTGTTGCAGTTGAAGGACTTCAGGGTTGGATGCCAAAAATGACTTTTCCCTCAAATCCAACAAGTGCAACAGCCCCTCCCTTGCCTCCACCACCACCTCCACCACCACCACCACCTTCGCCCAAGTCAGACAGGTATCATAAACACCTGAACATATTGACTATTGCAATGGGGCTCAAATAAATTTAGCAGAAGATTTGCCTTTCTGGAATCAAGGCATGGCATTAGTAAACCTAGCTATGGTACCCTTTGAAGGGTTAACCAAGACTCCCTAAACCCAATCTGTTGCAGTTGAAGGACTTCAGGGGTGGATGCCAAAAATGACTTTTCCCTCAAATCCAACAAGTGCAACAGCCCCTCCCTTGCCTCCACCACCACCTCCACCACCACCTTCGCCCAAGTCAGACAGGTATCATAAACACCTGAACATATTGACTATTGCAATGGGGCTCAAATAAATTTAGCAGAAGATTTGCCTTTCTGGAATCAAGGCATGGCATTAGTAAACCCAGCTATGGTACCCTTTGAAGGGTTAACCAAGACTCCCTAAACCCAATCTGTTGCAGTTGAAGGACTTCAGGGTTGGATGCCAAAAATGACTTGTCCCTCAAATCCAACAAGTGCAACAGCCCCTCCCTTGCCTCCACCACCACCTCCACCACCACCTTCGCCCAAGTCAGACAGGTATCATAAACACCTGAACATATTGACTATTGCAATGGGGCTCAAATAAATTTAGCAGAAGATTTGCCTTTCTGGAATCAAGGCATGGCATTAGTAAACCCAGCTATGGTACCCTTTGAAGGGTTAACCAAGACTCCCTAAACCCAATCTGTTGCAGTTGAAGGACTTCAGGGTTGGATGCCAAAAATGACTTTTCCCTCAAATCCAACAAGTGCAACAGCCCCTCCCTTGCCTCCACCACCACCTCCACCACCACCACCACCTTCGCCCAAGTCAGACAGGTATCATAAACACCTGAACATATTGACTATTGCAATGGGGCTCAAATAAATTTAGCAGAAGATTTGCCTTTCTGGAATCAAGGCATGGCATTAGTAAACCTAGCTATGGTACCCTTTGAAGGGTTAACCAAGACTCCCTAAACCCAATCTGTTGAAGTTGAAGGACTTCAGGGTTGGATGCCAAAAATGACTTTTCCCTCAAATCCAACAAGTGCAACAGCCCCTCCCTTGCCTCCACCACCACCTCCACCATCACCTTTGCCCAAGTCAGACAGGTATCATAAACACCTGAACATATTGACTATTGCAATGGGGCTCAAATAACTTTAGCAGAAGATTTCCCTTTCTAGAATCAAGGCATGGCATTAGTAAACCCAGCTATGGTCACCTTTGAAGGGTTAACCAAGACTCCCTAAACCCAATCTGTTGCAGTTGAAGGACTTCAGGGTTGGATGCCAAAAATGACTTTTCCCTCAAATCCAACAAGTGCAACAGCCCCTCCCTTGCCTCCACCACCACCTCCATCACCACCACCACCTTCGCCCAAGTCAGACAGGTATCATAAACACCTGAACATATTGACTATTGCAATGGGGCTCAAATAAATTTAGCAGAAGATTTCCCTTTCTAGAATCAAGGCATGGCATTAGTAAACCCAGCTATGGTACCCTTTGAAGGGTTAACCAAGACTCCCTAAACCCAATCTGTTGCAGTTGAAGGACTTCAGGGTTGGATGCCAAAAATGACTTTTCCCTCAAATCCAACAAGTGCAACAGCCCCTCCCTTGCCTCCACCACCACCTCCACCACCACCACCACCTTCGCCCAAGTCAGACAGGTATCATAAACACCTGAACATATTGACTATTGCAATGGGGCTCAAATAAATTTAGCAGAAGATTTGCCTTTCTGGAATCAAGGCATGGCATTAGTAAACCTAGCTATGGTACCCTTTGAAGGGTTAACCAAGACTCCCTAAACCCAATCTGTTGCAGTTGAAGGACTTCAGGGTTGGATGCCAAAAATGACTTTTCCCTCAAATCCAACAAGTGCAACAGCCCCTCCCTTGCCTCCACCACCACCTCCACCACCACCTTTGCCCAAGTCAGACAGGTATCATAAACACCTGAACATATTGACTATTGCAATGGGGCTCAAATAAATTTAGCAGAAGATTTCCCTTTCTAGAATCAAGGCATGGCATTAGTAAACCCAGCTATGGTCACCTTTGAAGGGTTAACCAAGACTCCCTAAACCCAATCTGTTGCAGTTGAAGGACTTCAGGGTTGGATGCCAAAAATGACTTTTCCCTCAAATCCAACAAGTGCAACAGCCCCTCCCTTGCCTCCACCACCACCTCCATCACCACCACCACCTTCGCCCAAGTCAGACAGGTATCATAAACACCTGAACATATTGACTATTGCAATGGGGCTCAAATAAATTTAGCAGAAGATTTGCCTTTCTGGAATCAAGGCATGGCATTAGTAAACCCAGCTATGGTAACCTTTGAAGGGTTAACCAAGACTCCCTAAACCCAATCTGTTGCAGTTGAAGGACTTCAGGGTTGGATGCCAAAAATGACTTGTCCCTCAAATCCAACAAGTGCAACAGCCCCTCCCTTGCCTCCACCACCACCTCCACCACCACCTTCGCCCAAGTCAGACAGGTATCATAAACACCTGAACATATTGACTATTGCAATGGGGCTCAAATAAATTTAGCAGAAGATTTCCCTTTCTGGAATCAAGGCATGGCATTAGTAAACCCAGCTATGGTACCCTTTGAAGGGTTAACCAAGACTCCCTAAACCCAATCTGTTGCAGTTGAAGGACTTCAGGGTTGGATGCCAAAAATGACTTTTCCCTCAAATCCAACAAGTGCAACAGCCCCTCCCTTGCCTCCACCACCACCTCCACCACCACCACCACCTTCGCCCAAGTCAGACAGGTATCATAAACACCTGAACATATTGACTATTGCAATGGGGCTCAAATAAATTTAGCAGAAGATTTGCCTTTCTGGAATCAAGGCATGGCATTAGTAAACCTAGCTATGGTACCCTTTGAAGGGTTAACCAAGACTCCCTAAACCCAATCTGTTGCAGTTGAAGGACTTCAGGGTTGGATGCCAAAAATGACTTTTCCCTCAAATCCAACAAGTGCAACAGCCCCTCCCTTGCCTCCACCACCACCTCCACCACCACCTTCGCCCAAGTCAGACAGGTATCATAAACACCTGAACATATTGACTATTGCAATGGGGCTCAAATAAATTTAGCAGAAGATTTGCCTTTCTGGAATCAAGGCATGGCATTAGTAAACCCAGCTATGGTACCCTTTGAAGGGTTAACCAAGACTCCCTAAACCCAATCTGTTGCAGTTGAAGGACTTCAGGGTTGGATGCCAAAAATGACTTTTCCCTCAAATCCAACAAGTGCAACAGCCCCTCCCTTGCCTCCACCACCACCTCCACCACCACCACCACCTTCGCCCAAGTCACACAGGTATCATAAACACCTGAACATATTGACTATTGCAGTGGGGCTCAAATAAATTTAGCAAAAGATTTGCCTTTCTGGAATCAAGGCATGGCATTAGTAAACCCAGCTATGGTACCCTTTGAAGGGTTAACCAAGACTCCATAAACCCAATCTGTTGCAGTTGAAGGACTTCAGGGTTGGATGCCAAAGATGACTTTTCCCTCAAATCCAACAAGTGCAACAGCCCCTCCCTTGCCTCCACCACCACCTCCACCACCACCTTCGCCCAAGTCAGACAGGTATCATAAACACCTGAACATATTGACTATTGCAATGGGGCTCAAATAAATTTAGCAGAAGATTTGCCTTTTTTTAGAATCAAGGCATGGCATTAGTAAACCCAGCTATGGTACCCTTTGAAGGGTTAACCAAGACTCCCTAAACCCAATCTGTTGCAGTTGAAGGACTTCAGGGTTGGATGCCAAAAATGACTTTTTCCCTCAAATCCAACAAGTGCAACAGCCCCTCCCTTGCCTCCACCACCACCTCCACCACCACCTTCGCCCAAGTCAGACAGGTATCATAAACACCTGAACATATTGACTATTGCAATGGGGCTCAAATAAATTTAGCAGAAGATTTGCCTTTCTGGAATCAAGGCATGGCATTAGTAAACCCAGCTATGGTACCCTTTGAAGGGTTAACCAAGACTCCCTAAACCCAATCTGTTGCAGTTGAAGTACTTTAGGGTTGGATGCCAAAAATGACTTTTCCCTCAAATCCAACAAGTGCAACAGCCCCTCCCTTGCCTCCACCACCACCTCCACCACCACCTTCGCCCAAGTCAGACAGGTATCATAAACAACTGAACATATTGACTATTGCAGTGGGGCTCAAATAAATTTAGCAGAAGATTTGCCTTTCTGGAATCAAGGCATGGCATTAGTAAACCCAGCTATGGTACCCTTTAAAGGGTTAACCAAGACTCCCTAAACCCAATCTGTTGCAGTTGAAGGACTTCAGGGTTGGATGCCAAAAATGACTTTTCCCTCAAATCCAACAAGTGCAACAGCCCCTTCCTTGCCTCCACCACCACCTCCACCACCACCTTCGCCCAAGTCAGACAGGTATCATAAACACCTGAACATATTGACTATTGCAATGGGGCTCAAATAAATTTAGCAGAAGATTTCTCTTTCTAGAATCAAGGCATGGCATTAGTAAACCCAGCTATGGTACCCTTTGAAGGGTTAACCAAGACTCCCTAAACCCAATCTGTTGCAGTTGAAGTACTTCAGGGTTGGATGCCAAAAATGACTTTTCCCTCAAATCCAACAAGTGCAACAGCCCCTCCCTTACCTCCACCACCACCTCCACCACCACCTCCACCACCACCACCACCTTCGCCCAAGTCAGACAGGTATCATAAACACCTGAACATATTGACTATTGCAATGGGGCTCAAATAAATTTAGCAGAAGATTTGCCTTTCTGGATTCAAGGCATGGCATTAGTAAACCCAGCTATGGTACCCTTTGAAGGGTTAACCAAGACTCCCTAAACCCAATCTGTTGCAGTTGAAGGACTTCAGGGTTGGATGCCAAAAATGACTTTTCCCTCAAATCCAACAAGTGCAACAGCCCCTCCCTTGCCTCCACCACCACCTCCACCACCACCTTCGCCCAAGTCAGACAGGTATCATAAACAACTGAACATATTGACTATTGCAGTGGGGCTCAAATAAATTTAGGAAAAGATTTGCCTTTCTGGAATCAAGGCATGGCATTAGTAAACCCAGCTATGGTACCCTTTGAAGGGTTAACCAAGACTCCCTAAACCCAATCTGTTGCAGTTGAAGGACTTCAGGGTTGGATGCCAAAAATGACTTTTCCCTCAAATCCAACAAGTGCAACAGCCCCTCCCTTGCCTCCACCACCACCTCCACCACCACCTTCGCCCAAGTCAGACAGGTATCATAAACACCTGAACATATTGACTATTGCAATGGGGCTCAAATAAATTTAGCAGAAGATTTGCCTTTCTGGAATCAAGGCATTGCATTAGTAAACCCAGCTATGGTACCCTTTGAAGGGTTAACCAAGACTCCCTAAACCCAATCTGTTGCAGTTGAAGGACTTCAGGGTTGGATGCCAAAAATGACTTTTCCCTCAAATCCAACAAGTGCAACAGCCCCTCCCTTGCCTCCACCACCACCTCCACCACCACCTTCGCCCAAGTCAGACAGGTATCATAAACACCTGAACATATTGACTATTGCAATGGGGCTCAAATAAATTTAGCAGACGATTTGCCTTTCTGGAATCAAGGCATGGCATTAGTAAACCCAGCTTTGATACCCTTTGAAGGGTTAACCAAGACTCCCTAAACCCAATCTGTTGCAGTTGAAGGACTTCAGGGTTGGATGCCAAAAATGACTTTTCCCTCAAATCCAACAAGTGCAACAGCCCCTCCCTTGCCTCCACCACCACCTCCACCACCACCTTCGCCCAAGTCAGACAGGTATCATAAACACCTGAACATATTGACTATTGCAATGGGGCTCAAATAAATTTAGCAGAAGATTTGCCTTTCTGGAATCAAGGCATTGCATTAGTAAACCCAGCTATGGTACCCTTTGAAGGGTTAACCAAGACTCCCTAAACCCAATCTGTTGCAGTTGAAGGACTTCAGGGTTGGATGCCAAAAATGACTTTTCCCTCAAATCCAACAAGTGCAACAGCCCCTCCCTTGCCTCCACCACCACCTCCACCACCACCTTCGCCCAAGTCAGACAGGTATCATAAACACCTGAACATATTGACTATTGCAATGGGGCTCAAATAAATTTAGCAGAAGATTTGCCTTTCTGGAATCAAGGCATGGCATTAGTAAACCCAGCTATGGTACCCTTTGAAGGGTTAACCAAGACTCCCTAAACCCAATCTGTTGCAGTTGAAGGACTTCAGGGTTGGATGCCAAAAATGACTTTTCCCTCAAATCCAACAAGTGCAACAGCACCTCCCTTGCCTCCACCACCACCTCCACCACCACCACCACCTTCGCCCAAGTCAGACAGGTATCATAAACACCTGAACATATTGACTATTGCAATGGGGCTCAAATAAATTTAGCAGAAGATTTCCCTTTCTGGAATCAAGGCATGGCATTAGTAAACCCAGCTATGGTACCCTTTGAAGGGTTAACCAAGACTCCCTAAACCCAATCTGTTGCAGTTGAAGGACTTCAGGGTTGGATGCCAAAAATGACTTTTCCCTCAAATCCAACAAGTGCAACAGCACCTCCCTTGCCTCCACCACCACCTCCACCACCACCTTCGCCCAAGTCAGACAGGTATCATAAACACCTGAACATATTGACTATTGCAATGGGGCTCAAATAAATTTAGCAGAAGATTTCCCTTTCTAGAATCAAGGCATGGCATTAGTAAACCCAGCTATGGTACCCTTTGAAGGGTTAACCAAGACTCCCTAAACCCAATCTGTTGCAGTTGAAGGACTTCAGGGTTGGATGCCAAAAATGACTTTTCCCTCAAATCCAACAAGTGCAACAGCCCATCCCTTGCCTCCACCACCACCACCACCTTCGCCCAAGTCAGACAGGTATCATAAACACCTGAACATATTGACTATTGCAATGGGGCTCAAATAAATTTAGCAGAAGATTTGCCTTTCTGGAATCAAGGCATGGCATTAGTAAACCCAGCTATGGTACCCTTTGAAGGGTTAACCAAGACTCCCTAAACCCAATCTGTTGAAGTTGAAGGACTTCAGGGTTGGATGCCAAAAATGACTTTTCCCTCAAATCCAACAAGTGCAACAGCCCCTCCCTTGCCTCCACCACCACCTCCACCATCACCTTCGCCCAAGTCAGACAGGTATCATAAACACCTGAACATATTGACTATTGCAATGGGGCTCAAATAAATTTAGCAGAAGATTTGCCTTTCTGGAATCAAGGCATGGCATTAGTAAACCCAGCTATGGTACCCTTTGAAGGGTTAACCAAGACTCCCTAAACCCAATCTGTTGCAGTTGAAGGACTTCAGGGTTGGATGCCAAAAATGACTTTTCCCTCAAATCCAACAAGTGCAACAGCACCTCCCTTGCCTCCACCACCACCTCCACCACCACCACCACCTTCGCCCAAGTCAGACAGGTATCATAAACACCTGAACATATTGACTATTGCAGTGGGGCTCAAATAAATTTAGCAAAAGATTTGCCTTTCTGGAATCAAGGCATGGCATTAGTAAACCCAGCTATGGTACCCTTTGAAGGGTTAACCAAGACTCCCTAAACCCAATCTGTTGCAGTTGAAGGACTTCAGGGTTGGATGCCAAAAATGACTTTTCCCTCAAATCCAACAAGTGCAACAGCCCCTCCCTTGCCTCCACCACCACCTCCACCACCACCTTCGCCCAAGTCAGACAGGTATCATAAACACCTGAACATATTGACTATTGCAATGGGGCTCAAATAAATTTAGCAGAAGATTTCCCTTTCTAGAATCAAGGCATGGCATTAGTAAACCCAGCTATGGTACCCTTTGAAGGATTAACCAAGACTCCCTAAACCCAATCTGTTGCAGTTGAAGGACTTCAGGGTTGGATGCCAAAAATGACTTTTCCCTCAAATCCAACAAGTGCCTCCACCACCACCACCACCTTCGCCCAAGTCAGACAGGTATCATAAACACCTGAACATATTGACTATTGCAATGGGGCTCAAATAAATTTAGCAGAAGATTTGCCTTTCTGGAATCAAGGCATGGCATTAGTAAACCCAGCTATGGTACCCTTTGAAGGGTTAACCAAGACTCCCTAAACCCAATCTGTTGCAGTTGAAAGACTTCAGGGTTGGATGCCAAAAATGACTTTTCCCTCAAATCCAACAAGTGCAACAGCACCTCCCTTGCCTCCACCACAACCTCCACCACCACCTTCGCCCAAGTCAGACAGGTAACATAAACACCTGAACATATTGACTATTGCAATGGGGCTAAAATAAATTTAGCAGAAGATTTCCCTTTCTAGAATCAAGGCATGGCATTAGTAAACCCAGCTATGGTACCCTTTGAAGGGTTAACCAAGACTCCCTAAACCCAATCTGTTGCAGTTGAAGGACTTCAGGGTTGGATGCCAAAAATGACTTTTCCCTCAAATCCAACAAGTGCAACAGCCCCTCCCTTGCCTCCACCACCACCACCACCTTCGCCCAAGTCAGACAGGTATCATAAACACCTGAACATATTGACTATTGCAATGGGGCTCAAATAAATTTAGCAGAAGATTTGCCTTTCTGGAATCAAGGCATGGCATTAGTAAACCCAGCTATGGTACCCTTTGAAGGGTTAACCAAGACTCCCTAAACCCAATCTGTTGAAGTTGAAGGACTTCAGGGTTGGATGCCAAAAATGACTTTTCCCTCAAATCCAACAAGTGCAAAAGCCCCTCCCTTGCCTCCACCACCACCTCCACCATCACCTTTGCCCAAGTCAGACAGGTATCATAAACACCTGAACATATTGACTATTGCAATGGGGCTCAAATAAATTTAGCAGAAGATTTCCCTTTCTGGAATCAAGGCATGGCATTAGTAAACCCAGCTATGGTACCCTTTGAAGGGTTAACCAAGACTCCCTAAACCCAATCTGTTGCAGTTGAAGGACTTCAGGGTTGGATGCCAGAAATGACTTTTCCCTCAAATCCAACAAGTGCAACAGCCCCTCCCTTGCCTCTACCACCACCTCCACCACCACCACCACCTTCGCCCAAGTCAGACAGGTATCATAAACACCTGAACATATTGACTATTGCAATGGGGCTCAAATAAATTTAGCAGAAGATTTGCCTTTCTGGAATCAAGGCATGGCATTAGTAAACCTAGCTATGGTACCCTTTGAAGGGTTAACCAAGACTCCCTAAACCCAATCTGTTGCAGTTGAAGTACTTCAGGGTTGGATGCCAAAAATGACTTTTCCCTCAAATCCAACAAGTGCAACAGCCCCTCCCTTGCCTCCACCACCACCTCCACCACCACATTCGCCCAAGTCAGACAGGTAACATAAACACCTGAACATATTGACTATTGCAGTGGGGCTCAAATAAATTTAGCAGAAGATTTGCCTTTCTGGAATCAAGGCATGGCTTTAGTAAACCCAGCTATGGTACCCTTTAAAGGGTTAACCAAGACTCCCTAAACCCAATCTGTTGCAGTTGAAGGACTTCAGGGTTGGATGCCAAAAATGACTTTTCCCTCAAATCCAACAAGTGCAACAGCCCCTTCCTTGGCTCCACCACCACCTCCACCACCACCTTCGCCCAAGTCAGACAGGTATCATAAACACCTGAACATATTGACTATTGCAATGGGGCTCAAATAAATTTAGCAGAAGATTTCTCTTTCTAGAATCAAGGCATGGCATTAGTAAACCCAGCTATGGTACCCTTTGAAGGGTTAACCAAGACTCCCTAAACCCAATCTGTTGCAGTTGAAGGACTTCAGGGTTGGATGCCAAAAATGACTTTTCCCTCAAATCCAACAAGTGCAACAGCCCCTCCCTTACCTCCACCACCACCTCCACCACCACCTCCACCACCACCACCACCTTCGCCCAAGTCAGACAGGTATCATAAACACCTGAACATATTGACTATTGCAATGGGGCTCAAATAAATTTAGCAGAAGATTTGCCTTTCTGGATTCAAGGCATGGCATTAGTAAACCCAGCTATGGTACCCTTTGAAGGGTTAACCAAGACTCCCTAAACCCAATCTGTTGCAGTTGAAGGACTTCAGGGTTGGATGCCAAAAATGACTTTTCCCTCAAATCCAACAAGTGCAACAGCCCCTCCCTTAGCTCCACCACCACCTCCACCACCACCACCACCTTCGCCCAAGTCAGACAGGTATCATAAACACCTGAACATATTGACTATTGCAATGGGGCTCAAATAAATTTAGCAGAAGATTTGCCTTTCTGGAATCAAGGCATGGCATTAGTAAACCTAGCTATGGTACCCTTTGAAGGGTTAACCAAGACTCCCTAAACCCAATCTGTTGCAGTTGAAGGACTTCAGGGTTGGATGCCAAAAATGACTTTTCCCTCAAATCCAACAAGTGCAACAGCCCCTCCCTTGCCTCCACCACCACCTCCACCACCACCTTCGCCCAAGTCAGACAGGTATCATAAACACCTGAACATATTGACTATTGCAATGGGGCTCAAATAAATTTAGCAGAAGATTTGCCTTTCTGGAATCAAGGCATTGCATTAGTAAACCCAGCTATGGTACCCTTTGAAGGGTTAACCAAGACTCCCTAAACCCAATCTGTTGCAGTTGAAGGACTTCAGGGTTGGATGCCAAAAATGACTTTTCCCTCAAATCCAACAAGTGCAACAGCCCCTCCCTTGCCTCCACCACCACCTCCACCACCACCTTCGCCCAAGTCAGACAGGTATCATAAACACCTGAACATATTGACTATTGCAATGGGGCTCAAATAAATTTAGCAGAAGATTTCCCTTCCTGGAATCAAGGCATGGCATTAGTAAACCCAGCTATGGTACCCTTTGAAGGGTTAACCAAGACTCCCTAAACCCAATCTGTTGCAGTTGAAGTACTTCAGGGTTGGATGCCAAAAATGACTTTTCCCTCAAATCCAACAAGTGCAACAGCCCCTCCCTTGCCTCCACCACCACCTCCACCACCACCACCACCTTCGCCCAAGTCAGACAGGTATCATAAACACCTGAACATGTTGACTATTGCAATGGGGCTCAAATAAATTTAGCAGAAGATTTGCCTTTCTGGAATCAAGGCATGGCATTAGTAAACCCAGCTATGGTACCCTTTGAAGGGTTAACCAAGACTCCCTAAACCCAATCTGTTGCAGTTGAAGGACTTCAGGGTTGGATGCCAAAAATGACTTTTCCCTCAAATCCAACAAGTGCAACAGCCCCTCCCTTGCCTCCACCACCACCACCACCTTCGCCCAAGTCAGACAGGTATCATAAACACCTGAACATATTGACTATTGCAATGGGGCTCAAATAAATTTAGCAGAAGATTTGCCTTTCTGGAATCAAGGCATGGCATTAGTAAACCCAGCTATGGTACCCTTTGAAGGGTTAACCAAGACTCCCTAAACCCAATCTGTTGCAGTTGAAGGACTTCAGGGTTGGATGCCAAAAATGACTTTTCCCTCAAATCCAACAAGTGCAACAGCCCCTCCCTTGCCTCCACCACCACCTCCACCACCACCTTCGCCCAAGTCAGACAGGTATCATAAACACCTGAACATATTGACTATTGCAATGGGGCTCAAATAAATTTAGCAGAAGATTTGCCTTTCTGGAATCAAGGCATGGCATTAGTAAACCCAGCTATGGTACCCTTTGAAGGGTTAACCAAGACTCCCTAAACCCAATCTGTTGCAGTTGAAGGACTTCAGGGTTGGATGCCAAAAATGACTTTTCCCTCAAATCCAACAAGTGCAACAGCACCTCCCTTGCCTCCACCACCACCACCACCACCACCTTCGCCCAAGTCAGACAGGTATCATAAACACCTGAACATATTGACTATTGCAATGGGGCTCAAATAAATTTAGCAGAAGATTTGCCTTTCTGGAATCAAGGCATTGCATTAGTAAACCCAGCTATGGTACCCTTTGAAGGGTTAACCAAGACTCCCTAAACCCAATCTGTTGCAGTTGAAGGACTTCAGGGTTGGATGCCAAAAATGACTTTTCCCTCAAATCCAACAAGTGCAACAGCACCTCCCTTGCCTCCACCTCCACCACCACCTTCGCCCAAGTCAGACAGGTTCATAAACACCTGAACATATTGACTATTGCAATGGGGCTCAAATAAATTTAGCAGAAGTTTTGCCTTTCTGGAATCAAGGCATGGCATTAGTAAACCCAGCTATGGTACCCTTTGAAGGGTTAACCAAGACTCCCTAAACCCAATCTGTTGCAGTTGAAGGACTTCAGGGTTGGATGCCAAAAATGACTTTTCCCTCAAATCCAACAAGTGCAACAGCCCCTCCCTTAGCTCCACCACCACCTCCACCACCACCACCACCTTCGCCCAAGTCAGACAGGTATCATAAACACCTGAACATATTGACTATTGCAATGGGGCTCAAATAAATTTAGCAGAAGATTTGCCTTTCTGGAATCAAGGCATGGCATTAGTAAACCTAGCTATGGTACCCTTTGAAGGGTTAACCAAGACTCCCTAAACCCAATCTGTTGCAGTTGAAGGACTTCAGGGTTGGATGCCAAAAATGACTTTTCCCTCAAATCCAACAAGTGCAACAGCCCCTCCCTTGCCTCCACCACCACCTCCACCACCACCTTCGCCCAAGTCAGACAGGTATCATAAACACCTGAACATATTGACTATTGCAATTGGGCTCAAATAAATTTAGCAGAAGATTTGCCTTTCTGGAATCAAGGCATTGCATTAGTAAACCCAGCTATGGTACCCTTTGAAGGGTTAACCAAGACTCCCTAAACCCAATCTGTTGCAGTTGAAGGACTTCAGGGTTGGATGCCAAAAATGACTTTTCCCTCAAATCCAACAAGTGCAACAGCCCCTCCCTTGCCTCCACCACCACCTCCACCACCACCTTCGCCCAAGTCAGACAGGTATCATAAACACCTGAACATATTGACTATTGCAATGGGGCTCAAATAAATTTAGCAGAAGATTTCCCTTCCTGGAATCAAGGCATGGCATTAGTAAACCCAGCTATGGTACCCTTTGAAGGGTTAACCAAGACTCCCTAAACCCAATCTGTTGCAGTTGAAGTACTTCAGGGTTGGATGCCAAAAATGACTTTTCCCTCAAATCCAACAAGTGCAACAGCCCCTCCCTTGCCTCCACCACCACCTCCACCACCACCACCACCTTCGCCCAAGTCAGACAGGTATCATAAACACCTGAACATGTTGACTATTGCAATGGGGCTCAAATAAATTTAGCAGAAGATTTGCCTTTCTGGAATCAAGGCATGGCATTAGTAAACCCAGCTATGGTACCCTTTGAAGGGTTAACCAAGACTCCCTAAACCCAATCTGTTGCAGTTGAAGGACTTCAGGGTTGGATGCCAAAAATGACTTTTCCCTCAAATCCAACAAGTGCAACAGCCCCTCCCTTGCCTCCACCACCACCACCACCTTCGCCCAAGTCAGACAGGTATCATAAACACCTGAACATATTGACTATTGCAATGGGGCTCAAATAAATTTAGCAGAAGATTTGCCTTTCTGGAATCAAGGCATGGCATTAGTAAACCCAGCTATGGTACCCTTTGAAGGGTTAACCAAGACTCCCTAAACCCAATCTGTTGCAGTTGAAGGACTTCAGGGTTGGATGCCAAAAATGACTTTTCCCTCAAATCCAACAAGTGCAACAGCCCCTCCCTTGCCTCCACCACCACCTCCACCACCACCTTCGCCCAAGTCAGACAGGTATCATAAACACCTGAACATATTGACTATTGCAATGGGGCTCAAATAAATTTAGCAGAAGATTTGCCTTTCTGGAATCAAGGCATGGCATTAGTAAACCCAGCTATGGTACCCTTTGAAGGGTTAACCAAGACTCCCTAAACCCAATCTGTTGCAGTTGAAGGACTTCAGGGTTGGATGCCAAAAATGACTTTTCCCTCAAATCCAACAAGTGCAACAGCACCTCCCTTGCCTCCACCACCACCACCACCACCACCTTCGCCCAAGTCAGACAGGTATCATAAACACCTGAACATATTGACTATTGCAATGGGGCTCAAATAAATTTAGCAGAAGATTTGCCTTTCTGGAATCAAGGCATTGCATTAGTAAACCCAGCTATGGTACCCTTTGAAGGGTTAACCAAGACTCCCTAAACCCAATCTGTTGCAGTTGAAGGACTTCAGGGTTGGATGCCAAAAATGACTTTTCCCTCAAATCCAACAAGTGCAACAGCACCTCCCTTGCCTCCACCTCCACCACCACCTTCGCCCAAGTCAGACAGGTTCATAAACACCTGAACATATTGACTATTGCAATGGGGCTCAAATAAATTTAGCAGAAGTTTTGCCTTTCTGGAATCAAGGCATGGCATTAGTAAACCCAGCTATGGTACCCTTTGAAGGGTTAACCAAGACTCCCTAAACCCAATCTGTTGCAGTTGAAGGACTTCAGGGTTGGATGCCAAAAATGACTTTTCCCTCAAATCCAACAAGTGCAACAGCCCCTCCCTTGCCTCCACCACCACCTCCACCACCACCTTCGCCCAAGTCAGACAGGTATCATAAACACCTGAACATATTGACTATTGCAATGGGGCTCAAATAAATTTAGCAGAAGATTTCCCTTTCTAGAATCAAGGCATGGCATTAGTAAACCCAGCTATGGTACCCTTTGAAGGGTTAACCAAGACTCCCTAAACCCAATCTGTTGCAGTTGAAGGACTTCAGGGTTGGATGCCAAAAATGACTTTTCCCTCAAATCCAACAAGTGCAACAGCCCATCCCTTGCCTCCACCACCACCACCACCTTCGCCCAAGTCAGACAGGTATCATAAACACCTGAACATATTGACTATTGCAATGGGGCTCAAATAAATTTAGCAGAAGATTTCCCTTTCTAGAATCAAGGCATGGCATTAGTAAACCCAGCTATGGTACCCTTTGAAGGGTTAACCAAGACTCCCTAAACCCAATCTGTTGCAGTTGAAGGACTTCAGGGTTGGATGCCAAAAATGACTTTTCCCTCAAATCCAACAAGTGCAACAGCCCATCCCTTGCCTCCACCACCACCACCACCTTCGCCCAAGTCAGACAGGTATCATAAACACCTGAACATATTGACTATTGCAATGGGGCTCAAATAAATTTAGCAGAAGATTTCCCTTTCTGGAATCAAGGCATGGCATTAGTAAACCCAGCTATGGTACCCTTTGAAGGGTTAACCAAGACTCCCTAAACCCAATCTGTTGAAGTTGAAGGACTTCAGGGATGGATGCCAAAAATGACTTTTCCCTCAAATCCAACAAGTGCAACAGCCCCTCCCTTGCCTCCACCACCACCTCCACCATCACCTTCGCCCAAGTCAGACAGGTATCATAAACACCTGAACATATTGACTATTGCAATGGGGCTCAAATAAATTTAGCAGAAGATTTGCCTTTCTGGAATCAAGGCATGGCATTAGTAAACCCAGCTATGGTACCCTTTGAAGGGTTAACCAAGACTCCCTAAACCCAATCTGTTGCAGTTGAAGGACTTCAGGGTTGGATGCCAAAAATGACTTTTCCCTCAAATCCAACAAGTGCAACAGCACCTCCCTTGCCTCCACCACCACCTCCACCACCACCTTCGCCCAAGTCAGACAGGTATCATAAACACCTGAACATATTGACTATTGCAATGGGGCTCAAATAAATTTAGCAGAAGATTTCCCTTTCTAGAATCAAGGCATGGCATTAGTAAACCCAGCTATGGTACCCTTTGAAGGGTTAACCAAGACTCCCTAAACCCAATCTGTTGCAGTTGAAGGACTTCAGGGTTGGATGCCAAAAATGACTTTTCCCTCAAATCCAACAAGTGCAACAGCCCATCCCTTGCCTCCACCACCACCACCACCTTCGCCCAAGTCAGACAGGTATCATAAACACCTGAACATATTGACTATTGCAATGGGGCTCAAATAAATTTAGCAGAAGATTTGCCTTTCTGGAATCAAGGCATGGCATTAGTAAACCCAGCTATGGTACCCTTTGAAGGGTTAACCAAGACTCCCTAAACCCAATCTGTTGAAGTTGAAGGACTTCAGGGATGGATGCCAAAAATGACTTTTCCCTCAAATCCAACAAGTGCAACAGCCCCTCCCTTGCCTCCACCACCACCTCCACCATCACCTTCGCCCAAGTCAGACAGGTATCATAAACACCTGAACATATTGACTATTGCAATGGGGCTCAAATAAATTTAGCAGAAGATTTGCCTTTCTGGAATCAAGGCATGGCATTAGTAAACCCAGCTATGGTACCCTTTGAAGGGTTAACCAAGACTCCCTAAACCCAATCTGTTGCAGTTGAAGGACTTCAGGGTTGGATGCCAAAAATGACTTTTCCCTCAAATCCAACAAGTGCAACAGCACCTCCCTTGCCTCCACCACCACCTCCACCACCACCACCACCTTCGCCCAAGTCAGACAGGTATCATAAACACCTGAACATATTGACTATTGCAGTGGGGCTCAAATAAATTTAGCAAAAGATTTGCCTTTCTGGAATCAAGGCATGGCATTAGTAAACCCAGCTATGGTACCCTTTGAAGGGTTAACCAAGACTCCCTAAACCCAATCTGTTGCAGTTGAAGGACTTCAGGGTTGGATGCCAAAAATGACTTTTCCCTCAAATCCAACAAGTGCAACAGCCCCTCCCTTGCCTCCACCACCACCTCCACCACCACCTTCGCCCAAGTCAGACAGGTATCATAAACACCTGAACATATTGACTATTGCAATGGGGCTCAAATAAATTTAGCAGAAGATTTCCCTTTCTAGAATCAAGGCATGGCATTAGTAAACCCAGCTATGGTACCCTTTGAAGGGTTAACCAAGACTCCCTAAACCCAATCTGTTGCAGTTGAAGGACTTCAGGGTTGGATGCCAAAAATGACTTTTCCCTCAAATCCAACAAGTGCAACAGCCCCTCCCTTGCCTCCACCACCACCACCACCTTCGCCCAAGTCAGACAGGTATCATAAACACCTGAACATATTGACTATTGCAATGGGGCTCAAATAAATTTAGCAGAAGATTTGCCTTTCTGGAATCAAGGCATGGCATTAGTAAACCCAGCTATGGTACCCTTTGAAGGGTTAACCAAGACTCTAAACCCAATCTGTTGAAGTTGAAGGACTTCAGGGTTGGATGCCAAAAATGACTTTTCCCTCAAATCCAACAAGTGCAACAGCCCCTCCCTTGCCTCCACCACCACCTCCACCATCACCTTCGCCCAAGTCAGACAGGTATCATAAACACCTGAACATATTGACTATTGCAATGGGGCTCAAATTAATTTAGCAGAAGATTTCTCTTTCTAGAATCAAGGCATGGCATTAGTAAACCCAGCTATGGTACCCTTTGAAGGGTTAACCAAGACTCCCTAAACCCAATCTGTTGCAGTTGAAGGACTTCAGGGTTGGATGCCAAAAATGACTTTTCCCTCAAATCCAACAAGTGCAACAGCCCCTCCCTTGCCTCCACCACCACCTCCACCACCACCTCCACCACCACCACCACCTTCGCCCAAGTCAGACAGGTATCATAAACACCTGAACATATTGACTATTGCAATGGGGCTCAAATAAATTTAGCAGAAGATTTGCCTTTCTGGATTCAAGGCATGGCATTAGTAAACCCAGCTATGGTACCCTTTGAAGGGTTAACCAAGACTCCCTAAACCCAATCTGTTGCAGTTGAAGGACTTCAGGGTTGGATGCCAAAAATGACTTTTCCCTCAAATCCAACAAGTGCAACAGCCCCTCCCTTGCCTCCACCACCACCTCCACCACCACCTTCGCCCAAGTCAGACAGGTATCATAAACAACTGAACATATTGACTATTGCAGTGGGGCTCAAATAAATTTAGGAAAAGATTTGCCTTTCTGGAATCAAGGCATGGCATTAGTAAACCCAGCTATGGTACCCTTTGAAGGGTTAACCAAGACTCCCTAAACCCAATCTGTTGCAGTTGAAGGACTTCAGGGTTGGATGCCAAAAATGACTTTTCCCTCAAATCCAACAAGTGCAACAGCCCCTCCCTTGCCTCCACCACCACCTTCACCACCACCTTCGCCCAAGTCAGACAGGTATCATAAACACCTGAACATATTGACTATTGCAATGGGGCTCAAATAAATTTAGCAGACGATTTGCCTTTCTGGAATCAAGGCATGGCATTAGTAAACCCAGCTATGGTACCCTTTGAAGGGTTAACCAAGACTCCCTAAACCCAATCTGTTGCAGTTGAAGGACTTCAGGGTTGGATGCCAAAAATGACTTTTCCCTCAAATCCAACAAGTGCAACAGCCCCTCCCTTAGCTCCACCACCACCTCCACCACCACCACCACCTTCGCCCAAGTCAGACAGGTATCATAAACACCTGAACATATTGACTATTGCAATGGGGCTCAAATAAATTTAGCAGAAGATTTGCCTTTCTGGAATCAAGGCATTGCATTAGTAAACCCAGCTATGGTACCCTTTGAAGGGTTAACCAAGACTCCCTAAACCAGATCTGTTGCAGTTGTAGGACTTCAGGGTTGGATGCCAAAAATGACTTTTCCCTCAAATCCAACAAGTGCAACAGCCCCTCCCTTGCCTCCACCACCACCTCCACCACCACCTTCGCCCAAGTCAGACAGGTATCATAAACACCTGAACATATTGACTATTGCAATGGGGCTCAAATAAATTTAGCAGAAGATTTCCCTTTCTGGAATCAAGGCATGGCATTAGTAAACCCAGCTATGGTACCCTTTGAAGGGTTAACCAAGACTCCCGAAACCCAATCTGTTGCAGTTGAAGTACTTCAGGGTTGGATGCCAAAAATGACTTTTCCCTCAAATCCAACAAGTGCAACAGCCCCTCCCTTGCCTCCACCACCACCTCCACCACCACCACCACCTTCGCCCAAGTCAGACAGGTATCATAAACACCTGAACATATTGACTATTGCAATGGGGCTCAAATAAATTTAGCAGAAGATTTGCCTTTCTGGAATCAAGGCATGGCATTAGTAAACCCAGCTATGGTACCCTTTGAAGGGTTAACCAAGACTCCCTAAACCCAATCTGTTGCAGTTGAAGGACTTCAGGGTTGGATGCCAAAAATGACTTTTCCCTCAAATCCAACAAGTGCAACAGCACCTCCCTTGCCTCCACCACCACCTCCACCACCACCTTCGCCCAAGTCAGACAGGTATCATAAACACCTGAACATATTGACTATTGCAATGGGGCTCAAATAAATTTAGCAGAAGATTTGCCTTTCTGGAATCAAGGCATGGCATTAGTAAACCCAGCTATGGTACCCTTTGAAGGGTTAACCAAGACTCCCTAAACCCAATCTGTTGCAGTTGAAGGACTTCAGGGTTGGATGCCAAAAATGACTTTTCCCTCAAATCCAACAAGTGCAACAGCCCCTCCCTTGCCTCCACCACCACCTCCACCACCACCTTCGCCCAAGTCAGACAGGTATCATAAACACCTGAACATATTGACTATTGCAATGGGGCTCAAATAAATTTAGCAGAAGATTTCCCTTTCTAGAATCAAGGCATGGCATTAGTAAACCCAGCTATGGTACCCTTTGAAGGGTTAACCAAGACTCCCTAAACCCAATCTGTTGCAGTTGAAGGACTTCAGGGTTGGATGCCAAAAATGACTTTTCCCTCAAATCCAACAAGTGCAACAGCCCATCCCTTGCCTCCACCACCACCACCACCTTCGCCCAAGTCAGACAGGTATCATAAACACCTGAACATATTGACTATTGCAATGGGGCTCAAATAAATTTAGCAGAAGATTTGCCTTTCTGGAATCAAGGCATGGCATTAGTAAACCCAGCTATGGTACCCTTTGAAGGGTTAACCAAGACTCCCTAAACCCAATCTGTTGAAGTTGAAGGACTTCAGGGTTGGATGCCAAAAATGACTTTTCCCTCAAATCCAACAAGTGCAACAGCCCCTCCCTTGCCTCCACCACCACCTCCACCATCACCTTCGCCCAAGTCAGACAGGTATCATAAACACCTGAACATATTGAGTATTGCAATGGGGCTCAAATAAATTTAGCAGAAGATTTGCCTTTCTGGAATCAAGGCATGGCATTAGTAAACCCAGCTATGGTACCCTTTGAAGGGTTAACCAAGACTCCCTAAACCCAATCTGTTGCAGTTGAAGGACTTCAGGGTTGGATGCCAAAAATGACTTTTCCCTCAAATCCAACAAGTGCAACAGCACCTCCCTTGCCTCCACCACCACCTCCACCACCACCACCACCTTCGCCCAAGTCAGACAGGTATCATAAACACCTGAACATATTGACTATTGCAGTGGGGCTCAAATAAATTTAGCAGAAGATTTCCCTTTCTGGAATCAAGGCATGGCATTAGTAAACCCAGCTATGGTACCCTTTGAAGGGTTAACCAAGACTCCCTAAACCCAATCTGTTGCAGTTGAAGGACTTCAGGGTTGGATGCCAAAAATGACTTTTCCCTCAAATCCAACAAGTGCAACAGCACCTCCCTTGCCTCCACCACCACCTCCACCACCACCTTCGCCCAAGTCAGACAGGTATCATAAACACCTGAACAAATTGACTATTGCAATGGGGCTCAAATAAATTTAGCAGAAGATTTCCCTTCCTAGAATCAAGGCATGGCATTAGTAAACCCAGCTATGGTACCCTTTGAAGGGTTAACCAAGACTCCCTAAACCCAATCTGTTGCAGTTGAAGGACTTCAGGGTTGGATGCCAAAAATGACTTTTCCCTCAAATCCAACAGGTGCAACAGCCCCTCCCTTGCCTCCACCACCACCACCACCTTCGCCCAAGTCAGACAGGTATCATAAACACCTTAACATATTGACTATTGCAATGGGGCTCAAATAAATTTAGCAGAAGATTTCCCTTTCTGGAATCAAGGCATGGCATTAGTAAACCTAGCTATGGTACCCTTTGAAGGGTTAACCAAGACTCCCTAAACCCAATCTGTTGCAGTTGAAGGACTTCAGGGTTGGATGCCAAAAATGACTTTTCCCTCAAATCCAACAAGTGCAACAGCCCCTCCCTTGCCTCCACCACCACCTCCACCACCACCTTCGCCCAAGTCAGACAGGTATCATAAACACCTGAACATATTGACTATTGCAATGGGGCTCAAATAAATTTAGCAGAAGATTTGCCTTTCTGGAATCAAGGCATGGCATTAGTAAACCCAGCTATGGTACCCTTTGAAGGGGTAACCAAGACTCCCTAAACCCAATCTGTTGCAGTTGAAGGACTTCAGGGTTGGATGCCAAAAATGACTTTTCCCTCAAATCCAACAAGTGCAACAGCCCCTCCCTTGCCTCCACCACCACCTCCACCACCACCTTCGCCCAAGTCAGACAGGTATCATAAACACCTGAACATATTGACTATTGCAATGGGGCTCAAATAAATTTAGCAGAAGATTTGCCTTTCTGGAATCAAGGCATTGCATTAGTAAACCCAGCTATGGTACCCTTTAAAGGGTTAACCAAGACTCCCTAAACCCAATCTGTTGCAGTTGTAGGACTTCAGGGTTGGATGCCAAAAATGACTTTTCCCTCAAATCCAACAAGTGCAACAGCCCCTCCCTTGCCTCCACCACCACCTCCACCACCACCTTCGCCCAAGTCAGACAGGTATCATAAACACCTGAACATATTGACTATTGCAATGGGGCTCAAATAAATTTAGCAGAAGATTTCCCTTTCTGGAATCAAGGCATGGCATTAGTAAACCCAGCTATGGTACCCTTTGAAGGGTTAACCAAGACTCCCGAAACCCAATCTGTTGCAGTTGAAGTACTTCAGGGTTGGATGCCAAAAATGACTTTTCCCTCAAATCCAACAAGTGCAACAGCCCCTCCCTTGCCTCCACCACCACCTCCACCACCACCTTCGCCCAAGTCAGACAGGTATCATAAACACCTGAACATATTGACTATTGCAATGGGGCTCAAATAAATTTAGCAGAAGATTTCCCTTTCTGGAATCAAGGCATGGCATTAGTAAACCCAGATATGGTACCCTTTGAAGGGTTAACCAAGACTCTCTAAACCCAATCTGTTGCAGTTGAAGGACTTCAGGGTTGGATGCCAAAAATGACTTTTCCCTCAAATCCAACAAGTGCAACAGCCCCTCCCTTGCCTCCACCACCACCTCCACCACCACCACCACCTTCGCCCAAGTCAGACAGGTATCATAAACACCTTAACATATTGACTATTGCAATGGGGCTCAAATAAATTTAGCAGAAGATTTCCCTTTCTGGAATCAAGGCATGGCATTAGTAAACCCAGCTATGGTACCCTTTGAAGGGTTAACCAAGACTCCCTAAACCCAATCTGTTGCAGTTGAAGGACTTCAGGGTTGGATGCCAAAAATGACTTTTCCCTCAAATCCAACAAGTGCAACAGCCCCTCCCTTGCCTCCACCACCACCTCCACCACCACCTTCGCCCAAGTCAGACAGGTATCATAAACACCTGAACATATTGACTATTGCAATGGGGCTCAAATAAATTTAGCAGAAGATTTCCCTTTCTGGAATCAAGGCATGGCATTAGTAAACCCAGCTATGGTACCCTTTGAAGGGTTAACCAAGACTCCCTAAACCCAATCTGTTGCAGTTGAAGGACTTCAGGGTTGGATGCCAAAAATGACTTTTCCCTCAAATCCAACAAGTGCAACAGCCCCTCCCTCTCCTCCACCACCACCTCCACCACCACCACCACCTTCGCCCAAGTCAGACAGGTATCATAAACACCTGAACATATTGACTATTGCAATGGGGCTCAAATAAATTTAGCAGAAGATTTGCCTTTCTGGAATCAAGGCATGGCATTAGTAAACCTAGCTATGGTACCCTTTGAAGGGTTAACCAAGACTCCCTAAACCCAATCTGTTGCAGTTGAAGGACTTCAGGGTTGGATGCCAAAAATGACTTTTCCCTCAAATCCAACAAGTGCAACAGCCCCTCCCTTGCCTCCACCACCACCTCCACCACCACCTTCGCCCAAGTCAGACAGGTATCATAAACACCTGAACATATTGACTATTGCAATGGGGCTCAAATAAATTTAGCAGAAGATTTGCCTTTCTGGAATCAAGGCATGGCATTAGTAAACCCAGCTATGGTACCCTTTGAAGGGTTAACCAAGACTCCCTAAACCCAATCTGTTGCAGTTGAAGGACTTCAGGGTTGGATGCCAAAAATGACTTTTCCCTCAAATCCAACAAGTGCAACAGCCCCTCCCTTGCCTCCACCACCACCTCCACCACCACCTTCGCCCAAGTCAGACAGGTATCATAAACACCTGAACATATTGACTATTGCAATGGGGCTCAAATAAATTTAGCAGAAGATTTGCCTTTCTAGAATCAAGGCATGGCATTAGTAAACCCAGCTATGGTACCCTTTGAAGGGTTAACCAAGACTCCCTAAACCCAATCTGTTGCAGTTGAAGGACTTCAGGGTTGGATGCCAAAAATGACTTTTCCCTCAAATCCAACAAGTGCAACAGCCCCTCCCTTGCCTCCACCACCACCTCCACCACCACCACCACCTTCGCCCAAGTCAGACAGGTATCATAAACACCTTAACATATTGACTATTGCAATGGGGCTCAAATAAATTTAGCAGAAGATTTGCCTTTCTGGAATCAAGGCATAGCATTAGTAAACCCAGCTATGGTACCCTTTGAAGGGTTAACCAAGACTCCCTAAACCCAATCTGTTGCAGTTGAAGGACTTCAGGGTTGGATGCCAAAAATGACTTTTCCCTCAAATCCAACAAGTGCAACAGCCCCTCCCTTAGCTCCAGCACCACCTCCACCACCACCTTCGCCCAAGTCAGACAGGTATCATAAACACCTGAACATATTGACTATTGCAATGGGGCTCAAATAAATTTAGCAGAAGATTTGCCTTTCTGGAATCAAGGCATGGCATTAGTAAACCTAGCTATGGTACCCTTTGAAGGGTTAACCAAGACTCCCTAAACCCAATCTGTTGCAGTTGAAGGACTTCAGGGTTGGATGCCAAAAATGACTTTTCCCTCAAATCCAACAAGTGCAACAGCCCCTCCCTTGCCTCCACCACCACCACCACCACCACCTTCGCCCAAGTCAGACAGGTATCATAAACACCTGAACATATTGACTATTGCAATGGGCCTCAAAAAAATTTAGCAGAAGATTTGCCTTTCTGGAATCAAGGCATGGCATTAGTAAACCCAGCTATAGTACCCTTTGAAGGGTTAACCAAGACTCCCTAAACCCAATATGTTGAGGTTGAAGGACTTCAGGGTTGGATGCCAAAAATGACTTTTCCCTCAAATCCAACAAGTGCAACAGCCCCTCCCTTGCCTCCACCACCACCTCCACCATCACCTTCACCCAAGTCAGACAGGTATCATAAACACCTGAACATATTGACTATTGCAATGGGGCTCAAATAAATTTAGCAGAAGATTTGCCTTTCTGGAATCAAGGCATGGCATTAGTAAACCCAGCTATGGTACCCTTTGAAGGGTTAACCAAGACTCCCTAAACCCAATCTGTTGAAGTTGAAGGACTTCAGGGTTGGATGCCAAAAATGACTTTTCCCTCAAATCCAACAAGTGCAACAGCCCCTTCCTTGCCTCCACCACCACCTCCACCATCACCTTCGCCCAAGTCAGACAGGTATCATAAACACCTGAACATATTGACTATTGCAATGGGGCTCAAATAAATTTAGCAGAAGATTTGCCTTTCTGGAATCAAGGCATGGCATTAGTAAACCCAGCTATGGTACCCTTTGAAGGGTTAACCAAGACTCCCTAAACCCAATCTGTTGAAGTTGAAGGACTTCAGGGTTGGATGCCAAAAATGACTTTTCCCTCAAATCCAACAAGTGCAACAGCCCCTCCCTCTCCACCACCACCACCTCCACCACCACCACCACCTTCGCCCAAGTCAGACAGGTATCATAAACACCTGAACATATTGACTATTGCAATGGGGCTCAAATAAATTTAGCAGAAGATTTGCCTTTCTGGAATCAAGGCATGGCATTAGTAAACCTAGCTATGGTACCCTTTGAAGGGTTAACCAAGACTCCCTAAACCCAATCTGTTGCAGTTGAAGGACTTCAGGGTTGGATGCCAAAAATGACTTTTCCCTCAAATCCAACAAGTGCAACAGCCCCTCCCTTGCCTCCACCACCACCTCCACCACCACCTTCGCCCAAGTCAGACAGGTATCATAAACACCTGAACATATTGACTATTGCAATGGGGCTCAAATAAATTTAGCAGAAGATTTGCCTTTCTGGAATCAAGGCATGGCATTAGTAAACCTAGCTATGGTACCCTTTGAAGGGTTAACCAAGACTCCCTAAACCCAATCTGTTGCAGTTGAAGGACTTCAGGGTTGGATGCCAAAAATGACTTTTCCCTCAAATCCAACAAGTGCAACAGCCCCTCCCTTGCCTCCACCACCACCTCCACCACCACCTTCGCCCAAGTCAGACAGGTATCATAAACAACTGAACATATTGACTATTGCAGTGGGGCTCAAATAAATTTAGGAAAAGATTTGCCTTTCTGGAATCAAGGCATGGCATTAGTAAACCCAGCTATGGTACCCTTTGAAGGGTTAACCAAGACTCCCTAAACCCAATCTGTTGCAGTTGAAGGACTTCAGGGTTGGATGCCAAAAATGACTTTTCCCTCAAATCCAACAAGTGCAACAGCCCCTCCCTTGCCTCCACCACCACCTCCACCATCACCTTCGCCCAAGTCAGACAGGTATCATAAACACCTGAACATATTGACTATTGCAATGGGGCTCAAATAAATTTAGCAGAAGATTTGCCTTTCTGGAATCAAGGCATGGCATTAGTAAACCCAGCTATGGTACCCTTTGAAGGGTTAACCAAGACTCCCTAAACCCAATCTGTTGCAGTTGAAGGACTTCAGGGTTGGATGCCAAAAATGACTTTTCCCTCAAATCCAACAAGTGCAACAGCCCCTCCCTCTCCTCCACCACCACCTCCACCACCACCACCACCTTCGCCCAAGTCAGACAGGTATCATAAACACCTGAACATATTGACTATTGCAATGGGGCTCAAATAAATTTAGCAGAAGATTTGCCTTTCTGGAATCAAGGCATGGCATTAGTAAACCCAGCTATGGTACCCTTTGAAGGGTTAACCAAGACTCCCTAAACCCAATCTGTTGCAGTTGAAGGACTTCAGGGTTGGATGCCAAAAATGACTTTTCCCTCAAATCCAACAAGTGCAACAGCCCCTCCCTCTCCTCCACCACCACCTCCACCACCACCACCACCTTCGCCCAAGTCAGACAGGTATCATAAACACCTGAACATATTGACTATTGCAATGGGGCTCAAATAAATTTAGCAGAAGATTTGCCTTTCTGGAATCAAGGCATGGCATTAGTAAACCTAGCTATGGTACCCTTTGAAGGGTTAACCAAGACTCCCTAAACCCAATCTGTTGCAGTTGAAGGACTTCAGGGTTGGATGCCAAAAATGACTTTTCCCTCAAATCCAACAAGTGCAACAGCCCCTCCCTTGCCTCCACCACCACCTCCACCACCACCTTCGCCCAAGTCAGACAGGTATCATAAACACCTGAACATATTGACTATTGCAATGGGGCTCAAATAAATTTAGCAGAAGATTTGCCTTTCTGGAATCAAGGCATGGCATTAGTAAACCCAGCTATGGTACCCTTTGAAGGGTTAACCAAGACTCCCTAAACCCAATCTGTTGCAGTTGAAGGACTTCAGGGTTGGATGCCAAAAATGACTTTTCCCTCAAATCCAACAAGTGCAACAGCCCCTCCCTTGCCTCCACCACCACCTCCACCACCACCTTCGCCCAAGTCAGACAGGTTTCATAAACAACTGAACATATTGACTATTGCAGTGGGGCTCAAATAAATTTAGGAAAAGATTTGCCTTTCTGGAATCAAGGCATGGCATTAGTAAACCCAGCTATGGTACCCTTTGAAGGGTTAACCAAGACTCCCTAAACCCAATCTGTTGCAGTTGAAGGACTTCAGGGTTGGATGCCAAAAATGACTTTTCCCTCAAATCCAACAAGTGCAACAGCCCCTCCCTTGCCTCCACCACCACCTCCACCACCACCTTCGCCCAAGTCAGACAGGTATCATAAACACCTGAACATATTGACTATTGCAATGGGGCTCAAATAAATTTAGCAGAAGATTTGCCTTTCTAGAATCAAGGCATGGCATTAGTAAACCCAGCTATGGTACCCTTTGAAGGGTTAACCAAGACTCCCTAAACCCAATCTGTTGCAGTTGAAGGACTTCAGGGTTGGATGCCAAAAATGACTTTTCCCTCAAATCCAACAAGTGCAACAGCCCCTCCCTTGCCTCCACCACCACCTCCACCACCACCACCACCTTCGCCCAAGTCAGACAGGTATCATAAACACCTTAACATATTGACTATTGCAATGGGGCTCAAATAAATTTAGCAGAAGATTTGCCTTTCTGGAATCAAGGCATGGCATTAGTAAACCCAGCTATGGTACCCTTTGAAGGGTTAACCAAGACTCCCTAAACCCAATCTGTTGCAGTTGAAGGACTTCAGGGTTGGATGCCAAAAATGACTTTTCCCTCAAATCCAACAAGTGCAACAGCCCCTCCCTTAGCTCCAGCACCACCTCCACCACCACCTTCGCCCAAGTCAGACAGGTATCATAAACACCTGAACATATTGACTATTGCAATGGGGCTCAAATAAATTTAGCAGAAGATTTGCCTTTCTGGAATCAAGGCATGGCATTAGTAAACCTAGCTATGGTACCCTTTGAAGGGTTAACCAAGACTCCCTAAACCCAATCTGTTGCAGTTGAAGGACTTCAGGGTTGGATGCCAAAAATGACTTTTCCCTCAAATCCAACAAGTGCAACAGCCCCTCCCTTGCCTCCACCACCACCTCCACCACCACCTTCGCCCAAGTCAGACAGGTATCATAAACACCTGAACATATTGACTATTGCAATGGGGCTCAAATAAATTTAGCAGAAGATTTGCCTTTCTGGAATCAAGGCATGGCATTAGTAAACCCAGCAATGGTACCCTTTGAAGGGTTAACCAAGACTCCCTAAACCCAATCTGTTGCAGTTGAAGGACTTCAGGGTTGGATGCCAAAAATGACTTTTCCCTCAAATCCAACAAGTGCAACAGCCCCTCCCTTGCCTCCACCACCACCTCCACCACCACCACCACCTTCGCCCAAGTCAGACAGGTATCATAAACACCTGAACATATTGACTATTGCAGTGGGGCTCAAATAAATTTAGCAAAAGATTTGCCTTTCTGGAATCAAGGCATGGCATTAGTAAACCCAGCTATGGTACCCTTTGAAGGGTTAACCAAGACTCCCTAAACCCAATCTGTTGCAGTTGAAGGACTTCAGGGTTGGATGCCAAAAATGACTTTTCCCTCAAATCCAACAAGTGCAACAGCCCCTCCCTTGCCTCCACCACCACCTCCACCACCACCTTCGCCCAAGTCAGACAGGTATCATAAACACCTGAACATATTGACTATTGCAATGGGGCTCAAATAAATTTAGCAGAAGATTTCCCTTCCTAGAATCAAGGCATGGCATTAGTAAACCCAGCTATGGTACCCTTTGAAGGGTTAACCAAGACTCCCTAAACCCAATCTGTTGCAGTTGAAGGACTTCAGGGTTGGATGCCAAAAATGACTTTTCCCTCAAATCCAACAAGTGCAACAGCCCCTCCCTTGCCTCCACCACCACCACCACCTTCGCCCAAGTCAGACAGGTATCATAAACACCTGAACATATTGACTATTGCAATGGGGCTCAAATAAATTTAGCAGAAGATTTGCCTTTCTGGAATCAAGGCATGGCATTAGTAAACCCAGCTATGGTACCCTTTGAAGGGTTAACCAAGACTCCCTAAACCCAATCTGTTGAAGTTGAAGGACTTCAGGGTTGGATGCCAAAAATGACTTTTCCCTCAAATCCAACAAGTGCAACAGCCCCTCCCTTGCCTCCACCACCACCTCCACCACCTCCACCACCTTCGCCCAAGTCAGACAGGTATCATAAACACCTTAACATATTGACTATTGCAATGGGGCTCAAATAAATTTAGCAGAAGATTTGCCTTTCTGGAATCAAGGCATGGCATTAGTAAACCCAGCTATGGTACCCTTTGAAGGGTTAACCAAGACTCCCTAAACCCAATCTGTTGCAGTTGAAGGACTTCAGGGTTGGATGCCAAAAATGACTTTTCCCTCAAATCCAACAAGTGCAACAGCACCTCCCTTGCCTCCACCACCACCTCCACCACCACCACCACCTTCGCCCAAGTCAGACAGGTATCATAAACACCTGAACATATTGACTATTGCAATGGGGCTCAAATAAATTTAGCAGAAGATTTGCCTTTCTGGAATCAAGGCATGGCATTAGTAAACCCAGCTATGGTACCCTTTGAAGGGTTAACCAAGACTCCCTAAACCCAATCTGTTGCAGTTGAAGGACTTCAGGGTTGGATGCCAAAAATGACTTTTCCCTCAAATCCAACAAGTGCAACAGCCCCTCCCTTGCCTCCACCACCACCTCCACCACCACCTTCGCCCAAGTCAGACAGGTATCATAAACACCTGAACATATTGACTATTGCAATGGGGCTCAAATAAATTTAGCAGAAGATTTGCCTTTCTGGAATCAAGGCATGGCATTAGTAAACCCAGCTATGGTACCCTTTGAAGGGTTAACCAAGACTCCCTAAACCCAATCTGTTGCAGTTGAAGGACTTCAGGGTTGGATGCCAAAAATGACTTTTCCCTCAAATCCAACAAGTGCAACAGCCCCTCCCTTGCCTCCACCACCACCTCCACCACCACCTTCGCCCAAGTCAGACAGGTATCGTAAACACCTGAACATATTGACTATTGCAATGGGGCTCAAATAAATTTAGCAGAAGATTTCCCTTTCTGGAATCAAGGCATGGCATTAGTAAACCCAGCTATGGTACCCTTTGAAGGGTTAACCAAGACTCCCTAAACCCAATCTGTTGCAGTTGAAGGACTTCAGGGTTGGATGCCAAAAATGACTTTTCCCTCAAATCCAACAAGTGCAACAGCCCCTCCCTTGCCTCCACCACCACCTCCACCACCACCTTCGCCCAAGTCAGACAGGTATCATAAACACCTGAACATATTGACTATTGCAATGGGGCTCAAATAAATTTAGCAGAAGATTTGCTTTTCTGGAATCAAGGCATGGCATTAGTAAACCTAGCTATGGTACCCTTTGAAGGGTTAACCAAGACTCCCTAAACCCAATCTGTTGCAGTTGAAGGATTTCAGGGTTGGATGCCAAAAATGACTTTTCCCTCAAATCCAACAAGTGCAACAGCCCCTCCCTTGCCTCCACCTCACCTCCACCACCACCACCACCTTCGCCCAAGTCAGACAGGTATCATAAACACCTGAACATATTGACTATTGCAATGGGGCTCAAATAAATTTAGCAGAAGATTTCCCTTTCTGGAATCAAGGCATGGCATTAGTAAACCCAGCTATGGTACCCTTTGAAGGGTTAACCAAGACTCCCTAAACCCAATCTGTTGCAGTTGAAGGACTTCAGGGTTGGATGCCAAAAATGACTTTCCCTCAAATCCAACAAGTGCAACAGCCCCTCCCTTGCCTCCACCACCACCTCCACCACCACCTTCGCCCAAGTCAGACAGGTATCATAAACACCTGAACATATTGACTATTGCAATGGGGCTCAAATAAATTTAGCAGAAGATTTCCCTTTCTGGAATCAAGGCATGGCATTAGTAAACCCAGCTATGGTACCCTTTGAAGAGTTAACCAAGACTCCCTAAACCCAATCTGTTGCAGTTGAAGGACTTCAGGGTTGGATGCCAAAAATGACTTTTCCCTCAAATCCAACAAGTGCAACAGCCCCTTCCTTGCCTCCACCACCACCTCCACCATCACCTTCGCCCAAGTCAGACAGGTATCATAAACACCTGAACATATTGACTATTGCAATGGGGCTCAAATAAATTTAGCAGAAGATTTGCCTTTCTGGAATCAAGGCATGGCATTAGTAAACCCAGCTATGGTACCCTTTGAAGGGTTAACCAAGACTCCCTAAACCCAATCTGTTGCAGTTGAAGGACTTCAGGGTTGGATGCCAAAAATGACTTTTCCCTCAAATCCAACAAGTGCAACAGCCCCTCCCTCTCCTCCACCACCACCTCCACCACCACCACCACCTTCGCCCAAGTCAGACAGGTATCATAAACACCTGAACATATTGACTATTGCAATGGGGCTCAAATAAATTTAGCAGAAGATTTGCCTTTCTGGAATCAAGGCATGGCATTAGTAAACCTAGCTATGGTACCCTTTGAAGGGTTAACCAAGACTCCCTAAACCCAATCTGTTGCAGTTGAAGGACTTCAGGGTTGGATGCCAAAAATGACTTTTCCCTCAAATCCAACAAGTGCAACAGCCCCTCCCTTGCCTCCACCACCACCTCCACCACCACCTTCGCCCAAGTCAGACAGGTATCATAAACACCTGAACATATTGACTATTGCAATGGGGCTCAAATAAATTTAGCAGAAGATTTGCCTTTCTGGAATCAAGGCATGGCATTAGTAAACCCAGCTATGGTACCCTTTGAAGGGTTAACCAAGACTCCCTAAACCCAATCTGTTGCAGTTGAAGGACTTCAGGGTTGGATGCCAAAAATGACTTTTCCCTCAAATCCAACAAGTGCAACAGCCCCTCCCTTGCCTCCACCACCACCTCCACCACCACCTTCGCCCAAGTCAGACAGGTATCATAAACAACTGAACATATTGACTATTGCAGTGGGGCTCAAATAAATTTAGGAAAAGATTTGCCTTTCTGGAATCAAGGCATGGCATTAGTAAACCCAGCTATGGTACCCTTTGAAGGGTTAACCAAGACTCCCTAAACCCAATCTGTTGCAGTTGAAGGACTTCAGGGTTGGATGCCAAAAATGACTTTTCCCTCAAATCCAACAAGTGCAACAGCCCCTCCCTTGCCTCCACCACCACCTCCACCACCTCCACCACCTTCGCCCAAGTCAGACAGGTATCATAAACACCTTAACATATTGACTATTGCAATGGGGCTCAAATAAATTTAGCAGAAGATTTGCCTTTCTGGAATCAAGGCATGGCATTAGTAAACCCAGCTATGGTACCCTTTGAAGGGTTAACCAAGACTCCCTAAACCCAATCTGTTGCAGTTGAAGGACTTCAGGGTTGGATGCCAAAAATGACTTTTCCCTCAAATCCAACAAGTGCAACAGCACCTCCCTTGCCTCCACCACCACCTCCACCACCACCACCACCTTTGCCCAAGTCAGACAGGTATCATAAACACCTGAACATATTGACTATTGCAATGGGGCTCAAATAAATTTAGCAGAAGATTTGCCTTTCTGGAATCAAGGCATGGCATTAGTAAACCCAGCTATGGTACCCTTTGAAGGGTTAACCAAGACTCCCTAAACCCAATCTGTTGAAGTTGAAGGACTTCAGGGTTGGATGCCAAAAATAACTTTTCCCTCAAATCCAACAAGTGCAACAGCCCCTCCCTTGCCTCCACCACCACCTCCACCATCACCTTCGCCCAAGTCAGACAGGTATCATAAACACCTGAACATATTGACTATTGCAATGGGGCTCAAATAAATTTAGCAGAAGATTTGCCTTTCTGGAATCAAGGCATGGCATTAGTAAACCTAGCTATGGTACCCTTTGAAGGGTTAACCAAGACTCCCTAAACCCAATCTGTTGCAGTTGAAGTACTTCAGGGTTGGATGCCAAAAATGACTTTTCCCTCAAATCCAACAAGTGCAACAGCCCCTCCCTTGCCTCCACCACCACCTCCACCACCACCTTCGCCCAAGTCAGACAGGTATCATAAAAACCTGAACATATTGACTATTGCAATGGGGCTCAAATAAATTTAGCAGAAGATTTCCCTTTCTGGAATCAAGGCATTGCATTAGTAAACCCAGCGATGGTACCCTTTGAAGGGTTAACCAAGACTCCCTAAACCCAATCTGTTGCAGTTGTAGGACTTCAGGGTTGGATGCCAAAAATGACTTTTCCCTCAAATCCAACAAGTGCAACAGCCCCTCCCTTGCCTCCACCACCACCTCCACCACCACCTTCGCCCAAGTCAGACAGGTATCATAAACACCTGAACATATTGACTATTGCAATGGGGCTCAAATAAATTTAGCAGAAGATTTCCCTTTCTGGAATCAAGGCATGGCATTAGTAAACCCAGCTATGGTACCCTTTGAAGGGTTAACCAAGACTCCCTAAACCCAATCTGTTGCAGTTGAAGGACTTCAGGGTTGGATGCCAAAAATGACTTTTCCCTCAAATCCAACAAGTGCAACAGCCCCTTCCTTGCCTCCACCACCACCTCCACCACCACCTTCACCCAAGTCAGACAGGTATCATAAACACCTGAACATATTGACTATTGCAATGGGGCTCAAATGAATTTAGCAGAAGATTTCCCTTTTTAGAATCAAGGCATGCCATTAGTAAACCCAGCTATGGTACCCTTTGAAGGGTTAACCAAGACTCCCTAAACCCAATCTGTTGCAGTTGAAGGACTTCAGGGTTGGATGCCAAAAATGACTTTTCCCTCAAATCCAACAAGTGCAACAGCCCCTCCCTTGCCTCCACCACCACCTCCACCACCTCCACCACCTTCGCCCAAGTCAGACAGGTATCATAAACACCTTAACATATTGACTATTGCAATGGGGCTCAAATAAATTTAGCAGAAGATTTCCCTTTCTGGAATCAAGGCATGGCATTAGTAAACCTAGCTATGGTACCCTTTGAAGGGTTAACCAAGACTCCCTAAACCCAATCTGTTGCAGTTGAAGGACTTCAGGGTTGGATGCCAAAAATGACTTTTCCCTCAAATCCAACAAGTGCAACAGCCCCTCCCTTGCCTCCACCACCACCTCCACCACCACCTTCGCCCAAGTCAGACAGGTATCATAAACACCTGAACATATTGACTATTGCAATGGGGCTCAAATAAATTTAGCAGAAGATTTGCCTTTCTGGAATCAAGGCATGGCATTAGTAAACCCAGCTATGGTACCCTTTGAAGGGTTAACCAAGACTCCCTAAACCCAATCTGTTGCAGTTGAAGGACTTCAGGGTTGGATGCCAAAAATGACTTTTCCCTCAAATCCAACAAGTGCAACAGCCCCTCCCTTGCCTCCACCACCACCTCCACCACCACCTTCGCCCAAGTCAGACAGGTATCATAAACACCTGAACATATTGACTATTGCAATGGGGCTCAAATAAATTTAGCAGAAGATTTCCCTTTCTGGAATCAAGGCATGGCATTAGTAAACCCAGCTATGGTACCCTTTGAAGGGTTAACCAAGACTCCCTAAACCCAATCTGTTGCAGTTGAAGGACTTCAGGGTTGGATGCCAAAAATGACTTTTCCCTCAAATCCAACAAGTGCAACAGCCCCTCCCTTGCCTCCACCACCACCTCCACCACCACCACCACCTTCGCCCAAGTCAGACAGGTATCATACACACCTGAACATATTGACTATTGCAATGGGGCTCAAATAAATTTAGCAGAAGATTTGCCTTTCTGGAATCAAGGCATGGCATTAGTAAACCTAGCTATGGTACCCTTTGAAGGGTTAACCAAGACTCCCTAAACCCAATCTGTTGCAGTTGAAGGACTTCAGGGTTGGATGCCAAAAATGACTTTTCCCTCAAATCCAACAAGTGCAACAGCCCCTCCCTTGCCTCCACCACCACCTCCACCACCACCTTCGCCCAAGTCAGACAGGTATCATAAACACCTGAACATATTGACTATTGCAATGGGGCTCAAATAAATTTAGCAGAAGATTTGCCTTTCTGGAATCAAGGCATGGCATTAGTAAACCCAGCTATGGTACCCTTTGAAGGGTTAACCAAGACTCCCTAAACCCAATCTGTTGCAGTTGAAGGACTTCAGGGTTGGATGCCAAAAATGACTTTTCCCTCAAATCCAACAAGTGCAACAGCCCCTTCCTTGCCTCCACCACCACCTCCACCACCACCTTCACCCAAGTCAGACAGGTATCATAAACACCTGAACATATTGACTATTGCAATGGGGCTCAAATGAATTTAGCAGAAGATTTCCCTTTCTGGAATCAAGGCATGGCATTAGTAAACCCAGCTATGGTACCCTTTGAAGGGTTAACCAAGACTCCCTAAACCCAATATGTTGCAGTTGAAGGACTTCAGGGTTGGATGCCAAAAATGACTTTTCCCTCAAATCCAACAAGTGCAACAGCCCCTCCCTTGCCTCCACCACCACCTCCACCACCACCTTCGCCCAAGTCAGACAGGTATCATAAACACCTGAACATATTGACTATTGCAATGGGGCTCAAATAAATTTAGCAAAAGATTTCCCTTTCTGGAATCAAGGCATGGCATTAGTAAACCCAGCTATGGTACCCTTTGAAGGGTTAACCAAGACTCCCTAAACCCAATCTGTTGCAGTTGAAGGATTTCAGGGTTGGATGCCAAAAATGACTTTTCCCTCAAATCCAACAAGTGCAACAGCCCCTCCCTTGCCTCCACCTCACCTCCACCACCACCACCACCTTCGCCCAAGTCAGACAGGTATCATAAACACCTGAACATATTGACTATTGCAATGGGGCTCAAATAAATTTAGCAGAAGATTTCCCTTTCTGGAATCAAGGCATGGCATTAGTAAACCCAGCTATGGTACCCTTTGAAGGGTTAACCAAGACTCCCTAAACCCAATCTGTTGCAGTTGAAGGACTTCAGGGTTGGATGCCAAAAATGACTTTTCCCTCAAATCCAACAAGTGCAACAGCCCCTCCCTTGCCTCCACCACCACCTCCACCACCACCTTCGCCCAAGTCAGACAGGTATCATAAACACCTGAACATATTGACTATTGCAATGGGGCTCAAATAAATTTAGCAGAAGATTTCCCTTTCTGGAATCAAGGCATGGCATTAGTAAACCCAGCTATGGTACCCTTTGAAGAGTTAACCAAGACTCCCTAAACCCAATCTGTTGCAGTTGAAGGACTTCAGGGTTGGATGCCAAAAATGACTTTTCCCTCAAATCCAACAAGTGCAACAGCCCCTTCCTTGCCTCCACCACCACCTCCACCATCACCTTCGCCCAAGTCAGACAGGTATCATAAACACCTGAACATATTGACTATTGCAATGGGGCTCAAATAAATTTAGCAGAAGATTTGCCTTTCTGGAATCAAGGCATGGCATTAGTAAACCCAGCTATGGTACCCTTTGAAGGGTTAACCAAGACTCCCTAAACCCAATCTGTTGCAGTTGAAGGACTTCAGGGTTGGATGCCAAAAATGACTTTTCCCTCAAATCCAACAAGTGCAACAGCCCCTCCCTCTCCTCCACCACCACCTCCACCACCACCACCACCTTCGCCCAAGTCAGACAGGTATCATAAACACCTGAACATATTGACTATTGCAATGGGGCTCAAATAAATTTAGCAGAAGATTTGCCTTTCTGGAATCAAGGCATGGCATTAGTAAACCTAGCTATGGTACCCTTTGAAGGGTTAACCAAGACTCCCTAAACCCAATCTGTTGCAGTTGAAGGACTTCAGGGTTGGATGCCAAAAATGACTTTTCCCTCAAATCCAACAAGTGCAACAGCCCCTCCCTTGCCTCCACCACCACCTCCACCACCACCTTCGCCCAAGTCAGACAGGTATCATAAACACCTGAACATATTGACTATTGCAATGGGGCTCAAATAAATTTAGCAGAAGATTTGCCTTTCTGGAATCAAGGCATGGCATTAGTAAACCCAGCTATGGTACCCTTTGAAGGGTTAACCAAGACTCCCTAAACCCAATCTGTTGCAGTTGAAGGACTTCAGGGTTGGATGCCAAAAATGACTTTTCCCTCAAATCCAACAAGTGCAACAGCCCCTCCCTTGCCTCCACCACCACCTCCACCACCACCTTCGCCCAAGTCAGACAGGTATCATAAACAACTGAACATATTGACTATTGCAGTGGGGCTCAAATAAATTTAGGAAAAGATTTGCCTTTCTGGAATCAAGGCATGGCATTAGTAAACCCAGCTATGGTACCCTTTGAAGGGTTAACCAAGACTCCCTAAACCCAATCTGTTGCAGTTGAAGGACTTCAGGGTTGGATGCCAAAAATGACTTTTCCCTCAAATCCAACAAGTGCAACAGCCCCTCCCTTGCCTCCACCACCACCTCCACCACCTCCACCACCTTCGCCCAAGTCAGACAGGTATCATAAACACCTTAACATATTGACTATTGCAATGGGGCTCAAATAAATTTAGCAGAAGATTTGCCTTTCTGGAATCAAGGCATGGCATTAGTAAACCCAGCTATGGTACCCTTTGAAGGGTTAACCAAGACTCCCTAAACCCAATCTGTTGCAGTTGAAGGACTTCAGGGTTGGATGCCAAAAATGACTTTTCCCTCAAATCCAACAAGTGCAACAGCACCTCCCTTGCCTCCACCACCACCTCCACCACCACCACCACCTTCGCCCAAGTCAGACAGGTATCATAAACACCTGAACATATTGACTATTGCAATGGGGCTCAAATAAATTTAGCAGAAGATTTGCCTTTCTGGAATCAAGGCATGGCATTAGTAAACCCAGCTATGGTACCCTTTGAAGGGTTAACCAAGACTCCCTAAACCCAATCTGTTGAAGTTGAAGGACTTCAGGGTTGGATGCCAAAAATAACTTTTCCCTCAAATCCAACAAGTGCAACAGCCCCTCCCTTGCCTCCACCACCACCTCCACCATCACCTTCGCCCAAGTCAGACAGGTATCATAAACACCTGAACATATTGACTATTGCAATGGGGCTCAAATAAATTTAGCAGAAGATTTGCCTTTCTGGAATCAAGGCATGGCATTAGTAAACCTAGCTATGGTACCCTTTGAAGGGTTAACCAAGACTCCCTAAACCCAATCTGTTGCAGTTGAAGTACTTCAGGGTTGGATGCCAAAAATGACTTTTCCCTCAAATCCAACAAGTGCAACAGCCCCTCCCTTGCCTCCACCACCACCTCCACCACCACCTTCGCCCAAGTCAGACAGGTATCATAAACACCTGAACATATTGACTATTGCAATGGGGCTCAAATAAATTTAGCAGAAGATTTCCCTTTCTGGAATCAAGGCATGGCATTAGTAAACCCAGCTATGGTACCCTTTGAAGGGTTAACCAAGACTCCCTAAACCCAATCTGTTGCAGTTGAAGGACTTCAGGGTTGGATGCCAAAAATGACTTTTCCCTCAAATCCAACAAGTGCAACAGCCCCTTCCTTGCCTCCACCACCACCTCCACCACCACCTTCACCCAAGTCAGACAGGTATCATAAACACCTGAACATATTGACTATTGCAATGGGGCTCAAATGAATTTAGCAGAAGATTTCCCTTTTTAGAATCAAGGCATGCCATTAGTAAACCCAGCTATGGTACCCTTTGAAGGGTTAACCAAGACTCCCTAAACCCAATCTGTTGCAGTTGAAGGACTTCAGGGTTGGATGCCAAAAATGACTTTTCCCTCAAATCCAACAAGTGCAACAGCCCCTCCCTTGCCTCCACCACCACCTCCACCACCTCCACCACCTTCGCCCAAGTCAGACAGGTATCATAAACACCTTAACATATTGACTATTGCAATGGGGCTCAAATAAATTTAGCAGAAGATTTCCCTTTCTGGAATCAAGGCATGGCATTAGTAAACCTAGCTATGGTACCCTTTGAAGGGTTAACCAAGACTCCCTAAACCCAATCTGTTGCAGTTGAAGGACTTCAGGGTTGGATGCCAAAAATGACTTTTCCCTCAAATCCAACAAGTGCAACAGCCCCTCCCTTGCCTCCACCACCACCTCCACCACCACCTTCGCCCAAGTCAGACAGGTATCATAAACACCTGAACATATTGACTATTGCAATGGGGCTCAAATAAATTTAGCAGAAGATTTGCCTTTCTGGAATCAAGGCATGGCATTAGTAAACCCAGCTATGGTACCCTTTGAAGGGTTAACCAAGACTCCCTAAACCCAATCTGTTGCAGTTGAAGGACTTCAGGGTTGGATGCCAAAAATGACTTTTCCCTCAAATCCAACAAGTGCAACAGCCCCTCCCTTGCCTCCACCACCACCTCCACCACCACCTTCGCCCAAGTCAGACAGGTATCATAAACACCTGAACATATTGACTATTGCAATGGGGCTCAAATAAATTTAGCAGAAGATTTCCCTTTCTGGAATCAAGGCATGGCATTAGTAAACCCAGCTATGGTACCCTTTGAAGGGTTAACCAAGACTCCCTAAACCCAATCTGTTGCAGTTGAAGGACTTCAGGGTTGGATGCCAAAAATGACTTTTCCCTCAAATCCAACAAGTGCAACAGCCCCTCCCTTGCCTCCACCACCACCTCCACCACCACCACCACCTTCGCCCAAGTCAGACAGGTATCATACACACCTGAACATATTGACTATTGCAATGGGGCTCAAATAAATTTAGCAGAAGATTTGCCTTTCTGGAATCAAGGCATGGCATTAGTAAACCTAGCTATGGTACCCTTTGAAGGGTTAACCAAGACTCCCTAAACCCAATCTGTTGCAGTTGAAGGACTTCAGGGTTGGATGCCAAAAATGACTTTTCCCTCAAATCCAACAAGTGCAACAGCCCCTCCCTTGCCTCCACCACCACCTCCACCACCACCTTCGCCCAAGTCAGACAGGTATCATAAACACCTGAACATATTGACTATTGCAATGGGGCTCAAATAAATTTAGCAGAAGATTTGCCTTTCTGGAATCAAGGCATGGCATTAGTAAACCCAGCTATGGTACCCTTTGAAGGGTTAACCAAGACTCCCTAAACCCAATCTGTTGCAGTTGAAGGACTTCAGGGTTGGATGCCAAAAATGACTTTTCCCTCAAATCCAACAAGTGCAACAGCCCCTTCCTTGCCTCCACCACCACCTCCACCACCACCTTCACCCAAGTCAGACAGGTATCATAAACACCTGAACATATTGACTATTGCAATGGGGCTCAAATGAATTTAGCAGAAGATTTCCCTTTCTGGAATCAAGGCATGGCATTAGTAAACCCAGCTATGGTACCCTTTGAAGGGTTAACCAAGACTCCCTAAACCCAATATGTTGCAGTTGAAGGACTTCAGGGTTGGATGCCAAAAATGACTTTTCCCTCAAATCCAACAAGTGCAACAGCCCCTCCCTTGCCTCCACCACCACCTCCACCACCACCTTCGCCCAAGTCAGACAGGTATCATAAACACCTGAACATATTGACTATTGCAATGGGGCTCAAATAAATTTAGCAAAAGATTTCCCTTTCTGGAATCAAGGCATGGCATTAGTAAACCCAGCTATGGTACCCTTTGAAGGGTTAACCAAGACTCCCTAAACCCAATCTGTTGCAGTTGAAGGATTTCAGGGTTGGATGCCAAAAATGACTTTTCCCTCAAATCCAACAAGTGCAACAGCCCCTCCCTTGCCTCCACCTCACCTCCACCACCACCACCACCTTCGCCCAAGTCAGACAGGTATCATAAACACCTGAACATATTGACTATTGCAATGGGGCTCAAATAAATTTAGCAGAAGATTTCCCTTTCTGGAATCAAGGCATGGCATTAGTAAACCCAGCTATGGTACCCTTTGAAGGGTTAACCAAGACTCCCTAAACCCAATCTGTTGCAGTTGAAGGACTTCAGGGTTGGATGCCAAAAATGACTTTCCCTCAAATCCAACAAGTGCAACAGCCCCTCCCTTGCCTCCACCACCACCTCCACCACCACCTTCGCCCAAGTCAGACAGGTATCATAAACACCTGAACATATTGACTATTGCAATGGGGCTCAAATAAATTTAGCAGAAGATTTCCCTTTCTGGAATCAAGGCATGGCATTAGTAAACCCAGCTATGGTACCCTTTGAAGAGTTAACCAAGACTCCCTAAACCCAATCTGTTGCAGTTGAAGGACTTCAGGGTTGGATGCCAAAAATGACTTTTCCCTCAAATCCAACAAGTGCAACAGCCCCTTCCTTGCCTCCACCACCACCTCCACCATCACCTTCGCCCAAGTCAGACAGGTATCATAAACACCTGAACATATTGACTATTGCAATGGGGCTCAAATAAATTTAGCAGAAGATTTGCCTTTCTGGAATCAAGGCATGGCATTAGTAAACCCAGCTATGGTACCCTTTGAAGGGTTAACCAAGACTCCCTAAACCCAATCTGTTGCAGTTGAAGGACTTCAGGGTTGGATGCCAAAAATGACTTTTCCCTCAAATCCAACAAGTGCAACAGCCCCTCCCTCTCCTCCACCACCACCTCCACCACCACCACCACCTTCGCCCAAGTCAGACAGGTATCATAAACACCTGAACATATTGACTATTGCAATGGGGCTCAAATAAATTTAGCAGAAGATTTGCCTTTCTGGAATCAAGGCATGGCATTAGTAAACCTAGCTATGGTACCCTTTGAAGGGTTAACCAAGACTCCCTAAACCCAATCTGTTGCAGTTGAAGGACTTCAGGGTTGGATGCCAAAAATGACTTTTCCCTCAAATCCAACAAGTGCAACAGCCCCTCCCTTGCCTCCACCACCACCTCCACCACCACCTTCGCCCAAGTCAGACAGGTATCATAAACACCTGAACATATTGACTATTGCAATGGGGCTCAAATAAATTTAGCAGAAGATTTGCCTTTCTGGAATCAAGGCATGGCATTAGTAAACCCAGCTATGGTACCCTTTGAAGGGTTAACCAAGACTCCCTAAACCCAATCTGTTGCAGTTGAAGGACTTCAGGGTTGGATGCCAAAAATGACTTTTCCCTCAAATCCAACAAGTGCAACAGCCCCTCCCTTGCCTCCACCACCACCTCCACCACCACCACCACCTTCGCCCAAGTCAGACAGGTATCATAAACACCTTAACATATTGACTATTGCAATGGGGCTCAAATAAATTTAGCAGAAGATTTGCCTTTCTGGAATCAAGGCATGGCATTAGTAAACCCAGCTATGGTACCCTTTGAAGGGTTAACCAAGACTCCCTAAACCCAATCTGTTGCAGTTGAAGGACTTCAGGGTTGGATGCCAAAAATGACTTTTCCCTCAAATCCAACAAGTGCAACAGCCCCTCCCTTGCCTCCACCACCACCTCCACCACCTCCACCACCTTCGCCCAAGTCAGACAGGTATCATAAACACCTTAACATATTGACTATTGCAATGGGGCTCAAATAAATTTAGCAGAAGATTTGCCTTTCTGGAATCAAGGCATGGCATTAGTAAACCCAGCTATGGTACCCTTTGAAGGGTTAACCAAGACTCCCTAAACCCAATCTGTTGCAGTTGAAGGACTTCAGGGTTGGATGCCAAAAATGACTTTTCCCTCAAATCCAACAAGTGCAACAGCACCTCCCTTGCCTCCACCACCACCTCCACCACCACCAGCACCTTCGCCCAAGTCAGACAGGTATCATAAACACCTGAACATATTGACTATTGCAATGGGGCTCAAATAAATTTAGCAGAAGATTTGCCTTTCTGGAATCAAGGCATGGCATTAGTAAACCCAGCTATGGTACCCTTTGAAGGGTTAACCAAGACTCCCTAAACCCAATCTGTTGAAGTTGAAGGACTTCAGGGTTGGATGCCAAAAATAACTTTTCCCTCAAATCCAACAAGTGCAACAGCCCCTCCCTTGCCTCCACCACCACCTCCACCATCACCTTCGCCCAAGTCAGACAGGTATCATAAACACCTGAACATATTGACTATTGCAATGGGGCTCAAATAAATTTAGCAGAAGATTTGCCTTTCTGGAATCAAGGCATGGCATTAGTAAACCTAGCTATGGTACCCTTTGAAGGGTTAACCAAGACTCCCTAAACCCAATCTGTTGCAGTTGAAGTACTTCAGGGTTGGATGCCAAAAATGACTTTTCCCTCAAATCCAACAAGTGCAACAGCCCCTCCCTTGCCTCCACCACCACCTCCACCACCACCTTCGCCCAAGTCAGACAGGTATCATAAAAACCTGAACATATTGACTATTGCAATGGGGCTCAAATAAATTTAGCAGAAGATTTCCCTTTCTGGAATCAAGGCATTGCATTAGTAAACCCAGCGATGGTACCCTTTGAAGGGTTAACCAAGACTCCCTAAACCCAATCTGTTGCAGTTGTAGGACTTCAGGGTTGGATGCCAAAAATGACTTTTCCCTCAAATCCAACAAGTGCAACAGCCCCTCCCTTGCCTCCACCACCACCTCCACCACCACCTTCGCCCAAGTCAGACAGGTATCATAAACACCTGAACATATTGACTATTGCAATGGGGCTCAAATAAATTTAGCAGAAGATTTCCCTTTCTAGAATCAAGGCATGGCATTAGTAAACCCAGCTATGGTACCCTTTGAAGGGTTAACCAAGACTCCCTAAACCCAATCTGTTGCAGTTGAAGGACTTCAGGGTTGGATGCCAAAAATGACTTTTCCCTCAAATCCAACAAGTGCAACAGCCCCTTCCTTGCCTCCACCACCACCTCCACCACCACCTTCACCCAAGTCAGACAGGTATCATAAACACCTGAACATATTGACTATTGCAATGGGGCTCAAATGAATTTAGCAGAAGATTTCCCTTTTTAGAATCAAGGCATGCCATTAGTAAACCCAGCTATGGTACCCTTTGAAGGGTTAACCAAGACTCCCTAAACCCAATCTGTTGCAGTTGAAGGACTTCAGGGTTGGATGCCAAAAATGACTTTTCCCTCAAATCCAACAAGTGCAACAGCCCCTCCCTTGCCTCCACCACCACCTCCACCACCTCCACCACCTTCGCCCAAGTCAGACAGGTATCATAAACACCTTAACATATTGACTATTGCAATGGGGCTCAAATAAATTTAGCAGAAGATTTCCCTTTCTGGAATCAAGGCATGGCATTAGTAAACCTAGCTATGGTACCCTTTGAAGGGTTAACCAAGACTCCCTAAACCCAATCTGTTGCAGTTGAAGGACTTCAGGGTTGGATGCCAAAAATGACTTTTCCCTCAAATCCAACAAGTGCAACAGCCCCTCCCTTGCCTCCACCACCACCTCCACCACCACCTTCGCCCAAGTCAGACAGGTATCATAAACACCTGAACATATTGACTATTGCAATGGGGCTCAAATAAATTTAGCAGAAGATTTGCCTTTCTGGAATCAAGGCATGGCATTAGTAAACCCAGCTATGGTACCCTTTGAAGGGTTAACCAAGACTCCCTAAACCCAATCTGTTGCAGTTGAAGGACTTCAGGGTTGGATGCCAAAAATGACTTTTCCCTCAAATCCAACAAGTGCAACAGCCCCTCCCTTGCCTCCACCACCACCTCCACCACCACCTTCGCCCAAGTCAGACAGGTATCATAAACACCTGAACATATTGACTATTGCAATGGGGCTCAAATAAATTTAGCAGAAGATTTGCCTTTCTGGAATCAAGGCATGGCATTAGTAAACCCAGCTATGGTACCCTTTGAAGGGTTAACCAAGACTCCCTAAACCCAATCTGTTGCAGTTGAAGGACTTCAGGGTTGGATGCCAAAAATGACTTTTCCCTCAAATCCAACAAGTGCAACAGCCCCTCCCTTGCCTCCACCACCACCTCCACCACCACCACCACCTTCGCCCAAGTCAGACAGGTATCATACACACCTGAACATATTGACTATTGCAATGGGGCTCAAATAAATTTAGCAGAAGATTTGCCTTTCTGGAATCAAGGCATGGCATTAGTAAACCTAGCTATGGTACCCTTTGAAGGGTTAACCAAGACTCCCTAAACCCAATCTGTTGCAGTTGAAGGACTTCAGGGTTGGATGCCAAAAATGACTTTTCCCTCAAATCCAACAAGTGCAACAGCCCCTCCCTTGCCTCCACCACCACCTCCACCACCACCTTCGCCCAAGTCAGACAGGTATCATAAACACCTGAACATATTGACTATTGCAATGGGGCTCAAATAAATTTAGCAGAAGATTTGCCTTTCTGGAATCAAGGCATGGCATTAGTAAACCCAGCTATGGTACCCTTTGAAGGGTTAACCAAGACTCCCTAAACCCAATCTGTTGCAGTTGAAGGACTTCAGGGTTGGATGCCAAAAATGACTTTTCCCTCAAATCCAACAAGTGCAACAGCCCCTTCCTTGCCTCCACCACCACCTCCACCACCACCTTCACCCAAGTCAGACAGGTATCATAAACACCTGAACATATTGACTATTGCAATGGGGCTCAAATGAATTTAGCAGAAGATTTCCCTTTCTGGAATCAAGGCATGGCATTAGTAAACCCAGCTATGGTACCCTTTGAAGGGTTAACCAAGACTCCCTAAACCCAATATGTTGCAGTTGAAGGACTTCAGGGTTGGATGCCAAAAATGACTTTTCCCTCAAATCCAACAAGTGCAACAGCCCCTCCCTTGCCTCCACCACCACCTCCACCACCACCTTCGCCCAAGTCAGACAGGTATCATAAACACCTGAACATATTGACTATTGCAATGGGGCTCAAATAAATTTAGCAAAAGATTTCCCTTTCTGGAATCAAGGCATGGCATTAGTAAACCCAGCTATGGTACCCTTTGAAGGGTTAACCAAGACTCCCTAAACCCAATCTGTTGCAGTTGAAGGATTTCAGGGTTGGATGCCAAAAATGACTTTTCCCTCAAATCCAACAAGTGCAACAGCCCCTCCCTTGCCTCCACCTCACCTCCACCACCACCACCACCTTTGCCCAAGTCAGACAGGTATCATAAACACCTGAACATATTGACTATTGCAATGGGGCTCAAATAAATTTAGCAGAAGATTTCCCTTTCTGGAATCAAGGCATGGCATTAGTAAACCCAGCTATGGTACCCTTTGAAGGGTTAACCAAGACTCCCTAAACCCAATCTGTTGCAGTTGAAGGACTTCAGGGTTGGATGCCAAAAATGACTTTCCCTCAAATCCAACAAGTGCAACAGCCCCTCCCTTGCCTCCACCACCACCACCACCACCACCTTCGCCCAAGTCAGACAGGTATCATAAACACCTGAACATATTGACTATTGCAATGGGGCTCAAAAAAATTTAGCAGAAGATTTGCCTTTCTGGAATCAAGGCATGGCATTAGTAAACCCAGCTATAGTACCCTTTGAAGGGTTAACCAAGACTCCCTAAACCCAATATGTTGAAGTTGAAGGACTTCAGGGTTGGATGCCAAAAATGACTTTTCCCTCAAATCCAACAAGTGCAACAGCCCCTCCCTTGCCTCCACCACCACCTCCACCATCACCTTCGCCCAAGTCAGACAGGTATCATAAACACCTGAACATATTGACTATTGCAATGGGGCTCAAATAAATTTAGCAGAAGATTTGCCTTTCTGGAATCAAGGCATGGCATTAGTAAACCCAGCTATGGTACCCTTTGAAGGGTTAACCAAGACTCCCTAAACCCAATCTGTTGAAGTTGAAGGACTTCAGGGTTGGATGCCAAAAATGACTTTTCCCTCAAATCCAACAAGTGCAACAGCCCCTTCCTTGCCTCCACCACCACCTCCACCATCACCTTCGCCCTAGTCAGACAGGTATCAAAAACACCTGAACATATTGACTATTGCAATGGGGCTCAAATAAATTTAGCAGAAGATTTGCCTTTCTGGAATCAAGGCATGGCATTAGTAAACCCAGCTATGGTACCCTTTGAAGGGTTAACCAAGACTCCCTAAACCCAATCTGTTGCAGTTGAAGGATTTCAGGGTTGGATGCCAAAAATGACTTTTCCCTCAAATCCAACAAGTGCAACAGCCCCTCCCTTGCCTCCACCTCACCTCCACCACCACCACCACCTTCGCCCAAGTCAGACAGGTATCATAAACACCTGAACATATTGACTATTGCAATGGGGCTCAAATAAATTTAGCAGAAGATTTCCCTTTCTGGAATCAAGGCATGGCATTAGTAAACCCAGCTATGGTACCCTTTGAAGGGTTAACCAAGACTCCCTAAACCCAATCTGTTGCAGTTGAAGGACTTCAGGGTTGGATGCCAAAAATGACTTTCCCTCAAATCCAACAAGTGCAACAGCCCCTCCCTTGCCTCCACCACCACCTCCACCACCACCTTCGCCCAAGTCAGACAGGTATCATAAACACCTGAACATATTGACTATTGCAATGGGGCTCAAATAAATTTAGCAGAAGATTTCCCTTTCTGGAATCAAGGCATGGCATTAGTAAACCCAGCTATGGTACCCTTTGAAGAGTTAACCAAGACTCCCTAAACCCAATCTGTTGCAGTTGAAGGACTTCAGGGTTGGATGCCAAAAATGACTTTTCCCTCAAATCCAACAAGTGCAACAGCCCCTCCCTTGCCTCCACCACCACCACCACCACCACCTTCGCCCAAGTCAGACAGGTATCATAAACACCTGAACATATTGACTATTGCAATGGGGCTCAAAAAAATTTAGCAGAAGATTTGCCTTTCTGGAATCAAGGCATGGCATTAGTAAACCCAGCTATAGTACCCTTTGAAGGGTTAACCAAGACTCCCTAAACCCAATATGTTGAAGTTGAAGGACTTCAGGGTTGGATGCCAAAAATGACTTTTCCCTCAAATCCAACAAGTGCAACAGCCCCTCCCTTGCCTCCACCACCACCTCCACCATCACCTTCGCCCAAGTCAGTCAGGTATCATAAACACCTGAACATATTGACTATTGCAATGGGGCTCAAATAAATTTAGCAGAAGATTTCCCTTTCTGGAATCAAGGCATGGCATTAGTAAACCCAGCTATGGTACCCTTTGAAGGGTTAACCAAGACTCCCTAAACCCAATCTGTTGAAGTTGAAGGACTTCAGGGTTGGATGCCAAAAATGACTTTTCCCTCAAATCCAACAAGTGCAACAGCCCCTTCCTTGCCTCCACCACCACCTCCACCATCACCTTCGCCCAAGTCAGACAGGTATCATAAACACCTGAACATATTGACTATTGCAATGGGGCTCAAATAAATTTAGCAGAAGATTTGCCTTTCTGGAATCAAGGCATGGCATTAGTAAACCCAGCTATGGTACCCTTTGAAGGGTTAACCAAGACTCCCTAAACCCAATATGTTGAAGTTGAAGGACTTCAGGGTTGGATGCCAAAAATGACTTTTCCCTCAAATCCAACAAGTGCAACAGCCCCTCCCTTAGCTCAACCACCACCTCCACCACCATCACCACCTTCACCCAAGTCAGACAGGTATCATAAACACCTGAACATATTGACTATTGCAATGGGGCTCAAATAAATTTAGCAGAAGATTTCCCTTTCTGGAATCACGGCATGGCATTAGTAAACCCAGCTATGGTACCCTTTGAAGGGTTAACCAAGACTCCCTAAACCCAATCTGTTGCAGTTGAAGGACTTCAGGGTTGGATGCCAAAAATGACTTTTCCCTCAAATCCAACAAGTGCAACAGCCCCTCCCTCTCCTCCACCACCACCTCCACCACCACCACCACCTTCGCCCAAGTCAGACAGGTATCATAAACACCTGAACATATTGACTATTGCAATGGGGCTCAAATAAATTTAGCAGAAGATTTGCCTTTCTGGAATCAAGGCATGGCATTAGTAAACCTAGCTATGGTACCCTTTGAAGGGTTAACCAAGACTCCCTAAACCCAATCTGTTGCAGTTGAAGGACTTCAGGGTTGGATGCCAAAAATGACTTTTCCCTCAAATCCAACAAGTGCAACAGCCCCTCCCTTGCCTCCACCACCACCTCCACCACCACCTTCGCCCAAGTCAGACAGGTATCATAAACACCTGAACATATTGACTATTGCAATGGGGCTCAAATAAATTTAGCAGAAGATTTCCCTTTCTGGAATCAAGGCATGGCATTAGTAAACCCAGATATGGTACCCTTTGAAGGGTTAACCAAGACTCCCTAAACCCAATCTGTTGCAGTTGAAGGACTTCAGGGTTGGATGCCAAAAATGACTTTTCCCTCAAATCCAACAAGTGCAACAGCCCCTCCCTTGCCTCCACCACCACCTCCACCACCACCACCACCTTCGCCCAAGTCAGACAGGTATCATACACACCTGAACATATTGACTATTGCAATGGGGCTCAAATAAATTTAGCAGAAGATTTGCCTTTCTGGAATCAAGGCATGGCATTAGTAAACCTAGCTATGGTACCCTTTGAAGGGTTAACCAAGACTCCATAAACCCAATCTGTTGCAGTTGAAGGACTTCAGGGTTGGATGCCAAAAATGACTTTTCCCTCAAATCCAACAAGTGCAACAGCCCCTCCCTTGCCTCCACCACCACCTCCACCACCACCACCACCTTCGCCCAAGTCAGACAGGTATCATAAACACCTGAACATATTGACTATTGCAATGGGGCTCAAATAAATTTAGCAGAAGATTTCCCTTTCTGGAATCAAGGCATGGCATTAGTAAACCCAGATATGGTACCCTTTGAAGGGTTAACCAAGACTCCCTAAACCCAATCTGTTGCAGTTGAAGGACTTCAGGGTTGGATGCCAAAAATGACTTTTCCCTCAAATCCAACAAGTGCAACAGCCCCTCCCTTGCCTCCACCACCACCTCCACCACCACCTTCGCCCAAGTCAGACAGGTATCATAAACACCTGAACATATTGACTATTGCAGTGGGGCTCAAATAAATTTAGCAAAAGATTTGCCTTTCTGGAATCAAGGCATGGCATTAGTAAACCCAGCTATGGTACCCTTTGAAGGGTTAACCAAGACTCCCTAAACCCAATCTGTTGCAGTTGAAGGACTTCAGGGTTGGATGCCAAAAATGACTTTTCCCTCAAATCCAACAAGTGCAACAGCCCCTCCCTTGCCTCCACCACCACCTCCACCACCACCTTCACCCAAGTCAGACAGGTATCATAAACACCTGAACATATTGACTATTGCAATGGGGCTCAAATAAATTTAGCAGAAGATTTCCCTTTCTAGAATCAAGGCATGGCATTAGTAAACCCAGCTATGGTACCCTTTAAAGGGTTAACCAAGACTCCCTAAACCCAATCTGTTGCAGTTGAAGGACTTCAGGGTTGGATGCCAAAAATGACTTTTCCCTCAAATCCAACAAGTGCAACAGCCCCTCCCTTGCCTCCACCACCACCTCCACCACCACCACCACTTTCGCCCAAGTCAGACAGGTATCATACACACCTGAACATATTGACTATTGCAATGGGGCTCAAATAAATTTAGCAGAAGATTTGCCTTTCTGGAATCAAGGCATGGCATTAGTAAACCTAGCTATGGTACCCTTTGAAGGGTTAACCAAGACTCCCTAAACCCAATCTGTTGCAGTTGAAGGACTTCAGGGTTGGATGCCAAAAATGACTTTTCCCTCAAATCCAACAAGTGCAACAGCCCCTCCCTTGCCTCCACCACCACCTCCACCACCACCTTCGCCCAAGTCAGACAGGTATCATAAACACCTGAACATATTGACTATTGCAGTGGGGCTCAAATAAATTTAGGAAAAGATTTGCCTTTCTGGAATCAAGGCATGGCATTAGTAAACCTAGCTATGGTACCCTTTGAAGGGTTAACCAAGACTCCCTAAACCCAATCTGTTGCAGTTGAAGGACTTCAGGGTTGGATGCCAAAAATCACTTTTCCCTCAAATCCAACAAGTGCAACAGCCCCTCCCTTGCCTCCACCACCACCTCCACCACCACCTTCGCCCAAGTCAGACAGGTATCATAAACACCTGAACATATTGACTATTGCAATGGGGCTCAAATAAATTTAGCAGAAGATTTCCCTTTCTGGAATCAAGGCATGGCATTAGTAAACCCAGATATGGTACCCTTTGAAGGGTTAACCAAGACTCCCTAAACCCAATCTGTTGCAGTTGAAGGACTTCAGGGTTGGATGCCAAAAATGACTTTTCCCTCAAATCCAACAAGTGCAACAGCCCCTCCCTTGCCTCCACCACCACCTCCACCACCACCACCACCTTCGCCCAAGTCAGACAGGTATCATACACACCTGAACATATTGACTTTTGCAATGGGGCTCAAATAAATTTAGCAGAAGATTTGCCTTTCTGGAATCAAGGCATGGCATTAGTAAACCTAGCTATGGTACCCTTTGAAGGGTTAACCAAGACTCCCTAAACCCAATCTGTTGCAGTTGAAGGACTTCAGGGTTGGATGCCAAAAATGACTTTTCCCTCAAATCCAACAAGTGCAACAGCCCCTCCCTTGCCTCCACCACCACCTCCACCACCACCTTCGCCCAAGTCAGACAGGTATCATAAACACCTGAACATATTGACTATTGCAATGGGGCTCAAATAAATTTAGCAGAAGATTTGCCTTTCTGGAATCAAGGCATGGCATTAGTAAACCCAGCTATGGTACCCTTTGAAGGGTTAACCAAGACTCCCTAAACCCAATCTGTTGCAGTTGAAGGACTTCAGGGTTGGATGCCAAAAATGACTTTTCCCTCAAATCCAACAAGTGCAACAGCCCCTCCCTTGCCTCCACCACCACCTCCACCACCACCTTCGCCCAAGTCAGACAGGTATCATAAACACCTGAACATATTGACTATTGCAATGGGGCTCAAATACATTTAGCAAAAGATTTCCCTTTCTGGAATCAAGGCATGGCATTAGTAAACCCAGCTATGGTACCCTTTGAAGGGTTAACCAAGACTCCCTAAACCCAATCTGTTGCAGTTGAAGGATTTCAGGGTTGGATGCCAAAAATGACTTTTCCCTCAAATCCAACAAGTGCAACAGCCCCTCCCTTGCCTCCACCTCACCTCCACCACCACCACCACCTTCGCCCAAGTCAGACAGGTATCATAAACACCTGAACATATTGACTATTGCAATGGGGCTCAAAAAAATTTAGCAGAAGATTTGCCTTTCTGGAATCAAGGCATGGCATTAGTAAACCCAGCTATAGTACCCTTTGAAGGGTTAACCAAGACTCCCTAAACCCAATATGTTGAAGTTCAAGGACTTCAGGGTTGGATGCCAAAAATGACTTTTCCCTCAAATCCAACAAGTGCAACAGCCCCTCCCTTGCCTCCACCACCACCTCCACCATCACCTTCGCCCAAGTCAGACAGGTATCATAAACACCTGAACATATTGACTATTGCAATGGGGCTCAAATAAATTTAGCAGAAGATTTGCCTTTCTGGAATCAAGGCATGGCATTAGTAAACCCAGCTATGGTACCCTTTGAAGGGTTAACCAAGACTCCCTAAACCCAATCTGTTGAAGTTGAAGGACTTCAGGGTTGGATGCCAAAAATGACTTTTCCCTCAAATCCAACAAGTGCAACAGCCCCTTCCTTGCCTCCACCACCACCTCCACCATCACCTTCGCCCAAGTCAGACAGGTATCATAAACACCTGAACATATTGACTATTGCAATGGGGCTCAAATAAATTTAGCAGAAGATTTGCCTTTCTGGAATCAAGGCATGGCATTAGTAAACCCAGCTATGGTACCCTTTGAAGGGTTAACCAAGACTCCCTAAACCCAATCTGTTGCAGTTGAAGGACTTCAGGGTTGGATGCCAAAAATGACTTTTCCCTCAAATCCAACAAGTGCAACAGCCCCTCCCTTGCCTCCACCACCACCTCCACCACCACCACCACCTTCGCCCAAGTCAGACAGGTATCATAAACACCTTAACATATTGACTATTGCAATGGGGCTCAAATAAATTTAGCAGAAGATTTGCCTTTCTGGAATCAAGGCATGGCATTAGTAAACCTAGCTATGGTACCCTTTGAAGGGTTAACCAAGACTCCCTAAACCCAATCTGTTGCAGTTGAAGGACTTCAGGGTTGGATGCCAAAAATGACTTTTCCCTCAAATCCAACAAGTGCAACAGCCCCTCCCTTGCCTCCACCACCACCTCCACCACCACCTTCGCCCAAGTCAGACAGGTATCATAAACACCTGAACATATTGACTATTGCAATGGGGCTCAAATAAATTTAGCAGAAGATTTGCCTTTCTGGAATCAAGGCATGGCATTAGTAAACCCAGCTATGGTACCCTTTGAAGGGTTAACCAAGACTCCCTAAACCCAATCTGTTGCAGTTGAAGGAATTCAGGGTTGGATGCCAAAAATGACTTTCCCTCAAATCTAACAAGTGCAACAGCCCCTCCCTTGCCTCCACCACCACCTCCACCACCACCTTCGCCCAAGTCAGACAGGTATCATAAACACCTGAACATATTGACTATTGCAATGGGGCTCAAATAAATTTAGCAGAAGATTTCCCTTTCTGGAATCAAGGCATGGCATTAGTAAACCCAGCTATGGTACCCTTTGAAGAGTTAACCAAGACTCCCTAAACCCAATCTGTTGCAGTTGAAGGACTTCAGGGTTGGATGCCAAAAATGACTTTTCCCTCAAATCCAACAAGTGCAACAGCCCCTCCCTTGCCTCCACCACCACCACCACCACCACCTTCGCCCAAGTCAGACAGGTATCATAAACACCTGAACATATTGACTATTCCAATGGGGCTCAAAAAAATTTAGCAGAAGATTTGCCTTTCTGGAATCAAGGCATGGCATTAGTAAACCCAGCTATGGTACCCTTTGAAGGGTTAACCAAGACTCCCTAAACCCAATCTGTTGCAGTTGAAGGACTTCAGGGTTGGATGCCAAAAATGACTTTTCCCTCAAATCCAACAAGTGCAACAGCCCCTCCCTTGCCTCCACCACCACCTCCACCACCACCACCACCTTCGCCCAAGTCAGACAGGTATCATAAACAACTGAACATATTGACTATTGCAATGGGGCTCAAATAAATTTAGCAGAAGATTTGCCTTTCTGGAATCAAGGCATGGCATTAGTAAACCCAGCTATGGTACCCTTTGAAGGGTTAACCAAGACTCCCTAAACCCAATCTGTTGCAGTTGAAGGACTTCAGGGTTGGATGCCAAAAATGACTTTTCCCTCAAATCCAACAAGTGCAAAAGCCCCTCCCTCTCCTCCACCACCACCTCCACCACCACCACCACCTCGCCCAAGTCAGACAGGTATCATAAACACCTGAACATATTGACTATTGCAATGGGGCTCAAATAAATTTAGCAGAAGATTTGCCTTTCTGGAATCAAGGCATGGCATTAGTAAACCTAGCTATGGTACCCTTTGAAGGGTTAACCAAGACTCCCTAAACCCAATCTGTTGCAGTTGAAGGACTTCAGGGTTGGATGCCAAAAATGACTTTTCCCTCAAATCCAACAAGTGCAACAGCCCCTCCCTTGCCTCCACCACCACCTCCACCACCACCTTCGCCCAAGTCAGACAGGTATCATAAACCCCTGAACATATTGACTATTGCAATGGGGCTCAAATAAATTTAGCAGAAGATTTGCCTTTCTGGAATCAAGGCATGGCATTAGTAAACCCAGCTATGGTACCCTTTGAAGGGTTAACCAAGACTCCCTAAACCCAATCTGTTGCAGTTGAAGGACTTCAGGGTTGGATGCCAAAAATGACTTTTCCCTCAAATCCAACAAGTGCAACAGCCCCTCCCTTGCCTCCACCACCACCTCCACCACCACCTTCGCCCAAGTCAGACAGGTATCATAAACAACTGAACATATTGACTATTGCAGTGGGGCTCAAATAAATTTAGGAAAAGATTTGCCTTTCTGGAATCAAGGCATGGCATTAGTAAACCCAGCTATGGTACCCTTTGAAGGGTTAACCAAGACTCCCTAAACCCAATCTGTTGCAGTTGAAGGACTTCAGGGTTGGATGCCAAAAATGACTTTTCCCTCAAATCCAACAAGTGCAACAGCCCCTCCCTTGCCTCCACCACCACCTCCACCACCACCTTCGCCCAAGTCAGACAGGTATCATAAACACCTGAACATATTGACTATTGCAATGGGGCTCAAATAAATTTAGAAAAGATTTGCCTTTCTAGAATCAAGGCATGGCATTAGTAAACCCAGCTATGGTACCCTTTGAAGGGTTAACCAAGACTCCCTAAACCCAATCTGTTGCAGTTGAAGGACTTCAGGGTTGGATGCCAAAAATGACTTTTCCCTCAAATCCAACAAGTGCAACAGCCCCTCCCTTGCCTCCACCACCACCTCCACCACCACCACCACCTTCGCCCAAGTCAGACAGGTATCATAAGCACCTGAACATATTGACTATTGCAATGGTGCTCAAATAAATTTAGCAGAAGATTTGCCTTTCTGGAATCAAGGCATGGCATTAGTAAACCCAGCTATGGTACCCTTTGAAGGGTTAACCAAGACTCCCTAAACCCAATCTGTTGCAGTTGAAGGACTTCAGGGTTGGATGCCAAAAATGACTTTTCCCTCAAATCCAACAAGTGCAACAGCCCCTCCCTTGCCTCCACCACCACCTCCACCACCACCTTCGCCCAAGTCAGACAGGTATCATAAACAACTGAACATATTGACTATTGCAGTGGGGCTCAAATAAATTTAGGAAAAGATTTGCCTTTCTGGAATCAAGGCATGGCATTAGTAAACCCAGCTATGGTACCCTTTGAAGGGTTAACCAAGACTCCCTAAACCCAATCTGTTGCAGTTGAAGGACTTCAGGGTTGGATGCCAAAAATGACTTTTCCCTCAAATCCAACAAGTGCAACAGCCCCTCCCTTGCCTCCACCACCACCTCCACCACCACCTTCGCCCAAGTCAGACAGGTATCATAAACACCTGAACATATTGACTATTGCAATGGGGCTCAAATAAATTTAGAAAAGATTTGCCTTTCTAGAATCAAGGCATGGCATTAGTAAACCCAGCTATGGTACCCTTTGAAGGGTTAACCAAGACTCCCTAAACCCAATCTGTTGCAGTTGAAGGACTTCAGGGTTGGATGCCAAAAATGACTTTTCCCTCAAATCCAACAAGTGCAACAGCCCCTCCCTTGCCTCCACCACCACCTCCACCACCACCACCACCTTCGCCCAAGTCAGACAGGTATCATAAGCACCTGAACATATTGACTATTGCAATGGCGCTCAAATAAATTTAGCAGAAGATTTGCCTTTCTGGAATCAAGGCATGGCATTAGTAAACCCAGCTATGGTACCCTTTGAAGGGTTAACCAAGACTCCCTAAACCCAATCTGTTGCTGTTGAAGGACTTCAGGGTTGGATGCCAAAAATGACTTTTCCCTCAAATCCAACAAGTGCAACAGCCCCTCCCTTAGCTCCACCACCACCTCCACCACCACCTTCGCCCAAGTCAGACAGGTATCATAAACACCTGAACATATTGACTATTGCAATGGGGCTCAAATAAATTTAGCAGAAGATTTGCCTTTCTTGAATCAAGGCAGGGCATTAGTAAACCTAGCTATGGTACCCTTTGAAGGGTTAACCAAGACTCCCTAAACCCAATCTGTTGCAGTTGAAGGACTTCAGGGTTGGATGCCAAAAATGACTTTTCCCTCAAATCCAACAAGTGCAACAGCCCCTCCCTTGCCTCCACCACCACCTCCACCACCACCTTCGCCCAAGTCAGACAGGTATCATAAACAACTGAACATATTGACTATTGCAGTGGGGCTCAAATAAATTTAGGAAAAGATTTGCCTTTCTGGAATCAAGGCATGGCATTAGTAAACCCAGCTATGGTACCCTTTGAAGGGTTAACCAAGACTCCCTAAACCCAATCTGTTGCAGTTGAAGGACTTCAGGGTTGGATGCCAAAAATGACTTTTCCCTCAAATCCAACAAGTGCAACAGCCCCTCCCTTGCCTCCACCACCACCTTCGCCCAAGTCAGACAGGTATCATAAACACCTGAACATATTGACTATTGCAATGGGGCTCAAATAAATTTAGCAGAAGATTTGCCTTTCTAGAATCAAGGCATGGCATTAGTAAACCCAGCTATGGTACCCTTTGAAGGGTTAACCAAGACTCCCTAAACCCAATCTGTTGCAGTTGAAGGACTTCAGGGTTGGATGCCAAAAATGACTTTTCCCTCAAATCCAACAAGTGCAACAGCCCCTCCCTTGCCTCCACCACCACCTCCACCACCACCACCACCTTCGCCCAAGTCAGACAGGTATCATAAACACCTGAACATATTGACTATTGCAATGGGGCTCAAATAAATTTAGCAGAAGATTTGCCTTTCTGGAATCAAGGCATGGCATTAGTAAACCCAGCTATGGTACCCTTTGAAGGGTTAACCAAGACTCCCTAAACCCAATCTGTTGCAGTTGAAGGACTTCAGGGTTGGATGCCAAAAATGACTTTTCCCTCAAATCCAACAAGTGCAACAGCCCCTCCCTTAGCTCCACCACCACCTCCACCACCACCTTCGCCCAAGTCAGACAGGTATCATAAACACCTGAACATATTGACTATTGCAATGGGGCTCAAATAAATTTAGCAGAAGATTTGCCTTTCTGGAATCAAGGCATGGCATTAGTAAACCTAGCTATGGTACCCTTTGAAGGGTTAACCAAGACTCCCTAAACCCAATCTGTTGCAGTTGAAGGACTTCAGGGTTGGATGCCAAAAATGACTTTTCCCTCAAATCCAACAAGTGCAACAGCCCCTCCCTTGCCTCCACCACCACCTCCACCACCACCTTCGCCCAAGTCAGACAGGTATCATAAACACCTGAACATATTGACTATTGCAATGGCGCTCAAATAAATTTAGCAGAAGATTTGCCTTTCTGGAATCAAGGCATGGCATTAGTAAACCCAGCTATGGTACCCTTTGAAGGGTTAACCAAGACTCCCTAAACCCAATCTGTTGCAGTTGAAGGACTTCAGGGTTGGATGCCAAAAATGACTTTTCCCTCAAATCCAACAAGTGCAACAGCCCCTCCCTTGCCTCCACCACCACCTCCACCACCACCTTCGCCCAAGTCAGACAGGTATCATAAACACCTGAACATATTGACTATTGCAGTGGGGCTCAAATAAATTTAGGAAAAGATTTGCCTTTCTGGAATCAAGGCATGGCATTAGTAAACCCAGCTATGGTACCCTTTAAAGGGTTAACCAAGACTCCCTAAACCCAATCTGTTGCAGTTGAAGGACTTCAGGGTTGGATGCCAAAGATGACTTTTCCCTCAAATCCAACAAGTGCAACAGCCCCTCCCTTGCCTCCACCACCACCTCCACCACCACCTTTGCCCAAGTCAGACAGGTATCATAAACACCTGAACATATTGACTATTGCAATGGGGCTCAAATAAATTTAGCAGAAGATTTCCCTTTTGGAATCAAGGCATGGCATTAGTAAACCCAGCTATGGTACCCTTTGAAGAGTTAACCAAGACTCCCTAAACCCAATCTGTTGCAGTTGAAGGACTTCAGGGTTGGATGCCAAAAATGACTTTTCCCTCAAATCCAACAAGTGCAACAGCCCCTCCCTTGCCTCCACCACCACCACCACCACCACCTTCGCCCAAGTCAGACAGGTATCATAAACACCTGAACATATTGACTATTGCAATGGGGCTCAAATAAATTCAGCAGAAGATTTCCCTTTCTGGAATCAAGGCATGGCATTAGTAAACCCAGCTATGGTACCCTTTGAAGGGTTAACCAAGACTCCCTAAACCCAATCTGTTGCAGTTGAAGGACTTCAGGGTTGGATGCCAAAAATGACTTTTCCCTCAAATCCAACAAGTGCAACAGCCCCTCCCTTGCCTCCACCACCACCACCACCACCACCTTCGCCCAAGTCAGACAGGTATCATAAACACCTGAACATATTGACTATTGCAGTGGGGCTCAAATAAATTGTAGCAAAAGATTTGCCTTTCTGGAATCAAGGCATGGCATTAGTAAATCTAGCTATGGTACCCTTTGAAGGGTTAACCAAGACTCCCTAAACCCAATCTGTTGCAGTTGAAGGACTTCAGGGTTGGATGCCAAAAATGACTTTTCCCTCAAATCCAACAAGTGCAACAGCCCCTCCCTTGCCTCCACCACCACCACCACCACCACCTTCGCCCAAGTCAGACAGGTATCATAAACACCTGAACATATTGACTATTCCAATGGGGCTCAAAAAAATTTAGCAGAAGATTTGCCTTTCTGGAATCAAGGCATGGCATTAGTAAACCCAGCTATGGTACCCTTTGAAGGGTTAACCAAGACTCCCTAAACCCAATCTGTTGCAGTTGAAGGACTTCAGGGTTGGATGCCAAAAATGACTTTTCCCTCAAATCCAACAAGTGCAACAGCCCCTCCCTTGCCTCCACCACCACCTCCACCACCACCACCACCTTCGCCCAAGTCAGACAGGTATCATAAACAACTGAACATATTGACTATTGCAATGGGGCTCAAATAAATTTAGCAGAAGATTTGCCTTTCTGGAATCAAGGCATGGCATTAGTAAACCCAGCTATGGTACCCTTTGAAGGGTTAACCAAGACTCCCTAAACCCAATCTGTTGCAGTTGAAGGACTTCAGGGTTGGATGCCAAAAATGACTTTTCCCTCAAATCCAACAAGTGCAAAAGCCCCTCCCTCTCCTCCACCACCACCTCCACCACCACCACCACCTCGCCCAAGTCAGACAGGTATCATAAACACCTGAACATATTGACTATTGCAATGGGGCTCAAATAAATTTAGCAGAAGATTTGCCTTTCTGGAATCAAGGCATGGCATTAGTAAACCTAGCTATGGTACCCTTTGAAGGGTTAACCAAGACTCCCTAAACCCAATCTGTTGCAGTTGAAGGACTTCAGGGTTGGATGCCAAAAATGACTTTTCCCTCAAATCCAACAAGTGCAACAGCCCCTCCCTTGCCTCCACCACCACCTCCACCACCACCTTCGCCCAAGTCAGACAGGTATCATAAACCCCTGAACATATTGACTATTGCAATGGGGCTCAAATAAATTTAGCAGAAGATTTGCCTTTCTGGAATCAAGGCATGGCATTAGTAAACCCAGCTATGGTACCCTTTGAAGGGTTAACCAAGACTCCCTAAACCCAATCTGTTGCAGTTGAAGGACTTCAGGGTTGGATGCCAAAAATGACTTTTCCCTCAAATCCAACAAGTGCAACAGCCCCTCCCTTGCCTCCACCACCACCTCCACCACCACCTTCGCCCAAGTCAGACAGGTATCATAAACAACTGAACATATTGACTATTGCAGTGGGGCTCAAATAAATTTAGGAAAAGATTTGCCTTTCTGGAATCAAGGCATGGCATTAGTAAACCCAGCTATGGTACCCTTTGAAGGGTTAACCAAGACTCCCTAAACCCAATCTGTTGCAGTTGAAGGACTTCAGGGTTGGATGCCAAAAATGACTTTTCCCTCAAATCCAACAAGTGCAACAGCCCCTCCCTTGCCTCCACCACCACCTCCACCACCACCTTCGCCCAAGTCAGACAGGTATCATAAACACCTGAACATATTGACTATTGCAATGGGGCTCAAATAAATTTAGAAAAGATTTGCCTTTCTAGAATCAAGGCATGGCATTAGTAAACCCAGCTATGGTACCCTTTGAAGGGTTAACCAAGACTCCCTAAACCCAATCTGTTGCAGTTGAAGGACTTCAGGGTTGGATGCCAAAAATGACTTTTCCCTCAAATCCAACAAGTGCAACAGCCCCTCCCTTGCCTCCACCACCACCTCCACCACCACCACCACCTTCGCCCAAGTCAGACAGGTATCATAAGCACCTGAACATATTGACTATTGCAATGGTGCTCAAATAAATTTAGCAGAAGATTTGCCTTTCTGGAATCAAGGCATGGCATTAGTAAACCCAGCTATGGTACCCTTTGAAGGGTTAACCAAGACTCCCTAAACCCAATCTGTTGCAGTTGAAGGACTTCAGGGTTGGATGCCAAAAATGACTTTTCCCTCAAATCCAACAAGTGCAACAGCCCCTCCCTTGCCTCCACCACCACCTCCACCACCACCTTCGCCCAAGTCAGACAGGTATCATAAACAACTGAACATATTGACTATTGCAGTGGGGCTCAAATAAATTTAGGAAAAGATTTGCCTTTCTGGAATCAAGGCATGGCATTAGTAAACCCAGCTATGGTACCCTTTGAAGGGTTAACCAAGACTCCCTAAACCCAATCTGTTGCAGTTGAAGGACTTCAGGGTTGGATGCCAAAAATGACTTTTCCCTCAAATCCAACAAGTGCAACAGCCCCTCCCTTGCCTCCACCACCACCTCCACCACCACCTTCGCCCAAGTCAGACAGGTATCATAAACACCTGAACATATTGACTATTGCAATGGGGCTCAAATAAATTTAGAAAAGATTTGCCTTTCTAGAATCAAGGCATGGCATTAGTAAACCCAGCTATGGTACCCTTTGAAGGGTTAACCAAGACTCCCTAAACCCAATCTGTTGCAGTTGAAGGACTTCAGGGTTGGATGCCAAAAATGACTTTTCCCTCAAATCCAACAAGTGCAACAGCCCCTCCCTTGCCTCCACCACCACCTCCACCACCACCACCACCTTCGCCCAAGTCAGACAGGTATCATAAGCACCTGAACATATTGACTATTGCAATGGCGCTCAAATAAATTTAGCAGAAGATTTGCCTTTCTGGAATCAAGGCATGGCATTAGTAAACCCAGCTATGGTACCCTTTGAAGGGTTAACCAAGACTCCCTAAACCCAATCTGTTGCTGTTGAAGGACTTCAGGGTTGGATGCCAAAAATGACTTTTCCCTCAAATCCAACAAGTGCAACAGCCCCTCCCTTAGCTCCACCACCACCTCCACCACCACCTTCGCCCAAGTCAGACAGGTATCATAAACACCTGAACATATTGACTATTGCAATGGGGCTCAAATAAATTTAGCAGAAGATTTGCCTTTCTTGAATCAAGGCAGGGCATTAGTAAACCTAGCTATGGTACCCTTTGAAGGGTTAACCAAGACTCCCTAAACCCAATCTGTTGCAGTTGAAGGACTTCAGGGTTGGATGCCAAAAATGACTTTTCCCTCAAATCCAACAAGTGCAACAGCCCCTCCCTTGCCTCCACCACCACCTCCACCACCACCTTCGCCCAAGTCAGACAGGTATCATAAACAACTGAACATATTGACTATTGCAGTGGGGCTCAAATAAATTTAGGAAAAGATTTGCCTTTCTGGAATCAAGGCATGGCATTAGTAAACCCAGCTATGGTACCCTTTGAAGGGTTAACCAAGACTCCCTAAACCCAATCTGTTGCAGTTGAAGGACTTCAGGGTTGGATGCCAAAAATGACTTTTCCCTCAAATCCAACAAGTGCAACAGCCCCTCCCTTGCCTCCACCACCACCTCCACCACCACCTTCGCCCAAGTCAGACAGGTATCATAAACACCTGAACATATTGACTATTGCAATGGGGCTCAAATAAATTTAGCAGAAGATTTGCCTTTCTAGAATCAAGGCATGGCATTAGTAAACCCAGCTATGGTACCCTTTGAAGGGTTAACCAAGACTCCCTAAACCCAATCTGTTGCAGTTGAAGGACTTCAGGGTTGGATGCCAAAAATGACTTTTCCCTCAAATCCAACAAGTGCAACAGCCCCTCCCTTGCCTCCACCACCACCTCCACCACCACCACCACCTTCGCCCAAGTCAGACAGGTATCATAAACACCTGAACATATTGACTATTGCAATGGGGCTCAAATAAATTTAGCAGAAGATTTGCCTTTCTGGAATCAAGGCATGGCATTAGTAAACCCAGCTATGGTACCCTTTGAAGGGTTAACCAAGACTCCCTAAACCCAATCTGTTGCAGTTGAAGGACTTCAGGGTTGGATGCCAAAAATGACTTTTCCCTCAAATCCAACAAGTGCAACAGCCCCTCCCTTAGCTCCACCACCACCTCCACCACCACCTTCGCCCAAGTCAGACAGGTATCATAAACACCTGAACATATTGACTATTGCAATGGGGCTCAAATAAATTTAGCAGAAGATTTGCCTTTCTGGAATCAAGGCATGGCATTAGTAAACCTAGCTATGGTACCCTTTGAAGGGTTAACCAAGACTCCCTAAACCCAATCTGTTGCAGTTGAAGGACTTCAGGGTTGGATGCCAAAAATGACTTTTCCCTCAAATCCAACAAGTGCAACAGCCCCTCCCTTGCCTCCACCACCACCTCCACCACCACCTTCGCCCAAGTCAGACAGGTATCATAAACACCTGAACATATTGACTATTGCAATGGCGCTCAAATAAATTTAGCAGAAGATTTGCCTTTCTGGAATCAAGGCATGGCATTAGTAAACCCAGCTATGGTACCCTTTGAAGGGTTAACCAAGACTCCCTAAACCCAATCTGTTGCAGTTGAAGGACTTCAGGGTTGGATGCCAAAAATGACTTTTCCCTCAAATCCAACAAGTGCAACAGCCCCTCCCTTGCCTCCACCACCACCTCCACCACCACCTTCGCCCAAGTCAGACAGGTATCATAAACACCTGAACATATTGACTATTGCAGTGGGGCTCAAATAAATTTAGGAAAAGATTTGCCTTTCTGGAATCAAGGCATGGCATTAGTAAACCCAGCTATGGTACCCTTTAAAGGGTTAACCAAGACTCCCTAAACCCAATCTGTTGCAGTTGAAGGACTTCAGGGTTGGATGCCAAAGATGACTTTTCCCTCAAATCCAACAAGTGCAACAGCCCCTCCCTTGCCTCCACCACCACCTCCACCACCACCTTTGCCCAAGTCAGACAGGTATCATAAACACCTGAACATATTGACTATTGCAATGGGGCTCAAATAAATTTAGCAGAAGATTTCCCTTTTGGAATCAAGGCATGGCATTAGTAAACCCAGCTATGGTACCCTTTGAAGAGTTAACCAAGACTCCCTAAACCCAATCTGTTGCAGTTGAAGGACTTCAGGGTTGGATGCCAAAAATGACTTTTCCCTCAAATCCAACAAGTGCAACAGCCCCTCCCTTGCCTCCACCACCACCACCACCACCACCTTCGCCCAAGTCAGACAGGTATCATAAACACCTGAACATATTGACTATTGCAATGGGGCTCAAATAAATTCAGCAGAAGATTTCCCTTTCTGGAATCAAGGCATGGCATTAGTAAACCCAGCTATGGTACCCTTTGAAGGGTTAACCAAGACTCCCTAAACCCAATCTGTTGCAGTTGAAGGACTTCAGGGTTGGATGCCAAAAATGACTTTTCCCTCAAATCCAACAAGTGCAACAGCCCCTCCCTTGCCTCCACCACCACCACCACCACCACCTTCGCCCAAGTCAGACAGGTATCATAAACACCTGAACATATTGACTATTGCAGTGGGGCTCAAATAAATTGTAGCAAAAGATTTGCCTTTCTGGAATCAAGGCATGGCATTAGTAAATCTAGCTATGGTACCCTTTGAAGGGTTAACCAAGACTCCCTAAACCCAATCTGTTGCAGTTGAAGGACTTCAGGGTTGGATGCCAAAAATGACTTTTCCCTCAAATCCAACAAGTGCAACAGCCCCTCCCTTGCCTCCACCACCACCTCCACCACCACCACCACCTTCGCCCAAGTCAGACAGGTATCATAAACACCTGAACATATTGACTATTGCAATGGGGCTCAAATAAATTTAGCGGAAGATTTGCCTTTCTGGAATCAAGGCATGGCATTAGTAAACCCAGCTATGGTACCCTTTGAAGGGTTAACCAAGACTCCCTAAACCCAATCTGTTGCAGTTGAAGGACTTCAGGGTTGGATGCCAAAAATGACTTTTCCCTCAAATCCAACAAGTGCAACAGCCCCTCCCTTGCCTCCACCACCACCTGGCCCAAGTCAGACAGGTATCATAAACACCTGAACATATTGACTATTGCAATGGGGCTCAAATAAATTCAGCAGAAGATTTGCCTTTCTGGAATCAAGGCATGGCATTAGTAAACCCAGCTATGGTACCCTTTGAAGGGTTAACCAAGACTCCCTAAACCCAATCTGTTGAAGTTGAAGGACTTCAGGGTTGGATGCCAAAAATGACTTTTCCCTCAAATCCAACCAGTGCAACAGCCCCTCCCTTGCCTCCACCACCACCTCCACCATCACCTTCGCCCAAGTCAGACAGGTATCATAAACACCTGAACATATTGACTATTGCAATGGGGCTCAAATAAATTTAGCAGAAGATTTGCCTTTCTGGAATCAAGGCATGGCATTAGTAAACCCAGCTATGGTGTCCTTTGAAGGGTTAACCAAGACTCCCTTAACCCAATCTGTTGCAGTTGAAGGACTTCAGGGTTGGATGCCAAAAATGACTTTTCCCTCAAATCCAACAAGTGCAACAGCCCCTCCCTTGCCTCCACCACCACCTCCACCACCACCTTGTCCAAGTCAGACAGGTATCATAAACACCTGAACATATTGACTATTGCAGTGGGGCTCAAATAAATTTAGCAAAAGATTTGCCTTTCTGGAATCAAGGCATGGCATTAGTAAACCCAGCTATGGTACCCTTTAAAGGGTTAACCAAGACTCCCTAAACCCAATCTGTTGCAGTTGAAGGACTTCAGGGTTGGATGCCAAAAATGACTTTTCCCTCAAATCCAACAAGTGCAACAGCCCCTCCCTTGCCTCCACCACCACCTCCACCACCACCTTCGCCCAAGTCAGACAGGTATCATAAACACCTGAACATATTGACTATTGCAATGGGGCTCAAATAATTTTAGCAGAAGATTTCCCTTTCTGGAATCAAGGCATGGCATTAGTAAACCCAGCTATGGTACCCTTTGAAGGGTTAACCAAGACTCCCTAAACCCAATCTGTTGAAGTTGAAGGACTTCAGGGTTGGATGCCAAAAATGACTTTTCCCTCAAATCCAACAAGTGCAACAGCCCCTCCCTTGCCTCCACCACCACCTCCACCATCACCTTCGCCCAAGTCAGACAGGTATCATTAACACCTGAACATATTGACTATTGCAATGGGGCTCAAATAAATTTAGCAGAAGATTTCCCTTTCTGGAATCAAGGCATGGCATTAGTAAACCCAGCTATGGTACCCTTTGAAGGGTTAACCAAGACTCCCTAAACCCAATCTGTTGCAGTTGAAGGACTTCAGGGTTGGATGCCAAAAATGACTTTTCCCTCAAATCCAACAAGTGCAACAGCCCCTCCCTTGCCTCCACCACCACCTTCACCACTACCTTCGCCCAAGTCAGACAGGTATCATAAACACCTGAACATATTGACTATTGCAATGGGGCTCATATAAATTACGCAAAAGATTTGCCTTTCTGGAATCAAGGCATGGCATTAGTAAACCCAGCTATGGTACCCTTTGAAGGGTTAACCAAGACTCCCTAAACCCAATCTGTTGCAGTTGAAGGACTTCAGGGTTGGATGCCAAAAATGACTTTTCCCTCAAATCCAACAAGTGCAACAGCCCCTCCCTTGCCTCCACCACCACCTCCACCACCACCTTCGCCCAAGTCAGACAGGTATCATAAACACCTGAACATATTGACTATTGCAATGGGGCTCAAATAAATTTAGCAGAAGATTTGCCTTTCTGGAATCAAGGCATGGCATTAGTAAACCCAGCTATGGTGTCCTTTGAAGGGTTAACCAAGACTCCCTTAACCCAATCTGTTGCAGTTGAAGGACTTCAGGGTTGGATGCCAAAAATGACTTTTCCCTCAAATCCAACAAGTGCAACAGCCCCTCCCTTGCCTCCACCACCACCTCCACCACCACCACCACCTTCGCCCAAGTCAGACAGGTATCATAAACACCTGAACATATTGACTATTGCAATGGGGCTCAAATAAATTTAGCGGAAGATTTGCCTTTCTGGAATCAAGGCATGGCATTAGTAAACCCAGCTATGGTACCCTTTGAAGGGTTAACCAAGACTCCCTAAACCCAATCTGTTGCAGTTGAAGGACTTCAGGGTTGGATGCCAAAAATGACTTTTCCCTCAAATCCAACAAGTGCAACAGCCCCTCCCTTGCCTCCACCACCACCTCCACCACCACCTGGCCCAAGTCAGACAGGTATCATAAACACCTGAACATATTGACTATTGCAATGGGGCTCAAATAAATTTAGCAGAAGATTTCCCTTTCTGGAATCAAGGCATGGCATTAGTAAACCCAGCTATGGTGTCCTTTGAAGGGTTAACCAAGACTCCCTTAACCCAATCTGTTGCAGTTGAAGGACTTCAGGGTTGGATGCCAAAAATGACTTTTCCCTCAAATCCAACAAGTGCAACAGCCCCTCCCTTGCCTCCACCACCACCTCCACCACCACCACCACCTTCGCCCAAGTCAGACAGGTATCATAAACACCTGAACATATTGACTATTGCAATGGGGCTCAAATAAATTTAGCGGAAGATTTCCCTTTCTGGAATCAAGGCATGGCATTAGTAAACCCAGCTATGGTACCCTTTGAAGGGTTAACCAAGACTCCCTAAACCCAATCTGTTGCAGTTGAAGGACTTCAGGGTTGGATGCCAAAAATGACTTTTCCCTCAAATCCAACAAGTGCAACAGCCCCTCCCTTGCCTCCACCACCACCTCCACCATCACCACCACCTTCGCCCAAGTCAGACAGGTATCATAAACACCTGAACATATTGACTATTGCAATGGGGCTCAAATAAATTTAGCAGAAGATTTCCCTTTTTGGAATCAAGGCATGGCATTAGTAAACCCAGCTATGGTACCCTTTGAAGGGTTAACCAAGACTTCCTAAACCCAATCTGTTGCAGTTGAAGGACTTCAGGGTTGGATGCCAAAAATGACTTTTCCCTCAAATCCAACGAGTGCAACAGCCCCTCCCTTGCCTCCACCACCACCTCCACCACCACCTTCGCCCAAGTCAGACAGGTATCATAAACACCTGAACATATTGACTATTGCAGTGGGGCTCAAATAAATTTAGCAAAAGATTTGCCTTTCTGGAATCAAGGCATGGCATTAGTAAACCCAGCTATGGTACCCTTTAAAGGGTTAACCAAGACTCCCTAAACCCAATCTGTTGCAGTTGAAGGACTTCAGGGTTGGATGCCAAAAATGACTTTTCCCTCAAATCCAACAAGTGCAACAGCCCCTCCCTTGCCTCCACCACCACCTCCACCACCACCTTCGCCCAAGTCAGACAGGTATCATAAACACCTGAACATATTGACTATTGCAGTGGGGCTCAAATAAATTTAGGAAAAGATTTGCCTTTCTGGAATCAAGGCATGGCATTAGTAAACCCAGCTATGGTACCCTTTAAAGGGTTAACCCAGACTCCCTAAACCCAATCTGTTGCAGTTGAAGGACTTCAGGGTTGGATGCCAAAAATGACTTTTCCCTCAAATCCAACAAGTGCAACAGCCCCTCCCTTGCCTCCACCACCACCTCCACCATCACCACCACCTTCGCCCAAGTCAGACAGGTATCATAAACACCTGAACATATTGACTATTGCAGTGGGGCTCAAATAAATTTAGGAAAAGATTTGCCTTTCTGGAATCAAGGCATGGCATTAGTAAACCCAGCTATGGTACCCTTTGAAGGGTTAACCAAGACTTCCTAAACCCAATCTGTTGCAGTTGAAGGACTTCAGGGTTGGATGCCAAAAATGACTTTTCCCTCAAATCCAACGAGTGCAACAGCCCCTCCCTTGCCTCCACCACCACCTCCACCACCACCTTCGCCCAAGTCAGACAGGTATCATAAACACCTGAACATATTGACTATTGCAGTGGGGCTCAAATAAATTTAGCAAAAGATTTGCCTTTCTGGAATCAAGGCATGGCATTAGTAAACCCAGCTATGGTACCCTTTAAAGGGTTAACCAAGACTCCCCAAACCCAATCTGTTGCAGTTGAAGGACTTCAGGGTTGGATGCCAAAAATGACTTTTCCCTCAAATCCAACAAGTGCAACAGCCCCTCCCTTGCCTCCACCACCACCTCCACCACCACCTTCGCCCAAGTCAGACAGGAATCATAAACACCTGAACAGATTGACTATTGCAGTGGGGCTCAAATAAATTTAGGAAAAGATTTGCCTTTCTGGAATCAAGGCATGGCATTAGTAAACCCAGCTATGGTACCCTTTAAAGGGTTAACCCAGACTCCCTAAACCCAATCTGTTGCAGTTGAAGGACTTCAGGGTTGGATGCCAAAAATGACTTTTCCCTCAAATCCAACAAGTGCAACAGCCCCTCCCTTGCCTCCACCACCACCTCCACCACCACCTTCGCCCAAGTCAGACAGGTATCATAAACACCTGAACATATTGACTATTGCAGTGGGGCTCAAATAAATTTAGGAAAAGATTTGCCTTTCTGGAATCAAGGCATGGCATTAGTAAACCCAGCTATGGTACCCTTTAAAGGGTTAACCCAGACTCCCTAAACCCAATCTGTTGCAGTTGAAGGACTTCAGGGTTGGATGCCAAAAATGACTTTTCCCTCAAATCCAACAAGTGCAACAGCCCCTCCCTTGCCTCCACCACAACCTCCACCACCACCACCACCTTCGCCCGAGTCAGACAGGTATCATAAACACCTGAACATATTGACTATTGCAATGGGGCTCAAATAAATTTAGCAGAAGATTTCCCTTTCTGGAATCAAGGCATGGCATTAGTAAACCCAGCTATGGTACCCTTTGAAGGGTTAACCAAGACTTCCTAAACCCAATCTGTTGCAGTTGAAGGACTTCAGGGTTGGATGCCAAAAATGACTTTTCCCTCAAATCCAACGAGTGCAACAGCCCCTCCCTTGCCTCCACCACCACCTCCACCACCACCTTCGCCCAAGTCAGACAGGTATCATAAACACCTGAACATATTGACTATTGCAGTTGGGCTCAAATAAATTTAGCAAAAGATTCGCCTTTCTGGAATCAAGGCATGGCATTAGTAAACCCAGCTATGGTACCCTTTAAAGGGTTAACCAAGACTCCCTAAACCCAATCTGTTGCAGTTGAAGGACTTCAGGGTTGGATGCCAAAAATGACTTTTCCCTCAAATCCAACAAGTGCAACAGCCCCTCCCTTGCCTCCACCACCACCTCCACCACCACCTTCGCCCAAGTCAGACAGGTATCATAAACACCTGAACATATTGACTATTGCAGTGGGGCTCAAATAAATTTAGGAAAAGATTTGCCTTTCTGGAATCAAGGCATGGCATTAGTAAACCCAGCTATGGTACCCTTTAAAGGGTTAACCCAGACTCCCTAAACCCAATCTGTTGCAGTTGAAGGACTTCAGGGTTGGATGCCAAAAATGACTTTTCCCTCAAATCCAACAAGTGCAACAGCCCCTCCCTTGCCTCCACTACCACCTCCACCACCACCTTCGCCCAAGTCAGACAGGTATCATAAACACCTGAACATATTGACTATTGCAGTGGGGCTCAAATAAATTTAGCAAAAGATTTGCCTTTCTGGAATCAAGGCATGGCATTAGTAAACCCAGCTATGGTACCCTTTAAAGGGTTAACCAAGACTCCCTAAACCCAATCTGTTGCAGTTGAAGGACTTCAGGGTTGGATGCCAAAAATGACTTTTCCCTCAAATCCAACAAGTGCAACAGCCCCTCCCTTGCCTCCACCACCACCTCCACCACCACCTTCGCCCAAGTCAGACAGGTATCATAAACACCTGAACAGATTGACTATTGCAGTGGGGCTCAAATAAATTTAGGAAAAGATTTGCCTTTCTGGAATCAAGGCATGGTATTAGTAAACCCAGCTATGGTACCCTTTAAAGGGTTAACCCAGACTCCCTAAACCCAATCTGTTGCAGTTGAAGGACTTCAGGGTTGGATGCCAAAAATGACTTTTCCCTCAAATCCAACAAGTGCAACAGCCCCTCCCTTGCCTCCACCACCACCTCCACCACCACCTTCGCCCAAGTCAGACAGGTATCATAAACACCTGAACATATTGACTATTGCAGTGGGGCTCAAATAAATTTAGGAAAAGATTTGCCTTTCTGGAATCAAGGCATGGCATTAGTAAACCCAGCTATGGTACCCTTTAAAGGGTTAACCCAGACTCCCTAAACCCAATCTGTTGCAGTTGAAGGACTTCAGGGTTGGATGCCAAAAATGACTTTTCCCTCAAATCCAACAAGTGCAACAGCCCCTCCCTTGCCTCCACCACAACCTCCACCACCACCACCACCTTCGCCCGAGTCAGACAGGTATCATAAACACCTGAACATATTGACTATTGCAGTTGGGCTCAAATAAATTTAGCAAAAGATTCGCCTTTCTGGAATCAAGGCATGGCATTAGTAAACCCAGCTATGGTACCCTTTAAAGGGTTAACCAAGACTCCCTAAACCCAATCTGTTGCAGTTGAAGGACTTCAGGGTTGGATGCCAAAAATGACTTTTCCCTCAAATCCAACAAGTGCAACAGCCCCTCCCTTGCCTCCACCACCACCTCCACCACCACCTTCGCCCAAGTCAGACAGGTATCATAAACACCTGAACATATTGACTATTGCAGTGGGGCTCAAATAAATTTAGGAAAAGATTTGCCTTTCTGGAATCAAGGCATGGCATTAGTAAACCCAGCTATGGTACCCTTTAAAGGGTTAACCCAGACTCCCTAAACCCAATCTGTTGCAGTTGAAGGACTTCAGGGTTGGATGCCAAAAATGACTTTTCCCTCAAATCCAACAAGTGCAACAGCCCCTCCCTTGCCTCCACTACCACCTCCACCACCACCTTCGCCCAAGTCAGACAGGTATCATAAACACCTGAACATATTGACTATTGCAGTGGGGCTCAAATAAATTTAGCAAAAGATTTGCCTTTCTGGAATCAAGGCATGGCATTAGTAAACCCAGCTATGGTACCCTTTAAAGGGTTAACCAAGACTCCCTAAACCCAATCTGTTGCAGTTGAAGGACTTCAGGGTTGGATGCCAAAAATGACTTTTCCCTCAAATCCAACAAGTGCAACAGCCCCTCCCTTGCCTCCACCACCACCTCCACCACCACCTTCGCCCAAGTCAGACAGGTATCATAAACACCTGAACAGATTGACTATTGCAGTGGGGCTCAAATAAATTTAGGAAAAGATTTGCCTTTCTGGAATCAAGGCATGGCATTAGTAAACCCAGCTATGGTACCCTTTAAAGGGTTAACCCAGACTCCCTAAACCCAATCTGTTGCAGTTGAAGGACTTCAGGGTTGGATGCCAAAAATGACTTTTCCCTCAAATCCAACAAGTGCAACAGCCCCTCCCTTGCCTCCACCACCACCTCCACCACCACCTTCGCCCAAGTCAGACAGGTATCATAAACACCTGAACATATTGACTATTGCAGTGGGGCTCAAATAAATTTAGGAAAAGATTTGCCTTTCTGGAATCAAGGCATGGCATTAGTAAACCCAGCTATGGTACCCTTTAAAGGGTTAACCCAGACTCCCTAAACCCAATCTGTTGCAGTTGAAGGACTTCAGGGTTGGATGCCAAAAATGACTTTTCCCTCAAATCCAACAAGTGCAACAGCCCCTCCCTTGCCTCCACCACAACCTCCACCACCACCACCACCTTCGCCCGAGTCAGACAGGTATCATAAACACCTGAACATATTGACTATTGCAATGGGGCTCAAATAAATTTAGCAGAAGATTTCCCTTTCTGGAATCAAGGCATGGCATTAGTAAACCCAGCTATGGTACCCTTTGAAGGGTTAACCAAGACTTCCTAAACCCAATCTGTTGCAGTTGAAGGACTTCAGGGTTGGATGCCAAAAATGACTTTTCCCTCAAATCCAACGAGTGCAACAGCCCCTCCCTTGCCTCCACCACCACCTCCACCACCACCTTCGCCCAAGTCAGACAGGTATCATAAACACCTGAACATATTGACTATTGCAGTTGGGCTCAAATAAATTTAGCAAAAGATTTGCCTTTCTGGAATCAAGGCATGGCATTAGTAAACCCAGCTATGGTACCCTTTAAAGGGTTAACCAAGACTCCCTAAACCCAATCTGTTGCAGTTGAAGGACTTCAGGGTTGGATGCCAAAAATGACTTTTCCCTCAAATCCAACAAGTGCAACAGCCCCTCCCTTGCCTCCACCACCACCTCCACCACCACCTTCGCCCAAGTCAGACAGGTATCATAAACACCTGAACATATTGACTATTGCAGTGGGGCTCAAATAAATTTAGGAAAAGATTTGCCTTTCTGGAATCAAGGCATGGCATTAGTAAACCCAGCTATGGTACCCTTTAAAGGGTTAACCCAGACTCCCTAAACCCAATCTGTTGCAGTTGAAGGACTTCAGGGTTGGATGCCAAAAATGACTTTTCCCTCAAATCCAACAAGTGCAACAGCCCCTCCCTTGCCTCCACCACAACCTCCACCACCACCACCACCTTCGCCCGAGTCAGACAGGTATCATAAACACCTGAACATATTGACTATTGCAATGGGGCTCAAATAAATTTAGCAGAAGGTTTCCCTTTCTGGAATCAAGGCATGGCATTAGTAAACCCAGCTATGGTACCCTTTGAAGGGTTAACCAAGACTCCCTAAACCCAATCTGTTGCAGTTGAAGGACTTCAGGGTTGGATGCCAAAAATGACTTTTCCCTCAAATCCAACAAGTGCAACAGCCCCTCCCTTGCCTCCACCACCACCTCCACCACCACCTTCGCCCAAGTCAGACAGGTATCATAAACACCTGAACATATTGACTATTGCAGTGGGGCTCAAATAAATTTAGCAGAAGATTTGCCTTTCTGGAATCAAGGCATGGCATTAGTAAACCCAGCTATGGTACCCTTTGAAGGGTTAACCAAGACTCCCTAAACCCAATCTGTTGCAGTTGAAGGACTTCAGGGTTGGATGCCAAAAATGACTTTTCCCTCAAATCCAACAAGTGCAACAGCCCCTCCCTTGCCTCCACCACCACCTCCACCACCACCACCACCTTCGCCCAAGTCAGACAGGTATCATAAACACCTGAACATATTGACTATTGCAATGGGGCTCAAATAAATTTAGCAGAAGATTTGCCTTTCTGGAATCAAGGCATGGCATTAGTAAACCCAGCTATGGTACCCTTTGAAGGGTTAACCAAGACTCCCTAAACCCAATCTGTTGCAGTTGAAGGACTTCAGGGTTGGATGCCAAAAATGACTTTTCCCTCAAATCCAACAAGTGCAACAGCCCCTCCCTTGCCTCCACCACCACCTCCACCACCACCTTCGCCCAAGTCAGACAGGTATCATAAACACCTGAACATATTGACTATTGCAGTGGGGCTCAAATAAATTTAGCAAAAGATTTTCCTTTCTGGAATCAAGGCATGGCATTAGTAAACCCAGCTATGGTACCCTTTAAAGGGTTAACCAAGACTCCCTAAACCCAATCTGTTGCAGTTGAAGGACTTCAGGGTTGGATGCCAAAAATGACTTTTCCCTCAAATCCAACAAGTGCAACAGCCCCTCCCTTGCCTCCACCACCACCTCCACCACCACCACCACCTTCGCCCAAGTCAGACAGGTATCATAAACACCTGAACATATTGACTATTGCAATGGGGCTCAAATAAATTTAGCAGAAGATTTCCCTTTCTGGAATCAAGGCATGGCATTAGTAAACCCAGCTATGGTACCCTTTGAAGGGTTAACCAAGACTCCCTAAACCCAATCTGTTGCAGTTGAAGGACTTCAGGGTTGGATGCCAAAAATGACTTTTCCCTCAAATCCAACAAGTGCAACAGCCCCTCCCTTGCCTCCACCACCACCTCCACCACCACCTTCGCCCAAGTCAGACAGGTATCATAAACACCTGAACATATTGACTATTGCAATGGGGCTCAAATAAATTTAGCAGAAGATTTGCCTTTCTGGAATCAAGGCATGGCATTAGTAAACCCAGCTATGGTACCCTTTGAAGGGTTAACCAAGACTCCCTAAACCCAATCTGTTGCAGTTGAAGGACTTCAGGGTTGGATGCCAAAAATGACTTTTCCCTCAAATCCAACAAGTGCAACAGCCCCTCCCTTGCCTCCACCACCACCTCCACCACCACCTTCGCCCAAGTCAGACAGGTATCATAAACACCTGAACATATTGACTATTGCAATGGGGCTCAAATAAATTGAGGAGAAGAATTGCCTTTCCGGAATCAAGGCATGGCATTAGTAAACCCAGCTATGGTAACCTTTGAAGGGTTAACCAAGACTCCCTAAACCCAATCTGTTGCAGTTGAAGGACTTCAGGGTTGGATGCTAAAAATGACTTTTCCCTCAAATCCAACAAGTGCAACAGCCCCTCCCTTGCCTCCACCACCACCTCCACCACTACCTTCGCCCAAGTCAGACAGGTATCATAAACACCTGAACATATTAACTATTGCAATGGGGCTCAAATAAATTTAGCAGAAGATTTGCCTTTCTGGAATCAAGGCATGGCATTAGTAAACCCAGCTATGGTACCCTTTGAAGGGTTAACCAAGACTCCCTAAACCCAATCTGTTGCAGTTGAAGGACTTCAGGGTTGGATGCCAAAAATGACTTTTCCCTCAAATCCAACAAGTGCAACAGCCCCTCCCTTGCCTCCACCACCACCTCCACCACCACCACCACCTTCGCCCAAGTCAGACAGGTATCATAAACACCTGAACATATTGACTATTGCAATGGGGCTCAAATAAATTTAGCAGAAGATTTCCCTTTCTGGAATCAAGGCATGGCATTAGTAAACCCAGCTATGGTACCCTTTGAAGGGTTAACCAAGACTCCCTAAACCCAATCTGTTGCAGTTGAAGGACTTCAGGGTTGGATGCCAAAAATGACTTTTCCCTCAAATCCAACAAGTGCAACAGCCCCTCCCTTGCCTCCACCACCACCTCCACCACCACCTTCGCCCAAGTCAGACAGGTATCATAAACACCTGAACATATTGACTATTGCAATGGGGCTCAAATAAATTTAGGAGAAGATTTGCCTTTCCGGAATCAAGGCATGGCATTAGTAAACCCAGCTATGGTAACCTTTGAAGGGTTAACCAAGACTCCCTAAACCCAATCTGTTGCAGTTGAAGGACTTCAGGGTTGGATGCCAAAAATGACTTTTCCCTCAAATCCAACAAGTGCAACAGCCCCTCCCTTGCCTCCATCACCACCTCCACCACTACCTTCGCCCAAGTCAGACAGGTATCATAAACACCTGAACATATTGACTATTGCAATGGGGTTCAAATAACTATAGGAGAAGATTTCCCTATCTGGAATCAAGGCATGGTTTTAGTAAATCCAGCTATGGTACCCTTTGAAGGGTTAACCAAGACTCCCTAAACTCAATCTGTTGCAGTTGAAGGACTTCAGGGTTGGATGCTAAAAATGACTTTTCCCTCAAATCCAACAAGTGCAACAGCCCCTCCCTTGCCTCCACCACCACCTCCACCTTCACCACCACCTTCGCCCAAGTCAGACAGGTATCATAAACACCTGAACATATTGACTATTGCAATGGGGCTCAAATAAATTTAGGAGAAGATTTGCCTTTTGGAATCAAGGCATGGCATTAGTAAACCCAGCTATGGTACCCTTTGAAGGGTTAACCAAGACTCCCTAAACCCAATCTGTTGCAGTTGAAGGACTTCAGGGTTGGATGCCAAAAATGACTTTTCCCTCAAATCCAACAAGTGCAACAGCCCCTCCCTTGCCTCCACCACCACCTCCACCACCACCACCACCTTCGCCCAAGTCAGACAGGTATCATAAACACCTGAACATATTGACTATTGCAATGGGGCTCAAATAAATTTAGCAGAAGATTTGCCTTTCTGGAATCAAGGCATGGCATTAGTAAACCCAGCTATGGTACCCTTTGAAGGGTTAACCAAGACTCCCTAAACCCAATCTGTTGCAGTTGAAGGACTTCAGGGTTGGATGCTAAAAATGACTTTTCCCTCAAATCCAACAAGTGCAACAGCCCCTCCCTTGCCTCCACTACCACCTCCACCACCACCACCACCTTCGCCCAAGTCAGACAGGTATCATAAACACCTGAACATATTGACTATTGCAATGGGGCTCAAATAAATTTAGCAGAAGATTTGCCTTTCTGGAATCAAGGCATGGCATTAGTAAACCCAGCTATGGTACCCTTTGAAGGGTTAACCAAGACTCCCTAAACCCAATCTGTTGCAGTTGAAGGACTTCAGGGTTGGATGCCAAAAATGACTTTTCCCTCAAATCCAACAAGTGCAACAGCCCCTCCCTTGCCTCCACCACCACCTCCACCACCACCTTCGCCCAAGTCAGACAGGTATCATAAACACCTGAACATATTGACTATTGCAGTGGGGCTCAAATAAATTTAGCAGAAGATTTGCCTTTCTGGAATCAAGGCATGGCATTAGTAAACCCAGCTATGGTACCCTTTGAAGGGTTAACCAAGACTCCCTAAACCCAATCTGTTGCAGTTGAAGGACTTCAGGGTTGGATGCCAAAAATGACTTTTCCCTCAAATCCAACAAGTGCAACAGCCCCTCCCTTGCCTCCACCACCACCTCCACCACTACCTTCGCCCAAGTCAGACAGGTATCATATACACCTGAACATATTGACTATTGCAATGGGGTTCAAATAAATTTAGCAGAAGATTTGCCTTTCTGGAATCAAGGCATGGCTTTAGTAAATCCAGCTATGGTACCCTTTGAAGGGTTAACCAAGACTCCCTAAACCCAATCTGTTGCAGTTGAAGGACTTCAGGGTTGGATGCTAAAAATGACTTTTCCCTCAAATCCAACAAGTGCAACAGCCCCTCCCTTGCCTCCACTACCACCTCCACCACCACCACCACCTTCGCCCAAGTCAGACAGGTATCATAAACACCTGAACATATTGACTATTGCAATGGTGCTCAAATAAATTTAGCAGAAGATTTGCCTTTCTGGAATCAAGGCATGGCATTAGTAAACCCAGCTATGGTACCCTTTGAAGGGTTAACCAAGACTCCCTAAACCCAATCTGTTGCAGTTGAAGGACTTCAGGGTTGGATGCTAAAAATGACTTTTCCCTCAAATCCAACAAGTGCAACAGCCCCTCCCTTGCCTCCACCACCACCTCCACCACCACCACCACCTTCGCCCAAGTCAGACAGGTATCATAAACACCTGAACATATTGACTATTGCAATGGTGCTCAAATAAATTTAGCAGAAGATTTGCCTTTCTGGAATCAAGGCATGGCATTAGTAAACCCAGCTATGGTACCCTTTGAAGGGTTAACCAAGACTCCCTAAACCCAATCTGTTGCAGTTGAAGGACTTCAGGGTTGGATGCCAAAAATGACTTTTCCCTCAAATCCAACAAGTGCAACAGCCCCTCCCTTGCCTCCACCACCACCTCCACCACTACCTTCGCCCAAGTCAGACAGGTATCATAAACACCTGAACATATTGACTATTGCAATGGGGCTCAAATAAATTTAGGAGAAGATTTGCCTTTCCGGAATCAAGGCATGGCATTAGTAAACCCAGCTGTGGTAACCTTTGAAGGGTTAACCAAGACTCCCTAAACCCAATCTGTTGCAGTTGAAGGACTTCAGGGTTGGATGCCAAAAATGACTTTTCCCTCAAATCCAACAAGTGCAACAGCCCCTCCCTTGCCTCCACCACCACCACCACCACCACCTTCGCCCAAGTCAGACAGGTATCATAAACACCTGAACATATTGACTATTGCAATGGGGCTCAAATAAATTTAGGAGAAGATTTGCCTTTCCGGAATCAAGGCATGGCATTAGTAAACCCAGCTATGGTAACCTTTGAAGGGTTAACCAAGACTCCCTAAACCCAATCTGTTGCAGTTGAAGGACTTCAGGGTTGGATGCCAAAAATGACTTTTCCCTCAAATCAAACAAGTGCAACAGCCCCTCCCTTGCCTCCACCACCACCTCCACCACTACCTCCGCCCAAGTCAGACAGGTATCATAAACACCTGAACATATTGACTATTGCAATGGGGCTCAAATAAATTTAGCAGAAGATTTGCTTTTCTGGAATCAAGGCATGGCATTAGTCAACACAGCTATGGTACCCTTTGAAGGGTTAACCAAGACTCCCTAAACCCAATCTGTTGCAGTTGAAGGACTTCAGGGTTGGATGCCAAAAATGACTTTTCCCTCAAATCCAACAAGTGCAACAGCCCCTCCCTTGCCTCCACCACCACCTCCACCACCACCACCACCTTCGCCCAAGTCAGACAGGTATCATAAACACCTGAACATATTGACTATTGCAATGGTGCTCAAATAAATTTAACAAAAGATTTGCCTTTCTGGAATCAAGGCATGGCATTAGTAAACCCAGCTATGGTACCCTTTGAAGGGTTAACCCAGACTCCCTAAACCCAATCTGTTGCAGTTGAAGGACTTCAGGGTTGGATGCCAAAAATGACTTTTCCCTCAAATCCAACAAGTGCAACAACCCCTTCCTTGCCTCCACCACCACCTCCACCACCACCTTCGCCCAAGTCAGACAGGTATCATAAACACCTGAACATATTGACTATTGCAATGGGGCTCAAATAACTATGGGAGGAGATTTGCCTTTCTGGAATCATGGCATGGCATTAGTAAACCAAGCTATGGTACCCTTTGAAGGGTTAACCAAGTATCCCTAAACCCAATCTGTTGCAGTTGAAGGACTTCAGGGTTGGATGCCAAAAATGACTTTTCCCTCAAATCCAACAAGTGCAACAGCCCTTCCCTTGCCTCCACCACCACCTCCACCACCACCACCACCTTCGCCCAAGTCAGACAGGTATCATAAACACCTGAACCTATTGACTATTGCAATGGGGCTCAAATAACTATAGAGGGAGATTTGCCTTTCTGGAATCAAGGCATGGCATTAGTAAACCCAGCTATGGTACCCTTTGAAGGGTTAACCAAGACTCCCTAAACCCAATCTGTTGCAGTTGAAGGACTTCAGGGTTGGATGCCAAAAATGACTTTTCCCTCAAACCCAACAAGTGCAACAGCCCTTCCCTTGCCTCCACCACCACCTCCACCACCACCACCACCACCTTTGCCCAAGTCAGACAGGTATCATAAACACCTGAACCTATTGACTATTGCAATGGGGCTCAAATAAATATAGAAGCATATTTTCTTTCTGGAATCAAGGCATGGCATTAGTGAACCCAGCTTTGGTACCCATAAAAGGGTTAACAAAACACCTTAAATGACCCAATCTGTTGCAGTTGAAGGACTTCAGGGTTGGAGGCCAAAAATGACTTCACCCTCAAATCCAACACGTGCAATAGCCCCTCCCTTGCCACCACCACCATCTCCCCTGCCACCACCACCGCAGCCTCAACCAAACCTGAATCATTCAACTATTTGATTGCACTTAGGCTCATAGAGGTGGCAGCCAAAATGCACTCTTCCGTCAAATCCAGCAAGTGCAACAGGCCCTCCTTGCCACCATTACCAACTCCAACCCCACCATTAACTCTGCTTCAATTAACATGTTTCATAAACACCTGAACCTATCTGACTATTTCAGATGGGCTCAAAAAAGCTAACTTGATTTCCCTTTCTGATGTAAAGGCACTGCAATTGTTAATCCCCCTGTGGTACCCTAGATAGGGTTAACTATTACCCCTCAACTACCTAACCGTTTGTAGTTGCTGAGTCTCAGGGACAATAACCAAAACAGACTTTTCACTCACATCAAGCAAGTGAAACAGCCCTTCCTTGCCTCCACCATCACCACCTCTGCCCCAATCAAACAGGTTTAATGAACACCTAATCATATTTAAGTATTGCAGTTGCCCTCAAAAAAAGTCACGAGGAAATTTACCTTTCTGATATAAAGGCACTGCAAAACTAAAACCCTCTACGGGACCCTATAAAAGTGTTAACCAAAATACCTTAAAATAACCCAATCTGTAGCAGTTGCTGGATCTCAGGGAAGTCTGCCAAAATGGACTTTTGCATCAGATCCAGCAAGTGCAACAGCCCTTCCTTAACCCCACCACCTTCATGTCTACCCCAATCAAACATTAACACATACAACTATTTGACTATTGCAGTTGCCAATTTGCCATCCTTATGTCAAGGAACTTCACTACAGGACCCCCCATATGGTACCCTTAAAAGTGTAATCCAAAACATCTTGAATAACCCAATCTGTATCAGTTGCAGGATCTCAGTGTTGGATGCCAAAAATAACTTTTCCCTCAATTCCAGCAAGTGCAAAAGTCCCTCCCTTGCCTCCAACAACACCACCACCACCACCACCACCACCACCTTCCCCCAAATCAATCATGTTTTAAAAACAGCTAATCCTATTTGACTATTGCAGTTGCACTCAAAAAGGATACCAGGGATTTTGACTTTCTTATATCAAGGCACTGCAATAGTGAATTCCCCTATTGTACCTTTTATAGGGTTAATCAAAAACCCTTAAACGTTCTATATCTGTTGCAGTTGCTGGATCTCAGGGGTGTCAACCACTTCTGACTTTTCCATCAGGTCCAGCAAGTGCAACAGCCCCTTCCTTGCCTCCACCACCACCACCACCACCTCAGCCCCAACCAAACAGGTATCATAAACCCCTTAGCTTGTTTGACTTTTGCAGTCCGGCCCAAATTATTATACCAGCAAATTTACCTTTCTGGTGTCAAGGAACTGCAGTAATGAACACTTTGTCGTACCCTTCAAAGGGTTAACCATGAACACTTAAATTACCCAATCTGTTGCAGTTGCTGAATCTCAGGGACAATAATCAAAATTGGCTTTTTCCATCAGATACAGCTAGTGCAAGAGCCCTTCCTCGCACCCGCCATCACCGCCTCCACCGCCTCCACCGCCTCCACCGCCTCCACCGCCTCCACCGCCTCCACCGCCTCAACCACCTCTGCCCCAATTAAACATGTCTCAAAAACACCTGAACTTGTTTGACTATTGCAATTGCCCTTGAAAAATTTTACCAGGAAATTTGCCTTCCTTATATCAAGGCACTGCATTACTGGACCCCCTTTGGTAGCCTTACTGTGCGGCCACACCAAACGCGAATTTGCGGCGTGATTACATACAAAGTCAATGCAAAGACGCATTTAGCCGCCGATTCGCCTCGGGCGGCGCGATTAGAGCGTTTGGCGCGGCGCGGCGCGGTAGACGCGAATTCGCTCGAGTTCAAAATATTCCCCCACGACGTCATTGTCTTGACGACGTTGGGGGGCAACTGCCGCCTGCTCCGGCTCCAACTCCGCCGGAGGAGGGAGGAGAAAACAATCTGTGTGGTGTGTCATCATCCAGAGTTATACGATACGACGTGTGTACTCAACAGAGACCGGAAAAACAGGAGCAGGCTTGGTTGAAAGTCTCTGAGGAGACAGGTTTTGAATGTAAGTTCTGAAAACATTCGTTCCCAGCTGGATCTGCCTGCACGGGCTATCACTGAGTCCGACTGTGTTTTCCTCAGTGGAGTTTTGAGCCTGATAGAGAGGAGGGAGAAGTGGGGCAGGGGCAGAGCCAGGGAAAAGATGGAAGTTCTCTGTGCTCCTCTCTTTCCTCAACCCCTTCATTATCCCCAGGGAGACCTCCGGGAACATGGGTCAGGGGTTCGAGTGGTCGGGGGTACGGGGGGTCGGAGGATCGGGGATCGGGGATGAGATCGCAGGGAACAGCCAAGCAGGACTGGTGGATTACCAGGAGGAGGAAGCAGGCATTGATTGTGATCTCCAAAGCTTTCACACACTCTCCTGTCATGCTTTGGAAACCACAGCTCATTGTTTTTCAGCTGCTCTTTTGGACTTTTCGGTCTTTAAATGAACGAGCTCTCTACTCCACATGCGCAGTACCGCGCGTTCACGTGTTCGCGCCTCAGCTTGTCAAAAAAGTCCAGCGGCAAGACTCGGGTGTTCACGCGGCGCGTGACAGTCCATTCGCGTGAGTAAATTCGCGTTTTCGCGTTTGGTGTGGCCGCGGCATTAAAGGGTGAACCAAAACACCTTTAATGACCCAATCAATAGCATTCGCTGGATCTCAGGGGTGCCTGCCAATTTGTACTTTTCATTAGATCCAGAAAGAGCAACAGCCCTTCCTTGCCCTCACCACCTCCAATACCACCACCTCCACCCAAATCAGACAGGTATCATAAGCACCTGAACCAATTTGAGTATTGCAGTTGGCCTCAGCGAATGTACTTGCAAATTTTCTTTTCCTGATAAACACCAACTGCATCAGTGAATCCTCCTTTGGTACCCTTAAATAGGTAAACCAGTAACCATCTCATTTCCCAATCACTGGCAGTTGCTGGATCTCAGGGATGTCTGCTGAAATAGACTTTTCTGTCAGCAAGTGCAAGAGCCCATCCCTTGCCACCAATACCACCTCAGTCCCAATCAATCAGGTATCATAAACACCTGAACCTTTTTGACTACTGCAGTTGGCCTCTGGGAAATATAACAGCCAATTTGTCTTCCTGATATCCAGCAACTGCAAAAGTGAGCCCCCTTATGGTACAATTAAATGGGTAAACCAATACCCCTCAACTTTCCCCAGAAATAATGACTATGTGATAAAATGTGAAAATCTGGGTTGAATTACCTTTCTGATTCATTTCTACCCAGAATGACGTGCTGTTACCCAGTAATGAGAACTGCAACGTTTCAGAATCCTCATGTATAAGATACTGGTAAGCTGGGACGCTCACATGCACAAAAATACATTCACACACTATTCATGTCCACAACTGATAAACACTGTGACTTTCACAGGCTAGACTTACAACAGTCCCAGGTAATGAAACAGCATAGCAGCTAAAAGCAGGATTTCAAAGAAGGATTGCTATGGACATATGCAGCTTCACACACAACTGAAAAAAGCCAGCACATACTGAACATCACGTTCCTCAACTCAAAGCCCTATAGCAGCATCACTCCACATTGATGCATTACACATTATGCTAAAACAAACAGCATCAGATAAAATCACAAAATTAACCACAGCACACAAACACAACAGATAAATGCTCAATGCACACTCATAGCCAGCATAATCCAATTTCTCTTACCTTTAGAAGTTCTTCCGTCTAGTCTCTTTCTTTGCAAAGCCTGTGATGTTCTCCTTAAAATCCAGCTCCTTCACGAGCTCAGACTCCATGAACATCATAGACAGGGCTGACAGTCTTTTCTGTGCCATGGTTGTTCTGAGTTCATTTTGTATCTGTTCCATTTGTGAAAACACCCTCCTTCACAGTTGGATGCAGTCAGTGTGAGACAAAGTCTCAATGCAACAAAGATGTTGGAGAAAGTTTTCTGGAGTCCATTCCTCAGCAGAACTTGCAATACATTTCTCTGAGTCCCATCTTACTCAGTGCTGACAAAAGCCCAGGACTGGATCAGCTATCAGCTCCGGTCTTGTCCAATTCAGTTTGATACAAAAAGTAGAAAGATTCAGCCCCAAGAAAATTATGCTGATGATCTATATGTTGAGAGTTCACGCTGTTTTCCAAAAAGTGTTTACTTCTCAATAATTTCTACAACTTCTGCATCTACTACAACTTGTAACAACTTTCTTTATACATCTTCCCTTTACTTCAACTTCTTTTTCGCTCTTTTTTCAGCTCCAACTGCTACCTCTGGAAGATACAAATGTCTGACTGAAAGGAGAGCCGCTCTTCTGTGTTTGTGTGAAGGCATTATGATGTCATAGTGGATTGACACAGAGTGTTCCACTGAATGGAGCAACTTACCCCTGCTTGTTTACATTCAAATTAAAAATCTGTGATTTAGTGAAAACACAAAGAGAGCTCAGCTCCATTCACAATCATGGCCAAGTAGCTTTTACATTATGAGGAATTTGTCTTTGTCTGTGGTGCAATAGTTAATCATACATAAATATGATGTATGTATGATGTATACATATGTATGTATGTATCTCTTGTTCCTGGGCGCTGCTCAAGTTGCTGCCTGTTGCAGCAGCTCTCTCTTCTTTGTCTGTTTCAGGGTAAATTTTTTTCTGTCTCTTTTTCGTCATCTTTGTATTTGGAGTGGATCATCACTTTGTATGGTTCATTGTTGGTCATGGACACCAAACTTTTTGTGGCTTCAGCGGAATTTTTACTACTTTTCTCCTGTGTTTGTCTGGAGATCCTACATGTAACCATGGCTGCATTGTTTACATGTGAAATTAGCTGTTAGCAGCCTGTAGCATGTCAATGCTAACTAGTGTAAAAGGTCTTTGCACACCAGACGCGAAATTTTCGCGCAAATATTTCCGCGCATTTTTTTTTTTTTTTCGAATACAATGTTTTTCAATGCAAGCTTTCACACCAGCGACGTTATTTTGCAAAGCGAAATTAAGGCTTTTATTTTTTCTGACCGTGGTCGAATTTTACAAACTTCCGCTCGCGATGAGTACACAACCGACTAATCAAAGCACTCGTTGGCACGTCACACACAGAGGAACATTCACCATGGCGGAACAGCTGATCATCTTTGTGTCCCAGCACCTGGTTCTTTTCGACAAAAGACACAAAAGCTACAAAGACAACGATTTTAAAGACAATGTATGGAGGAGAATAGCTGCGGAGATGGAGTATGATGATGGTGTGTGTATAATCAACCTCTTAGCGAGTTAAATTGTGTTTGTTTTAGCGATAGCCGACACAAGCTAAATTGTGTTTGTTGTAAACCGTTAATGCCGTTATTGTCGGCTGTTTAAACTGTCATAAACTACTACTTTTCTCCTGTGTTTGTCTGGAGATCCTACATGTAACCATGGCTGCATTGTTTACATGCAAAATTAGCTGTTAGCAGCCTGTAGCATGTCAATGCTAACTAGTGTAGGGCTTGATGATTTCTCTCGAGCTGAGGAGGAGGAGGTGAGGACGACGTGCTGGTTCTCGGATGTGAGCTGGGAGGTGACGACGTGGACCTGTCCTTCCATCCATTGTTGTTGGGAACGTGGGATCTAGCCCCGGGGGATGGACGTGCTAGCTGTGCTAACCCAGCGGCATCGTGCTGTTCACGGACGTGGATGACGGAGCTGACATCGGACGCCGGCGCCACATTGGAGGAGCTTCGCCTGCTGTGAGCAGACAGGATCCAGGAGACAGAGACTGAACAGACTTCTGGGGAGGCTCAGTCCTGGACCCTGTGGAGGTGGAGACTGGCTGGGCTGGAGAGTCAATTTCTTATGGACTGTTTTGCACTTTCTATACTCTTTCTTACTTTTGTTTTCTTAAATGCTGCGGTGACTCCTGAATTTCCCCTCGGGGATAAATAAAGTATTTTCTATTCTCTATTCTATTCTATTCTATTCTAAAGATACATTATACTTCTGTATTCCCTTTTTTACTTGTCGTATGATCTAAGTTTGATCTAAACCGGATAATGCAGCAATGTAATGACAGTAGTGTTGTCTATTATTAGACAGTGAAGTGATCTAAACAAGCGAGTGTCTAATCAGAGCTAAACATGATATAACTCTGTTACTTTTTAGTTGAGGAAGTGAAAAAGTTATGGAAGAATCTGAGGGACACCTATGTGAGAAAGAAGAGAGAGGAGGGAGATGTTAAGAGTGGTCAGGCAGGTGGAAAGCAGAAGAAGAGATGGAAGTTTATGGATGCCATGTCTTTTTTAGATGAATCAACATCTTTCAGAAGGTGGGCTGTATCTTGTAACATACTAAACTAAAATTAGCTAGGCATAGTACTAACCATTTGCTTTATTTTGTATAGCACCCAGAGTAATGTAGAAATTGAGGAGACCCAGGAGGAAGGTGCAGGGCCAGCTCAGCTCCTCAACCCGGCAGAAAGTGAGGGAGAGTGTGTGGCTGCAGCTCCTAGGCCAGCTAAAAGAAAGAGCACTGACAGCATGCTGGAGGAATATTTGAAGAAAAAAGAAGCAAGAGAGGCAGAGAGGGATAAAGAGAGAGCACAGAAGGATGATGTCACGCTATTTCTTTTGAGTTTGGCTCCTGCAGAGGCGCCTGCCAATAGAAAAACAATTCTGGGTCAAAATGAAGATGACAGAGTTGTGCCACGAGGCAGAGTTTGGTGTTGTTTTTGCACCGCAGCAATTCCCAAATTCAACTTATTATTAACATATTATAATTAACTTTTTATTATCTATTAAATGCTAATTGACTGAAATAATATCCTGTGTGTGTGTGTGTGTGTGTGTGTGTGTGTGTGTGTGTGTGTGTGTGTGTGTGTGTGTGTGCATTGACTAAAAACAAGCGGTGAGGTAAACATAAAATTTATTATTTCTTCACAGTATAAACAAAAGATTATAAGTATATTTACAGAAAAGTATACACACATGAGGAAAACAAAAAAGAAATTATATAACATATCATATAACATATTATTATTTCATATTACTATTTTATAACTTGTATGAGTCTTGTTTATTTTTTTTATTATTATTATTTATAATATTATATTAATACTATATTAGTAATTTATTATTATTTTTATATTATATCAAAATATTCATAAATTATATACATATAATTGCTATCATTATACTATGCCGATAATATTTAAGAGTTTCAAGGAGCAGAACCACGACGAATATGTCCATATTGCCAAGGAACTTCCCCGGCTGGAGAGTTGAAGTAAGGGCGAAAGGTCTCCCGTACTCTCAGTGCCTCTGCAGATGCTCTGTTCCCTCGCAGGTACCTGATTGGTGTCAGGATGCTCTCTCCAGCATCATCATCACCCTGCTCTCCATCATCGCAGTTGTGATCTCCATCATCAGGCCGCAGAAAGTTGGAGAGGATACAAGTGGCCTTTATAATACTGTCTGCCGCATCAGGACAGACCTGCAGCCGTTGACAGTAGACCCCCCAGCGTTGTGTGAGGATCCCAAAGCAGTTCTCCACAATTCGACGGGCTCTGGAGAGACGGTAATTGAAGATGCGGGCATCCTCCTGAAGGTGACGCCCTGGATAAGGCCTGATGAGGTTAGGCTTCACAGGGAAGGCCTCATCAGCCACAACCACATATGGCAACGGTCCCAGATCTGGTGCAGAGGGGAGGGGGGATGGTGGTGGGACATCCAGCTCACCTGCCTGGAGGGCTTTGCCAAGATTTGAATTGGCAAAGATCCCTCCATCACTGTTGCTGCCAAAGCCTTCAATATCCACAGCCAGAAACCTGTAGTCTGCGTCAACCAAGGCAAGTAGCACGATGGAGAAGGTCCCCTTGTAGTTGTGGAACTGGGACCCGGAGTTGGGAGGTGCCTGGATGACGATGTGTTTCCCGTCCAGGGCACCTATACAGTGTGGGAAGTTCCACCGCTCTTCAAACCTCTTTGCCGTCTTCAACCACCCCTCCTTGTCAGAAGATGGCATCTGAGACTCCTTCAGCTCCTCCCAGATGGCATCACATGTCTCCCTCACAATTTTCCCAACTGTTGAAATTTCAAGTCGGAAACTTGCAGCAATTGTTGTGTAGCTGTCACCAGTGCTTAGAAATCTGTAAAGACAAAACAAATGAAGAATTACTAATTCTAATAATACCACAACGCAAAACCTAAATTCATGACATGCTACATTTGCTTTTTCATCCTTGTACTTAATAGAACAATTCGTGCCACAGCTACCCTTGGCCAAGGATATATCAGGGTAGTAGTTTCAGATGCTTTTATGCTCTTATGGAATCAATATAAATGACGAAACAGTGACTGTCTAGTTTGCTTGCAAATAAAATCCATATTGTGTTGAACAGGCTGACTGATTATCCTGGGCTCTGTGATATGGTAACAAATAACTTAAGCCAAGGTGATTCTGTTTACGAATAAATAACTATTTTTAATGCAGGTTACCTATATCTCAAAAAGATATGGTAATTATCTAATATGGAATAAGAGTTCATAAATGACCATTTTCATTCCATATTTTAATACAGTAACTTTAATAAGTATATAAATATGTTCAATTAATATTAACATTATATTAATGTTGTTAGATGTATGAATTGTTGTTTTTCAATGTGACAGGGGCAGCCGTTAGAGCCGCCATTAGAGAAGAACAAAAGTGTCCTCCTCATGTCAACTTTTCCAACTTTTAAAACAGTTTTTGGAGCTAGTGCTAAGGTAATTTTGTATTTAATATTATAGTAGTTATCCTAGTAAAAGCTCACGGCAGTAAACAGGCACCCTATCTCATAAATGAACCAGTTGCGCAATGCACTCAGCTGGGGGCGCTTACTAACAGACTAGACGTGACACAGATTATGCTTTTGACAACAATGTATCCTCTTACCTCAGACATACGGCTAATCGCTGCTCCGGGTCAATCGGCTCCCTGAAATTGTTCCTCTGCCTCCTCAGTCTTGGAGCTAGTTGTTGGAGCAGCGTTTCAAACTGTCCCACAGACATCCTGAAGTAGGTCCTGAAGCGGCTGTGGTACAGTTTCAGCTCCTGAACCAGGCAGTGAAACTCGCCAAGTTCTCCTCTCCTTTTCAAGATAGGATGCACCCAGTTGTCACATTTTTTTCTCTTATTTAACAAAACAAGCACCAGGTCGTCGTCACTTGATGTCGACTCCATATTTGCTTTCTGTAACTGGCAAGGCAGTCGTTTTTTTTCGAGAATGTATTAAATCGCATCGCAACCGGTGTGCATATACACGCGAATCAAAATTTGCCTCCGAATTATTTGCAATTTCGTGCCGTTTAATCGCATTGCCACTGGTGTGCAAGGACCTTAAGGCTTGATGATTTCCCTCAAGGTGAGGAGGAGGAGGTGAGGACAACGTGCTAGTTCTCAGGTGTGAGCTGGGAGGTGGCGATTAGGACCCTTCTATCCATCGTTGATGGAGACGTGGGATCTATCTCCGGTGGGATGGACGAGCTAGCTGTGCTAGCCCAGCGGCAGAGGGGCTGCCGGAGGGCAGAGTGGCATCGTGCTGTTCACGGACGTGGCTGATGGAGCTGACATCGGACGCCGGCGCCACATTGGAGGAGCTTCACCTGCTGTGAGCAGACAGGATCCAGGAGACAGAGACTGAACAGACTGCTGGGGAGGCTCAGTCCTGGACCTTGTGGAGGTGGAGACTGGCTGGGCTGGAGAGTGGTGGACGGGCTGTCGTCATCTATTTTCTTGTGGACCTTTTTGCATTTTCTATACACTTTCTTACTTTTGTTTTCCTAAATGCTGCTGTGACTCCTGAATTTCCCCTCAGGGATAAATAAGTATTTCTCTATTCTATTCTATATGTCATGAATAAATTATCAAGAATAAATAGTAACACGAGTCTTTGTATGTATAGGTAAAGTGTTTCAAACAGTTTGTGTTTTTAGTCGGATGAGTCAGCCACAAACCTCCTTGTTTGCCTCAGGGTTCTGGTGGTGTACAGGTCAAGGAAGGATGGGATATTGTAACCAATCGCCTTCTCTGCGGAGCAAAACATACGCTGCAGCCTGCTCCTGTCCCTGACTGTGGAAGCAGCATACCAGATGGTGATGGAGGAGGGGAGGACAGACTCCTTGATGGAGGTGTAGAAGAGCACCATCATATGCTGCATCCCAAATTGTGAACCTATTCGCTTATACTTAAAATTTTGAGTGCAAAAGTGCATTTACCCTGACAGCGGGGGTAAAAGCTGTGCATTTTAATTTCTCAGCTGGTAAACTCAAACCAGGGCTGAGCAGTACCAAAAAAAATATGGTGATCACAGTATTTTGAAGATCGCAACAATATCACAGTATGTCACGATCTTTGTGTGTGTGTGTGTGTGTGTGTGTGTGTGTGTGTGTGTGTGTGTGTGTGTGTGTGTGTGTAAATGGCTCGTAATATGGTAGTTTTATGATAACCACCCCCCTGTTGCCACCATCACCATGACCACCCTCACCCCCACCAAACAGGTATCCAAAATACCTCAACAAACTTCAACCATTACATTTGGCATCTGGGATATATACCAGCTCAGTAGCCTTTCTGACATCCAATACCTGACACACCCCTCAAACTTGTTTGCCAAAACACCTCAACTTAATCCAACATGGCAGTTGACCTCATTGGTGAAATGGTTAGAGTGGCCTTACTGAGATCCAGCAACAGAGTCAAAGATAAATAAGTATTTTGAAATTAAAATATTAAAAGAAGCTAAAAGTTCCCATTTAGCCACTCACTAATGGAGATTTGTTTTGAATATGCAATTATAATTTTAGAGTGATTTTCTTTCTTTTTTTCTCATTTGAAAAACCCTTTCTGCGTAACGTAAGAGGATTTAAAAATTATTCAAATGTCAGTCATTGTGAGCATTTCAAGTTAAAACATAACTACAGTTAGAGCTCAGTGAACAGTTACTGATTAGAAAACAACAATTTTGTCACAATTTTAAAAATATATTCAGACCTTATACTGAAATGGCTTCATCAGTTCCTATTCATTTGACATTATTCAATATCAAAAAAAAGAAAAGAAAAAACAATGTAAAGCTTTTAAAAATGTTAAACAGTAAAGGTAAAAGGGTTGTCAATCTATCCACAACTCAAAAAATCATAAATATGTGATGAAATGTGAAAATCTGGGTTGAATTACCTTTCTGATTCATTTCTACCCAGAATGACGTGCTGTTACCCAGTAATGAGAACTGCAACATTTCAGAATCATCAAGTATAAGATACTGGTACGCTGGGACGCTCACATGCACAAAAATACATTCACACACTATTCATGTCCACAACTGATAAACACTGTGACTTTCACAGGCTAGACTTACAACAGTCCCAGGTAATGAAACAGCATAGCAGCTAAAAGCAGGATTTCAAAGAAGGATCGCTATGGACATATGCAGCTTCACATACAACTGAAAAAAGCCAGCACATACTGAACATCACGTTCCAAGTTCAACACAAAGCCCTATAGCAGCATCACTCCACATTGATGCATTACACATTATGCTTAAACAAACAGCATCAGATAAAATCACAAAATTAACCACAGCACACAAACACAACAGATAAATGCTCAATGCACACTCATAGCCAGCATAATCCAATTTCTCTTACCTTTAGAAGTTCTTCTGTCTAGTCTCTTTCTTTGCAAAGCCTGTGATGTTGTCCTTAAAATCCAGCTCCTTCACGAGCTCAGGCTCCATGAACATCATAGACAGGGCTGACAGTCTTTTCTGTGCCATTTCTACAACTTCTGCATCTACTACAACTTGTAACAACTTTCTTTATACATCTTCCCTTTACTTCAACTTCTTTTTCGCTCTTTTTTCAGCTCCAACTGCTACCTCTGGAAGATACAAATGTCTGACTGAAAGGAGAGCTGCTCCTCTGTGTTTGTGTGAAGGCATTATGATGTCATAGTGGATTGACACAGAGTGTTCCACTGAATGGAGCAACTTACCCCTGCTTGTTTACATTCAAATTAAAAATCTGTGATTCAGTGAAAACACAAAGAGAGCTCAGCTCCATTCACATCATGGCCAAGTAGCTTTTACATTATGATGAATTTGTCTTTGTCTATTGGTGCAATAGTTAATCATACATACATATGATGTATGTTTGATGTATACCAGTGGGGAACCTTCAGGGACTTCTAGGCCTTCAGAGAAGGCCTTAAAAAAGTCTGGACCAAAAAATATATCTCTTTATATATAATTTCTAATTTAGTTGAATAAAATACATTTAATACATCATGTAACTTTTAAAATTAAGTGTACTGCAAAGTTCACTTCAGCAATGAAAGGGTTACTGTCTTGAAACATGTTATCTCTATCGGAGCCCGGTGTGCTGGCTCGTTTAGTGGTTAGGACTTCACGAAGGCCAGGCTGTGTGTTTTGGTTTGGAGAGAGACAGGAAAATTGACCAATCACGATTTGATTTTTTGGGGGGCGGGACAAAAACAGAAGGGCATAGGCCTTTGTGAAGTCCGAACAGTGGGCAGAGTGATGAGAGCGGTGAAAGGAATGGCAGAAGACAAGAGCGAAGTTGTGGCTAGCTTGTTAGCATTTTTTCAGCGTGTGCGAGTAAAAATTTCAACTGGTCTCGCTCGTGCGAGTGGATATGTCATAATACTTCGTCTATCACGGGCACTGTAAGGGACATTGTGGATTGAACTCTCCCTCTCTTTCACTGGCTCAGTCAGTCTCCTCCACCTGAACTCTCCCCTGTTTTAAAGAGAGAGCGCTGTCGCATACACACACAGCGCGTATGTGCATCACGCACCGAAGACAGACAGAACTTCACAAAGACACACGTTTCACTATTTTAGAGTCAGCCTTCTAACTATATGATTCACGCTGCTCTAAGCTCTCCTGATTGAAGAGGATGCTATGTTAGAGCAGAGCTACGTTAGTTTAACTCACGACATGTCATGACAACTCCAAAAAAGAAAGAAAGAAAACAGCTAAGGCTCTGATGAACTCTTCATCAACAAGTGCAGCACAGTTATCTGTCTCTGTCTCTGAGGTCTCCTGCAGCGTCTTTGGATCAAACCAACTTAGAGGGAGGGGGTGGATGGTTTTTAAATTTTTGATATGACGCCCAAGTACGGGACTTGATTCACTTTCAAAAAATATTTGCGATCACAGGAGCAAACTTAAAGTTGGGGGACAATCAGGAGAAATCACAAGCCAGGAGAACAGCCAGAGAAGGGGTTTAAAAAAATGGGAGACTCCCTCCATATTCAGGAGTGTTGGCAGCCTGCCAGTACTCTCCATGGGTAAAAGTAACGAGTTTATGTTTGACACAGATTGACAAAGATAAAAACTAAAGACATTTTCTTCATCATTTTAGGTTATTTTAGTAATTTTTGTAAACTCACTTAATAATGTTAGTCATTGTTTTATGTAAAGCCTCTTATTTATTTTTATTTTATTTATTCAATGAAAATGGTTTTTGTTAACTACTTTTTTCCGTGATGATTTCTTTTCTGGGCTGTGAGGGCTGAGGTGAAGGCCCAGCTGTAGTACTCACGGTTCGCCACTGATGTATACATATGTATGTATGTATCTCTCGTTGCTAGGCGCTGCTCAATTAGCTGCCTTTTGCAGCAGCTTTCTCTTCTTTGTCTGTTTCAGGTAATTTTTTTCGTCTCTTTTTCGTCATCTTTGTATTTGGAGTGGATCATCACTTTGTATAGTTCATTGTTGGTCATGGACACCAAACTTTTTGTGGCTTCAGCGGAATTTTTACTACTTTTCTCCAGTGTTTGTCTGGAGATCCTTCATGTAACCATGGCTGCATTGTTTACATGTGAAATTAGCTGTTAGCAGCCTGTAGCATGTCAATGCTAACTAGTGTAAGGCTTGATGATGATTCTCAAGGTGAGGAGGAGGAGGTGAGGACAACGTGCTGGTTCTCAGGTGTGAGCTGGGAGGTGGCGATGTGGACCTGTCCTTCCATCCATCGTTGTTGGGAACGTGGGATCTATCTCCGGTGGGATGGAAGAGCTAGCTGTGCTAGCCCAGCAGCAGAGGGGCTGCCGGAGGGCAGAGTGGCATTGTGCTGTTCACGGACGTGGCTGACGGAGCTGACATCGGGCGCCACATTGGAGGAGCTTCACCTGCTGTGGGCAGACAGGATTCAGGAGACAGAGGCTGTGTCCGAAATGGCATACTAACGTACTACATACTACATGGTCGTTGTTTATATACTGTATACTACGTACTATAAGTGTGATTAGAGTGCCAACCGTTTACACAGTAGTATACTACTCGGTTTCCCATGATGCATTTCAAAACCTCCGACAACAAAAACGAAAGCACACATAAGTCTATGGAAGCACACCAGGCTATCAAATATCTCTGTTGATTCGCCACATTTGAAAGTTCTAAGAACATTTTAGGCGAGAAAGTCATCACGTAGAATACCAAAATGTGGTCATTTGGGCCATAAAACGCACGGATACAAATTTAATTTCGACATTTTGGACATTCTGTTAAGCGCCAATATGCTAATGAAGAAACTTCCGGTTGGCTCCAAAACAAGAGCCCAATTTACAAAAGCGTTAAAGAACTTAAAGGAGATAATAAAAGATGCTTTTATTTTGAAAACGGGAAGTTCGCTAGTGGCTGATTTTTAGCTAACACCGGTGTCAAGACAAATTCATTTCTTCATCACTCTTCAAAAAATTAAAAAAATGTTTACTGCCGGCAGACAACGAAGACGATCCGTCTGACGCCTCCGGCACTTTATTTCTTTGTACTTGCGTTTTGGTTTCCATGTAAAGGTAAGTCCATTTTAGTTGCTTCTCATCTTGTCATCTCATTCACTATTTATGTCTTCTTTGATGCCACAGCTGTGCTAGTTAACCACATTTTAATTTTATAGCAAGGTTTAATAATTTAAGGATGATTTAATATAGATATAATAAATAATTACAATATTATTGATAAACAAGATAAATATTTTATAAAAACGTCAGGGTTGAACCCCAAATCCTTAGGTTGACATATGTAGGTGTAGTTTAGAACATGATAATCATCATTGGAGTGTGTGTGTGTGTGTGTGTGTGTGTGTGTGTGTGTGTGTGTGTGTGTGTGTGTGTGTGCTTGTGATTTTCACCCGTGTTACAATACAAAACATCATTTGTGCTTCTGAGTGGCATGGGGACGTTCAGACACATGAACAATTGACTGTTTACAAACTATGTACAATTTTTTACAAAAAAATTTCAATAAATATTTCAATAAATATTTCAATAAATATTCAAAGAGTTGAAAAATGCAAATACCAATTAATAGTTTAATAAATAATTAAAAACCAAGACATATTTGATGGTATGTTTTCTCTACAGGTTGGTGTGAGAGGACCATACAGCAGAGTGAACCCCAGTGTTCCCCTGCTGTCTCTGTATTTTGAGGGAGGTGACCTCAGGAAGGACTTTAGGTTGTCAGGACCAACCCTGGACCACCTGATAAACATCCTGGGACACACAGATCATGGATGGGGGAGAGCGCTTGAAGTTCTTGTCTTTGTCTATTGGTTGGCAAGCGCCACATCCTACCGGGTTGTGTCGGAGGCTTTTGGCATTCCCCAGAGCACATGCCACGACATGGTCCACAAGACCAGCAAGGCCATCCAGGGCATTTTTTGGAGGGCTGTGTGCTTCCCCAATATGGATGAGCTGGAGGCACTTGGGGCTGGGTTCGCTCATCTGTCCGGTTCCCCAGCATTTGGGAAGGTGGCAGGGAGCATTGATGGGTGCCATGTGCGCATAGTGCCACCTGGAAGGTTTCCTGCTGATTATTTCAACAGGAAACTCTTCCACTACATACAGTTCCAGGTGATTTGTGACCACACAGGCCACTTTTTGGACATTATTGTGGGCTTTCCTGGCAGTGTCCATGATGCCCGAGTCCTGAAAAGCAGCCCTTTTTTATCTCCGCCAGCTCTATCCACCGCCAGGCTGGCATCTTATTGGCGACAGCGGGTACCCATGCCTGTCGCAGCCAATAGCACTGCTCACTCCATTCCGAGAGCCTGTCCGGAATGCTTTGGAGGACAGGTTTAACGCCAGGCTGTCCAGGGCCAGGTGTGTGGTGGAGAGGGCCTTCAGTGTCCTGAAGACCAGGTGGAGGTCCATCTTCTTGAAGGCCCTGGAGGTGAAGGTGGACTTCGTGCCAGAGGTCATCGTTGCCTGCCTTTTTCTCCACAACCTCTGCATCAGAAATAGAGACATTTTAGAGCCAGAAGATGTGGAGGAACATGATGATGATGGAGTGGACTTGAAGGCTCCTGTGCCAGTCCAACAATCTGGGTATGGTCTCAGAGACTGCCTTGCTGCTGTAGTGTCTGCCCCAGAATACACCCTGCATTAACTGCAAGACCATGATTATTGTTAAACCTTGAGTGAAGTTTTGATCAATGCCTGTAAATAGTTTTATGTTTGTTCCAGTTATTCCTGACAATCTCTGTAAATAGTTTTAAGTTTGTTCCAGTTATTCCTGACAATCTCTGTAAATAGTTTTAAGTTTGTTCCAGTTATTACTCACAATCTCTGTAAATAGTTTTAAGTTTGTTCCAGTTATTTCTCACAATCTCTGTAAATAGTTTTAAGTTTGTTCCAGTTATTCCTCACAATCTCTATAAATAGTTTTATGTTTGTTTCAGTTATTCCTCACAATCTCTGTAAATAGTTTTATGTTTGTTCCAGTTATTCCTCACAATCTCTGTAAATAGTTTTAAGGTTGATCAAGATATTTTCCACAATCTCTGTAAATAGTTTTTAGTTTGTTCCAGTTATTCCTCACAATCTCTGTAAATAGTTTTAAGTTTGTTCAAGTTATTCCTCACAATCTCTGTAAATAGTTTTGTTTGATCCAGTTATTTCTCACAATCTCTGTAAATAGTTTAAAGTTTGTTCCAGTTATTCCTCACAATCTCTGTAAATAGTTTTAAGTTTGTTCCAGTTATTCCTCACAATCTCTGTAAATAGTTTCACGTTAGTTCCAGTTATTCCTCACAATCTCTGTAAATAGTTTTGTTTGATCCAGTTATTTCTCACAATCTCTGTAAATAGTTTTGTTTGTTCCAGTCATTTCTCACAATCTCTGTAAATAGTTTTGTTTGTTCCAGTTATTCCTCACAATCTCTGTAAATAGTTTTATGTTTTTTCCAGTTATTCCTCACAATCTCTGTAAATAGTTTTAAGGTTGATCAAGTTATTTTCCACAATCTCTGTAAATAGTTTTTAGTTTGTTCCAGTTATTCCTCACAATCTCTGTAAATAGTTTTTTGTTTGTTCCAGTTATTCCTCACAATCTCTGTAAATAGTTTTATGTTTGTTCCAGTTATTCCTCACAATCTCTGTAAATAGTTTTATGTTTTTTCCAGTAATTCCTCACAATCTCTGTAAATAGTTTTAAGGTTGATTAAGTTATTTTCCACAATCTCTGTAAATAGTTTTAAGTTTGTTCCAGTTATTCCTCACAATCTCTGTAAATAGTTTTAAGTTTGTTCCAGTTATTTCTCACAATCTCTGTAAATAGTTTTAAGTTTGTTCCAGTTATTCCTCACAATCTCTGTAAATAGTTTTAAGGTTGTTCAAGTTATTCCTCACAATCTCTGTAAAAAGTTTTGTTTGATCCAGTTATTTCTCACAATCTCTGTAAATAGTTTTTTGTTTGTTCCAGTTATTCCTCACAATCTCTGTAAATAGTTTTGTATTTTTTCAAGTTATTCCTCACAATCTCTGTAAATAGTTTTAAGTTTGTTCCAGTTATTCCCCACAATCTCTGTAAATAGTTTTAAGTTTGTTCCAGTTATTCCTCACAATCTCTGTAAATAGTTTTAAGTTTGTTCCAGTTATTTCTCACAATCTCTGTAAATAGTTTTGTTTGTTCCAGTTATTCCTCACAATCTCTGTAAATAGTTTTAAGGTTGATCAAGATATTTTCCACAATCTCTGTAAATAGTTTTTTATTTTTTCAAGTTATTCCTCACAATCTCTGTAAATAGTTTTAAGTTTGTTTCAGTTATTCCTCACAATCTCTGTAAATAGTTTTATGTTTTTTCCAGTTATTCCTCACAATCTCTGTAAATAGTTTTAAGGTTGATCAAGTTATTTTCCACAATCTCTGTAAATTGTTTTTAGTTTGTTCCAGTTTTTCCTGACAATCTCTGTAAATAGTTTTGTTTGTTCCAGTTATTCCTCACAATCTCTGTAAATAGTGTTTTATTTTTTCAAGTTATTCCTCACAATCTCTGTAAATAGTTTTTTATTTTTTCAAGTTATTCCTCACAATCTCTGTAAATAGTTTTAAGTTTGTTTCAGTTATTCCTCACAATCTCTGTAAATAGTTTTAAGTTTGTTCCAGTTATTCTTCACAATCTCTGTAAATAGTTTTTTTTTTTGTTCCAGTTATTTCTCACAATCTCTGTAAATAGTTTTGTTTGTTCCAGTTATTCCTCACAATCTCTGTAAATAGTTTTATGTTTTTTCCAGTTATTCCTCACAATCTCTGTAAATAGTTTTGAGGTTGATCAAGTTATTTTCCACAATCTCTGTAAATAGTTTTTAGTTTGTTCCAGTTATTCCTCACAATCTCTGTAAATATTTTTAAGTCTGTTCCAGTTATTTCTCACAATCTCTGTAAATAGTTTTAAGTTTGTTCCAGTTATTTCTCACAATCTCTGTAAATAGTTTTAAGTTTGTTCCAGTTATTCCTCAAAATCTCTGTAAATATTTTTCTTTTTTCCAGTTATTCCTCACAATCTCTGTAAATAGTTTTGTTTGTTCCAGTAATTCCTCACAATCTCTCTAAATAGTTCAAAGTTTGTCCAAGTTATTCCTCACAATCTCTGTGAATAGTCTTTAGTTTGTTCCGGTTATTCCTCACAATCTCTGTAAATAGTCTTTAGTTTGTTCCGGTTATTCCTCACAATCCCTGTAAATAGTTTTACGTTTGTTCCAGTTATTCCTCACAATCTCTGTAAATAGTTTTACGTTTGTTCCAGTTATTCCTCACAATCTCTGTAAATAGTTTTGTTTTTTTTCCAGTTATTCCTCACAATCTCTGTAAATAGTTTTTTTTTTTCCAGTTATTTCTCACAATCTCTGTAAATAGTTTTTTTTTTTTGTTCCAGTCATTTCTCACAATCTCTGTAAATAGTTCTGTTTGTTCCAGTTATTCCTCACAATCTCTGTAAATAGTTTTATGTTTTTTCCAGTTATTCCTCACAATCTCTGTAAATAGTTTTAAGGTTGATCAAGTTATTTTCCACAATCTCTGTAAATAGTTTTTAGTTTGTTCCAGTTATTCCTGACAATCTCTGTAAATAGTTTTATGTTTTTTCCAGTTATTCCTCACAATCTCTGTAAATAGTTTTACGTTTTTTCCAGTTATTCCTCACAATCTCTGTAAATAGTTTTAAGGTTGATCAAGTTATTTTCCACAATCTCTGTAAATAGTTTTTAGTTTGTTCCAGTTATTCCTGACAATCTCTGTAAATAGTTTTATGTTTGTTTCAGTTATTCCTCACAATCTCTGTAAATAGTTTTATGTTTGTTCCAGTTATTCCTCACAATCTCTGTAAATAGTTTTAAGGTTGATCAAGATATTTTCCACAATCTCTGTAAATAGTTTTTAGTTTGTTTCAGTTATTCCTCACAATCTCTGTAAATAGTTTTAAGTTTGTTCAAGTTATTCCTCACAATCTCTGTAAATAGTTTTGTTTGATCCAGTTATTTCTCACAATCTCTGTAAATAGTTTAAAGTTTGTTCCAGTTATTCCTCACAATCTCTGTAAATAGTTTTAAGTTTGTTCCAGTTATTCCTCACAATCTCTGTAAATAGTTTCACGTTAGTTCCAGTTATTCCTCACAATCTCTGTAAATAGTTTTGTTTGATCCAGTTATTTCTCACAATCTCTGTAAATAGTTTTGTTTGTTCCAGTCATTTCTCACAATCTCTGTAAATAGTTTTGTTTGTTCCAGTTATTCCTCACAATCTCTGTAAATAGTTTTATGTTTTTTCCAGTTATTCCTCACAATCTCTGTAAATAGTTTTAAGGTTGATCAAGTTATTTTCCACAATCTCTGTAAATAGTTTTTAGTTTGTTCCAGTTATTCCTCACAATCTCTGTAAATAGTTTTTTGTTTGTTCCAGTTATTCCTCACAATCTCTGTAAATAGTTTTATGTTTGTTCCAGTTATTCCTCACAATCTCTGTAAATAGTTTTATGTTTTTTCCAGTAATTCCTCACAATCTCTGTAAATAGTTTTAAGGTTGATTAAGTTATTTTCCACAATCTCTGTAAATAGTTTTAAGTTTGTTCCAGTTATTCCTCACAATCTCTGTAAATAGTTTTAAGTTTGTTCCAGTTATTTCTCACAATCTCTGTAAATAGTTTTAAGTTTGTTCCAGTTATTCCTCACAATCTCTGTAAATAGTTTTAAGGTTGTTCAAGTTATTCCTCACAATCTCTGTAAATAGTTTTGTTTGATCCAGTTATTTCTCACAATCTCTGTAAATAGTTTTTTGTTTGTTCCAGTTATTCCTCACAATCTCTGTAAATAGTTTTGTATTTTTTCAAGTTATTCCTCACAATCTCTGTAAATAGTTTTAAGTTTGTTCCAGTTATTCCCCACAATCTCTGTAAATAGTTTTAAGTTTGTTCCAGTTATTCCTGACAATCTCTGTAAATAGTTTTAAGTTTGTTCCAGTTATTTCTCACAATCTCTGTAAATAGTTTTGTTTGTTCCAGTTATTCCTCACAATCTCTGTAAATAGTGTTTTATTTTTTCAAGTTATTCCTCACAATCTCTGTAAATAGTTTTTTATTTTTTCAAGTTATTCCTCACAATCTCTGTAAATAGTTTTAAGTTTGTTTCAGTTATTCCTCACAATCTCTGTAAATAGTTTTATGTTTTTTCCAGTTATTCCTCACAATCTCTGTAAATAGTTTTAAGGTTGATCAAGTTATTTTCCACAATCTCTGTAAATTGTTTTTAGTTTGTTCCAGTTATTCCTGACAATCTCTGTAAATAGTTTTGTTTGTTCCAGTTATTCCTCACAATCTCTGTAAATAGTGTTTTATTTTTTCAAGTTATTCCTCACAATCTCTGTAAATAGTTTTTTATTTTTTCAAGTTATTCCTCACCATCTCTGTAAATAGTTTTAAGTTTGTTTCAGTTATTCCTCACAATCTCTGTAAATAGTTTTAAGTTTGTTCCAGTTATTCTTCACAATCTCTGTAAATAGTTTTTTTTTTTTGTTCCAGTTATTTCTCACAATCTCTGTAAATAGTTTTGTTTGTTCCAGTTATTCCTCACAATCTCTGTAAATAGTTTTATGTTTTTTCCAGTTATTCCTCACAATCTCTGTAAATAGTTTTGAGGTTGATCAAGTTATTTTCCACAATCTCTGTAAATAGTTTTTAGTTTGTTCCAGTTATTCCTCACAATCTCTGTAAATATTTTTAAGTCTGTTCCAGTTATTTCTCACAATCTCTGTAAATAGTTTTAAGTTTGTTCCAGTTATTTCTCACAATCTCTGTAAATAGTTTTAAGTTTGTTCCAGTTATTCCTCAAAATCTCTGTAAATATTTTTCTTTTTTCCAGTTATTCCTCACAATCTCTGTAAATAGTTTTGTTTGTTCCAGTTATTTCTCACAATCTCTCTAAATAGTTCAAAGTTTGTCCAAGTTATTCCTCACAATCTCTGTGAATAGTCTTTAGTTTGTTCCGGTTATTCCTCACAATCTCTGTAAATAGTCTTTAGTTTGTTCCGGTTATTCCTCACAATCTCTGTAAATAGTTTTACGTTTGTTCCAGTTATTCCTCACAATCTCTGTAAATAGTTTTACGTTTGTTCCAGTTATTCCTCACAATCTCTGTAAATAGTTTTGTTTTTTTTCCAGTTATTCCTCACAATCTCTGTAAATAGTTTTTTTTTTTCCAGTTATTTCTCACAATCTCTGTAAATAGTTTTTTTTTTTTGTTCCAGTCATTTCTCACAATCTCTGTAAATAGTTTTGTTTGTTCCAGTTATTCCTCACAATCTCTGTAAATAGTTTTATGTTTTTTCCAGTTATTCCTCACAATCTCTGTAAATAGTTTTAAGGTTGATCAAGTTATTTTCCACAATCTCTGTAAATAGTTTTTAGTTTGTTCCAGTTATTCCTGACAATCTCTGTAAATAGTTTTATGTTTTTTCCAGTTATTCCTCACAATCTCTGTAAATAGTTTTGTTTTTTTTCCAGTTATTCCTCACAATCTCTGTAAATAGTTTTTTTTTTTCCAGTTATTTCTCACAATCTCTGTAAATAGTTTTTTTTTTTGTTCCAGTCATTTCTCACAATCTCTGTAAATAGTTTTGTTTGTTCCAGTTATTCCTCACAATCTCTGTAAATAGTTTTATGTTTTTTCCAGTTATTCCTCACAATCTCTGTAAATAGTTTTAAGGTTGATCAAGTTATTTTCCACAATCTCTGTAAATAGTTTTTAGTTTGTTCCAGTTATTTCTGACAATCTCTGTAAATAGTTTTAAGTTTGTTCCAGTTATTTCTCACAATCTCTGTAAATAGTTTTAAGTTTGTTCCAGTTATTCCTCACAATCTCTGTAAATAGTTTTAAGTTTGTTCCAGTTATTTCTCACAATCTCTGTAAATAGTTTTAAGTTTGTTCCAGTTATTCCTCACAATCTCTGTAAATAGTTTTTTGTTTGTTCCAGTTATTTCTCACAATCTCTGTAAATAGTTTTATGTTTGTTCCAGTTATTCCTCACAATCTCTGTAAATATTTTTCTTTTTTCCAGTTATTCCTCACAATCTCTGTAAATAGTTTTGTTTGTTCCAGTTATTCCTCACAATCTCTGTAAATAGTTTTTTGTTTGTTCCAGTTATTTCTCACAATCTCTGTAAATAGTTTTATGTTTGTTCCAGTTATTCCTCACAATCTCTGTAAATATTTTTCTTTTTTCCAGTTATTCCTCACAATCTCTCTAAATAGTTCAAAGTTTGTCCCAGTTATTCCTCACAATCTCTGTGAATAGTCTTTAGTTTGTTCCGGTTATTCCTTACAATCTCTGTAAATAGTCTCTAGTTTGTTCCGGTTATTCCTCACAATCTCTGTAAATAGTTTTACGTTTGTTCCAGTTATTCCTCACAATCTCTGTAAATAGTTTTACGTTTGTTCCAGTTATTCCTCACAATCTCTGTAAATAGTTTTGTTTTTTTTTTCCAGTTATTCCTCACAATCTCTGTAAATAGTTTTGTTTTTTTTTCCAGTTATTCCTCACAATCTCTGTAAATAGTTTTAAGTTTGTTCCAGTTATTCTTCACAATCTCTGTAAATAGTTTGTTCATTTCTGTATTTCTTTCTGTTTCTAACTTTTAACTGTTTCATAATTAAAACTGTATACAACTGTATTGAGATACTGTACATTACACAAAAAACATGAACAAAACTGAAGTTTTCATGAACATTCTTTATTTCATTTAATCAACAAAACTATTTATTTAAAAATCTTTCCAAAAGCCTTAACAATCTCTCCTCTCTTGCTCTGCCTTTTCCCTCTCTCGCCCCTCTCTCTCTCCTCTCCTCCCTGGCCCTGCTTTCCATCCACTCTCTCTACTCCTGCTCTCTTTGTCTTCTCTCTTCTCTCTCTTCTGCTCTTCTTTCTCTCTCTCTTCTCTCTCCTCTGCTCTCCTTTCTCATTATTCCTCTCTCTCCTCCATCTCCCTCAAAAACTGTATCATTTCCATCTCTCTCTTCCTTTTACCTCTGCCTTCTTCTGGAGGACAGACAGCTGCTGCCACAGGTTCTGCCATGGCTGAGGTGATGAGATTTGGCGGGGTTATACTTGGCCTTTGCCCCATCACCTCATCCATGGCCTAAAACCACTTCCATGAGGCAGCAGTTGTCTCTCCTCCCTCTGTACTGATGCCTGTCCTGGGGGCCCTCAGTTCCTACCAAACAGCATGGAGGTTATTTGTTATTGGTCATTGTGGTCACATGTCAACTGTGTTTGTATTCTGTGGATAAACTGAAAGACTAACTAACCTTGTATTTTTGTTTGAGGTTTTCCCATTTTTTTTAACCCACCCTGCCTCCACCTTGCCCTCCAGACTCTGGTCCTTGATGAACATTCTAAACATAGATTGAATCAGAAAAAGTGGTCTTTGTTACAACATTTCTTTTCAGTTGTTAATGAGAAAAGTCAACCAAAATTGTGACCTTACACTGACCAGAAGCCTTATCTCTCTGATCTGTTAATTATTTTACAACAGAGTAAAAAAGAAAACATGTGGGTGACATGAGTTATTAGGGGTAAGCTTTAGGTTTCTCTCCAGAATTTTGATTCAAGCTCAGGAAGGTAGCAAACAACTCCCCACCATCCTTTACTGATCCAAATGCAGCTTCAAGATGTTCGAGATAAGCTCTGGGGGTGCTCTAGTGCCAACGGGCTTAACAATATCAGCTGCAGGACTAAGTAAACTCTCAAGTATTCTTTGAGCCTTCTGAAGTTCAGATTGGGAGGGGTCACAAATTAGGAGGTCAACTTGAGAGCACCAAGCATCACAATCCACCTCCCCATTAGGCTTCGGCAGTCTGCCAGAAAAGGTTCAGATTCTGCTCTAACTGTAACTGGATGGAAGAGTGTCACTGCACATGGCGTGTTCAACCACTAGTTTTTGGATTTGTGGGGGGTTGAAGACGCTCTCATCAATGTGAAGGAGTTCTCTTATACCAGAAAGAGGAGGCTCTGAGGTTAAATGGGTTGCATCATCCACTGGGCCTTCAGGATCATTTCTGTCTTGAGGTCTTTTCCCATTACTGTTGCTGGGGTCATGTGGCATTTTTGTGGCGCCATGGTGACAGTCAGTGGTCTGGTTTGCTTCCAGAAGTTCAGAGCTGGGCTGCTCACCTTCGGTGAGGGGGGCATATCAGACTGTAAAGTTTTCAGCTCATGATGCAGCATGTCTAAGAAACCCGCTCTGCTGCTGCTATGAAGGGCTTGTAACTCACTTAGGTATTTCTGCGCTAGTTCTCTGCCTAGTTCATGTTGGCATATTTCTCTGATAGTCCTGACATGCCATGTCACACTGGGATCTTTGGGACTAGCAAGATCCCCTAGCTTTGAAGGATCTGTCCTTGTGATAGCCTGATCAGAGGAATACTCTATAGCCGCGTTTCCACCAAGCAGTCCGGGTCGGTTCGTCTCGGTACGGTGCGCTTTTAGCAGCGTTTCCACTGACTTATCCCGGAACGGATCCCTAAAAACCGAGACGAGCCGTCCCACTTTTTTGGGACCCTTTCGTATGGGTGCCAGACTGAACCGCTCCGCTCTCAGAAGATGGAGCAACACACTGCAGACTGGTCAAAAGAATCGTCACTCACCCCGACAGCGGCTGCATTTCTCCTGGCGGCTCAGAGACTTCTCTGAAACAAAGCTTGATTGCACTTTGTAACAGAGAGTTACATGAAAATCACAGAGAGGACGAAATGCTGCATGTCCTCCATCCGTGCTCTTTGTTTACTGTGTCGCGTTTTCTTCTTTGTTGGATTTATTTGCGGGTAAGCTGCTACGGCGTTGCGCTATTGTTTACCAGCTGCGGCTTCCGGCATCCAGCTTACACACCGCCCACCACGAGAGGGCACAGTTTGCTGTGGAAACGCAAACGGGATCAGACTTAACTGTCCCAAACCGTCCCAAACCGTACTGAACCGACCCAGGCTGCTTGGTGGAAACGCAGCTTATGAGAGCCCTACCAGTTTGTGCACCTTCTTCATTTGGGATTTTTACGTTTTTTACTTGTCCATTAACTTCAAAGAAGTCTGAAACCTCTTGGGTGGTAAACGAGTCATCTATGACAGTAACATAGAGGCAGTTCTGACTAGAAAGATCATACTTGTTACAAATATCCATTTTACCAGAAACATTCTTCTAGTTATGATTAAAGTTTAATAAAAATCAGTGTTGGCTTTGATCTAATATTAATCTTTGTATCTGGAAAGTCTACAAGGGAGGAAACTACAGTTAAACACCACCAATAAACTCCTGGCTGGCCCGCCACATGTGTTACCCACCTCAGGCGCTCAGACTGAGGTTTGATGGGCGGATCTAAGTTCTAGGTTCTATGAGGAGTATTAGCAGGTTTTTAAGTGGTGAAGCATTAAATTAAACTTAAGCCTCTTGAAATAACTCACACCAACACTGACTTTGTTTTCCTTCCGATATTCTGTCAGATCTTTTTTTCTTTATGAAGTTTGTATGTTTTTACACATCAACAATCTTTAACATTTCACACAATATAGATTCAGTGTAACGTAACCAAAATTCTCAGCCTTTTCCAGGATAAACATAAAAATAAACTGTTTGACAGTCTTTCTTCAGCAAAAACAAAATAAAATGACAAAATTAAATGTTCCCTATTCCTTTGGTTTTGATTCAGTCTATAGTGTTCTTTGAGGTACCCAACCATTTCCCTGCTGATTGCCCATGCAAAGAATTGCTGCTGGTGATAGGCAGCGCTAGGAATGAGTTGGGAAGAAATGATGATAGTCCAGAAATGGGGATGCAGATGTGGACCAATAGGATGAATGAAGATGAGAACCAGAGCAGAAAATGGCAGGAACTTGAATAATCTCACAATGTTATTTAAACACAACATCTCTTTCCTGTTTACCACATCTGTTTAAACAATTAAGCTCCATATTAACACATTTACAACAACAAAATCATGTTATCTTTACTCAACATAATGAAATCAGCCCATCATAATATTTGCATTAATAACTTCTTTTCACTTAGTAAAATAAAATGCCTAGCCAGTTATTTATTGCTTTTAAGCTTGCTAAGTTAGTTCACTCACCAGGAAAATCAAGTAGTGTGCACAACTCTCAACAAAGGACTCCTTCATGAGGCGTAGCTTTCCACTTTTCTAACGTCTTTAATCGACAGTCTTCTTTCTGATATCACCAGTTTATCACTTTTTTGTAATCTCAATGTCTTCTAGAAAAGTCTCTGGTCAAAAAATCTAGCACACGCTCTCTCATCAGGCTCCCAAGATCGAGCGAACCTAAACAGATGCACTCTCATTCTTGTTTTTAGGTTACACCAGCAGGGGGTGCTGTGCTCTCAACATTAACATTGAATTTATTCTAATACAGACCTTTTTTTTTTCTTAACTCTGGCTCTTAAACCTATTTTATTTGAGAAAAAATACAAATAAACCATGAAGTTGAATATCTGGACTGTTTAACTGCTCTTTTTTTGCTCTTGTTTTATTTTTAAATGAATTTTAGGACTTTCAGTGCTTTTTATCTGTATTTATAGAAAGAAAATGACATTTTAACAGATTTCTAAGATCTGGCTTGAACTCATAGGCTACAAGTAGCATAGATCCAGAGTCCTATTTTTCCTGGTGGGACAGTCAACAAATTGATAGTATGTAGACAGGTTTTTTTTTTTTATATGTATTTTTTTTTTTTTTTTTTCTGGACAGTTGTTAAAATCTCCTAGAATGAACTTGGGTGAATCAGGGTGGAGTGATTCAAGTTTCTGGGTGAGGTTAAAATAGACTCTGAAGATTTGGTAAAATTTGCTTCAAGGTTCAAGGTTCAAGGTGTCTTTATTGTCCCCGTGGGGCAAATTTCTCTACAGTCAGCAGTACAACACACACAGTCACAGCAACATCTCACACAGAGGACAATAATAAATAGAATACAAAAAACAGAGTGGTAAGTCACTTATTAAGAAGACCTGTGGCAACAGGGACAAAAGAATGCTTAAGTCTGTTAGTCCTGCATCTTGGCAGGATGTACCTGCGGCCTGATGGAAGCAGCACAGACTCACTAACCAAGGGGTGGCTCTGGTCAGTGAGGAGTGAGCGGGCTTTACTTAGGGTCCTGAGCTTGTGCACATCAAAGAGATCATTTAGGTCAGTACCTGCAATTTTGCTGCACACTCTCACTATGCCCTGCAGTCTGTTTTTGTTCTTGAGGGACAGCAAGCTATACCAACAAATAAAAGAAAAGGTCAGAACGGACTCAATAAAACAGGAATAAAACATTTTCATGAAAGTGCTGTCAACATTAAAACTCCGCAATTTCCTAAGAAAATACATGCGCTGATGCGCCTTCTTACAAACACCATCAACATGGAAATCAAAGGACAGCTTGTCATCAATGTTAGTGCCAAGATATTTGTAGTTATGGACCAGCTCGACGGCTTGATCCTCAATAACAAGGGAAGGGATAACCGACAGTTGTTTTCGAAAGTCTATCACCATTTCCTTAGTCTTCGACACATTGATGCACATAAAAGATGAAGAACACCAGTCTGTGAACTCCTTCACTACAGGGCCATGGTCAGGGTCGTCACTACTCAGCAGGGACACGATTACTGAGTCATCTGCAAATTTCAGAATGTGACGCCCCACATGTCGGCTACGACACTCGTTCGTGTACAAGACAAACAAAAGAGGTGAGAGGACGCAGCCCTGAGGTGATCCAGTGGAGGAGACGAGAGTGTCTGACAGAACACCATTGACCCTCACACGTTGTGGTCTTTCAGTTAAAAAGTCCATTAGCCAGGCAATTAGACCAGGATCTAAGCTGTGGAAGTCCCTCAATCTTTCTGCTAAAATGTGTGGCTGTATGCAGTTAAAAGCAGATGAAAAATCAATAAATAAAAGACGGGCAAAAGTCTTGGCTCCCTCAAGATGAGTTAAGACAAGATTTAAAAGAGTGGCTGAAGCATCTTCAACACCTCTGCCTGATCTATAAGCGAATTGCAGTGGGTCCAGGTTGTCTTGAACACAGGTCAGAAGCATTTCCTTGACAATTTTTTCGAATGATTTCATAACTAAAGAAGTAAAAGCCACAGGTCTGAAATCATTTAGTGATTTAGGGGATGCAGATCAGAGTCAGAAATCAGAATCAGAATCAGAATCACCTTTATTGGCCAAGTATTTTCAAGAATACAAGGAACTTGACTCCGGTTTAAACTGCACTCTCTCAGTACAAATGTGGATAGAATTACAAGAGTAGAAAAAATAGAGTTTGAGTAGTAGAAAAAGAATAATAATTATTACAATATTAAATAAAGAACTCTGCACAGAGTAAATACAAAATATATACACAATTTATGTTAGGAAAATAGTGCACTGAATAAATGTTCATTAAAAAAAAAAGATTTGGGAATTATTATTTACTATTGTCCCAGACTTGGGAACTGGGACAATAATGGAGTCCTTCCAAAGTGAGGGGACCTTATGAAGCTGAAGGGACATTGAAAAAATAAAAGTAAATATGTCTGCCAGCTGATCAGCACAGTTCTTGAGAACACGCCCTCCAGTCCTATCCGGGCCAGGGCTTTTTCTTTCCTTGACTCCCCGGAAAAGCTTACACACTTTGCCCCTGTCAACAACATTATTCTGTGAGGAGACAACACATCTAAAAACTGACAGTTCCTCACTAAAATTACAGTTGTTAAAACGGTATAAAAATTGTTCAATTCATTTGAGAACACCAGATCGGGCATTCTATCAAGGGAGACATGGCTCTTCCTAGATTGCATCCCCATCATTGATCTGACCCCCTCCCATGCAGGCTGAGAGCTACCTGCTCTTAGCATGCTCTCAACCTTGTCCTTGTATCTGCATTTAGCAATTTTAAGCTCCTTCTTAAGCTGTTTTTGAAGCTCCCTATATCTAGAAGTGTCACCCTGATTAAAGCAAATGTTCCTTTGATTAATCACAGTTTTGACACTTTTAGTCACCCACGGCTTATTATTGAAATAGAGGAAAATTTCCTTCTTTGGGATGATGGAGGTCTCACAAAAAGAAACATATGATGAGACAACATCAGTTAAATCATCAATATCCTCGCAAACATTTATGAACTAATCCCAGTCTGTATTTTGGAAACAGTCCTGGAGGCAGTGGATTGATTCCGCCGACCAAACCGGAACCAATCTTCTCTCCGGCTTGTTCCTCTTCAGGACGGATTTGTAAGACGAAACCAAATAAACCATGTTGTGATCGGACATACCGAGTGGAGCTCTGCTGAAAGACTTATATGCTCCTTTAATGGATCCGAGGCAAAGATCCAGACACTTTCTATGTCGAGTGGGACACGTCACATATTGGTAAAAGTTACCCAAGGACTTTGACAGTTTGCAGTGATTGAAATCACCCAAAATAAGATGCGGTGCATCCGGTGCTAACCCCTGCAGCCGCTGCACTGTTTTTAGCATAGCCTGAGTGGCTACATCAGCATTAGCCTTAGGGTGAACATAAACAACAGCAATAAATAACTGTGGAAATTTCCTGGGGAGATAGAACAGTCGCAGTGACACGGACAATAGTTCAATGTCTTTAGTGCACCGTGTCTCCCTGACAATCACCGTATTACACCAGTTTTTACTGACGTAGAGGCACACACCCCGGCTCTCCGTAAGGGGATTCAGCCGATTGATGTCCGGGGGAATAGCTGTCGAGGGATCTACGGTGCCCATCCAGGACTCACGAAGCAGGAGTAAGAAGTTGCGGCTATACTGGTAAGGTCTACCACTCTCACATACTCCAAGTAAAAGGTGGAATAAAAGTATTAAAATGAAAATAATGCCCCCCACACTGGGGTGATTCCCTGCTGCCGTTGTCTTCCACAAGTAGTTAAAAGAATTAGTAAAAGGAGTAAATAAAACACTTAAAACACAGCCCAACAAACAAGCGTCTCACACACTGCTGCTGCGTGTCGCCATAACCAGCGCCACCAGTCACTCACCCATTAAAAAAAGTTTCCATCCCCAGAAAACCTGCATGGTATCAAGCAAAGCAGATACAATTAGTTAAAAACACATCACAATTCTGGTTAACAATATTTTCACAAAGTGGTCTGTATGTTAGAAACTTTAACTCAGAGTTAAGAACAACTTCCTCTCCAAGAACACTGTATAATCTTGTTCTTCATTTAGTCCAGGATATTTTGTGGCTAATGTTTGGCCATGGAGTAGTTAATGTTTCCAGTTCCTATTGCATATTTGTGTTCTGCAAGTCTGTCCTGTAACCGTCTTTTTGTTCTACCAACGTAAAAAACTTTGCAAATGGAGCATTCCAGCATGTATATGACAAAGGTGGTCTTGCAGTTAATGTTCCATAGGGAATATTTCCTTCAGATGGAAACTGTTGGCATGTAGAATTGTATTTCTGTCTTTCGGTTTCCTAAAAATGGATGTATGTAATGTCCCTTGAGTGTCTTTATGGGTAGTGAGGTCCAGAAAATGAATACTGTCTTTATTGTTCTCTCGTGACAACTTGATATTCGGGTTAGTATTGTTTAAGAAGGCATGGAGTTCCAATAAATCTACTTCCGTACCAGACCAAAACAATTTGTGGCATTTCGTCAATATTCTTTGATTTATTTTTTGCACTTGATCTGTTAAACTAGTAAAGTGATAAAGTAAACAAAGGCTTCAAATTAAGCCTTTCAGTATATATATATATATATATATATATATAAACAACTAAAATGATCTTGTACCCATGAAATAATCCCCTGAACAGGTTAAATAACAAACAAAAATAATGAATCGAATTTTTCTGTCATTCATCTCTGTGTAGTAATGTCAAAACAATTACCAAAGATGAACCTAGTCAGGGATCATTTGTGTCAGTGTCATCCCTAACTACACGTCCAGTCAGTTTCTCACTGACTGAACCAGAGGTTGGTCTGGTTCTTCAACAGGTTCGGGATCAGAAACATCAGCACAGAGAGGGACAACGAGCCTGGTAGAGATGATGCTGAGGACAGGACATGCAACTGTCACATGTATTGTTTTCCCCTGAACATCCTTTAGACGTTTTCAAAATATCCACAATATATTTATTGATATATATTTGTTTTATTAGTTGTGGCTCAGATGAGGGCTCTTCAAATAAATGGTAAATTAAAGTCTATGTTTATGTTATTTTTGTACTTTTCTTAAAGTCAGAAACTCTTCAAGTGAGTCTCGGCTCTTCTAGCTGTTCTTCTCAGAGCTGGTAGCCCACACTGTGATATGTCGTCTCATTTAGAGCACTGGTGATCTGGATTTGCCCTTACAAAAAAGAAGCATATTTCAAGTTCATTTTATTAAGTAAACTGAAGTAAAGGAAAAGTGTATTTTTCAAGTACACTTTTTACAGCAAGTGTACTAATATTAATATACTAGTAGTTTACTTGCCAGTGTACTTTTTCAATACTTATTGGGACTAAATTGGCCCATTATAGTTTAAAAAGTATACTATAAGTATTTTTTTTAGGTTAAAAGAAGTAAACTTTGAGTACACTACTAGTTTGTATTCAAATTTTATTTTGTACTGCAAGTATACTACAACAAAACTTATACGTATACTTTAAATTTACTAGTTATATACTTCTAGCACACTTTTCAGTTTTATGAAAGTATACTGTGAAATGTACTGCTGGTACACTTTAAGTCCATGAATTATATGATAGTATTCTACTTTAAGTTCATAAACGTGTACTAAGAGAATACTAGAAGTATGTTGTCAAGTTAAGAGTAGCAAACTTTGAGTACATAGCTAGGTCATATTAAAGTTTTATTTAGTACTGCAACAATACTTCAAGTATTCTGCAAGTATACAACTTCTAAACTTCCAAACCACTTTGTAGTCTATGAAAGTGCACTCTTAAGTATACTTCAAGTCTCAATATAGTAAAAAAAAAAAATGCAATACCCTGCTAGTTTAATAGGTTTTAAACTGTGAGTATTGTGTCGGTTTGTAACCAGCAGGGTTTTCTAGGACCCAAGAGGAGTCGGAGGCAACAGCAGGTTTGAGGGATTTTATTGTTTAGTTGAGTTTTGGTTGGTGAGAGAGAGAGGCCGTTTTCGAATTTGCATACTATACTAGCAGTGCCTACTGATTCGACCAAAATGTAGTATGGAGTATGCAGTATGTGAATAAATGTCAGAGTTGTAGTATGAGAAAAACACCCGGATGACATACTGAATCTGGAAAAATCCACAGTATGCATTGGACCAGTCTGCTTCCCCTACTGTTACCCACAATGCAACGAGCCTGGTCCCATATCAGAAGTGAAAATGGCAGAGAGCGGAGCAACAACAACCGGAGTAGCAGAGGAATATAAATGTAAGAGCCATTTCTTTTTCACTCATGGTTTGTTTATTTTGTACATTTTAAATAAAGTTTTTTGGGGAAAAAATCAGCCGTAGCCAACTTCCGTTTTCTTCCAACTGAAGACCAGTGTAGCATACTACAAAAATTAACCAAACTGAACAGTAATACTACATACTGCTTATGAAATTAGTATGTAGTAGGCAATGCCTCACTGCAGCTAGGATCACCACAAGTATACTCTGAAGTTCTTCTTAAGTGAACTTAACATCATACTTATATTTCAGTTTTTATTTATTGTTTTCGAACCTAAAAATAAAAGAATAGAATAAGCACAGAATAGAATAGGCACAGCTACAACCCAAATTCACTTGAACGTTAGGCATGTAAGTTTGAGTACTTACTATACTTTTACTTTGTATGTCTTGATCAAAAGGTTAAGTATTTGCCAAATACACAGACTTTTCCTTATACTTCTCAGTTAAAGCCAAGTATACTTAGACTTCCTTTATACTTTTAACTATAAGCTAAGTATACTTAGACTTTTAAATATACTTTTAAGTATAATCTAAGTATGCTTACGCATTACATTGTTAAGTATACCTGGGATAAGTACATCAAAAGTAAACTGAAAGTGTACTGTCTTGAAAATAAGTAAACTAATAGCATACTTAAATAAGCTTCTTTTTTGTAAGGGTGGTAATCCTCAAAACTGTGTACCTGGATCAGGGTGATCCAACCCAATGTTGCTTTGAAAAAAAACGGATCAAAACAAAGCCAGATGACCTGATCCTAGATAGTAGAAAATGAGATTTTTAAATTCTGATCATTTTGATCCAGGTTAGATTCTTTTTAAATAACTGGCCCTACATCTTGACCTTTTCTTTCCGAACCTCAAGATGAAGTTGATGCATAAATAGATAACGCATTTATAGGTGGTGTGAAAACAAGTGCTAGGGGGTAGTTTTAGTATAAACAAAGAATCACTGCACCTTTAGCATTATCATGTTTTGATATGAGTACTGATACCACACTTTGAATATTCCTCTTTCCAATGTGTGATGAAGGAAACACTTGGTTTAATGCTATAAAAGATTTTATTTGTATCAAGTGAAGAGTTGTAGAGATGTTCTCTCCTGATTTTGGTCTTCATGGAGTGTGTGAGGAGGGGAAACCCTTTGCTGAATGTTCCTAGAATAAATCAAATGAATGAATAAATATGAAATATAATGAAAAATAAAATGAATAAACACGACATGTTAAGTTTGACATTATTTTACATTTCTTTGATGTTGAACTCCCGCTCACCTCCATGAACCCAGGCATGTTCTCTATGATCACCCCCTGGTTTCTCTCCTCCTGCTGTCTCCTTCTCCTGCTCCTCCAGGTGATTCCTACAGCCAGCATGCACAGCACCAACACAGCTGCTCCCACACTCCCTGCTATGGCTGAGACCACTGTGGGGTTAGGATCAGGACTCTGTGGACCACCATGACCTGCAGCCTTCACCATACTGGGATCAGGAAGGGGCTGAGCCTCCAGCAGGTGAGATATATCTGAGCACAGAGGGAGACTGTGAGGAGGGGGGCTGTGTTTGACATCCTGCTGAGTGTCTGAACGACTCCTCACCTTCCAGACTGAAGAGGAAGAAGGCGTTGTCTCCTTTGATGTATTTCCTGCTCTTCAGTCTGCTGTGGGTGATGTAGGTGCTGGTTCCATAACCTGGACCGCGGTAGAAATAGCTGCCGTCTGATGACATCACTTTGGAGCCCACATTCCTGGGGTTGTCCCAGTAGTGCTCAGTGCCTGTGGGCATGAACATCCCATACAGAAAACACTTCAACACATAAAAAATTCAGGTTTAATAAACCATCAGGATCTGGGTTTAGATATTGAGCCTCTCGTACCATCAGAGGACATCTTCTCAGGGTCTGTGGTGACCATCCGGTGCATGTTCATCTGCTGCCTGACGTCAGACTGCTGATCCATCAGGGCCATGGTGGCCATTTGCCAAGGGCACGGCCACTTCAGGCGGTGATCGTTGGGGCCTGAGGTCAGGTGGAAGTAGGTCCCCATGTAGCCTGGACGGTCACTCCGTCCATTGAGATACACACCGACCTGCTCTCCAGAGTGTACAATGGAGAAGAAAACTTTAGATCATAAGTAACTGTCAGAAAAATGTTGACTTTCACTCAGATAAATGCTCAAATTTAAAGTGTTCAGCTATTTGTAGGAAAATGACTTTATATTAGTCTTTTGAAGGAAACTCTAAAAACAATAAACCACTGGGTCTTCTGGAGACATTTAAGTACATTTGTTTCTACATCCACTTTAAAAACTGGTATTTGAAAGTGATGTCACCATAGACCATCTCTGGGGTTGAGGTCGCCGAGGTGGTTAAAAAGCTCCTTGGTGGCAGGGCCTGGATGCTGTGGGTCTGTCGTGGCTGACACAACTTTGCAACATCGCATGGACATCGGGGGCAGTGCCTCTGGATTGGCAGACTGGGGTGGTGGTCCCCCTTTTTAAGAAGGGGGGCCGGAGGGTGTGTTCCAACTACAGGGGGATCACACTCCTCAGCCTCCCTGGTAAGGTCTATTCGGGGGTACTGGAGAGGAGGGTCCGTAGGATAGTCCAACCTTGGATTCAGGAGGAGCAATGTGGTTTTCGTCCTGGTCGTGGAACTGTGGACCAGCTCCGTACCCTCAGCAGGGTCCTCAAGGGTGCATGGGAGTTTGCCCAACCTGTCCACATGTGTTTTGTGGACTTGGAAAGGGCATTCAACCGTGTCCCTCGGGGACTCCTGTGGGGGGTTCTTCGGGAGTATGGGGTGTCGGGCTGCTTGTTACAAGCCGTCCGTTCCCTGTACGACCGGTGCCAGAGCTTGGTCCGCATCGCTGGCAGTAAGTCGGACTCGTTTCCAGTGAGGGTTGGACTCCGCCAGGGCTGCCCTTTGTCACCGATTCTGTTCATAACTTTTATGGACAGAATTTCTAGGTGCAGTCAGGGTGTCGAGGGGGTCCGGTTTAGTGACCTCAGGATTGGATCGCTGCTTTTTGTAGATGATGTGGTCCTGTTGGCTTCATCAAGCCATGACTTTCAACTCTCTCTGGATCGGTTCGCAGCCCAGTGTGAAACGGCTGGGATGAGAATCAGCACCTCCAATCCGAAGGAGTGCCCTCTCCGGGTCGGGGATGAGATCCTGCCCCAAGTGGAGGAGTTTAAGTATCTTGGGGTCTTGTTCACGAGTGAGGGAAGGATGGAGCGAGAGATCCACAGGTGGATCGGTGCGGCGTCTGCAGTAATGCCGGCTCTGCACAGGTCTGTCGTGGTGAAGAGGGAGCTGAGCCGGAAGGCAAAGCTCTCTGTTTACCGGGATCCCCCGGGAAGAGCTGGACGAAGTGGCTAGGGAGAGGGAAGTCTGGGCTTCCCTGCTTAGGCTGCTGCCCCCGCGACCCGACCCCGGATAAGCGGTAGAAAATGGATGGATGGATGGATGGTCACCATAGATTTTTATATAAAATGGCTTCGCCTTTTACCATTGTATGGTTTTGGAGCCATAATACCCCCTTCAGAGGCTCCGCTGTTGTGTAACCAGAGTCTGCTCAGTTGAGACTATGAAGGACTCTGAGAGAATCTGGTGACTAATTATTTTTCAATCTTTCAAGAGTCTAATCTCATCTTGGCTCTTCCTCTAAATGTTTCTTACCATTACCCCCCAAAATTATGCAAGAACTGCAGCTGTCAATCATCGCTAAACGTGATGCAAAGCCTCGTTTTAACCTCTTATAACTAATGAAAAAGAAACTTTTCAGAAAAGAGAGGACTGAAACACAACACAGCCAAATAATATCTTCATATCACCACAGGATAGGGATGTGAGAAACATTTCTACCAGTTTCTTTTTGTTTTGTTTTTAAGTCTGACCACAGCTCATCTGGAATGAATGGGGGTACAAAGGTTTTGACCTATACTGCAGCCAGCCCCCAGGGGAGCAGTTTTTGAAGCTCACACTTCCACTTGGCTGAACCTCTGACAAATCCTTGTTTCCATCTACCATAGAGAGCCAGGCTAGGGGCTGCTGCTGCTGCAGGTGAACCTGCAGTAGTTTGTAATGACTTCACAGCACCCACGTCAGTCTCACCTGGGCCTGGCTCCTGTATCCCATCCTGAACTCCATGAACAACTGTTTTGTGTGACTGGTGCAAAAAATACAATACCGTCTTGTCACCAGCACAAAATAAACCCAAGCATAAAGATAGCTCCACTTTAACTCCTATGAGGGAAAAAGAAGACTCAGTGTCCTGTTAAGCTTGTATTTCTGCATCAAACAGAAACCCAATATATAATCATCTTAATGAACGGTCAAATTAGATAAAACTCTGTGTGGTAGCCTCATGTTAGAACATATTTGTGTTTGGGGTCAACACAGAAGTTTGTTTATTTAGAAAAATCACATTGCACACTTTTTTTTGTTGAAATAAAGTTACTTTTATTACATGGGTACTTGTTTTCTAATTTAGGTGCACACAATTTAGTGAACAAGCTGTCCCATGGTTTAATTTTCTACATCCTGATTCAGTTTGCAGTTATGGTTTCTTCATAGTAGTGATGGGTCCGGCAACACCGATGCGTCGGCACATGCGTCGAGCTCATAGAGCAAAACCCGTGTCGGTGCGCGTATCGCTTTAAGAAGGTCACGTGACCTATACTAGAACCATTTCGAAGTGACACTGACGCGCCAAACTGTCTTTAAGCTCATCTGTCAACGAGATGTGTCAGCCAAACAAATTTCTGATCCGATCTGACGTGATAATCGTAAAACCCGTCAATAATTACGGCACAGCCTCCGTCAAAGAGAAAGGTTTCTGCTGTGTGGGACCATTTTGATGTCATGACGGAAACTAAGGTATTTGTTTTAACATCCTTGTTTCATCCTGTTTCTCTCAGAGTTTCCACTTGATCTATCTGAATTCAAAAAAATTTCAAAGGGACTCTTAGTTAACTATTTATATTATTTTCTGCAGGTTGAATGTCGCATTTGTTGGACAGAACTATCTTATTTAAATAAAAGCACATCTTCAATGCTGAGGCATAAGGCCAGGCATGAGAGTGAAGTCCCTGATACACCCGGGATAAACTCAGGTATACAGCCACTCTAAAACGTACACAGTTGCTTTATTGTGAGTAATTACTATCAATGTATTATTGACTTCTTTTTTAACCATCAAGCCTCCAGAAAGCAGATGCTTGATGAGGCTGTTTTGAACTTCATCCTGAAGGACTGCCAGCCCCTCAGCATTGTAGAGTGTGAAGGGTTCAGGGAACTGGTTCAGGTCCTTGAGCCCTCATATGACTGAATTTCAAGACTTTATAAGAAAATATTTTTTTGGATAAAAATTTGTAAATAAAAAACTCCCAGTCCACAAGCATCCTCATTCACAACACGTTCACTGAGATTTTCACGTTATGACACATGTTCACATTATTCATTGACTGTACAAATATCAGAGATAATCCAAACTTAAATGAAGAAAGGAAATAATACAATATTAAATACAATGACTTAAATTATATTATTGTATATACTAGGTCATCATATCAGTGTCAGTTGAGTATGTTTACTAGGTTGCCTGTAGGGATTTTTAAGGTCCAGCAGGTGTCAGTATTCAGTGACACAGTATCAACACAGTATCAATACAGTTTGGCAATGTGTCGAAACGCTTCATGACGCCTCATCTACCCATCACTACTTCAAAGTGACACTTCCCTTTTTTTTTTTTTTTTTTTTTTTTGTCCAAGCTCTCTTGGCAAAAGGCTGGCCGAGGTTTCAAGATGGCCTCCATAGTCTCTCCCGGTTCCACAGGAACCAGGAGAGACCATCATGGGGGGAGTCAGGAGAAGCTTGGACTTTTTGATTCATCAGGAAATCTCTGTAATTTCATTAGTTGTTGAAGACACCTTAGCTTATGTAAATAGTTTATTTGGATAATTTAATGGAGTTTTGCTGAGTTTGTAAGATGTTCAGCTTTTGTTACCTATGTTCCTCCCCTTCTGTTTGTGTTGGACTAGTCCTTTGTCTATTTCAACCCCCCTTTGTGTCTCATTTAGGTTAGGTCTGTTTGATTATGTTGCTAAGGTTGTAACTTTTGTTCCTTTCTGCTGAGCTGACCTCTTTCAAAGTGGTTCCAGGATTTGTTCATTTTCAACTACATTTAGTTGGAAATTTTGTCACTAATTTTTTTGTTTTTTGAGTTTAAAGGGTTAAGATTTTTTTCCCCTTCACCTTTGTCTTGTGCCTGATTGAGTCCCTCACGCTCTGGAAGGAACACAATAAACACGACCACAAATCCCCAATCTCATTCACTACCACTGATTTTACATGTTGGACCAGAGCTGAGTTAGAGAAAGAATCCCTCTGCTTCGTCATGTATCGCCATGTTGAAAAAAATGTGTGCCTTTTGTGTTGTGTAAAATAAAATCATCGACTGAATTATTCTACAGCCATTATCAGATGATGTTAAGTGTTAATTCACGAAAAGGTTAAACCTGTAATACACTCTTTAAGTAGAATGAATCATGGGTTTGATGTTACCTGGAAGGAGTATCCTGCTGGTGACAGGAAGCGGGGGCTGTACAGTTTCCTCCCCTCTGGAGTGGTGGCCATCAGACCAGTAATGTTGCGTATGTGCCAGATGTGCTGAGGACACTTTGAGGAGGACAGGTTGATGTCATCCAGAGAAAAACCTCCTGTGGATGGACTGTTTCCACGCACGCCTTCAAACACCACCCGGGACTTCTGCGTCACGTTCAGATTGATGTTGTGCATCTCCCAGGTGCCCATGACGCCTCCTGTGGAGACAGCAGATGGGTTGCTGATATTCACAGTCACACACACAGACACATGAGTGTTTCCATTCTCACTTCAGGAAGATTTATTACCTGAGATACTCTTGAAGAGCTTCATGCGACCACTGGGGCTCTCCTCTTTATACTCTTGTACCCAGATGTTGAGGACATCGTCGGCTGCTCCGCTGTTGTGGAGAAAGAACTGCAGACACTGAGCTCCAGGTTTGGGGAAAAGCCAACGAGTCTTCAGGAGAGCACGTTCACCAGGTTTAGCAGAGGCTGTGCTGAAGTGCATGAAGTAACCTTTCTCTAAAGACAGGGGGAGACAAACAGGGGCGTATTTAGTCGTTTGGGGGCCCAAGGCAAACCCACTCAGTGGGGCCCTCCATGTCCTTGTAACTCATCTTCCTCAGAGCTAGACTGGCCTTCCCTGGGTCCACTGTCTCTTTCCCAGAATCAAGGCATGAGACAGTGCTAATCTTGTACATGCTAACTTAAGGCAACTAAATGCATGTCCTCAAGTTCTTTACTTTAGTTTGACTTAGAAAAAAAATGAAAACATAATTTAGTCCACTTTGTCCTGGATTTGAAATCTTTTATGGTCAGTTGACAGCTTATTTGTCCCACAGTGGGGAATTTACTGAGTAACAGTAACAAACAAGAAAGTATGAAGTGAAAAATATTACAATAGGTAAATATTGAAAAAAAATAATTTAGGAAAAAAAAACATGTACATATCAAGCAAAACATAAAACTTGGAAAAAAAAAATGAAAGAGGTGATATTTACAGTTAGCATACTTTTTGGTTCTATTATTTTAAAGTTATTGTATTTTTATTTGACCCCCTGTTCAGTGAGTTATGTTTCCAAAAAAGAGATTCTGTACAATAATGTTTATCACCAACTCAAAAAGTTTGATTTTCTGGGCTAGATAAAGTCCTTAAAATCCTATAAGTCTTATATGTTTATCTCAGATCTCAGAGCAACATTGTTTTTATTTCTGACTTGATTGAAAATAAGAAAAAAATGGGGGGAAAAGTGTTTTTTACCACTTTCTTCCTGAATCAAATTTTCAGATGTGTTGTAACATGGAATAGCCCATTGAATAAGAAGGGAGGGGGAGTACCCAAAACCATCATTAAAGATTAAGCCTTTTGATGTATTTTGAAGCATGTGAAGTAAGATTTAGAAAAAAAGAAATGCTTTCAATTGAAGAGAACTTCATAAATCAGTTTTAAAGAGATGCTTTGGGGGCCCCTGGAAATCTTGGGGCCCCAGGCAACTGCCTGTGTTTGCCTAATTGTAGATACGCCCCTGGAGACAAAACAAAGAAGGTTGCAGAAGGTTGGTGCTTCATATCAGCCTGCGTCAAGGTGTTTCCCAAAGTGTCTTTATTCATCTTAAGGCATAAAAAAGGTTTTCAGATCATTTTCAAATATTTGATTTTTTCAGAAAGTCACAGACCTGCATCAGAAGGTGAAGTGGTGTGTCTTACATCCAGAAGAAGTGTTGAATCCTCCATATCAGTGAATATGAGCCATAATTTCTATTTAATCAGCCAACGCAGAGGCTGATTATTTATTTGCTGAATATCAGAAGTGATGATAAAGTCATGTCTGAGCTTTTATCTCAGAGCATGGAGTAAACCTTCAGTGAGCTGTGTTTCATAAATCACTAGTTAATAAGTCTTCATCATAAAACTTCAAACATGAACCAGTATTTTACTGCTGCTCTGTACTTTGTTCAGGAACCTTTGTTTTTAAATGATATACAGATAGATAAGGTGAATACTAGTTTAATATCTAATTTGACAGATACTGTGACTCAGGGATTTTTTTTGTGTTGTCAAGGGAAACCATTTGTACTTTATTATTATTATTATTATTATTATTATTATTATTATTATTATTATTATTATTATTATTTGCTGTGCATTGTTTCTTAATGCTGTTAGATTATTGCTTAAAGATGCTGTGAGAAGGATCTGTTTTAATTAGACTGCAGTGACACCTTTTGGCCCGGAGTCTCACGCACACTGTCATGAAGACGTGACTCTAAACAAGATGTGTGTCTATTTTGGAAATAAATGGAGATCAGATCTTTTTTTTTAACTCTACTTTGTTCGAGACAACTTTTGTCTGGCTACAACCATAGACTGTGTACAACATGGACGTAGTCTCTGTGATGTCATCTGTCTGTTCCTGAAACAGTGAAATCAAGGCAATTTGGTCCTGCTCAACCCGATTAAGAAGCTAGTCAGTAGCGTAGGAATAACCTCTATTGGCACTGATCATCTCATTTTAAGGTGTGGATTATAATCAGGCATATATCTAGAAGGGAGACTTTTTCAAGATCACTTAGAAACTCCTCACAGCCCCTTGAACATTCTTTATTGTGCCAATTCAACCTTTTCATGAGGCCTATAATAATAATTGTAAATTCGTGCTTTTTTTCTTTCTTCAGTGAAACTCACATATTTAACCCTAGACATCTCTTTATGTCTAAAATGAAAATGTCCATGGTCATTGAAATAAAGTGAATATCTGGAATCTTTATGCTCTTTTATTTCTGGCTCCCTCTACGTCTTCCTTCAAGCACCACCTGAGGATGTTGCTTCAGACAAAAGCATCTGCTGAATGAAATTGTTGAATTGTAAGGCAACACTAAGTCAGGTAAGTTTGATAAAAGACCTAAGATAACTTCCAAATTTCTCAGGCTTAACTTCCTTGTGATAACTTTCTGAAAATCTTTCTGCTCCTTTGCAACCATTGATCACTCCATCCTTTTCTGTCTTCTCCATTCCTCGATTTAAATATTCTCTTGCAGACAGAGCTCAATACATCCCAATCTATAGCAAGGTGACCCCCAAGGATCAATGCTTGGTCCCCTCCTGTTCAATGCTCCTCCTCAGCCACATATTACACTGCCTGGACTTAACTTCAACTGCTATGCCGATGATACCAAGCTCTGCATTGCCACATAAACCCTCACCCTTCACAAACTGCCTCTCTGACATCAATAACTACATGAAACAGACACCTGACAATGATAAATCTGATCTCATTCTCAGTGGCCTCAAACAGCGATAGCATCTATTAAGTTAGCCGTTGTTACCTTTGCATTGCCCCAAGTTGGAGAAGTCGGTCTGAGGGCCTCCGCTCACAGACCTCTGTTGTTCCCATGGTCTGTTTCCAGGACCCTGTATCATCCCACATATGTTGTCTTCCTCAAAGTCACAGCTGTCCACAAAGGTGGATGACTTGGCTGTGGAAAAAAAAAACAAGAAGTGGTAAAAACATTTTTATTCAGAGTCTTTGATCAAGTCTCATCAGTTCCCATTAATAACTGTGAAATGCTTTGCAATGCGTCACATTTGTTCATAACATACTGATTATCATTATTATTGAGTATTTAATAAGTTGTACCTGCTTCTGCTTGAGGTGTCACCTAAAATATGACTTGCTACAGAAATGGATATCTATATTTCAACATTTGACAGCATATCTTTGTCTCTGATCATTTGTGCATTTTTATTTCACTTTCAAAGAATAAACTTTAAAGTTTGAACAAAAAAGAAAAATATTCCCACACTCTGTAATCAGAGAATTTAAAGTCAGCACAGGTTTTTATTCATTTAAAGGTAACTCTAAATTTAGGAAAAATATGAAGGAGAAAGAGAATCTCTGAGTGAAATATTTGTACACCATGAGGGTTATATAATATCTCAGGGTTTATAATATCAGTTATCATCCAAAGAGACTTACTTATGTAATAGATATCAGTCAGAAAACATTTGATCAAGAATGTTATCAAAGAGATTTATTAGCATTTATGATTTGATAGCTCAGGGGTAATGTTCTCTGAGGAACAGGTGTTCCATAGAGTCTGGACATTGATTTAAGAGAGGTCATACTCCTGTCTGACATTCAGAAGAAACTTGTAGAGATTGCCAGTTGAAATATGCGTCTCCTTTTCAAGTTTTGCTTATGACTTGCATATGACGCTTTAGATACTTCTGACACAGAATTTATTTGGGGTAAGAAAGGAAGTACTTATGTCATGAATGAATGCTTCTATGTGGAATGAAACGTACACACGTTTAATTTATACCAGAGTGAAGAAACCTGACATTTACATTTGTATTTATTTTGTAACAAACCATGAAATATTTCTTCCTGAATTTTGGTGGGTCACCCTTAATTTTAACCTCAGGTGTAAATTGTCTTTTCATAACTTGAAATGAGACATTTTTCTGCACTTATCAGGTGAATTTTGCTCAGACTTAGTCTAATGAAACTATGTTTTTATGAATAAGATATACACACTTGATAGATATCAGTTTTTGCAGTGTACTGTTTCCCCCAAAATATGATTTTGAAAGATTAAAAAACAAAAAACATTTCCCTTTGTCCACAAGTCAGCCGTTGTTGTGTAAAAAGTATTGTTAATATTTTGGTACAGAAAGTTTGCGACATTATTATTGTTTTTCATTATTTCTCCACTGTATAGTACGGACGCGTATTGCATTCACTTGAAGAAAAAAAAAAAAACTCAGGTTTTTCAGAGTAATTTATTCTTCAGTTTGTTTTTTTGTGGTAATTAATTTTGTTTTGTTATAATTATTTCTGTTTTTATGAGCAATTTTTTTTCTGTTTTCAGATTACTTTTTTACTGGTTTTCAGAGTAATTTTTTCCTGAAGTATCGAGATATTTGGAAATCCCGCGAGAACCTCAACCTGCTGTTTTTCGTGGTAATTTTTTCCTCCTGTTTTTAGGAGTAATTTTTTTTCCTGAACTATTGATCTACTTCGAAATCCCACAAAAATTTCCAACATGCTGTTTTTTGTGGTATTATTTTCCTCTTGTGTTAAGGAGTAATTTTTTTTCCTGAAGTATCGGATTTAGAAGAAGCTCGATACTTCAGGAAAAAAATTACTCAGAAAAACAAGAAAAAAGTATCTGAAAAACAGGAAAAAAATTATCATAAAAGCAGAAATAATTATAACAAAAAAAAAACCAATATAGTAATCATAACAAAAAACAAACCAATTAAAAAATATTAATCAGAAAAACAAAATTAATTACCACAAAGAACAAACGGAAGAATAAATTACTCTGAAAAGCAAGAGTTGTTTTTTTCTTCAAGTGAATGCAATACGCTACCATAGTTTAGCCCTGTTTCCACCAAGCGGTTCAGTTTGGTTCATCTTGCCACACATTTAATGATGTTTCCACTGACTAATCCTGGGACAGATCCCCCAATAACCGAGACAAGCCGTCCCACTTTTGATTGATCTGATCCGGGAAGGTGGAGCTACAACACTTGCAGTCTGTTGATTGGTCGAAAGAATTGTCACTTACCGTGTGACCGCATCTGTATTTTTCCTCGCGGCACACAGCCTTCTCCAAGACAAAGCTTGATCACACTTAGAAACAAAGAGCATGCCATGCCAATCACAAAGAAGATGAAATGCTGGATGTCTCCCATATTTGATCTTTGTTTACTGTGTCACATTCTTTTTCTTATTGTTGGATTTATTAGCCGGGTACACTGTGCTGTGCTGCTATGACATCACGCTATAATTCAACTGATGCTGCAAAGAGGACCAGGCTCAACCCAGCCAACCCGTACCAAACAAGACTGATCCAAACCGGTCTGCTTGGTGAAAGTAGGGCTTTTGCTTCGTATTTGAAGGATAAAGTCACATTATATTATGATTCACCATTTGAGTTCTTAGTTTATGGTTTACAACACTGTCTTAACACCAGCTAAGTCCTTAGCACACCGGCTGCATATTTTTCACGCAAATATCTTGCACATTATTTGTCATTTTTGAACCTACCGTTTTTCAATGCAAGCTTTCACACCAGCAACGCTCTTTTGCTGAGCAAAATTGCAGCTTTTATTTATCAGACAGATGTTGATTTTTCCATAGTTTTGCTTGTGATGAGTACACATCTGACCAATTAAAATGCTTGTTGTTAACAAGTCATACGCCAAAACATTTAACATTGATTGTGTTGGTGTCCCAGCACCCGTTTCTTTTTAACAAAAGACATAAAAACGACAAAGACATCGTTTGGAGGAGAATAGCTGTGGAGTTTGAATATGAGGCCTCCAAACTTGGTGCTGTTTATTTGCCGTCGCCGTTGGTGTGCAAAGGCCTTTAGGAGGTGATATTCAGAATCAGAATCAGAATCAGATGTTTGATGTTTTCTAAACATTTGCCTAGTTTACTTTGATAGACTTCTGTAAAGACCAAATGAAAGGTTGAGGTGACTCACTGCAGTTGTAGAGATGGTTTAGCTTTGTAAGGTCACTGGCGCTAAAGCCCATTCTCTGACCAATCACGTCCATGAATTTGGGGATCTTGGTGACAATGGTTGGCTCAGAGCCAATGTTGAAGGAAGACTTGCTGTAATGCATCACTGATCCGTAGTCATAGGGAACACCCAGAGCACTGGACACCTTGTCGTCACGGGTTTTAAAGTTGTGCTCTTTGCCTGAAGGAAGCAGAAAGAGTTCTGGTGAGAAACCAGCCCTTTTTGGCTCGTTACAGTTCAAGCTTCTACAGGTGAATATTACCAGGTTCAATCTGATCCCACACAATGTCGACGTAGTCGTCCCGGTCAGCTCTGGACTGCTCATGCCAGAAGCCCAAAGCGTGCAGAAACTCATGCTCCACAGTCCCTAGACGATCACAGTTGTTACCAATGGACAGACGCTGCTTCCCCATGTGCTGGTTTCCAACAGAGGACGAGCATCTACCGAAAGGGGGGCAGGATGTGTGTCACTCTGATCTTTACAACCATGGTGAAGAGGTTTGTTCAAGTGAGCTGAGAGTACTTCGTGAGAACTGACACAGTTGATGTCGAACGCTAAACCAGGTTTGTACCCATTGATACACATTTTAATCTTTCCATCGTATTTTGACTTTGCCTCTGGTATGCTGCTGTCAAGGAATTCCAACAACCAACATTCAACAACAAACAACCAACACCCAAGAACAAACATCCAACAACCAAGATCAAACAACCAACAACCAACATCCAGTGACCCTCCAACACCCAACAACCAACATCCAATGTTCAGAAACCACTTTCAGATAATCGAAAAACCAATCACAAACCAACATCCAACAACCAAAAACCAACAATCAACATCCAATAACCAGCATCTAACTACCAACATCCAACAACCAACATCCAACAACAAACATCAAACAACCAACAACTAATATCCAACTACCAGTATCCAGTAAAAAGGGACTTATCCCCTCTCCTCATCCCTCCACCTCTCCATTTTACAACCTCACCCTTTTCCCTTCCATCTTTTCATCCCTCTATCTCCTGACCCTTGTTTCTTTATCCCTCCATCCCTATAAATGTACCATTATCTCCTCATCCCCTAACTTCTGTTCCTTAGGATCCATTTGTCCATCCCTGGACCCTTACTATCATCCCTTCATATCTTAACTCTTACCTTCGTCCTGCCATGCCCCTATCCCCCGATTCTTATCCCTTTATCCCTTTCATCTCTTCCTCTTTTACTTCCTCCCCTTGAGTCCTCAACTTTCCCTATATCCTCAACCCCTGGACACTTACTTTCATCACTCCATCTATTCCCTTAAATGTAGCATCATCACTACATCTTTAAACTACTGACAACACCCTTTTATCCACCTTTTGACCTTTATCCTCATCTCTTTATCCCTACAAACCTCAGCTTCTATCTTCATCAAGTTATCTTTCCTCCTCATCCTCTGGTCATCAATCCAACCAACTCTTCCTCTGATCCCCTCTGCCTTCATTTATCCATCCAAGCATCTTTACCTTCATCCTTTTAACCCTAAAGCTCTGAATTCAGTAACTGCCATTAGTTCACTGGTGAGGGTAAGATTCGGAAGCTTACCTCTCCCTTCTTATCGACCAGGAAGATGTGAAAGTGTAACATGTTCTCACCCGCTTCCTTTGTACACAGAGATATAGTTCTTCTCTCCTCTCCATGGTGTGAAATCAATGCAGGTCTTCAACCTGTACTGCTCGAAGGCCTTAATGATCACTCCCTTTGCATTCATTTCTATGATAGTAATAGAGATTCAGGGTTAAAGGTCATGATCACACTGTGAGAGGTGTCTGTGACTCTATAACACAGGGTCTTACCCAGGTTGCTCTCCAGGTAGTAAGGGATGGTGGTTGGCCAGCGATACTGATCACCCAGGATGGAGTTTTTGCTGGATGCCTGATGGAGCAAAGAGTTGAAGTCATATCATCCCCCCAAAAAACAGGACACAAAATTAAAGTCACAGATAAATCAACCTACACTGTAAAAAAAAAAAAAAAAAAATCATCACTTTAGAATAATGGTAAAATGCTGGCAGCAGAAATGGCCACTTATTTCAGATCATTTTCCAGGGCTTGTACTGCAATTTATTTTTATAGTATAATACTATATTGGATTACAGTATATGAATGTCAGATGTAATCTGTTCCTTTGTCATTACTAGGAGTACAAAATGAAGAGACAGTTACACAGCTGGCTTATCCATTCAGAATACTTTTGATCCACCTGCACTCCTGGTTTGTCATCACCAAATAGCAGAACCTTTGGTGATACACTGTATACTCTCCCGGTGTCTCCGCCTCATCCTCCTTACAATAATGTACTCCATCTTTTTAGGTCAGGTTAAAAATAAAGACTAAAACAGAGAAATATGGGAAATCACGGGTAAATCCTGAGTGACAAACATTTATTTTGTCTCTTTTTACTTTGTCTTTTCTCTCCCTCTTTTCTTTGAATTAAATGAAATGAGAGAACCAGATATATACTCAGTATCAGATGTTAAGGCTGTTTATTGTTTAATTGTAAGATGTGCATCAAACTTCCAGCTGCCGTCAGGTTAACTTTCCATTATGACAAACGGCTTTAATCTGACATCAGATGTGACGGGACAGTTAATTTAGATACAAATGTATATGCTGGTTCAGACAGTTACATTAAATAGTGATTGCTGTGATTGTTTATTGCATTAAAATGTGCCTGACACTCTGGAAACCTGCCTCTGAGGCTTTGTTGACATGTGCGCACATGAGCGCCTTTCGCCAAATTACAGCTGTGGAGGGTGCACTCCACTTTGCGCCGAGAATAGACCAGGTTGGAGCTGGCGAGATTTCAGCGCACTTTTTGCACTGTTTTTGGCACAAAATTGTCACTGCGCCAACATGAATCTGCCCCTGGCGCGCTGTCAACTCCCCCTGGCACACCGTCACACCCGTCTCTGTGCAGACGGTCTGCCAAATTGCCAAATTGGCAGTGCACGGTGGTGCGCCGCACGAAATTAACAATGCACAGGGTGCACCAGGCTTGCATCCCCCTGCGCTGGGCCACAAAATTAGAACCCAGGATGTCTATGCTCCAATTAAACTATTGCCCTTATAGTGGTATTTTTAAAGTTAACTGAAAAAAACTAAGTCTGTCTTTTTTTATTCTTCGTTTCAAAATTGGCAGCAGACTGTGAAAATCATCAGGTAAAAGGTATATGCTGAGTTAAGTACACATTTCTGCTTCATGCCATATAGAGCACAGACAGCTTGTATGTGTCATGTGGAGCACAGACGGCCTGTCTATGGCATGTGGAGCACAGACTGCCAGTTCATGCCATGTGGAGCACAGACAGTCTGAGCTTTCCTCAGTGTAACATTTCAATGTACAGAAGGGTTTCATATTCACTGTGTTCTCTCTATCACTCACGGTTATAAAACACAGTCACAATAAAAATTAATTTTCTGCAAAATAACGGTGAAATACTGGCAGCTGAATTGATATTGACTGAATTTTTTAATTAGTTTTGTACTTAAACATAACTAGGTTTAATAGTTGAGCTTTACTCGTAAATTTACAGTAATATTCTACAGTGGAAGTATGCAGAAAACAGGAAAAAAGAGTCTGTTCAAACCAGCTCACCTCATCCTGTTCAATGTCTCCCTCCAGTAAATCCAGCCCAGCAGCTGCAAAGGAGAGTGTGGTTGGCTGATGCAGTTACTTTAATGTTGGATAATTGTACAAACAAGCAAAGTGAAGCCACCTACCTTCATTCACATTAAAGATGTCCCAGTCGTTGCCTCCATCAGCATCAGTCTCTGCAGACAAGAGATCAGAAATATGTCATTGAAGCTGTTGTTACAGGAAAACTAAACTCTGCCTCAGCGACATGATGCAGTGTGTTCATATGAGACATTTCCCATGAAATGTTATGTATATTTAACTGTTCTCATTTTCTAATTCATCAATCCTGCTGTCTGACTGTCCAGTGACTGCGTGCCGAATGCTCAAAATTGATCTGAGATATGGAATTTAGTCTGCAGGTGTGGAACTAAATCTAAACCCTTGCAAGTGATTAAGCGTGAAAACCTGAGGTAGAACTCTGCTAAAAGCAAAGAATAAGATCATACACAGAGCAAAACAGATTAGAGCAAGGATACTTTGAGGACATGCAGTGTCAAAAAGTCAAGTGATCAAAATCATATTGCAGAGAAGTTTATGAATTATGTTTTTATGCCTGTTGACAGAATTTTAAACACAGAAGAGGAACAATTGTGTCTTACCTGTATCACCTGACAGCTTTGCTGTTACCTGGTGAATATGTTTAGGAGCATCATGTTAATGTTTTAAAATAACTGTAATGAAAGGCTTGTAAGAGTTTGTGCTCACCAGTCCCAGGCCCAGGCTGAAGACCAGGAGGATCCACCTGAACTCCATGTTTCCAGCTGCAGACACACAACCAGCCTCAAACCAGCTGTGACTGGAGAACTGCTGCAGATAACTTTATATATCAAAGAAACATGTAACATTCACACAATCTGACCTTTTTTATGACTCGGGTTTGGAGAGATTGTACAGCTATCAAATCAGTTATTCATTAATAATGATTTCTTTATCTTATCTCTAATAAACATTGGCCTGTGCAGGTACAGGCTAGTTACAAACACAGAGGACACCAAGGCAGTGAGTTGAAGAGAACAACAGAATTTTTTTTTTAGAGAGGTATTGATGATCACAAATTTGCCAATACTATCAAGGACGTAGACCTTAAAGTTTAAAAAGAAAATGTAAACTATTTAAGGAGAATTTTTTATTTTACCACGTTGAGAATTCTTTACATTCTGACTGAAATCAAGTTTCTGCTGCTGTGTCAGGCCTCTGATAAGTCCTTGTAATATCATTCAAATGGGTGACTGCTGCTCTACCTCATACACTGTATAAAACATGGTGGTTGTCTCACCCACATCACCTGTCTGTTTCTGAAACGGAAAATGCAGCACACCAGCTATAGGGGCCATATTAATAGTGGCAAGGGTTTAGCGTACAGCTATAGGGGGCCTGTCGGTCACGTGACCCTGAGCTGTGCCTCTGATTGGGGGAGCTTGCAATCTTAATATCCTCCGAACGGCTGAGTTAGAAGGAAATTAACCCCCTGTACAGTGGGTGCCAATAATAAAATCAACGACTCAGACAGGAGACGTTTTTTGAACCAGGCAGTAGGTTTATTTCTGCTTTGAAAACAGCTTTTTTGGCTTGGTGTGTATGTGACTTCCTGTACTTCCAGAGCCAGCCACAAGAGGACACTCAAGATACAGCAGATTTTAGTACTTCAGCATTGTCTCATATTCTTAGACTGGAGGTTGCCGCTTGGTCTACGTGCACATGGTCAGCCTTAATTGTGGTAGTTAATGTGTTCATTTGTATGTGAGCCACAGTTAAAGAAGATGTATTGTGCTTTTTTTCAGAGTATATCTTGTTCCTCTTGTACCCTTTTGTAGTTGTTTTACATTCATTAAAGCTAAAAACCTCTATTTTACTATTTATTTTTATTTTTATTTTTTTTCTTTGAAATTTCTTTTTTCAGCCTCTGTCTGGAACGCTTTGTTTTAGCCGCTGTCTCTTTTATGGTGCATTCCATTTGTACTCAGAACTGGGGAGTCGGGAGTGGAAATGACGCCATCTCCGAGTTCAGCGTTCCAGTTGCTAAGTCAGAAAAACTTACCATAACAGCAGTATTTGTAAACCGTTGAATAATACTATATATAAGGCCGACTTATTGCAAGAGTCACCAGTCAGAAATTCTAAAATAAACGGAATCTAACAGGATTGATTACTGTTTACCTCTCAACTCAGAATTTCCTACTGGAAACTCAGGGGTGGTGTCAGTGCTCCGACTTACAAAATTCTGACCTCATGGGCGTTCCAGTTGGGGGTTTCCACTCAGAACTCGGAAATTCCGACCTCCGAGGACAAATGGAACACAGCGTAAGGCTCCCCAATCCACAAACCCCCTTCACTCTGGCTGGCCAACCATCTGGAGGCCTGTCGGGGGAAGAGCCATGGGCAGACACTGGTATTTGAGGCCCTGTTTTACAACGTTTTATCCAAAAACGCTAAAAAAAAAATCTGTGTTTACACGGAAATGCTGACGGACTGTAAATGCTGTAGTGAGCATGCCAGGCCTGTAGGTGGTGCTATAACTGTCCAGAAGCCGCTTTTGGCAGATCTTTACCAAGAAGAGTTGAGGCGATCTTCTGGTGTATTGGTGAATACTTAGGGCCTTTTTCAAACTGCCCTCCCTACCCACTTCCCCTCCGTTTGCGCGTTCTCGTGGAGGGTCCACCGCATTAGGGGCCATCCCAAACTGATCCGCTGGGAGGGGTAGTGGGGTAGTTGTCATGCAGATGTTCACAACTTAAGATGTACATGTCATTGGTTAAGGCCTGCCTTGCATTTGTTCAGACAGTTCGTGTTTATTTGAGTGTTCAATATTTACAAAAAACAATAATTCATTCAAGCGAGAGTGAAACATGAAAAAATCTTCAATAAAAAAATAGAAATGCAGCCAAAGAAGCGTGGGAGAAAGTTTCTTTTGTATTTTCTACGTTATATTTTCTTTCTTTTTCTTTGTTTATCTGTTTCCGCCTGAGATCTAGTGAAGTTTCTGTCCCAAAGCTGTATTTATACCCTACACCCTGATGAAGTGAACTTCATTCAGCTGCGAGTGTGACTCCATGACCGAGTGCACTCCGTCATGGAGGGGGAGTGTGTAGGGGGCGGTTTGAAATAGGCCCTAAGGGTGCGTTCGAAAACTCCTTCCTAACTCCTTTCCTTTCGACTTTACCTTAACCCCGATGGAAAACGTCACAGGGTCAAGGAAAGGAGGGAGTAAGAGGAAAGGAAAGGAGAACTGTGGTAAAAGAGGAATTCAACTGCACTTTCACTTTGATGTCATATTTATGCGATGACGGCTTCTTGTGACGCTGTAAGCCATGACGAACTACAATGTTCCGAAAAAGAGAACTACAACAACCGCCCTTGAGATCTGCTTCACCTCACTGCGATGTTTTGTGACCTGTTAACATCAACAATAGGTGTTTTTTCTATGACCATGCATTGTCTTATGTGCTCACAGCTGCAAGGTTAGGGTAAATAATGTCAAATGTTTACATATTAAAACCTTAAGCCTGCTAATACATGTTTATCTTTATTTATTTACACATTATCATTGAGAACGATTGTAAAATACCAAATATGTCTTTCTTTTATTGATTGTTTCATAATAAACATTACTGGAGACCCCATTGTTCTGTCTTATTATTGGAATGATTCACTTCATATATTAAAACAGATGAAAATATGGTAATTAGTACATAATATTCATATATTTATAATTTCATATATATATATATATTTATGCCCAAGTAGCTGTCTGTTGTAGCAGCTCTCTCGTCTTTGTCCGTTTCTTGTAATTTTTTTGTCTCTTTTTCGTCATCTTTGTATTTGGAGTGGATCATCACTTTGTATGGTTCATTGTTGGTCATGGACACCAAACTTTTTGTGGCTTCAGTGACATTTTTACTACTTTTCTCCTGTGTTTGTCTGGAGATCCTACATGTAACCATGGCTGCATTGTTTACATGTGAAATTAGCTGTTAGCAGCCTGTAGCTTGTCAATGCTAACTAGTGTAGGGCTTGATGATTTCCCTCGAGCTGAGGAGGAGGAGGTGAGAACGACGTGCTGGTTCTCAGATGTGGTGACGACGTGGACCTGTCCTTCCATCCATCGTTGCTGGGAACGTGGGATCTAGCTCCGGGAGATGGACGAGCTAGCTGTGCTAACCCAGCGGCATCGTGCTGTTCGGGGTTGTGGCTGACGGAGCTGACATCGGACGCCGGCGCCACATTGGAGGAGCTTCACCTGCTGTGAGCAGACAGGATCCAGGAGACAGAGACTGAACAGACTTCTGGGGAGGCTCAGTCCTGGACCCTGTGGAGGTGGAGACTGGCTGGGCTGGAGAGTGGTGCACGGGATGTCGTCATCTAATTTCTTGTGGACCTTTTTGTATTTTCTATACACTTTCTTAATTTTGTTTTCTTAAATGCTGCTGTGACTCCTGAATTTCCCCTCGGGGATAAATAAAGTATTTTCGATTCTATTCTGTTCTATTCTATAGGAAACAAGTAGCACAATTGTTTGATATTCATCAACATTATGGGTAATTATTGAGAAAAGTAAATGCTTGAAAGTAACTGCTTTATAAATAATAACATGCAATTATCTATCTGTCCACCAGTAAATTAAATGTTAAAGATATGAACAGAAGGTTATCTTTGAAGCACATATTTTTCTTTATGCCTGCCCAAATGTTTACTCTGTATTGTCTACATATCTTCATTGTCCCTCAAAACTAAAACAGAAACAAAGTATATAAATACAAGTGACGTATTTACGTCAGCTGCTGCAATGCATTATGGGGCGTCCTTTCTCCTTTCCTTTCATAAAGGATGGTCCAGTGTTTCCTAAGCTAAAAGAGCTAATAAAGGAAGCAACAACCTTCCTTTCCTTGACGTTTGGAGAATTCGAACAGCCTTTATCATGGCTGATGCTGAAATACTTCCGGGTCATTCCTTCAGTAAGGAAGGTTCCTTACCAAAAAGGAGTTTTTGAATGCACCCTATGTCCATAAGTGGAGCAACAGATGAACATTTTGTTGGAAGACAGTCAGCAGATTCAGCAGATTAAGCAGCACAAACACAACATGGTAGTCTGAGATGATCTTAACAACAGTGCTATTGTACTGTTGTATGCACTTGCGCGAAGAGAGGCGTGACGTCAGCGACACGGCAATGGTGTCAGCAGGGTTTCAGAAAAATTTCCCTCCAAAGGCCATTTTCAAAAGTTTGTGTTTTAGGTCAGCTAAAATGCTGTTTCTGTGTAAGCGTGAGGCTGAAACGCTACAAAACTTTTGCGTTTCACCCTCTAACTGTCGTCGTATAAAAGGCCCCTGACGCCTTTTCCTATAAGAAGATAGACTCTGACTTTTACCATTGTACAGTTTTACCATCGTATGGTACAATCTATGGTCATGAACCAGTGAGAAGATTTGATGACCTCATCAGTGCAGAAGATCTTGTGAAGATCATCTCAACATGTGAACATGTAGGGCTTGGGGCAATTGTGTGGGGGGCAATTGTTGACATACATATGCTTAAGTGCCCACTGGGAGCCAAATCATGTGCTGAAGTGCTCTTGAAAACATGCAGAACTTGGTGCCCTCTTCAGTGCTGTAGGTGCCTTTTATTCCATTTTGCTCCTGTCTTTCAAAAGGTCTGTGCACGCCACTGATGTAGAAGCTTTAAAATCTGCACATGCTCAGTCTGAACATCCAGTATTATCACTTATTATCCATGACTGAAACATGAGAAAGCAGAATAACCCCTCTTTAAATACAGGACTTCATATTTTACATGAGTTGAGGTTTAAACTGGACTTGACTGATGGAAGTTAAGGCACCAAAACAAAAACTGGATCTCTTAAAGTCAATGTGCCCTGACCTGCCACACCTATTGAAAGACTTTGACCATCTGATCAAAAACCTGTATTCTGTGTCCAGGAGAGCTCTTAGAGTTGCTTTGTCCCTCTGCTGGTTACTACAGACCTATAAGGTTGGTCCTCCTCAGACAGTGATCGTGTTAGCCAGTCACATGGTTATAGTGATGAAACACACAAGTCTGCTTGGAGTTTCAGAGCATGTAGATGATAATAACTGTAGAAGAGTCACACTTTGATATCAAGGGGTTAAAGGCACATTGTATTTATTTCACAGTGCAGCTGGACAATAGTTCAGGTATAACTCAAAAGGTTTGAGAGGTAAATCTTCACTGACAGCAGCACTGACCCATTGTCACAGCTGAGTGTCAGTAGTGTTCAGCCTTTCTGCTCAGCAGTAGATCCAGGGTTTGTTGGTTTTAATCTTATGAAGGCTGGTGTCTATATGAAAACACTCAACATGCTGCACCATCTGCTAAACACTAATGTTAAATTTAAATTGTAATACTCTGGCATTTCAAAGCCACAAATGAACAAAAAGACTGTAAATGCTTTAAAAAAAAAATCCCAAGGGTTGAGAGTCTGGATTGAAGAAACTTCTCTCTTTACAGCAGAAGACAGTGAAGGGTCTACACTACAGCAATGTCCACATGTAGCCGGGTATCTACCAAATATTTTTATGGAGGGATTATCAGTCTGTGTCATCATAAAGATGTGCACGCATTTTACTGCAGAAGCAGCGTTTAGCCCATTCATTCAGATGAGTTAGCATTTTTTAAACACTAAATTCAACCTGTTAGAAGCAACAAATGTACAGTTGTTCTGTGATCAGCTGTCAGAAATGATAATATATAACAGACAGGGGCGTAGCTACAATGAGGCACACAGGCAGTTGCCTGGGGCCCCAAGATTCCCAGGGGCCCCCAAAGCATCTCTTAAAAACTGATTTATGAAGTTCTCCTCAATTGAAAGCTTTTCTTTTTTCTAAATCTTACTTCACATGCTTCACAATACATCAAAAGGTTTAATCTTCAATGATGGTTTTGGGTCCTCCCCCTCCCTTCTTATTCAATGGGCTATTCCATGTTACAACACATCTGAAAATTTGATTCAGAAAGAAAGTGGCAAAAAACATTTTTTTTTTTCCATTTTTTCTTATTTTCAACCAAGTCAGAAATAAAAACAATGATGCTCTGAGATCTGGGATAAACATACAAGAGTTTTAAGATTTTAAGGACTTTATCTAGCCCAGGAAACAGGATCATTTTCTCAAAATCAAACTTTTTGAGTTGGTGATAAACATTATTGTACAAAATCTCTTTTTTGGATACATAACTCACTGGACAGGGGGTCAAATAAAAATACATTAACTTTAGAATAATAGTACCAAAAAGTATGGTAACTGTAAATATCACCTCTTTCAGTAGATTTTTTTCCAGTTTTATGTTGTGCTTGATATTTACATATTTTTTCTTTACTAAATTATTTTTTTCAATATTTACTGATTGTAATGTTTTTCACTTCATACTTTCTTGTTTGTTACTGTTACTCTGTAAATTCCCCACTGTGGGACAAATAAGCTGTCAATTGACCATAAAAGATTTCAAATCCAGGACAAAGTGGACTAAATTATGTATTCACTTTTTTCAAAATCAAACTAAAGTACAGAACTTGAGGAAATACATTTAGTTGCGTTAAGTTACCATGTACAAGATTAGCACTGTCTCATGCCTTGATTCTCTGAAAGAGACAGTGGACCCAGGGAAGGTCAGTCTAGCTCTGAGGAAGATGAGTTACAAGGACATGGAGGGCCCCATTGACTGGGTTTGCCTTGGGCCCCCAAACGACTAAATACGTCCCTGTGCAGTCCTTAGCTGAGTGTGATAGCTGTGTGTTTAAAGTCCTCTGTGGGTCTACGCTGGATTTCTCCTCTAAAAGCATTTGTCCACCTAATATCTTTCCACTTGCTGATCTCTTCTATCCACTCACTGCTATTTCCCAAACCTGGGAGCTGTTTACCATCTGTCAAAGTGATGATATTAAGTTAAAAAAATATGTTATCTGGTTATTAAATCCCCCCCGTCAGTTGACAAACTACTACTCTGGAATACTTCTATGTTGTTATCCACATCAAACAGCAGTTTTAAGGCTCTAAATCTTTTTTTTCTGAAAACTCTGGCCAAAGTGAAGATTTTGGAAAACTATAGTTCTTTTGTTCAACGTAAACAGAGTTTTTGGTTCCTAAACATCACAGCTGAATGACGGGGGTTCAATCTGATTGGCTGGCACGGGTTTCACATGTGAAAAACACTAACAAATATGGGTTTCGCCTGCTCTGAGCTGGACTTGGCAGCAGATTTGCCTGCTGTGTGTGGACGAAAGTACTTTCAAAATTGAATAAGGGGGATGTTCATTTTTTAAAATACCCGGCAACATGTGGACAAGGCATAATTCTTGGACATATACACAGTAAAGCTAAGCAGGTCTTATTATAAGAGGTTACAAAGCCTTAAAAGGACTAACGGAACCAGTTATAAGTGTATAAAAAAATTAAAAAAAAGTTAATCCACTTTTGAAAGAATACATTCCAGACTTTTATGTCTTATGTGCTCTCTTAAAACCATGTTTTTATGCTACATTAGCAGAGCTGGAGGCAGTGGCATGTTAGTGAGCCAGGAGGAGGATTGTCACCTTTCAACAGATCTAGACCAATGATTTCCCCTTCCTTCAACTTTTTGTCAGTTAAGCTAAACTAGATAGCTGTTAGCTAGCGAGAGGGCTTATTTAACTCTCACTGAAAAAGTCTTTTACCTGTAAAATTTAGCCAAGCATCAGTAAAACACAGAGAGGAACTCAAAAACATGTTCTCACATTTGTACACAATGGTGACTGGCCAACAAAGTTAACGGAAATGATAATTTCATGGATTATTTCCCAGAATCGAACTTATGCTCATATGCTTTAAACATGGAGTCCAACCTGACTCAGTAAACTCCCCTGAATCTGCTTTGAGATTGTTCTTGAGTCCTGGTGTCCCAGCAGTGTCAGGCAGACTGTTTTCTTCACTATGTGTCTGTTTGCTTTGGACCCGACAAGCTGCTTTAGTTATCCACGCTGCGTCCACGTGACGAGAGCCTCTTTCACCTCTTAAGGCGGCTCAGTCTCTCACACATGATGGACAGAGACTGAGTCAGCTTCACCATGGCAATGATGATGGCTCCTCCAGCCAGGGTGCAGGTCGGCCAGAACAGGGAGTGGAAGACGGCGACACGACCGTAGATCTGAGTCAGGATGGCGCTGTCCATTTTGTCTGTGGGGTCCACAAAACACTGGATGGTGTGCTGAGACCTAAGGCGCTCCGAGATGTTCTGGACCACGGCGTGTGTGGCTGAGTAATCCTTACGGCACTTAGGTATGTAGAAGCACTGAGGGAGAGAAAGACAGTGAGGAATATCAATGCTTTTGGTTTAAAAATGGAACTACTTGTGAGGCCTGAAACCAAAAGGTTAAACAATCCCCTCTGTAGGTAGGGCCAGGTACGGTTTCCCATCTTTATAAGGCCAGGTGGGAGCAATCAGTGCCTCCCTTTGTCTGAATCCTGGTAGCAGTGTGGCAGGACTGCTTGTTGTGTGCAGGTAAGGGAAAGCTGGGGAGAAACTCTAAATAATGATATTCCAGTCTGAAACCTAATGTGTTGCTGTAAATCTAGATGATGGGAAGCCGTTTGCTGATGAATCTCAACTGTTAAGCACCTGGTAGACTTATGTACTGTAAGGTAGGCTATAAATGAGGATTTCATGTTTGTCATTACAGGCTGAACACTAATAATGCCATTCATTCTCTAGGAGTTCTGCTATCGCCTCCCCCCTTCCTGTTGAGCCAGAGTAGCCATCTTGTTGGTTTTCCTTAATCAGGGCCCAGATCAAGCCAGGTAATATAGCTAGGTATGGTAAAGTAGGAGGGTTATCAACCTCTGAGGTATTTTAGCTGTTTGATTATGATTTTCACTTTATATCTTCAGATTTAATTGCCAGACTGCTGTTTTGCCTTTGTCGTCCTTGTGTTGCAGTACTCTGCTTTGTTCTGCTTGGCTCAGTTTAGCCAGGCTTAGCTTTGGGCCTAAGCCAGTCCATTCAGACTGTTTGTTTGCTTGTTACGATACTGCACAAGATTTAGATATTTGCTTCTAGGCCAATCCATATCAGGATTCTAGTTTCTCAGAGTAGAGTATTTTTATATCGTCTGTGTATTTACAACCTGCATCTGTTGGAACACTTGATTTTCAGTCCACAACAAACCAGTGTAGCCTACGCTACCTTTTTGTAATACTGGACCAACTGATATTTTCATTGTTTTATTCTTTCCCTTAACAGAGGCACAAGCTGTGGGGAGTACCCGTGGGGTCCACCTAGTGGTGTGCAGTGTGGTAGGTCTGGTGGTGGTCACCTGGATGCAGTGGATATTTCACAGTGTAGGTTTGTAGTGAGTATTGCAGTGCCTAATTACAGTGGGTATCTACAGTGAGTTTGCAGTGAGTATTACAGTACCTAATTGCAGTAAGTATTTACAGTGTGGGTTTGTAGTGAGTATTACAGTACCTAATTGCAGTAAGTATTTACAGTGTGGGTTTGTAGTGAGTATTACAGTACCTAATTGCAGTAAGTATTTACAGTGTGGGTTTGCAGTGAGTATTACAGTACCTTATTGCAGTAAGTATTTACGGTGAGTTTGCAGTGATTATTACAGTACCTAATTACAGTGGGTATCTACAGTGTGGGTTTGCAGTGAGTATTACAGTGCCTGATTGCTGTAAGTATTTACAGTGTGGGTTTGCAGTGAGTATTACAGTGCCTGATTGCAGTAAGTATTTACAGTGCCTTATTGTAGTGATAATTCTGTGTGAGTTCATGAGGTGCTCACTGGGTGTTCTTGTGGGTTTACATAGGACCTCCCCATTGTAAGTACCATGTCTAGGTTTTGCAATTTAATTGAATTTCCTACTCTCTTTCTAATTAGCGAGCGTTTTTACTTATTTTATCAACTCTTTGGAAATAAATCATCGTTCATTGAGACATCAAATCATTGAGACCCTGTGTGTATCTAACAGTGTGTCTGGTCACATACTGTTTAAATATTCAATATGTGACCACCAGGGGTGCAGATTTCTCTCTCTAAACATCAACATTCCCTTTTTTTAAACACAAAGCCATTCAGGAATTATCAGCAGAGCCCTCGGCTGTGTTTACCTCAGGACTGCTGTCTTGCGTCTCCTCGTTGTGAAACAGTCGCACCACCTTCCCTGAGGAGTTGAGGCTGACGTAGACCTGCAGACAGGGGTAACGGGAACTCTTCCAGCACTCTGCTCCACAGCTGTACGAACAATTCACATCCCACACGATGGTGGAGTTCACAATGGTGCAGCTGGCTTCACCTGTCCACAAGCTGGGGAGAGATCGGTAAGTTTCAATACAAGCTTGAAACAGTTTTAGAGGATGAACGTCTGCTTTGTGAAACTGAACCAACCCATATAGTTGGGTCATTTTGGAGCGAAATGTGACAAAATAAACTACAAAATAAACCAAACAGAACAGTCAAAGTACATACTACATTCAAGTGAAGTAGGCAGTGTGCAGTGCCTACTACATAATACTTTCATACACAGTATGTAGTCGGTGAATTCAAAAACAGCCTGCAGTTTCCTTGTGACATCACACATATGTCTTTGCTCCAGTGGTTTCCATGATGATGATAAATCTCCATTCACTTAAATGGGAGCGAAATAAATGAGTCTTTTCATTTCCATTGGTCTGAAACTGCACAAAAATTTAATATAGCCCAAAAATATTGTGATATAGACCTGAAAACTCATTTCTACATAGTCCTTTTAAATGGGAAATTGTCAATCAACAAGGGTTGTTTACACATAAACATCCACTTGATTGACTTCAGATGTTATATCTGTGAACTTTAACTACATATTATTTAACTCATCATGAGCAGAGCTTCCATTTTAACCCTATAGAGACTCTGTAACAATACTGAAAAAATATGTCCCAAAAATGGCAAAAACTCCCCCCAAAACCCTAAAAAAAACACCAAAAGTGGCAGCCATCTTGAATTTGAAGATCAAAATAAGGTCAAATCATTATGTAACCCTGAAATATGTATTTCTCAACAAAAATAAGGTCTGAAAACATGTATTGTCCATCATTGTCGGTCGAGCCTTTAAAGAGATTATTTCCATGACAGCCATTTTGGATTTTGGCCTCTAAAAAATTTTCCCCGCCATTTTTAAAAAATATACCCTGGCTAAATTTGTTTTTTAGCCCTCCTAGATGACAAATCCATTGAAAAACGGACCTTTGCTCACTGCGGTCACGTTTTGCTCCAAAATGACTCAACCCATAAGTGACTGAGTGACCCAGTCACCTGTTCTGACCTGTCAGAGTAGGAGCGCAGGATTGTGATTCCCACAACGAAGTACATCATGACAGAGAGCAGCACCATGCTGAGGCCTAGAAGGATGGCTCTGTCCTCTCCTGCCCTCAGCGCCGTCACCGTCTTCCTCTTGTCCAGGACATCATAATCACGAATCGCTTGATAGATGGATCTGAGGGGAGATCAGCATCAAAGAAAGAGAATAAAATGTTTTTGAGAGTCCCAAATGATGTTTCTGATCATTTCCCATGACCCTCTTTGACCTTATTTCTTAGCCAACGATTTAAATCTTACTGTTAAAGATGAAAATGATTTTAAATTGGAAATAAATAAATTCAGTTGTCAAATCCAGTTTAACCTCAGGCTTTTGTCCAAGATTAAATCAGTTTTATCTTTTGACGGTTGGACTGTAACACTCTCTACATTGGTGTTAATCAGGCTTCTCTCACACGCTTACAGTTAGTCCAAAATGCTGCTGCTCGTCTCTTAACAGGCGCACCGAAACAAAACCACATCACCCGACCCTGGTGTCCCTCCATTGGCTCCCCATTTATTTTAGGATTCATTTCAGAATTTTATTTTATTTTATTTTTTCAGCTTTAACTGGATCAGCACCTCAGTACATGTGTGACCTGTTAAGTGTCTACACTCCCTCTCAGTCCTTGAGGTCTGCTGAGCATCTTCACCTCTGGTCCCAATAACCTGTTTAAAAACCTGAGATGATAAAGCCTTCTCCGTAGTGGCTCTATAATTATGGAACGATCAGCTGCTCAAAATAAAAACATCCCCCACCCTACCAACTTTTAAATTGCGTCTTCAAACTTATTTTTATTCTTTGGTTTTTAATTCAGCATGAGAGTTGTGTGATTTCTGTCCTTTTATGGCCTCAACCCCTGTGTTTTTATGGCCCTGACTGGCTTCTGTGTATTATTATATTTTAAATTATTAGTTTTATCGATGTTCTCATTTGATTTTTACTGTGCAGCACTTTGGTAAACTTGATTGTTTTCAAAGTGTGCTGTGTAAATGAAGTGGATTGGATTGGATGACTTGATGACTTTGTCGGCAGTTCTTTTCACAATGAGCTGAAATTGTGTTTTTAGTTCAGCAATGCTGGTTTATCATTACATAAAAGAAATACCTTCAGATTCAACAGCTTACATGTGGAGAGGGGTGACTGTTATGTTGGCTGGTTCACCACCAGGTGTCACTGAATCTCACTTACTGGCAATAAAAATGCTGAGTTGATGGGAATCTCTGAAACTTCTCTGCTTTACTTTTAGCCAGACATGTTTTTGTATAAATAAAACTGACTGAAGCAACAGAGTCATTCTGATGAAATATGAAACAGAGCTACTCAACCCTGGTAGATTTGAGCACTTCTTGTAAGATCATCTCTCTGGTTTTGTACTGACACATCAACAGTCTCTTTTTCAGATGGTTCTTAATTTTATATTAAGATGTTTCTCTGGTGTGAGGTGATATTTTGACTTCTTCAATTAATCCAAGTAAAACTTTTCAATCTCATTCATTTCTGTCTCAGTGCAGCCAATAAATATGATTTAAGCTATTTCAGTGCAAAATCAAAAAAGAGCAAATCAAACTGCGCATAGGCCTAATCTGTAAGTATAATATCAGATGAAATCTCAGCAGGTCTTAGAGTCCTTTTCACTGCTCACACATCAACTCAAGCAACAGCTATTCATCTGTTTCAACCAATGATTTTGCGTTTTTTTCTAATTGAAAAACAAACACACGCACAGTAAAGGGCACAAAAAAAAAATCTTTGTAAGCAGGACCACAGGTATTTATATGACTTTCTATGCTGAAAAAACACCATCAGGTTGTCTTTTGTGTTCCTGTAGTCTGAGGTTTCAACTTAAGAGTTTGGAAAAATTCATTTCTTTATTTCTTTATTTAATTTTCAGTTGGACTTTTTTATTGTGAGCATGGTTTGGTGCATACAATTTATGTGCTCATAGGTGTCAGGTACTCTGACAAATTTGATTGCACTGTGGTAAATATTCATTAATTAGTTTATTCATTTGTTTGTTTGTTTTACACAGAAGAGTATTAGGGCCACCCGTGAGAAAAATAAAGAAAAAAGTCGAAATGTTTAAAAAAAAAGTCTAAAAGTTGAGAAAAAAGTCGACATGTTTAAAAATAAAGTAAGAATTAAATGTTGAGAATAAAGTTGAAATAGGATGTCGAGAAAAAATTTGAAATGTCAAGAATAAAGTCGGAATATAATGTCGAGAATAAAGTTGAAATAGTATGTTGAGAAAAAAGTGGAAATGTCGAGAATAAAGTCGGAATATAATGTTGAGAATAAAGTTGAAATATGATGTCGAGACAAAAGTCTAAATGCTGAGAAAAAAGTCGAAATGTCGAGAAAAAAGTCGGAATATAATGTCGAGAATAAAGTTGAAATATGATGTTGAGAATAAAGTCTACATACAATGTCGAGCAAAAAAAAAATCAACATACAATGTCTAGAAAAAAGTTGATGTCTCCTTTGTTCCGTCCCAGTTCTTGATAAATCCAGTGAGGAGAACGACAGAGATGCATCCTGTAACATTATATGCCATTATATGTCAACTTTATTCTTGACATTTCAACTTTATTCCCGACATTTCGACTTTCTTCTCGACATTTCAACATTATTCTCGCCATTATATAACAACTTTAGTCTTGACATTTCGACTTTATTCTCAACATTTTGACTTTATTCCCGACATTTCGACTTCATTCTCGACATTTTGACTTTATTCCCGACATTTCAACTTTATTCTCGACATTTCAACTTTATTCTCGCCATTATATGCCAACTTTATTCTTGACATTTCGACTTTTTTCTCAAAGTGCATGATGAAAAAAAAAAATTCTGCCCCCTCTAATTTTATTTGTCTCACGGGTGGTTCTAATACTCTTCTGTAGTTTTATCTATTTTTTGTTTGTTTGTGATTATTTTACTGGTTCCTGTGGTTGCAAAGAAAATTGTTCAGCTTGTTTTCCATCAATAAGTTTGTGTGATGGAGCTGTGCAGTTTCTGTATTTTAGATTATATTTGGAAAAAAAGGGGTTTTCCCTTTTTCCATGTTAATTGCACTTTTAATAAATTTATCGTAGAAGTTAAGACACAAGCATATCCCATATTAATAAAATTTGGGATTTTAAGGGTTACATTGATGTAAAAGACAAAAAATGCTCTAAAACCAGTGTTACAGTATGTAGAAATGTAATGTAATGTAATAGAATGTAATGTAATAGAATGTAATAGAATAGAATAGAATAGAATAGAATAGAATAGAATAGAATAGAATATTCTTTATTGATCCCTCTTGGGGGAAAATTTTTTTGCCACAGCAGCTCACAAATAAAAGTGCAGTAATGCAATAACAATAAAGATAGAATATTGATAATAGAATATAAAATTAAAAAATTGAAGAAATAAAAAGAATATAAGAAGTATGGAAAAGTAGAAAAATATTACTATTTACATATCTATTTATTTATTAAGACTGTGTCTTAGCAGATTTACACAATGTTAAAGGGTTAAAGTTCCTTTTATTTATTTGTTGAAGCCATTGAGGGAAACTGCACTGACAGTCTTCATACCTGCGTTCACTTCTTCCATCTGCTGCTTTACTTCCCGCCCACAGAAACATCCTCTCTGAGGAATGAGGGAGTTGTAGTCCACCGCTGCTGCTGGGGGCAACGATCCAGCTGGAAAATAAACAGGAATTGTTATTTTTCAATATTGTACAATCACCACAGGATCAGACTTAAGCTGTAAGAAATATCTGTAAATTTGCAAACAATTCATTAATACCTTGATTTATTTATTTATTTTACATCGTGCTGAATAAAACAGAACCATGGAGTTCCTCACCCTATAACAGTTAGGAAGTGACTCTGTGGCTGTGTGTGTGTGTGTGTGTTTTCTCGCCTGTCTTGAGATAGAGCTGCTTTGTTTGATGACTGATGAACATGCTGACTGGCTGCATGCCTCGCTGTGTGTCTGTGGCTGTTATATTTGTCCAAACAGAGTTATCCACATTAACCGACGGAACATTCTAGTGGCAGACACATACGTGAAATGGCATGTGGTCGACCTGTCTTGAATACATAACGGTCATTCCTCCACAGTCTCAGACCTCCTGCACATGACAAACGTGCTGTCCTATAGAAGGTGACACTGTGAAGGTCAAACTGTCACTGACACACAACATGAAAACCAGCTTTGTGTGGTGATAAACATCACACTGAGTCTCTGATGTGTTCATCAGACAGTAAAACAGGAGTCAGTAAAAAAGACAAACACACCACACTCCCGAAGATCTTTTATCACAACCCAGCCATTAACGTGGAAATCAAGACAACAACCAGTGGATCAAACCTCCAGGGCCAAACGCGCTGCAACAGCTGAAATGACGTGCAAAAAGATAAACACCTCTCATATTTAGAAGCACTGCACGTTCAAAAGCAAATGCAACAGCTGTAACACGCTGCAAAGGAGACAAACTAGTGGTGGTAAACTGGATTATTTTTACTGAATCAAGTTCTAATGATTTACTCACCACAGTACATCAGGTTTATAGAGTCATTTAAGTCACTGAGTCAGTTACCCAGACAGTGCTCAGAAATCTTCATGTGCCTCAAGGTTAACACCGTTTTAGTCCCACACTAAACACATAGAAGTTCAGTATGGGCACACAAATAAAATAAAATGAAATAAAAACATTCAAATTTCACTTTTTTTCACTAATTACTTTGATAATTCAGATTATTTTTATTTTTGTTTTTTGGAATGAAAGGGCAGAACTAAACAGTGAGTTTCTAAGGAGTTCCACCTTTTTTTACATTTCTAACTGCAGCAGCAAAAAGTTGTGAGTCAGACACTGAAGTTATCATAGATGAGTGGACTGACTTTCCTCCCATGGCGTCACCTGGACTATCAGAGCAGAGCAGCACACTGCAAAAAACAGAAATCTGAACAACTGACTTTGTCTTATTTTCATTAGAAAATGTGTTTTTGACTTAATATGGGTCACATTTATCTGACCAGTCCAGAGAAATGTCTTATTTCAAATTATTTAAAGACTAAAAAAATAAGCTTTGAATTGCTTGGAACAAGTTAAAAAAAAATCTGCCAATGGAACACGAGAAAAGTTACTTGTACGAAGTCGTTATTCTAGTGTCAAGCAAATTTACGAGCAAATTTTTCTTATTTCATTGGCTGACTTTTGTTTTACTTTTAAATAGGGCTGTCATTTAATGCGTTAATTAGATAAATTAATTACACCACAAATTTACACATTATAAAAATGAACGCAGATTAATCTGGATCCCAAATCCGCGGGGCGTTCAAAATTTTCTTTGATCCAAGGCTTGAATTAAGTGTTTTGTACATAGTTCCTCACAGTTTTTAGCCTTTAGCCCTGGTTCTCCTGACCTCATAGAAGTATAGAAGTTCATATTGCAGTGAAAATTGAGTCCACATCGAGTAAAAATGTGAACAGAAGCAAAAAAACGTCCTAAAAATCAAATCAGCTTATCTCAGGTGCAGGACTGTGTAGATTTTGTAAAGATAGAACCATAAAACTTTTTTCATGTGTTCCTTATGCCTCAGGGTACCTAAAAATGTGTTGTGTATATTACCACCTTATTTTTTATTTTTTTTAATGTCTTTTAATGTAATTTTAATGTCCTGGAATTCAAACTCTTTATTTTGGGACCTTAAGCAGATATGAGATGAAAATGCGATTAATTAGATTAATTGATTACAAATCCTGTAATTAATTAGATTAATTGTTTTAATCCCCTGACAGAACTACTTTTAAACAATTAAGATCTGAGTTTTGTCTTTAAACAGCTTGAAACAAGACATTTTTTCTGGACTGATAAGTTGAATGTGGCTCATAACAAGTGTATCAAGACAATTTTAACTTAAATTACGACAAAGACACTTGATGAGATTTTAGTTTTTTGCAGTGCAGACCTTCAGCTCAAGTGAGGAAGTGTCTCACCCGGCGGTCAGAGAGCTCCGGTGTTTTTCAGTTCCTCCTCAAGAAGAAGCTAAGTTTAAGTTTTAAGTTTTTACTCTTTTTATGACATGGATTGGTAACTGTTGAATCTATCAAGTATTATCCATGGTTTTTTTCTAGAAAAAAATTGTTGAAATATAGATAAAAACTCTTTTTTTCATTACTAACCATTATGGTACAGTGTTGCCTCAAGGCAACCACCCCCCCATCAAAAGAAGATATTAATTTAAAAAAAGTATTTACCGTATTGACCTGACTACGGGACGATATTTCATTCTAGAAATCGTATTCTCATAAATGGGGTCATATTATTATCGAGGACTAGATTTTTAGGCTGAATTAATTACACATCTGTGCCAATAGATGGAGCTAAAGGACCTGTGACCTGTGACCCAATCGAGTGCCACAGTGCTATAGCAGGATGTGATGAAATATGGAGGAACGTGACTATCTAGAACAAAGGGGCTCAAAATCCAGGCAAGTGAGCAAACAACAGAGGTGAGGTTTTGATGCCAACTTTAAATTGATGGTAATCAACGCAGCAGAGTCAACAAACAACTGCCAAGTGGCCAAGATATGTGGTGTGACAGAGTGCCACAATCGAAAATGGCGAGCACAGAAAGAACGCCAAAAGAACGCCAACTCTATGAGAAAAGCTTTCCATGGTCCCAAGAGCGGACGCTTCAGAGAGATTGATGGTTAATGCAGTTCATTGCACTGTTGTTACCATCAATGATTTGCACTACTGTGTTTTTGTAGTCTAGAATTTGTTTTTCATACTGAATTAATGTTCATGAGTTAAAGTTAATCTTGACGAAATTGAATAGGACATGAATTTGATGGTTATAAAGTTATTTACATCATTAATGCAGTTCAGTCAGACAACTCACGTTTGAATTGTTTATTTAGCAGCAAATATATTTAATGTTTGGCGTCCAGGCTCCGGCCTCATCACCCCTCACAATAAATTTACATGGTGACATTGAGGAGTGATGAGCAAAACATAGTGAACATAATCCCCCCGGAGCCTGCAGGTGGTTGCTGGGGTGGTGGTGGGGGCAAAGAAACATGCAGCATTACAAACGCAGGGCAGCCAAGGCATTGACAGGCAGAGAGGGATGGGAGACTCCCAGTTTAAATAGTCCGCTCAATTGAGAGAATGTGATTGCAAGATGGTTATGACGTGTGAGACACGTGGTATGGGCATAGCAGTGCTGCTCGAGTTGACTGCCTGAACTAGCTTGCGGGCTCGCCCCATTTATTGAACATTTGAGGTTACTTATTTGTTGCTTATTCACTGAGTCATAACCTCAGATTTTAAGAAAGAGAACAGCTTTTTATTAAGTACTACAGAAATATTCCATGATCTTAAATAACATGAAATGTTATCTCTGTTGTGAGTTTTTCTAGAATAATTTCACAATAAAAAGTTGTTTTATGAGTAACCTAATTTGCTTTTATTTTCACAAAATGGTATTTGAAAAATATGGGTCGTCTTACAACCAGAGTCGTCCTGTAGTCAGGCCAATACGGTATTATTTATTCGATCTATTTTATGACAAAATAACACTTAATTTTTTTTTTTCTGGCTGGTATCACTATGCCTACCATGGAGGGATGTATCACCAGAAAGCACAAATATGTTTGCAATGCCATTTGAATTATTCTGATCAAACAAATGGTGAGACAGTTACAGAAATAACACTAGAGGTAAACATAGTGCTGGTGCTCTGTGGCAGAGCTGTAAGAATGACCTGAAGCATCAGACGGCTTTGACAGAACCACCTGGAGACTAAAGAAGCAGACGTAGCATGACACGGCTAAATATTGACTGAGGCACACTCTACTACTACACGCACACACACACACACACACACACACACACACACACACACAGTTATATTTTTAAAAAGGAGCCATGATTGATGGACCACCTGACCCACACTGGAGTCAATATTTACTTTTCCTGTGTGTAGGATAATGAACTGAGGTAAGCCGCCGGGTTTCTCATCCTGAGTGTTCAGACTTTGAGCCTTCGAGCTGTGCCGGGCTCTTAGCCGCGGCTTAGTCACAGCTTGACTGAGCTGAACGCTTCGGTGGTGATAAGATGGTGAGGGAAGGCAAATGTCAACACAGGTAGTGAAGGATCAGAGTTCAAGAGCAGCGGTTTGGCACCTGTGGGAGAGGGGGTGCACGAGGAGGGACAAAACATCTGAAGAGTGTTCAGTAGGCTGCTTGGTTCAGTCCAGACATAAAGCTCAATTTGTTTTCCATCCATCCATTCATCCATCCATCCATCCATCCATCCATCCATCCATCCATCCATCCATCCATCCATCCATCCACATACTCAATCTTCTTTCTCCCACTCTTCAAATCTTTGCAAACACACCGCTAAAAAGAAGCACTGGTTCAATGGCTCATCTTATTTGAAAGAAGTTAGTTTTATGTTTAAAATCTTTTCCAATGTGAAAGATCCTGAACACCAAACAATCTCACTTTCTATGATGTCTGAATGGCTGATGAGGTGAGGGAAAGGAACTCACCCAGTGTCTGATGATGGTGTTGAACAGGAGTCTATGGTCAGACTGTAGGAACAGCTGTCCCCGAGCATGGCACCTTGCTCATCTCAACACCTCCACCCATCGGTTTGAGCTGCTTTTAATCCTAAACTTTCACACGACTTCACAGCTAAAACTTCATGAAAAGATGTTTACTCGCAGTGTGTCCTTGTCTTCCATCACAAATGTTACATTTACCAGGAAAAAGAGTATCTACAAAAATCTTCAGCAACAGTTGTTGAAAAATTCAAAGCAGATGCAGCTTCTGACAAATTTTATGAATAGATTCTTTATCCACAGTAACCAGGGACAAAAAAAAGAAAAACTTGTTCATAATGATCCAGAGTCCAAAGGCAGTCCGCAAATAATAACACGCTGCTCTTTGTGGCTGAGATAAGCCTGGTAGCTTTGAGCTGCTCTTCTGTTTGAGGTGTCAGGTCTCTGTAACAGCAGTGGATCTGAGGTCAGCATCTGTATCTGATCCTGTGGACGTGGGAGGAGGCTGTGCCAGGTGGGAATGGTTTGAGAGTGTGACAGAGTCATTCAGGGTTTTTTCACATGAACATAAAACAAACAAACAAAAACTTCGAACAATGTAACATAAAAAACAGCCACAGGGGTTGTGTAGTGTTTCTGAAGCCAGCTTTAAACTCTTCAGATAAAGTTGATCATAAGCCCTGCTTCACCTGAGAAATTCAGTTAAAGGGCTCTAATTTTGTGGCGCAGCGCAGGGGGCGTTGTCTTAATTTCGTGCTGCGCACTGCCGTGCACTGCCAATTTGACAATTTGGTAGACTGTCTGCGCAGAGATGGGTGTGACGGCACGCCAGGGGGAGTTGACGGCGCACCAGGGGGAGGTGTCAGCAGATTCATGTTGGTGCAGTGACAATTTTGTGCCAAAAACAGCGCAGAAAGTGCGCTGAAAGCTCGCCAGCTCCAACCTGGTCTATTCTCGGCGCAAAGTGGAGCGCACCCTCCACAGCTGTAATTTGGTGACAGGCACATGTGCACACACGTCATCAAAGCCTCAGAGGCAGGTTTCCAGAGTGTCAGGCACATTTTAATGCAATAAACAATCACAGCAATCACTATTTAATGTAACCGTCTGAACCAGCATATACATTTGTATCTATATTAACTGTCCCGTCACATCTGATGTCAGATTAAAGCCGTTTGTCATAATGGAAAGTTAACCAGACGGCAGCTGGAAGTTTGATGCACATCTTACAATTAAACAATAAACAGCCTTAACATCTGATACTGAGTATATATCTGGCTTCTCTCATTTCATTTAATTCAAAGAAAAGAGGGAGAGAAAATACGAAGAAAAAAGAGACAAAATAAATGTATGTCACTCAGGATTTACCCGTGATTTCCCATATTTCTCTGTTTTAGTCTTTATTTTTAACCTGATCTAAAAAGATGGAGTACATTATTGTAAGGAGGATGAGGTGGAGACACTGGGAGAGTATACAGTATATCACCAAAGGTTCTGCTATTTGGCGATGACAAACCAGGAGTGCAGGTGGATCAAAAGTATTCTGAATGGATAAGCCAGCTGTGTAACTGTCTCTTCATTTTGTTCTCCTATTAATGACAAAGGAACAGATTACATCTGTCCTGGGAGCTGGCCCACACAGTGACGCACTTCGTGTCCTCCGATGCGCCCCGCTGTCCATTCTCCTGCTGCAGAGACAGCGGCTCTGACCGTCTCCCCTACTGGGTCTTTCCAGCATACTGTTTTTGCGGTGCTGGAGATCACTCAGACCAATCAGATGCTGCGCCTCGGCCGCAGGGCATTTAAAGGCGAGGAGAGACGCTCATTTGATTGGTGTAAACAGTGCTTGGCTGTGTTAAACCCACTCACGGCTTTTCCCCTCCCTCTCTGCCATTTGCGCAGAGGGAGGCGTGGACGCACAGCTCTGCGCTCCTCTGCGCCTTGACTGTACCTCTCTTGGCACTGCAGGAAACTTGCAAAGTGCGCCGGTCACGCCCTGTCCGCGTGGCAAAGGCCGGTGCGGGGCAGGTGTGCGCTTGCGCCTGGTCTACGAAATTAGAGCCCAAAGACTCTGTGAGGACGTGTCACTCCAGACAACTTTTCCCAGGATGCAAAGCAACAAGGTAGGTACAAAGAGCTGTTGTTTGAAAGGTAACAACAATCAAGCTTTGAACATAATTTGTAGTTGACTGTTCGGGGCCTGTATGCGAGTTTAGTCATTAAACAAGCAGGACCATTAGTCCTAACATTCTGTTATGGAACAGCCTATTTAGCTGCAGCGTTAGCCACATACACAACTGACATTAATCGCCCAGTTAACTTATTACACCATGACAGAGACACATGTGCAAATACGCCATAATTCAGGGGAACCTCCTGGAAAACCCCATCAAACAAATTCAAACTTCACATGCCTACCACTCATAAACAGCAATAAACGTGGAAATCTAACGATGTGACTGAGAGAAGAACAAGAAAAACATTTTTCAGAGGAAGGAATTGACATTTGATTACAAGAATGTACGAACAGCTGTTATCAGTGAGTCAATCAGGTAAACAAAGAGAAAGTTTAGCGATCTTGAACGGAGTAAATGGGTGTGGTGTTTTTACAAGCGCACAGTAGAAAACCTCAATAATAAAATCAGTAATATGAAAGCTGCTTTGAGGAACAATGCAGCAGCAATGCCCCAGTACTTCAATGAATAACTTGGTAACGCTTTATATTAAGGTCATGTAATAAGCACTAATAAGACCTTTGTAAATACTTATAAGATGCTTTTTAACATTATTTGTTTAAAAGACTATATAACTGCTTCATAATGTTTCATAAGGTCATTGTAATAGCTATTACAAGACAAATTAATCTATAAGCTATATGGGACCTAACCCTAACCCTCTTTGTTTTTTGTCTTCTGTTTTTGTCTCTCATGAGCCCTACCCCAGCCCTTCCCCTTAACCTAACCATTCGGGGCCCCATGCCTATACCTAACCTGTGGGGCCTCACGCCTAACCCTTACAATGACCAGAAGCACTGTAGGCTATTAGAACAAGATTTTCTTCTGCTAAAACATTGTTTTGTAATGTACTAGGCTCTGCTAAGGATCTGTTCATATACTCTAACAAAGTCCATGTAATTCATCTGACACATCATTTGGATAACATCCTCAGGTAACCGGGATACTGCTCCCCTATTGTCGGGTTATTCCACTTCGTGGACGTGCTGCAGGGGGGAGATCAGCCGTCCTGTACAAGTCGGGCCCAGCAGTGGCACCGGCCCAGAGGAAAGCACATCACCAGCCAACCAGTCGCCTCTGTCATTGTTGCTAAAGCAAAGGCTAAACGTAAAAAGAAGCCTGTCATCTGCTCTTACAATCCAAACAGGTGGGTTAATGTCGTGTACAGCACACAGTAGTCAATGACTGAGATCCTCTTCTTAGATCTACTGCCAGTCATTTAAAGCCCCCTTTAAAGCAGAATTATCTTAAATCATCAAAGTATAAGCACTTATTTTGAAGTTAAACAGTCCTTATGTTTTACTTCCATATACAGATGTTGTATAACCATTTTTCTCTATGTACTCAGAAAAAAAAGTGTTTTCAGCTTTATAATTTTGTGTGTACTGCATCTAAGTATCAATGTAACATTTTGTGATTACGATGACTCTCATGTTTTGCAGAACATTAACTAAAACAACCTTGTCGCCCTTTTTAGAAAAGGGAAGAAAAGTCAGGTGTAAGAGCAGAGGTGTAGCTGGATGCTCTTTGTTTACTGTGTTGCGTTATTCTTCTTCGTTGGATTTATTAGCAGTTGGCTGCAGGGCAGGACATGCAAACGGGATCAGGCTTTACCGATCCAGTACGTATCAAAGTGAACTAATTCAAACATGACTGCTGGTGAAAATAGGGCTAAAGGAACTTTTGTGTCTGAATGCTGTAAATGGATTCTTGTTCTCCTGTGAAAATCCAACCAGACCACAGAAACTGAGAAAACAGGTGTGGTTATAATAACCTTATGGTTCATTCATTCTCAGTGTCTGTAAGCTGCATTTCTTACACTGATAAATAATGATAAAAAGGCACATTTTTAACGTGCTGAACTTCCTACCACCTCTCTTTAGTGGATATGCCAGAATCTGGGTCTCAATGCCAGCGGTTATCTAATGCCTGGCTCCTGTGCTGGCAGTAGTCAGAAACACTTTCCCTTTGACCTTTAGAGGGATGACAGACATCTGAAGCAAGAGGTTTGTCTGTGTATGTATCTGTTTGTGTGTATGTGACTGAGGCTTTTTATGTGTCTGCACGAAAGACGGTTTCAAAGTGGATGAAATGCAGCATCAGAGGTAGCATCACATTAACACAGGGATCTCAAACTCGTGCCATGGAGGGCCAAGAGGCTGCAGGTTTTCTTTCCAACCAAAAATTCCACCAGCTGATTTCACTGACTAGTCCCTGCTTTCTGCCTAAATAGGACATATCATGCTGATCCCTGATTTAATACTTACATATAATATAATAAATTGGAAAACAAGACCTTTCACCCTCTGAATTTTCAAAAAAATGAGATATTGTATTTTTTCTGATATACTAGAACGAGATTTGATGCCTCTGAAAATAGGTCATTGCCATTTGGCCGCGAGATTTTGACCGTTGTGACAACACAAGGATCCTTTCTTTTTATTGGAGTAATCTGATAAAGCAGCTCCTCCTCTGTGATGTCAGTTAGTCACACAACCGCCACCGAGGGATACACCCACCAAAAGCCGAGTATAAATACAGCTCCCTACCAGCTCTGGCTAACTTGACTGAGTGCTGGATGCAGGGACTCTGCTCTGCAGAGCAGCTTGGCTTTACATGGTGAATTAGTAGTTAAAACACTGTAGTTTTAGCAGACGTGGTAATACTTGTGAGACTGTGATATTTGCATGCTTGTTCTGACATGCACTGTGAACCTGGACCACAATAATGCTGCGGCAATAACATAGTGAGGAACTGACGGTAGAGACGATCTTTAGACTGCACTTTCAGCATGATGGATAAAACAGACAGAGAAAAGTGAAGGAGCAGGATGGAGCCCTGTTATAGACATAGTTTATTGGTGAAGTCTGCCTATATTTCCACGTATAAACTATACATGTTACAGTACCGGTTTGACTCATCACACTGAAGCGTCCTGAGATGATCTGTGTCCAGGTGGATTTTCTTCCTCCTGAGCTGCAGAACCGTCCGGGTCTGACTCGGGGTCCAATACAAAAGGACGTATCCTACACTCTGCCATTTTATTAGTGCTATCAATGCCTTACAGTGAAGTTTTGGCAAACAGCAAACTCGCTCGGTCTGCCCCATCCAATATAGAGATTTTGTAAATACTGCCATGCTGCAAAAACCGCCCCCTGGCTCTACCCCCTCCGCCCCTCTGATAGAACAGACCAATCAGAGCACAAAGGGCTGTGACGTTGCGAGGTTACTGGAGGTCATTCTGGAAACGGAGCGTTTCAACAAGAATGGCCTAAACTGAGGATATTGAGAACGCTATTGTGGGGCAATGAAGGAACTAAATGACTTGTATTGAGGGCAGAAATGCTTTACAGGCATCCTAGTCTGGCATAGTGAAAAGGAGAAACAAGCATGATATGCCCCCTTTAAAGGTGAGGTAATCAGTAAAATCAGCTGGTGGAGTTTTTGGTTAGAAAGAAAACCTGCAGCCTCTTCACCCTCCATAGCACGAGTTTGAGATCCCTAATTTAACAAGAATATGAAATGGAAAAATCAATTGTGACCCCTCTCTGTTTGAGAGCCGTTGTGTGTCGTCTTCAGCTGACCTGACAGGAGACTTGAGCCTATACATGTTCTATAAAAAGCTTATGAGGTGGTTAGTGGACAGATATGTGTACATGCATTTATATATAGTGAGCTCTAATAAAAATCAATTCCTTGGATTTTTATTGTTGCTCCAAAGGTCATGGGCAGCACATCTTGTTCCTTTGACACAAGCAGAGGATTGTCCTGTTGTGGTCAACATCCTATCCCCCTGTCCTACCCTATATCCCCATACTGCATCTTTAGATATCAATGCCACATGCCAAACCTCCTAGATGCATTCACACACACTTGCACACACACATGTACACACACACACACACTTGCTGGCTCCATCTCAAGCAGTCCACGGGCTAAGCCACTTGTCTGTCTTTGACAACATAAATCAAACAGCTTTCCTGGAAGGTGGGGCGGTGCAGCGTGGTGAGGGCACAGGTGCAGCCATTCTCTGTGGCTCACAGACCCACTGGCATGCCTGACACACACACACATACACACACACATACACACACACACACACACACACACACACACACACACACACACACACACACACACACACACACACACACACACACACACAGTGTATCCCAGCAGTGATGTCATGGTTCAGTTTCTGAAAGGTTATTTGGTCGGTATGCGTTCGACCGTGTGTTGTCAGCAGTTGTCTTTTGCCACCTTACTGACGACAGAGCAGACAGTGAAAGTCTGACACAGCTGTTCAGCCTCCTCCAGGATCAAAGAGCTCACAGAGTAAAGCTGTAGTTAAGAACAATCAATTAAAGCCATGATATGACTGTGGTGAAACATCTAAAAATGCTGATTGAACTTCAATAGCTCTGTTTTGGACTTGAGACTATTCAAAAAGCTATAACACAACATCACATGAAACTGTTCCCTTAGCTCAAAAAGTAATTAATCTGTGTTTGGGAGGTTATTTCTTTGTTGTAACCATAGACTGTAAAAAAAATCAATGTTTGCTTTCTCGGCTCGGAGTGAGGTCTCCACAAAAACTGCTCCCCCTGGTGGCTGCAGTATAGGTTAAAAAATACGGCTTTCCAGCCATTCCAGATGGGCTGTGGTCAAACTTTAAAAAATTAATACACCTCGTAGAAAAGTTTCTTGTGTCCGATTGTTGTGGTGATTTGAAGTTATTATTTGGCTGTCTTGTATCCAGGTCCTCTTTTTTCTGAAAAGTTTCGTTTTCATTAGTTATTCGAGGTTAAAAACAAGGCTTTACGCAACGTTTAACGGTGATTGACAGCTGCCGTTCTTGTGTATTTTTTTCATGGATTGTAAAATATGTCGGGAGGTAGAGTCAAGAAGTGATTAGACTCTCGAAAGAAAAAAAATATATATTTATTTTTGTCACCCAGCTCCACTAAGATTCTCCCAGAATCCCTCAGCGTCTCTACTGTGCAGAATCTGGCTCCAAACTGCTACAATGGTGGCACCTGAGACGGCAGTATTTTGGCTTCAAAACCGTACAATGATAAATGGCGGAGCCACGCTGTCCACTCTATATACAGTTCCACTCTATATACTATAACATTATTATTGGTGATAAATCTGTTAATTTCTATTTGAAATGGTGTAACATTTGTAGTTACTGTTTAGCTGCTGTAGGCAGAATCTGGACTCATCACCACATGTTCAGGTCCCAGTGCACGAGTTTCTGATACCAGAGCAAAAAGGCCTGACAACCACTCTGACTGCATATCATTGTGTCTTGGCTGCGTTCGTCAACTTACACCGCCTGTGTGTTCAGTCCAACCCACACAGACCAAGGAGTTCCCACGCTTCCCACTCCATTGACAAGTCTCTCTTCATCCATGTTGGGCTGTAAAAGCTCAAACCTGTTGACTCCTGGTCTCCACTCATTATGTTGGTTCATCATTGTAGTCAAGCTAAATATAAACTGATTTTGACATGGTTTGTTTTATTTTGAAAGTCTCTGGGTGTTTTAGGTAGTTTCCAGTCATGACTTCCTGTCTCACTCAATATTACCTACGCTGAATTTATGCGTCCCAGTTCAACGTCCGGCAAAAAAAAGGATGGCTGAGGATTACCTGCACTATGACAGACCAGCCTCACAGACGCACTGCAACAGAATGGATCCAGTGTAAGACACATGGACTTGAATGGAAACCTATCTGATCTGTCGCCATGACAGAGCGGAGACAGACTGCAGATGCATCTTGTTTATTTCAGCTGTTAGGGGGGGACCCAGCTGAAACACACTCCTCCACTGCAGAATCATAACAGCTGATGGCCATCCAGTTATCAGGTATCATGCAGTAAAATCATTAATCCTCTGAATGTTAAGTAGTTAATGCCATCCGTGGACTTTATGACAAGTTTATGACAGAGCAGCTCACTCAAAAGGAAAGCCAAAACTTTTAGAGCTTCATGAGTGACTGGCAGCAGATTGAGGCTTTAAACTTCTACGTGTCAAGAGTGGGGACATGGGTCAAAGAAGTGGAAGTTTCTTCTTCACAAGTTGACACAGTCCAAAGTTTGTCATTTTGATCAGGCATTTAAGATAGTTACCTGTGTACTACCTTACGTATATATCTGCTGTCTAATAGGTCTGTAGTTCTTCAAAACCTTTCGTTGTCTGGCTAAATGTTTTAAAGTCACTTCACCACTAAGTAAATGGGTGCAGAAAGCGTATTTTTTAGTAAAAAATGGATTTGCGAGGTGTTTGGATAGTAAACAAATGGGTCCTTCAAAGGCACGCCCCCTTCACATCTGCCTGGACTGTCACCAGCTAATTCAACGCCAGTTAATACGGCACACCAGAACAATCCCAAAGCTTTGAGATGCCTACGCAATGTAGACATACTAATCGTCAAACCATTCTCGTTTTTTCAGAAACATTAGCATTTCCCCGTGTCTCAAACCGAGAAGGTGGTAAAAACATATCAACTGGGACAGCTCCATCACTGCAGTAGGAGTTACGCTTCTGTACTTCCGTAGAATACATTCCACGAAGAAGAAACTTCCACTTCCTTCTTTTCTCGTAATTACGAGATCCTGATGTCGTAATTACGAGATCCTGATCTTTTCTCATTATTACGAGATCTTTTCTCATAATTACAACATCAGGATCTCATAATTACAAGATCCTTTCTCGTAATTACGAGATAAGGTGTCTATTTTTTTTTTTTGATCCAGTGAATGCAATGCGCTTCCGTATGTAAGCGCCCAATTAGCTGAGCTGTTTTGGCTTCACTTTTTTTTGCAATGGAAGGAAATGGAGGCATAATGTTTATATTTATGTACAGTGGATGCTGAGGAAGAATCCCTCAAAGGACACAGTGATAATCAACAAAATCCATTATCACACATGTGTAAGAAGCCAAAGTTTTTGCGATAGTGTTAACTTCATTATACACTTAAATCTAAACCATTATAAACAAAGTGGGGTATGATCTGTGTGGATTTGTCTCACTAATGAGGTAAAGCAGGTGTTCACTCACAGGATATCCAGATATAAAGATATTTACTCAGATGTCTGTTCTAATAATCCTAGATGTGTTTCCAAGAGTAAAGTGACATCATTCCATATGAATTTAACAGGGGAGTACTTCCACTTTTACTTTATTTTATTATTTATCTACTCTCATTCAGGTTCAGACTCTGGGTTGGAACTTTTTCACATTTCAAAGTTAGAGTGAAATGAAGCGGCACAGGCAGAGAGAAGTGATAGGGAGAGCTGTAAAGCAGTGTGTCACACACTGGGAAGGGTTAGTTTGTCCTCTCTCAGATGTATTTTGTTGTGAGTGTTAGAATGAGTGCTAATGGAGGAGGGCAGGAGACAGCTGCTGTTAATGGTCTCCACCAGACTTCCTGGCTCCCTGCAGCGGAGTGCTGTAAACAGAATGATACAGACTGTTGGAGATACATTTAATACTTGTCATCAAGTTAGCAACAAACAATGGCCACAATACAAATGCAAAAGCCAAAACACGGGTGCAAAAGCCCCAGCATGGGTGCAAAAGCCACAACACAAATGCAAAAGCCACAACACAACACAAGTACAGGCACAACGGAAGTTAAGAGGACAGTTATCCTAACAGATGCAAAAAAGGATTGAAAGTAAGTGAATGATTGTTTTCTTTTTTATCTTCAGCTATGACAAATATAGCTTTAATGCTAAATTTACTGATTCATAAAGCTAAATATAAGATGACATATTTTTCTGGTAAATAAAGAAATATAAGTACTATGAAGCATATTACAACACCCATATGAAGCGATATTATGAAGTTAAAAAAAGATAATCATTTAATTACTTTTACAACTTTTCTGTGTCAATTGGGATAACTAACCTCTTCTAAATTCCCTTGTAGCTGTACTTCTGTTGTGTTGTCTCTTTTTTGCATTTGTGTTTTTGCTCTTGCATTTGTGTTGTGGCTTTTGCAAACTGTCTGACACCCACAAGCCACCATAGCAATAAGATTAAATCACATCAGTTCACTGCTGTTAAACTGAATTCACACTTGGACTCAGTGTATGAATCAATTATTCTGTGCTGTTTGGAATCACTCGTGTGATTTATTTTGTAGTAATGTTGGCAGTGATACAACAGGGGCTAAAACAGTCAGCAGTTATTCTGCAGTGGTCTGTTCAAACTTTAGATTCCATCAGTAAAATGAAGAGTGAGGTTATGTTTGCTCTGCTTGGTGAGGTTGGAGTTTGTAGATGAGCACTGGTAGCACACAACCAGTATTCACTAATGTTAGAGACACGTCTCAGAGCACTGGGTTGTGAGGATCACTGAACAGATAACGGGCTCTAATTTCGTAGACCAGGCGCAAGCACAGGCGCACCTGCCCCGCGCCAGCCTTCGCCGCACGGACAGGGCGTGACCGGCGCACTTTGCAAGTTTCCTGCAGTGCCAAGAGAGGCGCAGAGGTGCGCATCCATGCCTCCCTCCGCACAAATGGCAGAGAGGGAGGAGAAAAGCCGTGAGTGAGTTTAACACAGCAGAGTGCTGTTTTCACCAATCAAATGAGCGCCTCTCCTCGCCTTTAAATGCTCTGCGGCAGAGGCGCAGCGTCTGATTGGTCTGACTGATCCCCACCACCGAGGAAACGGTGTGCTGAAAAGACCCGGTAGCAGAGACTAAATAGCAGAACCTTTGGTGATATACTGTATACTCTCCCAGTGTCTCCGCCTCATCCTCCTTACAATAATGTACTCTATCTTTTTAGATCACGTTAAAAATAAAGACTAAAACAGAGAAATATGGGAAATAACAGGTAAATCCTGAGTGACATACATTTATTTTGTCTCTTTTTTCTTCGTCTTTTCTCTCCCTCTTTTCTTTGAATTAAATGAAATACCAGCTTTATTTACAGAGCACTTTTAAAAACGAAATGAGAGAAGCCAGATATACTCAGATATACTCAGTATCAGATGTTAAGGCTGATTATTGTTTAATTGTAAGATGTGCATCAAACTTCCAGCTGCCGTCAGGTTAACTTTCCATTATGACAAACAGCTTTAATCTGACATCAGACGTGACGGGACAGTTAATATAGATACAAATGTATATGCTGGTTCAGACGGTTACATGAAATAGTGATTGCTGTGATTGTTTGTTGCATTAAAATGTGACTGACACTCTGGAAACCTGCCTCTGAGGCTTTGTTGACATGTGCGCACATGTGCACCTGTCACCAAATTACAGCTGCGTGGGGTGCGCTTCGCTTTGTGCTGAGGATAGACCAGGTTGGAGCTGGCGAGCTTTCATTGCACTTTTTTGGCACAAAACTGTCACTGCACCAACATGAATCTGCTGACACCTCCCCCTGGTGCGCCGTCACACCCATCTCTGCGCAAATGGTCTACCAAATTGGCAGTGCACGGCGGTGCACCGCACATAATTAACACTGCGTGGGTTGTGCCAGGCTTGCGCCCCCTGCGCTGCGTCACGAAATTAGAGCACAATGTGCTCAACTTCTTGACACTAAATTACAAACTGAAGAAACGGAACAGGGAGCTGAAGTCCTGGGAACAGTTATCCTAACCAAAGAAAAGTAGTATTAGAAAGAAGATCCATGCTGTTGATCTGCCCCAAATGCCTTGGCAAGGGTCATGTCTTTATCACTGTGGGCGATGGTGCTCATGGGAAACAGAGGCTTCACCCCAGAAAGGCACAATTTGTTCAAACTAAAAGTGTCCCATTAATCACAAAAACCTCACTGAGCCTTTAATTTATGTCCAATAATACGCTCCCCTTTCCAGGAGCTCTACATAAAAGTAAGGCTGCACGATTAATCGATTTTAAATCGTAACCGACTTTTTGGATCAAGACAATGTTAAAAACTTTGAAATCGTACATGAACGATTTCGGCTTTTCACATGAACGCGCCCTTTTTCTCCGGCCCGTGTCACTGCCTCTCATGACAGATGTACTGCGTGCCTGCCTTCGCTCAGCGTCTGGTAACAACAACAAGCATGGCTGCTGCTGGAGAAGTTACATTTGCTCAGGGAAGTGAAGTTTTAGTTCCTAAATTGGGGTCAACTAAATCTGTAGTGTGGAAATGGTATGGTTTCGACATGGCAGACACAGACCAAAAATATCCTCAATGCAAACTGTGCATGAAATCAGTTGCAATGAAAGATTCAAGCACAAGCAACTTATTTCAACATCTCCACAAGAACCACGAGCGGGAAAACGAACTGTGTGTAGCAGAGAGGACTGCACAAGAGAGATCTACTCCACCACCACCACCTAAAAGTAGCAGGCAGCTAACTCTTACTGCCTTGTTTTCACATGGTGTTCTGTATGACAAGAAAGACCCCAGGTGGATAGCAATTACAAATGCAGTGGCGTATCATATCCCAACCGACATGGTGCTGATATAAACTGTGGGAAAGGAGGGGTTTCAGTATTTGATAAACGTGCTGGTGTACACTTAATTTTGTGTTTTAAGTAAGAACAGGGACCTGAAGTGTGTTAAGATAAGGTGCTTTTAATCCTAAGGGATTCTTGTGTCTATTTGTAAGAGTTAAATTCACTGTCTGGCACTAAGGATGCATATTTGAGATTGATTGTTCACTTTTGATTTTATAATTGACAGTTTTTCACTATTCAATCACTTACGTGATTGTAACTTTTAGATTTGGGATTTGTTGAATCCAAACAAAGAGAAAATAAGGTTCAATAAAACACATTCTAAGTACTTTTTTCTTTCTTTTTTTTTAAAATCGTAATCGTAATAGAAAAAATGTAGATTATAGTTTTTGTAAACTGTAAGTTTTTGTGAAATTTCGCTGAGTTCACACAGTTTGCTTCACAAGGTTTTATATTCACATAGCTTGTTTCACAAGTTTGAGTGTAGATGTTTCCACTGTGCAGAGGCAAGGTCAATTCTACTGATCAGAGACAATAGCCAATAACAACATCCTAAAGGGGCGCGGTCACACTGCCCATCTAAACCGTGCCATACTCATGCATGATTTCCCCCTTCTGCACAGTGCCATTTCCCCGACACTATTCCAATATGAACCAGACTTTAGCAGGTGTCACACACAGGCATTGGCCTGCCCACATCATCGTGAAGCGTCTGTTTACATGAAGAATGATCTCATCAGAGTCAGCACAATGATACACAGAAAGCACTGCTACAACTTTAGAGACGTTTGGTTGTGTCAAGTCATTTTGGTCTGACACACCCCGTATCTGTTGGATATGTTTGATGAGAGGGGCAGTTGCAGCAATCATACGTCATGGATCATGTACATTTTTCCTGTGTTTGTGCTCATGCATGAAGTAAACCGTGCTGAAGCCCACTTCTCTGAAGTGTGCAGAGAAGTGAATCGTGCTCGAGCAGGGCACACTTGCGGTCAAACTGGCCAAACAAGCTGGGCTTTGGGGTTGAGGCGAGCTTTTTTATTTATTTTTCTTTTAAATCAAACAAGTCTCAGTGATCACAGAACAACACTACAGGCATGTGCTCAATACAAATCCAAATTAAAGCAACTAAAATAGATTGATAAAAGGGAAAAAAGAAAAAAAAACATGATGGGACATATAAATTACATTATTCATAAATTAAGATACATTTAATTTTTTTAGAATGCTGAAAGCAAAATGCCCTCCATGATACCCATTAAAAAGGTTAACTTTTTGATACTCTTTTGGTATCAATTAATTTGAGGGATCCATAATATAGTTTGAGTCATGTAACAAATAGAAAATAAAAGCAAAACAGGGAAATAGGGGGTGCTTTTTTTCACAGGATATACATTTTCTCCAATCATACCTCAGAGTGTCTGCACCTGCACACTGCACCTTCAGAATAAAAAAAAAAAAAAAAAGAGGTAAACCGGTCCCACACATTCCACTTTCAATGCTCTGGATGCGAAATCATTTTACTGCATCTGCACTTTTCACGCTGGGTAAACAGCAGAGATTTAAATCTTTTTGACGTCTTTATCTGCCACCTGCTGTAACCAACAACAAGTGGAGCTGCCAAACCAAAACAATTGGCTGAAAGAAGCTAAGTTATCTAAAGTTATCAGAGGACACTGTCCCACTGAATGACTTCCACCCTCTCTTGACTCACCTTCAGATGTTGCAGAAGTCAAAAACCTCCGGGCTGCAGGTGCTCTTTCTGTATTTTAATCCCATGGCATGTTAGAAGTGTCCTCTATGCTCAGCCAACTTGTGTTTTTCTGTCTACCAGGGACGCAGTCACCTCAGCACTCCTCCCTTTCTACACTGTGAGCTCAAACAGCCACACTGCCCCTCACTGCTCACACTTATTATCAGTGTGTGATGATGCTTACAGCATGTGAGATGGAGGGACACGGGCTGTGTTTGGTGTGGGGGAGAGAGAGGAGATGGAAAAGAAGGACAAGGAGCAGCTGAAAGGGGGGGGGGGTATACATGAAAACATATGAGGAAGCTTAATATGGACAGTTTACTATGAAGAGGATTAATCAGTGAACCCAGTTATAAACACAGGCAGTGTTGGAGGGGGAACTCACTGATGGGCTTAGCATTAGACTTCATGTTTGAGTCTTTGTTGTAAAACTTCTCTTCTTTTCTATTTGATGATTGTGTAAACTTTGCATCGATATGTCATTTTAGAAAAGGTTGCCATTATGTCGGAATGATGAAACCTCAGGTATTTTCCTCTATGAAGAAATGGGTCAATTGTCCTCTGATCTGAAGCAGGCAAGGCTGGTTACAACCACTAAGTGTAGTTTTGCATCAATTGATTATTGTGCAGGGGTGTATAACCAAGATGGAAATGATTTATGGCAGGGGGGGGCAACCAGTCAGACACCAAGAGCCACAAAAATTCCTGTGGTATTACAAAGAGCCACATCACTTACGTGGTCTTACAAACACACTTCCTCTTTTCATGTTACTGCCTCATTCCAGACATTTTTGGTATTTTTTCAAATTTCTCAAAAATAAAAAACTTAGACATCACATGTACATAAGTATTCACAGCCTTTGCTTAGCACTTAGTTGATGCACCTTTAGCAGCAGTTACAGTCTCAGTCTGTTTGACTTAGATGAAATGAGCTGACCTCTCTTTGGGCAGTTCAGTCCATTCCTCTGTGCAGCACCTCTCAGGCCCCATCAGGTTGGATGGAGGGCATTGGTGAGCAGCCATTTTCAAATCTCTACAGAGATGTTTGATCAGATTCAGGTCTGGGCTCTGGCTGGGCTGCTCGAGGACCTTCACAGGGTCGTCCTGAAGCCACTGCTTTGGTTCCATGCGCCTTTTACTAAGGCTGTATTCAGACCAGAAAAGTCCTTTGGTCCACTTGTTTGGTCCGGACCAGGAGCAGACTTTATTTTTTCTGTTTGGTATGGTTTGTATTCAGATTGTACTTTTTGAAAGTGGACTATATTCTGTAAACACATCCACGTGTGTGACGATCAGTGCACTGACAAAGGGTGGCACACAGAATACAGACCCAGAAATGGAGGTAAACGTGTGTTTGTGCTCTTATTAGAGCTGCAAAATCATTTTCAGTTTCAAGAGCAGCTCCTTCAAAGCAGGCTCAACAACACCGTTTACAATTTTGGAACAGTGAAGACGAATGTGCAGCAAGGAGACGCTATGCTCTGTGTGTCCTGACCCACAACATGCCAGCAACAGCGTGGCTAAACAGGAGACGGAGGATCAGGTATGAACCAAAGACGGTTAGGTTACGGTGGCTTTATAGGCCCAAAAGGCGCATGTATCCTGTAGTTAGTTCAGATGGACCTTGGTTTGTATTCAGACCTGCACCAGAGAACCACGAACAGCACCAGAGTTCGTTTGGAAGCGGACTGAGACCACCTCAAAGAGTGGGTCTTGGTCCGGTTGTTTGGTCCACACCAGGGTTCATTTGCATCTATTCACACCTGCATGAAAAGTCCGCACCAGCGTGGGAAACGAACCCTGGTCCGTTTAAAGCAGACCAAACAGTCCAGGTCTGAATACGCCCTCAGGTCCAGCCCGAGGAAGAGTCCTGGTGGCTCTGAAACTTCTTCTGTTGGCAGATGACGGAGTCCATTGGGCTCATTAGGACTTAAAAAGCAGCAGAAATGTTTCTGGACTGTCTCCAGGCACAAATCTGCTAACCAGATTTGTGCCTGGAGACAGTCCTGTTCTCTGAGGTCCAAAGACAGTTCCTCTGACTTCATGCTTGGTTTGTGCTCTGACATGCTCTGTCACCTGGGACCTTATATAGACAGGTGTGTGCCTTTCCAAATCAGGTCCTTAGACTGTAAAAAATGGACGACCGCTTGCTCGGCTCAAAGTGAGGTCTCCACAAAAACTGCTCCCCCTGGTGGCAGGCTGCAGTATAGGTTTAAAAATATGGCTTTCCAGCCATTCCAGATTGGGTGTGGTCAAACTTAAAAAAATTAATATACCTCGTAGAAAAGTTTCTCGCGTCCGATTGTTGTGGTGATTTGAAGTTACTATTTGGCTGTCTTGTATCCAAGTCCTCTTTTTTTCTGAAAAGTTTCGTTTTCATTAGTTATACAAAGTTAATGTATAACGATGATTGACAGCTGCCGTTCTTGTGTATTTTTTTCGGGGATTGTAAAATATGTCAGGAGGTAGAGTCAGGAAGTGATAAGACTCTCGAAAGAAAAGAAAAAAATTATTATTTTTGTCACCCAGCTCCACTCAGATTCTCCCAGAATCCCTCATCGTCTCTACTGCACAGACTCTGGCTCCAAACTACTACAAAGGTGGCGCCTGAGACGGTGGTATTTTGGCTTCAGAACCGTACAATGATAAATGGCGAAACCACGCTGTCCACTCTATATACAATCTATGATCAGGTCCAATCAACTGAATTTACCACAGGTGGACTGCAGTGACGTTGCAGGAACAATTCAAGGAGAATCAGGGGAAACAGAAGAAACCTGTACTCAGTTAATTGCTTTGTGGCAAAGGCTGTAAATACTTATGTTTATGTAATGTCATAGTTTCAATTTTCAATAAATTTACAAAAAAAAAAAAAAAAAAAAATCTTTCTCATTGTTGGGTGTTGTGTGTCACATTCTGGTAAAAAAAAAATTATTCTACTTTTGATTGAAATGAGAGTCTAATACCAAGAGTAACATAACTAAATGTACAAAACGTTTTTTAAATATGAACTTAAAAAATGGCTTTGATAACGTAACACCCATGACTTTTCAGACAATATGAGATTGTTTGGAGCAGTTCAAGGTTCCAGAGTAAACCTGTGATAACAGCGACATCTAGTGGCATCAAACTCTTAGACATAAGCTAAAAAACAACTGAGTATGAAGCAGCAGGGTGCCAGAGCAAAGGAAGTTTCAAACAAAACACATTTAAAGAAATAGTTTGGTAAGTGTGCTAAATATGAACATTAGCTTTACTGAAGAGAGTTTAATAGGAAAAAATATGAGGCATGCTTTCAGATGAAAGTTTTAAGTCCAAATGTGTCGCAAGTGAAGATCAAATGATTGTCTGAGCCCTTTTTGTTCTTATACTTACAAATGAAACTTTTTTTTGTACATGAGGCCTTTGTGATT